>NC_044317.1:59714831-60330991 GCF_007474595.2 Lynx canadensis | reverse complement strand
AAAACATTTAGAAAGATGAACAAGGATACTGTAATACCATGCTTATTCACGGCTCTAACAAACATTCGATAAACACCTACTGCATTTCAACCCCTATCTCTTAAGTACATGGAACAAATTTGAAAACAAGAGACAAAGACCTCAGCCATCAAGAAGCTTACACTCTACAGTATTCATGAAAGATGGGAAGAAATATGAAATATGAGAAAAAAAGCACTGAATTATGTACAATGTTGGAATGTGTTAGGCACAATAGAAAAAGAAGATGAGGGTGCCGAGAAATGGGTCATGAGATGTAGTATTATACAGCTGAGGGAGGCTGATTTGGGCCCAGGTCTTACTTTATAAAGGCGACTTAGTGACAGCATGGACAGGTCAATGACATTGAGAGAAAAGTTTAATGTTATTCACTGTGTCCCTAGAAATGAGAGGCACAGCATACCATGAAAGGTCACAGAAGGAACGCTGGGATTTGTTTAGGAGGCAGAAGCAGGAGCCAAGGAAAGGCCTAGCCCAGAGCCTTTGTTGTGTTTTCCATGGGAAAGGCAGGGCAGGGCAGAGCAAACAGCTGAGAATTGGCTACTTTGAACAATTCCAGTGGACTTCAGGTTATAGGGGTGATCTCTAGTTGCCTGATACCTGGCCCTGGCATGATTTAGGGCATGCAGTTTTCTTCAGGAAACACTTAAATGAGTCAACATTCCTAGGTAATGGAGTCCCCCATTCAAGGTAAGCCACTGGGTGCTTTTATAAAACCTGAGCCCATGAAAAATATAAACACAATTAAACTTCTTAAAGAGAGTGTGCACATTTTTGGGGTGCCTGGGTGGCGCAGTCGGTTGAGTGTCCGACTTCAGCCAGGTCACGATCTCGCGGTTCGTGAGTTCGAGCCCCGCGTCGGGCTCTGGGCTGATGGCTCAGAGCCTGGAGCCTGTTTCCGACTCTGTGTCTCCCTCTCTCTCTGCCCCTCCCCCGTTCATGCTCTGTCTCTCTCTGTCCCAAAAATAAATAAACGTTGAAAAAAAAAATAAAGAGAGTGTGCACATTTTCAATTAGAGGACGATGGGCTAATGAAGAAAAAGAACAGCTTTTTTGAGGCACAATAATTCTCTTGAATTTACTAGAGGCCAGAAAGGTATCATCATTTATCATACATAACAAACATGTTGCTTAAATATATTGGACTAAAATGATTATTTAGGAGTGCCTGGGTGGCTCGGTTGGTTAAATGTCTGACTTTTGATTTCAGCTCAGGTCATGATCTCACAGTTTGGTTGGTAAGATCAAACCCCATGTAGGGCTCTGCACTGACAGTGTGGAGCCTGCTTGGAATTCTCTCTCTCTCTCTCTCTCTCTCTCTCTCTCTGCCTGTCCCCTGCTCACTCTCTCTCCCTGTCTCTCAAAATAAACTTTAAAAAATTGTATTTATATAATTTAAGTACAGGTTTTATTTTTTTTTTTAATTTTTTTTTTTTTCAACGTTTATTTATTTTTTTGGGACAGAGAGAGACAGAGCATGAACGGGGGAGGGGCAGAGAGAGGGAGACACAGAATCGGAAACAGGCTCCAGGCTCCGAGCCATCGGCCCAGAGCCCGACGCGGGGCTCGAACTCACAGACCGCGAGATCGTGACCTGGCTGAAGTCGGACGCTTAACCGACTGCGCCACCCAGGCGCCCCAAGTACAGGTTTTATTTTTACATACATTAAACTGTATTTTACATGAGGCAGTCTCAAAAATACAACAAATAAAATTAATTTTAATACAATTTTAGCTATAGACATCATAGAAATGCAGAATTGTAGGGGCGCCTGGGTGGCGCAGTCGCTTAAGCGTCCGACTTCAGCCAGGTCACGATCTCACGGTCCGTGAGTTCGAGCCCCGCGTCAGGCTCTGGGCTGATGGCTCGGAGACTGGAGCCTGTTTCCGATTCCGTGTCTCCCTCTCTCTCTGCCCCTCCCCCGTTCATGCTCTGTCTCTCTCTGTCCCAAAAATAAATAAACGTTGAAAAAAAATTTAAAAAAAAAAAAAAAAAAAGAAATGCAGAATTGTACATTTACCCACATATACTTTTTAATTACCAAGTATTATGTTTATGAAGTTAGTCATCATAAAAGTCAAGTGATTAAAGATGTAAAATAAAAGTGAAATGAAATGAAACTCTTTGAAAGTTTCTTTTAAGTACCAACAACTGACAAAATTTTCTAAAAATTAATTTTATTTCACAAAAAATAATAACATTCTAGGTCTATTAAAGAAAACCAGGGGCACCTGGGTGACTCAGTCAGTTGAGCATCCGACTTTGGCTCAGGTCACAATCTCAGTGTTTGTGAGTCCAAGCCCTGCATCAGGCTCTGTGCTGACAGCTCAGAGCCTGGAGCCTGCTTCGGATTCTGTGTCTCCCTCTCTCTCTGCCTTTCTCCCACTCATGCTCTGTCTCTCTCTCTCTCTCTCCAAATTAAATAAACATTAAAAAATTAAAGAAAACCAGAGCTGAACAGTAGTTAAAGCAGTATACGCAGATTTTAATAAGGAACGATTGTAATGGGGGGAAAGAGACCTCAGTATAGAAAGTAGCTCAATTCCAAATACAGCATGAACAACTAGGGGTTCATAGCCAAGAAGCAGTGTGGGAGTCAGTGGATGGAAAGGTACTAAGGGGAAACTTCATGGGTAAGGGGGATTCTTGCTGAAAGCAGGCCATGGTGATCAGTACCAACTGGGGGATGGTGGGATGAGCAATTTGATGAGATATTCAAGGAGCTATTAAGCAGAGGTGGATTCTGCCTACATCAACTTAATTGGATTCTTGCTACAATTGGGCAATGCAAAGATGGGCACAGAAGTCCAAACGTTGAGGTCTAGTTGGGAATAGGATTCTGAGGAGCCTACTAAAGTTTGGTCAAGGAGAAACTCGTTGTCAGCTCTGACCCCTAAATATTGCTGAATTGGAAATGCATTATTTTATCACTTATTTATTTAAGAGAAAAAATATACTGTAAACTAAGGTAAAAGAGTGCTAAACAATAATTTGTAGTAAATTATTTTAATTAAATTATTTTTATTTATTTTTATTTTTTTACTTTTTAAAAATTTTAATGTTTATTTATTTTTGAGAGAGAGAGACAGAGTGCAAGCGGGGAGGGGCAGAGAGAGAATCCAAAGCAGGCCCCAGGCTCTGAGCTGTTAGCACAGAGCCCGACATGGGGTTCGAACTCACAGACTGTGAGATCATGACCTGAGCTGAAGTCGGATGGTTAACTGTGGAGAATAAGCATAGAAATCCCCGGGCTTACACCAATGGGTTAACAAGGCATAAAGAAATACAAAGCCATAGAATGCTCACACCCAAGTTCGAGTAAAAAAGACTGGCACCCCAGAATATAGAGGGGATGCAAAGGCACCCCAGAATAGAAGGGAGTGCAGAGCCCCCGGAATAGAGAAGGAGGGGCAAAGTCCCAAAATAGGAATGGGTGCAAAGGCTCTCAATACAAAGGTATACAAGGTGAACAAGATTAGGCATGCAAGGCAAAAATGCCCCCCAATTTAGTACCATAGCAGAAAAGCTGCTTACACAAGAGGAAGGGGCCAAGTTAGGTAAACTGGTGAATTCGGACTATGGACCGCTGTGCTGCAGGCAAAGCAGCCCAGAGCGGAGATGGTTAACAAAAGAAAAGGTGCCTTGTTAACCCTGAGGTTATTCCCCCTATCTGTCTCATCCCCCAGGCTAGCTAAGATAAACAAACAGACACGGTGTCTCCTGTCTGCCCTTAACAACCATCTACCCACCTGCCTGGCGCCAGGATTTTGTTTTATATTGACCCAAACCCCAAACACTGTATATCTTCAAACCCCCCCCCTTTTCCCTCACATCCCCAAGTTAATGCTCACAGTTTCTTTGTCTCTTTGTACATGCCCATCACGTTTGTAAGCCTTCTTATCTTAATAAATACAGGGCAAGGACCCTTATTTGGGGCTCATATCTTTTCCCGGACATTAGCCATCTCTTGCTTTAATCCTGCGTCCCACTCTTTTGCTGGCCAAAAGAGAACTTCAGACTTAGAGTCTACGACAGTTAACCAACTGAGCCACCCAGGCGCCTGATATTATTTTTATTTTTTATCACAATTTTGATTCTTTCAGTGGACAAAAATTCTCAGAGACCCATGATCTTTCCTATGAAAAGTTTTGATCACTGACACCACCTCCAACCCCACCTATCTTCCTCCCTCGTCACACTCTGCTAAACCTCATAAACTTCTTTTAATTCCTTTAAGTCCACCTGTGTTGGACCAATTTGGGGTATTCCCAGTCATTTTCTTCTCACTTGAAACACTTTTCACTCAATATGCTTTGACAATGCAATGAATCTTCTGGATGTCACTTCAACGTTTGAATCAACAGAACTAAACACAAAAATCCCCATGTCATTATCAGCATTACCTGATATTCTCCATTGAATAGCATTATATAATTTTATTTTTTTTAAGTTTTTTAAAATTTTATTTTGAGAAAGACAGAGACAGAGTGAGTGAGGGAGGGGCAGAGAGCGAGGGAGAGAGAGAGAGAATCTCAAGCAGGTTCCGCACTGCCAGTGCAGAGCCCGATGTGGGGCTCAAACTCACAAACCGTGAGATCATGACCTAAGCCGAAAGCAAGAGTCGAATGCTTAACCGACTGAGCCACCCAGGCGCCCCCAAAAAAGTGATTAAATAGGGACGCCTGGGTGGCTCACATCTGACTTTGGCTCACATCATGATCTCACAGTTTGTGGATTTCAGCCCTGTGTCAGGCTCTGTACTGACAGCCCAGAGCCTGGAGTCTGCTTTGGATTCTGTGTCTCCCCCTCTCTCTGTCCCTCCCCTGTTTGCACTCTTTCTCTCTATCTCTCTCAAAAATGAATACATTTTTTTTTTAAATCGGCAAAAGAAAAGTGATTAAATAAATGATAGGATGTCCTATAGGGAACTTACTGTTTTAGAGACCATACTTGGAAAAATTATTTTTCTTCCCTAGAAGCAGAGAAAAACTGAGAGGCACAGTGTCACTGCCAAGGAGCACGAAGGGGCTGAAGGTCGGGAAGCCTGAAGATGCCAGGGCAGAGATGTTCATCAGCCAGTGGCTTGGGTTCACAATAAGTGTTACCCACAAAGACAAAATGAAAGAGACAAAACAAAAGGAGATGCATATGCTCACCAGGGCCAGGATGGTGTGCGTGGCTCCGGCCTCGTGGGAAGGTTTGGGGGGAAGTCTGTTGCTGTGAATGTGTTGGACTTGCTGCTTGTGCCTGAGCAGGACAGAGACCATGGAGCCACTAGACCAGGCCATGAGGCCCAAACAAGTGACACCAATGAAGGAGAACATGACTGCATGTAGTAAAACAACAAATTTGTTTGGAATGGGTGAATTACGGTATTCATAAATTTTTCCCACACTCATGTTTTTGTTCTTTCTTGGTCCAGTAACATGCAAAGTAATAAAGATATTCGACAGGAGATGCAGGATCCAGCAGAGGAAACAGCAGAAGCCAAAGCACTTTGGGAATGTAACCTTGAGCTCCAACCACTTGGAGGTGTTAGTGTGGAGCTTAATGGCCTGGAAACCACTGAGCAGGCAGGTGGTGCTGAGGGAAACCCCTCTGGCCACTCGGTGAAAATAGAAGACAAGCTTACATCCAGCATCATTCAGAAAAGATTTCAACCCAAATGCTGCCATTGTCCGAGGAACTCCTGTATGAAAAAGAACCAAGTTGTTAGCTAGGACTAGCTGGATGAGAATCAAGTCTGTGGGTCTCAACATGTGCCTAGTGAGTGAAGTAAAGATATAAAGACAAAGAAGCAAGGAGTTTCCAAGGATCCCAACTCCAGTTTGGGTGAGGAAAACAATACCCAGTTTTAAGTTAGAGGAACCATTTCATCAATTTAAAAGGGATACTGGTGGCTGTTTTGATTTGAATCTCAGGAATCTGGAGACTAAAATAGAAAATTCTGTTACTCTCAATACACCAAGAAAACATCTTTAGTCATATAATTTCTCACCTCGATATGAATATATGAATATTTACACATGCCTTTCGTATGTGCAAAACAATTTTTTGCAGGACTATTTGTAATTACAAAGATTGAAATCAACCAATGTTAATCAACAGGAGACTGAAGGAATCATAGTGTATGTTCACAATGGGACACTAGGCAGCCATGATGGGTAAAGTTCTCTCTACTGCTGCGTTTCCAGGACACATCATCAGGTAAAAAATAGAAAGTGTCAGAATATTGTGTGCAGTTAGCTTATTTTCCTAATAAAGGGAGTATAACTACAATCCATTTATCTATGTGTATATGACCAAAATTTTAAACTAAAAGAATACATTTACAAGTTCTAAAAATGAGCACCTGCCTGGGTGGCTCAGTCGGTTAAGTGGCCAACTTTGGCTCAGGTCATGATCTCACAGCTCCAAGGCTCGTGGGCTTGAGCCCCACATCGGGCTCTGTGCTGACAGTTCAGAACCTGGAGCCTGCTTCTGATTCTGTATCTTCCTGTCTCTCTTCCCCTCCCCTGCTCACGCTCTGTCTCTGTCTCTGTCTCTCTCTCTCTCTCAAAAATAAATAAGCATTAAAAACAATTTTTTTTTTTAATGAGCACCTGTAGGTGATAGTGGAGAAAGAGCACAGGACAAAGTATGAAGTCAGACTGCTCTCAATATACCTGGTTTGTGGCTTTGGTGCCACAATTCTTTTTTACATATTTATCTAAATATATATGGTGACAAAAGTATTATAAAAATTCAGGCAAACATAAAAACAAACAAACAAACTATATATGCTCATAAATGCATGCACATACAGTGTATACATAACATTTTATTAAAAGATAATTAGAACTTCCTGAAGAAATGAATGAATCCACATCTGGGGTAGAAGTTACAGAAACTATCTCAGAACTTCCTATTGTAGAAGAAAACAAAAGAGCCACCCCAAACTACTGAGATTATGTAAACAGGATGCCAAGAGTTAACAGGAAGGATTCCCAATGACAAAGTGTGGGATATTTCCAACTATTACTATTTCCAAATTGTAATCGTAAAAAATTAAAACAAATATGTTTTTAAAATGCATTTTTATCACTGCTTTAAAAAATAACCTTACAGTTGGAGGATGATAGAAGACCAACACACTGAAAAGGAGAAAATAAAGGGAAAGGAGTAAGATCTTTTTTGCTATCTACACTCTCTTTTTGTAGAAGTTTTAACCTAATAAAAGAAAAGGGGGACAGAGTGGAACGCCACCTAAATTGACACAATATTCATTAATGACTGTGGGACCCCTGAGGTGGCAGGACCTGTCATAATGGATGGGTCCAGAGGGCAATACAAGGGCCTCTGAATTTTTGCTGGAGGGAAGACCGGGCAGGTTTGCAGATGAAATGAGTGTGACCCTGGACGGTTTCTGCTGGTTCCTATCATTACCTTCTTCTCTGGGGCAGATGTTTGAAAAGGTCTATATTAAAGTTGGAAAGGATTTGTTGTAATAACTGGCAAATACTAGGTTTGTTGTTTGCTCCAATTTTGTTCTTTCATTGTCTACAGCACCATGCTTTCTTATTTTGCATATTTACCCTGTCACTTTCAGATATGAGTTCATTGAAATCTATTGATCTTACTCTTTCTCTTGGTATTTTTCCTAAGCCACACCAACAATTTAAGTGCCCTCATTATGAAGAGAGGAAAGTGAAAAAAAGCAAAGCCAGCCACACAGGTAGAGCTGTAAAGTGAAAAACGCAAAACCCAACCAAGTGGGTTGGTATTTCCGAGCTCTGACCAATTTTTAACTGGTATTACCATATCAACAAACCCAGGCTGGTTTCTGCAATATTCTCAATTTTTATAAAAACAAGCTTCCAATGAAAACACGATATAGGCAAGCAAAACACATCTATTGTTTAAAAATTTTTTAATGCTTATTTATTTTTGAGAGAGAGAGGCAGAGTGTGAACAGGGGAGGCACAGAGAGAGAGGGATACAGAATCCGATGCAGGCTCCAGGCTCTGAGCTGTCACCACAGAGCCTGATGTGGGGCTCGAACCCATGAACCATTAGATCATGACCTGAGCTGAAGTCGGAGGCTCAACCGACTGAGCCACCCAGGTGCCCCAAAACACATCTATTGTTTAGGAGTAACATCTGGGCTGCCAATCATGGGCCTCAGCAATAAAGATGCAGTGTATTAAGAAGGTACTGCCTCAAGGTTAAGCGTCCAACTTCGGCTCAGGTCATGATCTCACAGTTTGTGGTTCAAGCCCCAAGTCAGGCTGTGTGCTGACAGCTCAGAGCCTGGAGCCTGCTTCAGATTCTGTGTCTCCCTCTCTCTCTGCCCCTCCCCCACTCATGCTCTGTCTCTCAAGAATGAATAAACTTAAAAAAGAAGAAGATGACACTGCCTCAAGCACAGCTTTAATTTTTTCCAAAATTACTGGATATTGGGATTTTTTGCCTTTCTTTCCTTTTTTATTTTTGTATTATAGTGGTTAAGTATTAAAAATTATTCTGAGGGGCGCCTAGGTGGCTCAGTCAGTTAAGCTTCCGGCTTTGGCTCAGGTCATGATCTCACAGTTTGTGGTTAGAGCCCTGCGTTGGGCTCTGTGCTGACAGCTCAGAGCCTGGAGCCTGCTTTGTTTGGATTCTGTGTCTCCCTCTCTCTCTGACCCTCCTCTGCTCATGCGCGCGCGCTCTCTCTCTCTCTCTCTCTCTCAAAAATAAACATTAAAAAAATTTTTTTAATAAAAATAAAAATAAATAAAAATCAGTAGGGAAAGAAAAGTTTATGCAATACATATTATTAAGACATCTGCATAGTTATGTGGAAAAAGAAACCTACATTTCTACTACATGCTATTTAACATGTATATACACGTTCATACACATTATATACAAATAATAAGCATGTATATACACGTTTCTTAAATGTTAACTTAAAAATTTTTGTTTAAATATTTATGTTTTAGAGAGACAGAGTGTGAGTGGGGGAGGGGCAGAGAGAGAGGGAGATACAGAATCTGAAGCAGGCTCTAGGCTCCAAGCTGTCAGCACACAGCCTGACGCGGGGCTCGAACCCACAAACTGAGATCATGTCCTAAGTTGGACACTTAACTGACTGAGCCACCCAGATGCACCCTAAATGTCTTAATATTTTAAAAACAAAAACATGTAGGGGCGCCTGAGTGGCTCAGTCGGTTAAGCATCCAACTTGAGCTCAGGTCATGATCTCGTGGTTCGTGAGTTTGAGCCCTGCATCAGGCTTTGTGCTGACAGCTAGAGCCCGGAGCCTGCTTCGGATTCTGTGTCTCCCTCTCTCTCTGCCCCTTTCCCCCTCTTGCTCTGTTTCTCTCTCTCTCTCAAAAATAAATAAACATTAAAACTTTAAAAATAAATAAATAATTAATTAATTAAAAACATATATATAAGTAAAAAACCTAAACATAACAGATAAACCATATAGGATGTATATATTTTTTAAAATAATGACTTGTGATAAATATGTATGTAGTAAGCAATTCATATGACAGAAGCCTAGTAATTTAAACTTATTGGAATATGTGAAAATGTACAATTTATATAAGATGAAAGGCATGATTAAATTAAAATATAAAGATGAAGAACAAAATAATAGAAAATATTTTACCTAAGAATAATGGAAAGGAGAGGCAATTAATAACATTCTAGATGCCCCCTCTAATCATGAGGTATATGATCATATATTTTCTAACATTGAAAGTTATATAAATAAGAATTTTTTAAAATTTTTTAATGTTTTTTTCTTAGAAATTATCATGTAAATGCATAATAAATTTAAAAGGAGATACCATTTATATGCAGAAATATACTCCTGTGCCAAATATTTAATTCACATTCACATCTTCACTTTACATTATCATATTGTAATCTCACATAACCTCACCTAGATAAAGATTAAATGAATTAATTATGGTTTCTCAGTCTAAAAATTTGTATAATGGTACAGGAGTAGGATCTTTCTATATATAAAATATTATTAGGTAAAAATGTTCAGTTCTATTATCCACATTTAATTAGATAGCAATTTTTTATAACCTTCTAAATGTTAGATGTTTCCAGAGAATTAAATTAGGATACATCAAACAAGAGTGGTCTTCAGTTTTGCAATAATACTTGTTATTGGGGCGCCTGAGTGGCTCAGTTGATTAAGTGGCCAAGTCTTGATTTCAGCTCAGGTCATGATCTCATGGGTTTGTGAGTTCAAGCCCCACATCAGGCTCTGCGTTGACAGAATGGAAACTGCTTGGGATTATCCCTCTCTCTCTCTCTTTCTCCCCCCGCTCCTCTGCTGGCTCATACATGCACGTGCATTTTCTCTCTCTCTCTCTCAAAATAAATAAATAAACGTTAACAAATAATATTTGTTAATAATAATATTAATAGGCAATAATTTATCAAATTAAAATTCATTATGTAACTGACATTAAAGTTTGGGAAACACTGGAATCTAAGAAAGTACATGCTAATGAATCAAAGCATTTCTGGAAGTATACACAATAACTGACAACAAATCATAAACCCAGTGACATGTGAGCTTAGGGAAGAGGGAGAGTGAGGAAGAAAAGAATATTTATTTTATGCATATGCATATAAATTTGTTCAAATATTTCTTGGGAAAAAGGTAGTAGGGTTTATAACTCCAGCTGAAAATTTTAGGAAATCACAGGTAAAATTAAATAAAATACACATTTGAAATTAACAAATACAAAGAGAAAGAGATAGGAGGGTTGCCCTTGAATCATAATTATAATAAAGTTTTATTTATAATAAATCATAAAAATGAATTTTAATAATAATTAGGTATTTCAATTGAGTAGGAGTGAGGAGAACAATGTTTGGGTAAATAATGTAGCACAAATGTTCTATGAATACTCGAGCCACATGTCCTTTAAGAAACACAGACATTCATGTACAAATAAAACCCCATCTCATTCCTTGAGCAAACTGCTTTCTGTAGAGGCACAATTAGGAACTGTATTGGACACATTTTACTTCCTGGGAAAGTGGCAGGATAATCTTACTAACAGCTCCCCTGACTAGGATCTTTGTGGTTAGAACAGACCAATTTGTTATTGCTTGTGAGGTTGAGTTTGAATAATGACTTTTGAAACCACAATGGATTCAAAGCAACTGATAAAGTTCAGGGAAAGTTCTAGTTAAATGTCAGGGTCACATGTAGATTTTAACGCAGTAATATTATCTGATGATTTCTGCTCCCAAATCCCAAAAATTCAGAGGGCTATGACCAAGAAGGCAGAAGACAGACATCAGACAGCCTCCAAACAGGAATGTTGTGTCTCTACTTCTCAGGAACCCTTAGAAAATATCCCTTCTGTATATATTTGTGCCCATTTTCTCTCCCCAGGAAAATAAGATTATATTCACACACAATATTTCTTAAAATGTTTTCTTAGCAGTATCATTTTTCTCTAAGACTCTCTCTTGATCTAAAAGGAAGCAGACCCAATCAGATTTCCTGTAGGACTGGTTCTGCGGGATGAGAAAAGGAATGAGTCGAGAACGAGCCCTGGATTTTTAGTCTCAGCAACTGGAAGGATGGAGTCGCTATCAACTGAGAGGGGGACAGCTGCGGTCAGAGCAGAGTGAAAAGCAAGCTCACACTGACACCACCAAATGCTGGTGAGGAGGTGGAGCAACGGGCACTCTCATTCATTGCTGGCAGGAAAGCAAAATGGCACAGTCACTTTGGAAGACAGTCTGGCAGTTTCCTACAAGACTAACAGGCTTGCCAGGCAATCCAGCAATTGCATTCCTTGGTATATACCCAAATGTGTTGAAAACACATCCACACAAAAACCTGCACACGGATGTATACAGGCAACTTTATTCACAACTGGCAAAACTTGGAAGCAATCAAGATGTCCTTCATTAGGTGAATGGATAAATAAACTGTGCTCTGTCCAGACAATGGAATATTATTCAGCACTTAGAACGAGAGAGAGAGAGCGAGCACTGTCAAGCCATGAAAAGACAGTGGAGGACACTTAAACACATATTACTAAGTCAAAGAGGCCATTCTGAAAAGGCTACAAACTGTATAACATCCTGAAAAGGCAAAACTATGGAGACAATAAAAATATCAGTAGTTGCCAGAGGTTAGGCAGGAGGGAGGGACGATTAGGTGGAGAATTTTTAGGGCAGTAAACCGAAATTTTAGGGGAGTGAAACTAATTTGTGTAACTATAATGGTGGACACATGTCATTATACATTTATCCAAACCCATAAAATGTACAAGAGTAAACCTTAATGTAAATCATGGTCTTTGGGTGATAACATGTCTTTGTAGGTTCATCAATCATAACAACTGCACCACTGTAGTGCTGGAGGTTAATAATGAGGCAGACTATGTGTATGTGAGGGCATGGGATATATGGGAAATCTCTGTAGTTTCCTGTTAATTTGGCTATGAAGCTAAAACTACTCTTTAAAAAATAGTTTATTTAAAAAAAATTTTTTAAAGAGAGTTCAGAGAAGTTTAAGTGGGGAGTCTGTCATGTCTACCAGATGTCCAGAAATAGGTTGCAAATAGATCATTAGATAGCTGATCACTGGATTTTTCAATGGAGATACACACTTTAAAGTTTTGAGCTTATCATATTATTTATAATCATGCCATTGCATAAGATCACCAAAAAGTATATACAGATTAAGAGATGACTGTTAATTGGACCCTCATTCATTACAATACTAAGAGAATATATTTTTTTTTTCTTCTCGAGCCAGCATATTCAGTTAAGAATACAAAACAACAGGGGCATCTGGGTGGCTCAGTTGGTTGAGCATCCAATTTCGACTTTGGTCATGATCTCGCGGTCCGTGAGTTCGAGCCCTGTGTCAGGCTCTGTGCTGACAGCTCAGAGCCTGGAGACTGCTTCGGATTCTGTGTCTCCTTCTCTCTCTGGCCCTCCCTGCTCATGCTCATGCTCTGTCTCTCTCTCTCTCAAAAATAAACATTATTAAAAAAAAAAAAGAATACAGAACAACAACAAAAACCCCGTGGTGCCAAAAGCCGCTGAAAAAAACTTTAAGGAAAAATTTTAATGTCATTAATGTGTTCATAAGTTCATTGATGATGATGAAGCTGTGAAGACAAACTTTCATACAAATGAGTAGGAAACACATAGGAGTTGAAATAACAAAAAACAAAAAGAGAGAGAAAGTGCTTGTGAAAATTTAGCCATAGAGAGTGAGGCAGAGCAAAGCTAGATAAGAAAATGTACTAGATCAGAGTGAAGGGTAGTTATTTTATGAAGTACACAGACTTACTGATTTTTGTACTTTTGTACTTTTTGTAAAGGCGATTAAGAGACTGAAGATCAGTGAGGGGTGGGTTTGTCAGTCAAGAGATCTGATAGACCAAGAACAAAACCCCTTAAAAATTAAGACGTGGGGAGGTCATCTTTAAGTGTCAATAATCAAGGAATTGACCCTACATTGAAGGGAGGCATCATTTCCGTTTCAACACAGGGAGCCCATAAGAGAATTGTTTTAGATTTACGAGGCAGAAGATGTTGTCAAATGATACCAAGTAATGATTTTTTTAATGTTTATTTATTTTAGAGACAGAGAGAGACCACAGGTGGGGGAGAGGCAGAGAGAGAGGGAGACACAGAATCCAAAGCAGGCTCCAGGCTCTGAGTTGTCAGCACAAAGCCCAATGCGGGGCTCAAACTCATGAACCCCGAGATCATGACCTGAGCCAAGACGGACGCTTGACTGACTGAGCCACCTAGGTGCCCCCCAAATAATGATTTTCTATTCTCTGTATAAAGGTGGCAGAATATTAACATAGACAAAAGTAATCCTGGAAGAGCGTTACAAAGTTAAAAATTGATTTGGCATTCTTGAGATTTTCATGAATATGTTGAGCTAGGAACACCAAGGTGGACAGGCAAGTAACGGGAGAGGGAAAGGAGCTGCTGGAAGAGAGGAAGAGAGCTGCTGGAAGAGCTGCTGGAGGATTCGGGTAAGGTCCTGATCAGGCTTTGGGAAGCTTTTAAGTGACAGATCATGACATCAGCTCTTTGAGTAGACTGACCTCTTTACAGGTAATTATTAGGACAATGCAGGATAAACAGAGGTCCTGGATTATCTGGATTCCCCAACTCAGGGATGAGAGGTTTGAAGGTAGTGGCAACAAGCCTAGTAAGTCATCAAAATATAGTCTTTTTTAGCTGATGGCAACGGTGGAATGTTAGAGCATTGATTGCTGTGGTGTAGGGAGTTACAAGGCTCTAAATGGTAGAGAACGTGTTTGTGACCCCAGATGGTGGATCTGGCTTTCCCCTCTATCTGTGGCCAGCGTATGCTCTGTGACATAAATGGCTGCCATGTGCCACTGGGCCAACGGTCACTGGGGTAGGGGGCAAGTAGGCTTCCCTAATTGTTTGGATCTAGTGGTTTCGCTGTAAGGAAAGTTCCCATTGGAACCCTAAACAGGAACCAGGTACTCTGCTACAAATGGCCTATGACGCACCCTGAAGATGCTACTGAGTCCACACAACTGAAGTGGGGTTAGTGACAAAGCAAAAATAAGATTTCAAGGAGCCCTTAGCATCTGGATGTCACCTTAAAGATTGCAGATTTGGTGGGGCGCCTGGGTGGCGCAGTCGGTTAAGCGTCCGACTTCAGCCAGGTCACGATCTCGCGGTCCCTGAGTTCGAGCCCCGCGTCAGGCTCCGGGCTGATGGCTCGGAGCCTGGAGCCTGTTTCCGGTTCTGTGTCTCCCTCTCGCTCTGCCCCTCCCCCGTTCATGCTCTGTCTCTCTCTGTCCCAAAAATAAATAAACATTGAAAAAAAAAAAAATTTAAAAAAAAAAGATTGCAGATTTGGGGTAAAAAACCAGTAACAAAACACCTTAGACTCCTAGCTTAGCTTTGTAATATGTGTTCTCCTTAAAACAAAAGAGAACTAGTGAGGCTTTGTTTCTGATATGGTGTCTGAGCAAATGGAACACGGAGAATGCAAAGTTTCTCTGGGCTGATAAAAATGTAGGTGGACGTTGTGCAATTAGGAAGTCACCATCAATGGTCTCAATCAAATTTCCACGCAGAGATAAGCCTTAAGTTGAACTCTAAGCTTAATGGTAATTATTGATGAGAACTCTTAAAACTGGTTTTAATACTCATATATCTGTGATTTCAGTCAGAGAAAGATTAAGCACTTTGTATTTTCCTAATTCATTAAGAAAAATTTTTATGTTTTATTCTTGAGAGAGAGAGAGAGAGAGATCGATCAAGATAGAGTACAAATGGGAAGGGCAGAGAGAGAGGGAGACACAGATCCAAGAAGCAGGTTCCAGGCTCTGACGTGGGGCTCGAACCTGTGAACCACAAGATCATGACCTGAGCCGAAGTTGGATGCATAACCGACTGAGCCACCCAGGTGTCCCTTTCTAATTCATTTTAGAGAATCGGGCCTTAATGTCAGGTTCAAGCATAATTCAAACACTGCTGATTTCTATCACTATGACTGGGCGAAATTATGACGTCCTAGCCTTTTCACTTCCAAAAGCATTGTTGGTTGTCACAACTGTGCCCTCCTCAGGGCAATCTTTGGTCCTACAAAAAATCCTGGCACTCAGGTCACAAATTAGGACCACAGACCTTTCTTAGAAGGCCTTATGCAGGGGCGCCTGGGTGGCGCAGTCGGTTAAGCGTCCGACTTCAGCCAGGTCACGATCTCGCGGTCCGTGAGTTCGAGCCCCGCGTCAGGCTCTGGGCTGATGGCTTGGAGCCTGGAGCCTGTTTCCGATTCTGGGTCTCCCTCTCTCTCTGCCCCTCCCCCGTTCATGCTCTGTCTCTCTCTGTCCCAAAATAAATAATAAAAAACGTTGAAAAAAAAATTTAAAAAAAAAAAGAAGGCCTTATGCAGTATCTGGCTTTTTCTGATAGCAAATGTGTCATTCTAACACCAACTGGGTGTTCAATTCAACTCAATTCTGACACTTATCCCCACTCGATCCTACAGTTAAGGACTCCATCCCACAACTGTCTCTTCAGATGGCAGCCACAAATGGGGTCCCAGGTTAACCCCACTTCTGCCAGTCTGACTACAAATTTAGTGTTGCCTTGAGTCCCCACTCAGGTTTGATAATTTGCTAGAATAACTCACAGTACTCAGGAAAATGCTAGATTTACTATTAGACTACTATAAAGGACACACGTTAACAACCAGATAAAGAAGTACACAGGGTGAATTCCATAAGAACCCCAAGCAAAAGAACCTCTATCCCAGTGGAATCAGTGTGCACTCCCCTCCTGGCTGGATAGTGTGAAACCTTATTGTCTAGAGGTTTTTAACAAGGTGTCATTATATAGGCATGGTTGACTAAATCATTGGCAATTGGTGGATGAACTCAATCTCTCACTCCTTCCCCTCCCCAGATGTCAAAGGTAGGGCTTAAAATTCAAACCTTCTAATGTCTGGTGACCAGCCCCGATCCTGAAGTTCCTTTATTGGCCTCCATCTTGAGTCATTTCACTATCATACAAAAGACAGTCTTATCACTCAGGAAATCCCAAGGGTTTTAGAATCTCTGTGCTAGGAAGTAGGGACAAACACCAAATATTTATGATTTTGTTTGTTTTTAAGCCAGACAGGAAGGCAGATAAGGTAAAAACTATAGTGAATAGGTAGTCTGTGATGTCATACTGTCCCCATGATGTCTCAAGAAAGCTGTCCACCTCTCCACAATGGCAGAGCCCAATTGTGTTTTCAACCCACCCCACACAATAAACAAAAATCTTAAGATTAAAGGTCACTTAATAAGACTTTTATTATTGCACAAACCAGAGCAAATGTGAGACACACAGGTCCCAGATCAGTGAGTTGGAGGCTGGAAAACCTATAAAAAATATTGCATGAGACCAATTAACACCATGAAGGTAAAACTTTACAAACTCAGCAGTTCCTAGACTGGATCCTTTCAGCAAAAAGTGGGTCAGGTCCCTGCCATACTAGTCAGAAGAAAGCGAATGAGAACCCCCAGGGGATCAGATTATGATTTTCACTAGAGGATGGGAGACAGAGTGCAAACATCTGTCTTCCCTAAGCATGCTGAGGTGACATGCGTGCCGTAAGGACCTGCCAGGTGTCAGAGGCAAAATGACTTCTACTACCACCTGGCAGTGACATAATTCTGGCAAGGTCTGCACAGGTCAGAATATGAAATGCAGCTCCTGAAAACTTCCCACAACTGGAATACACAGCAGATGGCTCTGCAAAGATGCTCTCTAGTGTTGTTACGCTGAACAAAGAGCACGTTCGCTGAAGGTTTAAGGCCACCATCTTAAGTGGAATTTCTTTCTCATGCTCAATGAGTTTAGATCTTTGGCTGAACATTTTTCCACATTTGCTGATTCATAAAACTAACGTGGGTCATGAAGTTTTGGTGTTAAATCAGAGCAGACTGTTTAATGAACTTTCTTGTGCTGGCTGCACTCCTGAGGCCTTTATCTAGCGTGAAGTTTACGGTGTTGAATGAGGCTGTAGTTTTGGCTAAAGGATTTTCCACATTTGTTGCACTCATAAGGCCTTTCTCCAGTGTGAATTCTCCGATGCAGAATAAGGCTGAAGCTTTGGCTAAAGGATTTCCCACATTCACTACATTCATAAGGCCTTATTCCCGTGTGAACTCTCCGATGCTGAATGCAACTGGAGCTTTGTCTAAAGCCTTTCCCACATTCATTGCACTCATATGGCCTTTCTCCAGTGTGAACTCTCTGGTGCTGGATGAGGATAGAGCTTTGGCTAAAGGACTTTCCACATTCGCCACATTCATAAGGCTTTGCTCCAGTGTGAATTCTCCGATGTTGAACAAGGCCGGAGCTTTGTCTAAAAAATTTGCCACATTCAGCACACTCATAAGGCCTTGCTCCGGTGTGAATTCTCTCGTGCTGAACAAGTCTGGATTTGCACCCAAAAGCTTTCCCACATTCACTACACACATAAGGCCTTTCTCCAGTGAGTACGGTGGTGATGAACAAGTTTATACTTAAACCTGAAGGCCTTTCCATATTCACTGCACTCAAAAGGCTTTACTCCAGCATGGACTGTCTTATGCTGAACAAATGTATGCTTGTAGCTGAAGGTTTTCCCCTTAAGTGCAGCTTACGGTCACTGCACTTAAACAGTCCTTCTCCAGTGTGAATTCTCTGATGCTGAACAAGGGTACGTTTATGACAGAAGGTTTTTCCACATTCGCCACATCTGTAAGAACTTTTTCCACTGCGAAAGGCTTCCTCACACTTAGTACTGCTGTGTATACTCACAGCACTGGCCACACTGGCCAGGAAGTCCTTTTCAACCTCCCCACAGGTGAAAGGCTTCCCTAATGAATGGCCTCTATAGCTCTTCACAAAGGAAGCCCTGTCCACGTCCTTGCTATCGGGCATTTTCCCACCGTGCTCATTCTGGTGTTGGCGAAGATCTGCACTGAAACACAATCGTTTCCCACGTGCCACACGTGTGTAGGATTTCTGCCTGGTATGTGTCCCCTGAAGCTCAGCCAGGTACAAAATATCCTTCATTACAGGAACACACATCTCACAGAGATGAAGCTTCTGGGTGGATAGATTTGGCCCCGAAGTCCTGCTTGGTGGTGTTCTTCCCAGAGAAACATTCGGTCCAAAAGGGGCCTCTTCATTGTCTATCCCACAAAAATAATCTGAAAACAGAGAAATGCTAGTCAAGTACACGTGGGGACGGGTGGCAGCCACGTTACAAACATGTGCCTGACACACCCAGGAATGAATGCGTGAGGCTGTTTTCAGGATGAGGGAGCTGGGAGGCAAGGTGAGGAAGGGGCTGTTTTGCAGTACTGGACTCTAAAAGGTCACGGAAGTAGGGAGGCCTCGCAAGGCGGAACGAGGAGGAATGGGATGTAGCACAGTGGAGAGAGGCAGCCGGGGTTTCCGACTTGCTCCTCTGAGGATGACCCCCAGGAGGGCTGTTGCTCACACGTGAGTGTTGTGAAGAAGCTCTGGTCCAGGAACAGAAAAGTCAGATTGCTAGTGAGTAGCTGGTGTTCAAGGACATTTGAGGATACGCGCTCACCATCCGCTACACACGAGCCAATGCGGGAGCCCTGCAGAGGCAGCAGTGGAAAGGAGCAGGCAGCAGACAGATGCCAGGAAGTTGGGAGCGGCCAGGGGCCAGAAGTCAGTAAAAAGGACAAACTGGCCAAGCGTCAAGAACAGGGCAGAAAAGGTGGAAATGAGGTGTGGCCAGTGGAAACGGCACCAAAACACCGGTTTGAACAGATTGCTGGTATGATGTGAACACGGTCCCGATGTCACGTCTTCCCTCAGCTGCCACTCAGCAGGGCCAGGCCCCCTCCAGCCCCTTGTCCCATGGCGGGAGTGGTATCTATGCTGTGAAGCAGCCAGAACTCTCCCCGACACCCCTAACGGAGCAACTACACAGGACTAGGATAACCAAGTCCTAAGGGAAAGACAGGACAGGTAAGTAGCCTGTACCAGCCCAGCTTATGACATGACAAAGCAAAGAAAACTGAACGTTACAAAAAGAACCTCAGACGAAGGTCTCACAGAACAGCTCATCGTGCATGTAAGCGGTGTCCGTGTCAGTGACGGCAATTCCTGGCACGTGCAGGCGTGCAGGACTGTCAGAGGGAGCAAAACCTGAGGTAAGTAGGTACCAGGGATCTGCAGAAGCCACGCAGCTAGGGAGGGGGCAAGCCAGGTGGGGTCCATTCGGCTGATGGCCAAGACTGCCTAGGATTCCCTAGAACCCTTTCCTACCAGGAAAGGCAGCGGGTACTGGGGTAGCAGGGAGAGAAGACGGCAGTACCGCCCAGTCATAGCAACAACAGCACCTACCCAGGAGACTAGGAAGGACGCGGTGGCCATGGTCTGGATGTAAAGACACAGCGGCCCCTCGGGAAAAGCAGAAAGGAAAAGTCACTACCCGGGTCACTGGTGGGTGTGAGGGCCTTACCCAGGGAGGTTATAAGTGCCAAGTTCTCCAGCATCACATTGTGGTACAGGCGTCTCCGAACCTCATCAAGGAGACCCCATTCCTCCCAGGAGAATACACGGCCACGTCCTCCAAAGTCACACTGTCCTGTCATGTTGGGGACAGATGGAACCACAGCCTCCTGAGGACCCACAATCCAAACCCACACATCTACCCCATGCCCATCCTCTTCCCAAGCTCCCCACCTCAGCAGAGAAACCCGGTTCTGCTGGTTCTACTCTTTCTTCATGGTTCTATTAACCAAATGCCCAGCCCTCAACAAGTGCAGGCAGGTAGGCAGAGAGACACCATCTACACTCGGGAATATGCCCAAGGATTCCAGGACCGCATCTCTCCCTGCCATGCGATTCCCTGGAGTCCTCTGTTATCATGACTCACAATAAAATTTGGGGTCACCCATCACCCCTAAGTTTCCAGTACCAGGGCCCAGGACCATCAATTCATATCCCTCTCTCCACATGCACCCCTCTCGCGCCTTCGGACCCCACAGTTGCATCCCCACAGCCACCACCAACTCCCTGCCCCACACCATATGCATCTCTCTCTCTCGACTCGCGCCAGGTTACCTGGTACGTGGCATCCAGAAAGAACTGGGCAGATCCAAATAGGATCCAGTACCACCCCAGACCTCTGACGAATCCCAACACCAGGGGTAGCCCTGGATGCTGCTTTGAAGGCCTCTCCGCCCGTCTCCAGTCCTTGCTTCAACGTCAGTCACATAGCACCACATGTGAATTTCAGATACCAGTGACCCTCTCCCACTTCTGTGCTGCACTTGCTGTCCCCTCAGCAGCCACAACCATGGTCCTTGCACCTACTCTCCTTCAAAGCCCAGCCATCCTGGTACCAGGCATAGTAATTCTCACAGACGACCACATTTGCCCCAGTCATTACCCACCAGCAAAACCCCCAGAACCCACCAAAGCTTACCACAAAGTCATAGTAAACCCATCTTATCTCAATTAATCCGACGCCTCCAAATCTGTCTCCGGTCCGCTCTTCCCTCGGAAGTCTTGGTCACCTGCCAAGACCATCCTCCCCACATACTCCCTTCGTGGCCACTTCTCTCCTACATCTGTATTTATGATCCTCCTAACCCCCAACCAGGTACCCAAGCAATAGAGCTAGTCCTCAGAACTCTTAATCTTCTTTGTGACCTGCTGATAACACCACTGCCATGACCTGAATTCCATCTTCTAAGTATCATCACGGCCTGGTACGCATGCTAGCCACCCCTTTGGGTGTCTCCATCCTAAGCCCCACCCCAGAGTTCCAGACCTGTGTCCAGCTGCCCACTCGATGCCACAGTCGTCTGTTCTCTGAGCTCCTGCCACCCCCCCAGTGAAAACCACTACCACGGATTTTCCAGTCTCAGCTGATAGAATTTCCACCCGTCTTGCTGCTCAGACCAACACTCTAGTGTCATCTCTCACTCCTTCCTCTCTCTCTCTCACCCTCAAAATCAGCCCTTCTTGAAAAATGCATCCAGAATACCAACCACTTCTCCCACCTCCACAGCTACCACTCTGGCCCATGAACACTCAACCTGGACTATTCCAGTACCCTCTTCCCTGGTCACCCATCCTCCTCCCTCGCCCCCAAAGTCTGTTTTCCACTCTACAACCCGATGGAGCCTGTCTGGACCTGGGTACGATCATCTTCCTCCTCCGCTCCCAATCTCCCATTACGTCCATTATAGTTGCCCAACTTCTCAGGCAGCCATTTCCAAGACTAACTCCAGTCCCCTGCTCTTTGTTCCTAAGAGAAAGAAGACATGCTGTGCCCTGTTCCCACACTAACAAGCACCTGCACACGCTGGTACCTGTTCCTGGGATAACCTTCTACGCCTCCTTCCATTCCAGAAACAAGAACTCCTGCATACAACCCTCAGCCTGGACTCAGGATGAGTCTAGATCACTTCCTGGCGGTGGGATTTCTCCCAGATCCCCACACCAAAAGGGCTAGCAGAGAGGCAGGTGAAGAGTCCCAGAACACCACAATCCCAAAGTTGATATGGGCAAGATCCAAACCAGCGAGGCCCAGGGACACCCTCCACGAGTGCTACTTCAGCCACGGGGCCCTACAGGCAGAAGCAGGCCATAGAGGCCACAGACGCTGGGGACCACGGTGTATTTCAACCGGCCCGAACCTCCCGTGCATCTTTCCAGCCCTGGAGGCCAGACCTAGGGCTGAAACACTAAAGTCTGAATTTCAGTCCTCAGCGCTCCCCGTTGCCAGTTCTCTGCGCTTGGACCCAACCTCCCTGTGCCTCGCTGTCCTCATCACCCCCATTCCAGTCGGTTCTCCCTGAGCAGCTCCTGGAAAACTTTTAAACCCCTAAATCAGACCGTGTCCCTCTTGTCCTCACAACCATCCATGGGTCCCAGCGCCCCTACCACGCCCCAGCCCGCCAGTTCCCCCGTGACCCCGCCGCACATCCTCCGTTCTCCGAGGGCAGAAGGCGGACCCCACACTCTTGAATCCTCCCGCCTTGGGCCCCCCTGCAGCCCTGCACCGAGAGGCCCCTCCCCTGCAGCCCGCTCCCGCACCCCGTCACGCCGGCGCTTAGACGCGGGGTCCCCGCCCGCGAGCGCCTCGCGGGCCCGGACACCGGGACCTGGGCCGCAGGGAGCGAGCAGGTGCCCCGCGCTCCGGCTTGGAGGGTCTGTCGGGGGGGAGGGCGGGGAGGGCCCGGGGACAGCGAGTTTACCTCAGCCGGGTCCCTGGAGGCGGCCACTGCCATTGGACTCTGTCCCGGCCCCGCGGTGCCGGGCCCGGCGCGGGGCAGCACAGGCGGCGTCGCCGAGCCACGAACCCCAGTCGGCGCGCCGGGGACGGCGCCTCTTCCCGCCCCTTCCCTGTCGGTCGCCACGGAAAACACCCAGGAACACCCAAAACGACCGCCACAACCAGGACGCCGGAAGTCCCGCCCGAAACGCTGTAAGCGCACGGAAGAGCTCTTATCTTGGGCCTTCATTGGCTCAGCCCGCTGCCTCTCGGCGCGGAGCCCTCTGGGTAATGTAGTAGAGGCGCTGGCGAAGATGCTCCGCACCAGAACAATCCCAGAGGCTCAGGTTCCGCGGGGAATGCGAAGGTCCCGGAGGCTTCCTTAAGGGATTTACGCAGATTTGTGGGGAGTGCTGCCTGCAAGCGGTCTCCAAAAGTTCTCAGAAGCATTCTTTCAGACCCCATGAAGCTCAACAGGCTCCCGAGACTAAAAAGAGTATTTTAGGTGCTACCAAAGGCTGTTACTGATACAAATGCACATATCATTCCATAAAGTCATTTCGACATAAAAATATGTACATTCTTAGCTGTAAAGTAATCGACATTATCGTATTCTTCTTCATACACATGTAACCTCAAGCATTAGCGTCACTTTTGTGAGTGTCAGTGCATCTGGTCAAGAACAAGAGGAAAAGAGTGGACGGGTTCATAACAGACAGAAGAGGGATGTGGGGCTGCCCTGAAGAAACTGCGCAGGGTGAAGCTTTGCCTCTAGATCCCACGGAAAACGTCTCTCCCACCTGTATATTGTGATTGTGTCCTATCCAGTGCAGAACAGTGTTTAATCCCAGTGTTTAATCCGTAGAATACTTCTTTCCGCATATTCCAAGATATTCAATTCCTTTAAGGAATCTGCCGTGTGTCTCAAATGGAGAGCGACTAATTTCACACTGGAAGCACGAGTGCAAAGGGGGCCATCTGAACCCCAATATTAAGGGGGTATCTGAATCTCAAGAGGAAGGGAGCACCTGAACTTCATGATCTCATCGCCTTGCTGGGAAATGACGATCATTTCTGCTATTAGTGAAGGGAAAGTTCTGCAAGGGTAATTCAGATTATCTCAGAAAGACAGTAGTGAAATAGAAATTACAGAGTTTTAATAATGTTTATGTAGTTCTTTAAAGTTAGTGACAGGAACCATCAGTGAGGGTTGCAAAAATTTCAGACTTTAATGAAATTTAGCAAGTCATTTAAGTCTGAGAAGAGCTAGAATCCATTGAGCATGTGTTTGTGCTGGAACCTTGGTCACTCAGAAGATATCGTCTCCAAAAGGTGATTCTTTTTCATTCATGAGCACATTGAGCGATACTGGCTTGGAGACTTAAAGAGGTCACTGAGAGTAGCCAGAAGAATAAATATGATTGCTTCTCAGCCTTATGGCTAAGATCAAGTGTAGTATCTGTTCTAATCAGTTTAATATCTGATACGTCCTCTATCGGAGGACAACATATTAAATGAATTTTTGGAGCACGGAGATGGAATAGGAGCTTGCCCCGCCCACTCCACACATTGACCTGGTTAAAAAAAAAAAAAGAATAAACATAAACAGAATTTGAGGGGTCATGTTTACTCACTGCTCTAACAAATGTGTACTGAACACACAAATAAACCACTTAGAACTGTGTGTATTTCTTCTAAGAATTATGGCAAATACTTAGTAAGCAATGCCAAAAATAGAATCTAAAAATAGAGAGTATGTAAAAATGTACAATCTGTGTGAGATGAAAGACACAAAAAATTTTTAAATAAAAAAGGTGAATTGAGTCTATAAAAGTTCTGTGAATATTGGTGAATTCTAGACAAACATGCCATTTAAGAACTGCAGTCATTCATGGACAAATCAAGTCCTATCTCATTTCCTTGATCAAAGTACTTACTGTAGAGACAGAATTAGGGACTAAGCTAGGGGTATCTTTCTTTCAGGGACAGTAAGAGGAAAATGCCCACCACACAGTTTTTCTGGCTGGGATTTAAGCAGGTAGAACAGACTAAGTTATCACTGATCAAAGGCTGAGAGGGATGAAAACTTTAGAAATCCCAATAAATTCACCAGATCCAAAGCAAGTCCCTAGTTCGGAATATATCAAAGCACTTTTACATCTGGCTATATGTCAGGGTCACACATAGACCAAACCCCATCTGCAATTCCTGGTCATTCTTGCTCTCCAACTCTTACAACCTTCATATCACTTCTTATTTAACATGACTTCTATTTCTCTAAATAGGAGATGGAAGTTAATTTAACCTTCTTTGCTTTGGCCACAGATATTTACTACAAATGTAATGTCACAGGCCCAATAAAGAGAATCCTGCACCCAGAAATAAAACAGAAAGAAGGTGGAGGTTTTCAGTTTCATGCTTATCACTCACTGTTTTTAGAGAAATGCTATTACAGACACCCAAACAGAGCATGGTCCATAAGATAAAACCATCAAACAAGAACAACACACACACACACACACACACACACACACACACACACACACTCCACTAACATTTTTAAACTTTATATTTTCCTGATGCTCCAACATCCCCACACCAGGTGAACACCGGGTAACCAAATGCACCAGAGTGGCCTGCGCCACAAGTTCCCCTTCTTGCTTTCCCTGTCTCTGACTCCTGTCTGTCTCTCTTCGTTCTGTGTCTCTGTCTCTGTCTCCTTTCTGCTCCCCTCCCATCTGGCCTCTGCCACTGCACCTGGCCTCCCTCTTCTAGGACCTGTGAGTATAATAAAATTCTTTAATTTCGTACCTCCCCAAGAGTAATTTCTGCTGCCGTGTGGGAGTGAGCCTTGAAGACCCCACAAGGGGGGTTACTCCTCCACTTGGCCCACAGGGAGGGGATGATCGGAACTCGGAGAAGTCCCCAAGAGATGCCCTTGCCCACGCACTTACTGCTTGGCTCCCCCCACCCCCATCCCCGGGGAAGATCCCCCTGTTGGCTTTCAGGGCTGCTCTGCTGCCCTGTTGCCCCTGCCTTCCGCGTGCAGCCAAGTCGCCCTGTCCCCGTCCCCACAATGCACCGGGATGTGGACGCCCAGCCACCCGGCTTGCGAAGCGATACTCCTCAGCGCGCCTCTGGTGACGGCGATGTCAGGAGGTCCCCCGCCACTGAGCCACGCACCTCCCCAGAGTGCTGCAGGGCGGGGGACCCGTACGCCTAGCTCGGTGCCTGCAGCAGCCCTCGGGGACAGGTGGCCCGTCCCTGGACAGCCCTCCCCAGCCCCTCCTAAAGGGTCCAGACTGCCCCTACCCTACCCCGCATCCCTCCCAAGGTCGCTCGTGGCCCCCGACACCTCTGAGGCTGCTGGGGACGCCCTGCTGGAGGGGGAGCCACTCAGAACCAAGGGAACATGGTCAGGTGGACAGCCATCGAGGGGGGAATCAATTAGCCACCCACAGAGAAGAGCCATTCTAAAGGTTTTGCTAAGAGGAGAAGCAGGAAGAGAAAAGGAAAAAGAGAAAAAGAAAAAGAAAAAAGGCAGAAAGGGCAGATTATCCTGCGGTTGAGGCCTTCCCAGGGAAAGTTGCTGCCCAGAGAGACTGGGGCCCTTTCTCCTCCCCCTTCCCCTCTCAGCTTATCAACCAGACACAGGAGCAGAGTAAAAAAACAAAAGGGGGGGTGGGGGTGCTGGTGTGTGTGCCACTTTAGGGACTATGAGCCCAAGATGGAGGGGAAAATAGAACTTTACAAACCCTAGGCACTAAGCAAATGCCAGGGGTGGCAAACATAATGCTAGCTCTAGACTACTAACTGCTTTAAAAACAGACCCCTAGATACAGGCGAAGAAAGAGAAAAGGCGATCAAACAAATTGTGTGTGTTGGCGTGCATACGCATAACAAGTTCCGTAATCTGATCCAATAGGATCCAAAATTTATACACTGAAGAATTTCTATAACAAAAAAAGATCAAAGTGGCACTGACTGGCTTTCCTGCCTGTGCAATCTAGTTCTACAAAATGAACATGTGCTGAAATGCACCAGCAGACAAAACGTTATGCACTTAATCAATCCTGGGGCTCAAAGCGTTGTTTCAACTTAGGACCCCGTTCAATTTATCTACTGCACCCCCCTATAACCTAAAGTAAGTGACTAAATGGAAAACTTTTTAATGGTTATGCCTCACTTTAACTGTAGTCTTTCCCATAGTTATAGTAGCTGTTGCCCTAAAATATTCATATTAGGCAGAGATGCTCTACATAATAAATAATAAAATTAAAGAGGTTTTGACACTTGCACATTGGTTTGATAAATGAGACCCCATGAACACCCAGCTAAAATAGTTAATATGGCCCAGTATAAGTTAAACCAGGACCTTCAGTATTAAAACGTATCACGTGAGGGGCACCTGGGTGGTTCAGTCGGTTACGCGGCGGACTTTGGCTCAGGTCATGATCTCATGGTTTGTGAGTTCGAGCCCCACTCTGGGATCTGTGCTGACAGCTCAGAGCCTGGGGCCTGCTTCAGATTCTGTGTCTCCCTCTCTCTCTGCCCCTGCCCTGCTGGCACTCTGTCTCTCTCTCTCTCAAAAATAAACAAAAAATTTGGGGCGCCTGGGTGGCACAGTCGGTTAAGCGTCCGACTTCAGCCAGGTCACGATCTCGCGGTCTGTGAGTTCGAGCCCCGCGTCAGGCTCTGGGCTGATGGCTCAGAGCCTGGAGCCTGTTTCCAATTCTGTGTCTCCCTGTCTCTCTGCCCCTCCCTCGTTCATGCTCTATCTCTCTCTGTCCCAAAAATAAATAAACGTTGAAAAAAAAATTTTTTTTTTAAATAAACAAAAAAATTTAAAAATGTTATTATATGAAACCCAATTAACAAAGGGGTGATTATCTGTTTTTCCAGCCCAGTTTTGCCTGTTTTTAAATCTTGGGGGTGGTGAGACAACGCCTGGTGGATGTCTACAACCTTCTTGCTGTGGTCCCATCCATCAAGACCCCATATCTAACACCCAGGATTATGAAAAGTACTGATTCTACTCAATCAATAACTGGCAAATATTTTGTACTTATAGATTTGGCTAACATGTTCTGTTCGGCTCAGCCTATTTTAACAGGCCCCCAAATGCAGTTTGCTTCTATTTCCAAAGGGACACAATAAATCTTTGCTACTCCATCCCTGGGCTATCCCAACAGCTTTGCCTTCACACACAATTTGCACACAGTTCTTGACGACATCCACCTCCCTCCAAAAGCATGGTTGTGACATTATATTGATGACATCCTCTTTCAAGGAGATTCATTTGATGCACATATTTAGTCTGACATTTAGGGCACGTGGGTGGCTCAGGGGGTTGAGCTTCTGACTTTTGATCTTGGCTCAGGTCATGATCTCACAGTCCATGGGATCGAGCACCACGTGGGGCGGCACTGACAGTGTGGAGCCTGCTTGGGATTCTCTCTCTTCTTCTCTCCTCTGCCCCTCCCCACTCCCTCTCATGCTCCCTCTCAAAATAAATAAATCAACTTAAAAAAAAAACGTTTTTAAAAAGTCCAGCATTTAGTCCTTGGGGTTTGGTGGCAACATAGTCCTCATTTACAAATTTTACTTATAAATTAAACTCAACAGCCACTTCTGGTGTCCTCAGAAACTCCTTCACTAAGAGGCTTTGGCAACCTCTTCTCCTGCCTCCTGGTGTGTCTGGACCAGTATGACAGCCATTAGCTGCCCCAGTGCCTCTGATGCAAAAAATTACCCCTCTCAGCCTTGGTATATGCATCATTAAAACAACAAATAACTAGCCACACACCAAGCTTTGCTGGAAGGGGAGACTCTCAGCAGAGAGCCTGTGGCCCTCCACCTCCAGCTTTCCATTATGCTGTGGGGCATGGAAACAGCATCCCACAGGCATCGCACAGCTACCGAGGCCTCCCTAAGACAGGATGGAACCAAACCGAGACCCTATGGCATATTCCATCTGTTGGAGGAGGTGACCTCTGCTGCCCTCAGTCCCTTTCCAGATGCCAGGGTGAAGGTGGTTAACCCTCCCCCAGACCCCTTGGCTACACGGGGAACCCCTTGGGATTAACTGAATGAACAGATGTAGGAGTAAATGACATCGCTAACCATCATAGGTGATGAGCCCAACGGAGTGTTGCTGCTTTCCATCCCTTAGCTAGGATGTCCCTGATGAGGGTGGGACCCAAGAAACAGCACATCTGGCCAGATATCGGGTAGTTATCTCAGTACCAGCGGCCCTGGCCTGCAATGGCCCCTCTTCATATTTATTATAAATGATTGGACTATTACCTAAAAAATGTTCCCTTCAAGGTAAATAACTCTGGCTATCTCCTGACTCACAGATGCCCAAAATATAAATCAAAGTCACACATGCCTCTATATATCCTAAGGCCACAATACAAGGCATTGCCGGAATACTTTATTCCATCCACAGTTAAAACCATCACTGTACTACTTGTAAGCAAGACATACATTTTCACTTCTCAAAATACGTAATGCTGGCTTCTTGTAACAGACAGTCAATAGAACTTCCATGCCCCTAATAGTTCCCAGATAACTGGCTTCACTGAGAGCCAGAGTGGTCTCCTCAGACAACTCTTCTTCAAATTCCAGTCCAACCCAATATTAGGTTTACACCCCTAATATTCTCCGTCTTGCTCTGGTCCTTAACCTATTTATCCATAAGCATTGAAGGCCAGATGGAGGACCCATACTTTCCTGGGACAAATTAACCACAGAAGATCCCACAGGCCAGGCAGATTCCCATTAGAAATGGGACCCATTTGAACCTAAAAGTCCACTACAAAACCTTGTCAGGTACAGATGGGCATCACTGAGTTAACCGTGGATCCTCTTACTCTGCTTTGGGTGCTTTCATGTGTTTACAATCCATTCTTGTGACATCGGTCTTCTCATTACTGGTCTACTTTTCATTAATTCACAAGCCAGAGGCCCAAGACCACAAAACAAGCCATTGCTTCAGCTCAATGTGGCAAATGCTGGGACCCACATCTACTGAGTGGGTACCCACTGGGAAATGATACCCCCATCCCACATCACTCTGACCCCAAATCTCATCACTTGAGATGACACTGTCTCAGATGACATGGGCCAAAACTAAGGCCTCTCTATTGGAAACGACTTCACCCCTGCATCAAAGATGGCTACACCCAGGCACTAAAACCCCCAGCAACACCTAGAAATTGCATCTCCTAGAGCACAAACTAGACACAAGACATTTATTGCTTTCCTTTCTTTGATATTAGGGATGCTATTATCTTCTGAGCTTGCTATCCACTTGGCCCTTGGTCCTGGTATATTCTTTGCTCTCTACTAAAGTGTACATGCCTATGCTCCTGTGCCCGATGGGAAATTTGGTAGAGACTACTACTACATATGCAATTTCCTAAAATTAAGAGAAATTATTGCTTCCCCTAGGAGGTACCTGCCTCATATCATTCAAACAAGTCCCCCACTCTTTGATGTATTTCCTACCATACTCCTTCAGTTTTTTACCATAATCTACAACCATGACCACACAACCATTCCTTCCCTTTGGTTAAGCACAACAACACATTCTCATGGGTACATTACACTCTAATAATGGCAACTGTGGGTTCTGTTAAGCCCCAAACCCCAGGCACAGCACTTTATTTTAAAAGATTATTTTATTTATTTATTTATTTATTTATTTATTTATTTATTTATGTACTGACACCCCCCCCCCAATATATTTTCCCTAATGAAGCCATACGCCAGTGTGCAATGGTTACACTGAGGATCTCCACAGTTCTTCATCCACTGGTTCCAAACCTTCCTCAGATGCCTCATAGGACTTTTCCTTGTTGTCACCCTTATCAATAAATTTGTCTATGTGGCTAAGTCAAGCAATATCACTGACCCTTAATATCTCCACAACCCAGGTGACAAGCGGTACCCATCCTAGTTAGTGTTGTTAATGATGTTGAGGCATCACAAAATAGATTGTGTTGTAAACTGATAAAACTTCAAATTTTTCTGATGCCTCATCATCCCTACAAATAGACTATGAGCACCCCACCGGATGACCAGTTGTACATACAGTGTGACCACTGGTCACTGCCACACGTTCCTCCTCTTGCCCTCCCTTGACTGTGACCTAGGGACATTCAATCACATCAATAAAGTCCCTTCATGCCTTTTGCTTCTGTATCCCCCCATTTCCTTCAGTAAAGACACTTGCCTAGGGGTCCTCACTCTCTTTCTGGGCTCCCCACATACTTGCTTGAGCCCTATCCCTGGGCACACTCCCAATATGGCTCCTTGAGTGGGGTATGGGGTCTCCCTTGTCTAGGATATGTGAATATAACAAACCCTTTATTGCATATGCCTCCGTGAGTGTAATTTCTGCATCCCTGTTTGAGTGATTCTTAAAGTTCCCACAAGGGAACTCATTCCCCCATTTACAACATGCACACGCACACGCACAATGAATCATTTACCTGTCATGAGATAATAGGTGTATACTCAGAAGTTATCAGCTGAGCACGTTCTTACATGTCTTACATGTAAGAAGATGAAAACACTGAGTTCAACGTATTTACTTCGGAAGAAGACTCCAGATGCAGCAATAGAAGACAAGACAGAGGTTAATATCAGGCACCCCTGGGACAGGAAGGTGAGAAAGATTGAACATTTCAGGAACCCTCAGAAAATATGCCTCTTATCCATAATTATCAGGGCTCATATTATAACCTCAGGAGAAGCAAGATAATTAAATTTCCACATGGTATTTATTAGGTTTTCTTTTTTAATTCCAGTATAATTAACATACAGTATTATATTAGTTTCAGGTACATTAGGTTTTCTAATAAATATTCTATTTCTGTGTTTTGCCAAAAAAGAAAATCTATTTACCAAATCACATCATTTCCTTGGGAGGAACAGTGGCCATCACGGTCATAGGGCACATACGGAAAGGGGGCATTTTACCCTCACGGTAAAGGTTCGGGCCTCCAGGAGGTCAGCCCCTTGTTGGGAAGTGACTCGTGTCATCTGTAACTGCACTGACCTTGCCTGTACAGGGACTTGAGGTTGTCTCCGAAGAAAGTTTGTGAAGTGTTTCAATTGCTATACACTGTTAATCAGTACTAGTTTGTCCAGAGAGAGCGGAGGCGAGAGCAGCGAGGGCAAGCATAACCACAAGGCCTGAAAGGGCCAGATGGAGACGACAGGGGAGGTGAGGGCAGTGAGGTCTGGGCAGGGGGGATGGACGCTGAGAACAAGGTAGGGCTGCGTTTGCGGCCAACTTGAGGGTCGCATCTCCCAACTAGGGTTACCTTTTGTTTCCGGGAACCACGTACAGTGACAGGTTTGAAGAGGAGAAGAACGAGGGGGAGAGGAGAAGGAATTGCCAGTGTTCGAGAGGAACCAGGAGGAAGTGGAGAAACCTTTAGGCACTGTTCACTCAACTCTGTGAAGCACCTAACAGGTGGCCCATTCTTCTCAGTGTGTGAGAAAGACCACAGAAGGAAACCAGAAACCGGCCCCGACCAGTTAGAGAGTAGCGCGGGGGTGGGGACAGGACGAGCTATTCGGTAGGGTGGTAAGGGGAGGCCTCATTGATATGAGCGAAGACTTGAAAAGAGAGGAGGGGGTGCTCCGGAGGGCAGCTGAGGAGGTGTGATCAAAGCAGAGGCACCGGGCGCTAGTGTGTTCGGCGGAACCGGCAGCCCGTGCCCACGGGACCGGGAGCGCGGAAGGAGCTGGTCGGGGAAGCGGTCACAGGGCAACACGGGGCCAGGTCCCGCGAGGCTCTCCAGGCCTCTGCAAGCATTTTGCCTTTTCTCAGAAAAACTGGGCAACGCTGCCGGGTTTTAACCAAAAGACTGACATGCTCTGCCTCATACGTTGACCAGTAATGTCGACTGACGAGTTGAGAGAGTTGGCCACTTTTTTTTCTCTCTGCACTTCTCGTGCACTTCAATTAGTTGTATGGGAGGGGTCGAGGGAGAGGAAGAGATTTTTAGGTCTTTTCCTTTAGTAACCCAGAGTGGTTTCCTGCACCCTGTCATTCCATGCTCTCTCTCATTGCAGGCCGCCTACTGCCAATAGGCTTCTACCTACAACTCCTGTGGCAGTAGTGTTAGCACAGCCGGCAAACGTTTATGGTCACTTCCCAGCCTTCTAGTATCTTCTACAGCCACTCTAGTATTTTTGATGCTTTAGGCTCTTTTCTTGAAATCAATCCCATACTCTCCCGTTTTTCCTTTTTCCCCTTATCAACAACTCATTTTCTGGTTCTTTTGTAAGATGTTATTTCTGTTATTCACATCATGAACAAGGATGCTTCTCTGAGGTCCAAAGAATGGTTAATATTAATGATAAATTTGGAACAAACTTTATCATGGAAGGACATAGTCCACTCTGACTCTCTCCTCGGTCCGCAGCATCTCCTGACCTAGATCTCACTATTCATTGCCCCCCTCCCCCCCGGGGAAAGATTGTCAGTCTCCACAGATCACAGGAAAGTTTCTCTCACTAATGTCTTTCCCTTCTCGGGAGGGCATTAACCACTATGAATTGTCCCTGTTAATTGACAGAACAGACAAAAAGCTTTCCAGAGTTATTCTCAACTTCCCAGACAGGCACTGCCGTCACTGCACCAGGTGATTGGATAACGTGAGGTGAGATCAGAGAATTTCAAATTATGCCTCAGGGATTTACTGATTCCCCACCACCCATCCTCTGATTGTAGTGACTGTCACCACAGACCACAGGTCCAGCCTCCTTTAAAAAAAAAAAAAAAAAAAAGGCAACACTGTGGATGACTCTCTGTATACCAGTCTGAGACAGAGGCTCAGAAGAAAAGGTCTCTGTATTGGAGTAACAACGTGTAACGTCTGCAAAGTAACTCTGCTTATCAGGGTGGGTACTGGTATTTTAAAAAAAAAAATTTTTTTTTTCAACGTTTATTTATTTTTGGGACAGAGAGAGACAGAGCATGAACCGGGGAGGGGCAGAGAGAGAGGGAGACACAGACTCGGAAACAGGCTCCGGGCTCCGAGCCATCCGCCCAGAGCCCGACGCGGGGCTCGAACTCCCGGACCGCGAGATCGTGACCTGGCTGAAGTCGGACGCCCAACCGACTGCGCCACCCAGGCGCCCCAGGTGGGTACTGGTATTGACACACGCTTCCACACATAGAGATAGGACATTTTCTAAGGCATGAACCACACTTCTGAACACAGCGGCAGCTAAGAAATCCTACGTCCGTCTCTGACTCCTCCTATTTCAGTTGGTGTGATCATCAGTGTCACTGGTTGGCAAGGAGGGCAACTGGTTACTAGACGGTAATTCTGTAGTTAGAATTTCAGACTCCGCTTTAAGGATCAGCAGGAGTCATACTATCGTTACCTCCATGTGCGTGATGAGGGATGCGACACTTGGTAAGTTCTCTGATCACAGGCACCCGCTATGTACTTGAGTGACAGTCATCAAAATGTAGACATTTACTGCTCTTTGTTTGAACCCTGGATGTGATTAAAGGATCATCACACAGTGATGGACAATACCTGTGGTCCTTAAAAGAACTTCTCTTGGAGAAGGGAAAGCAGTCTGAAAAGGAAATTACACAATTAGCCCTAGCATACCCTAGCGGATGAAGTTCGAGGCCAAAGCTCGAACTTAGGTTTTTCCATTATTGTCTGCTGGACCCTCCACATGCTGGTAAATAGTATGTTCCTTTGCGTATTACAGACGCAAAGGAAAGTCAATCACAGAGAACAGACCTGGTGTGCTGGTCTGACACTTATCAACAGAAACGTACACGTATTGTATTTAGTGTTCTTTTTTCCCACTGATGTGCTGCGTTTGGGCCTGATGGTCTGGGCTAGTGGCTCTGTGGAGTTCATCTTGTACAGACGTATGCAGGACGTTCTCCACATTCACAGCAAAAACCTGTCCCCCAAATGCTCTGCTGAGACCAAAGTCACCCAGAGCGTCCTCATCCAGGTAAGCACATTTGTCTCCATTACCTCGCTGTCTTCATCCTTCTGCCTTTTGGTTGGCTCACTCTGCTGGACCCGGTTGTGGCTGGTGAGTCTCAGTGCACTGACTGCTGTATGCCCCCCACCCTCAGTCCTCTCGTGCTCCTTTCTCTTTAGGCTCCACTTTGCCCACTGTGCAAAAGAAACTATTTCCATACACTGGTCAGGTCGCTACAAAGGTTAGAATGTAGGTCTCTGAATATTGTCCATTTATAAATTCATCTTTCCTCCTATATATTTAAGCACTTTGTGGACAAGTCGGATTGAGAACAGAGTCAGGAACAAGACAGGGTGAGCCTGACCCTTTTTTTTTTTTTCTGTTTATTTATTTGAGAGAGCGCTCATGCATGAGAGGAGGAGGGGCAGAGGGAGAGGGAGACAGAGAATCCCAAGCAGGCTCCGTGCTGTCAGCGCAGAGCCTGACGCAGGGCTCCATCTCAAGAACCGTGAGATCGTGACCTGAACAGAAATCAACAGTCGGGATGCTTAACTGACAAAACCCCCCAGGTGCCCCATAAAATTATTTGTAATTTAGCCAACAGCTAGGCACAAAAAAGGGAGGTATTCTCACTTCTACTTTGCAGTACACATCCCATAACAGCAGAATAGAAGTGGGTATTTTTCTCACAAAAACAAACAAACCTCTCTTTCTTATAAGTCCTGCTAAATTTCCTGTCTCTACCCTTCTCTCCTTTTAGAATCATTTGAAACAACATGGTCATTAAATATATTCTCAGCTTTATTTGATTAAATACACAAACTCCTAAAAACATGAGATCCCATTCTCCCCTCTCATTCTTGCATGGGCTAGTGAAGACTTTAGGAATACATTTACGATAAAGCTTCTCCCCCCCACCCCCCCTGCAGTTTCACTAGGAGAAGACTTAAGTCACTTGGGTCTCAAGTTGTTGCCACTGAGTCCAGAAGTGTTTGGTGCCACTTGGATGCCCTCAAATAAATTCCAAACACAACTGCAGAAGTAAGCTAGCTGTTTGATGATACCTTCAGAACAGTCGTGGGGCATCACACAATATTTGAACAGAAGAGTGGAATTTCAAAGTTGGGTTTGCTCGTGGTTGCAATCCAGTCAGAAACTCCATATTATGCGTCCCTGCAATGTTCCCTGTGCTCCAGTGGGATTGGGATGGCTGGAAGGGAAAGGGGCCACATAAACCTGGTGCTGAGCTAGGTGGGACTGGGCGATTTGTGAAGTGTGCATGAGAAACAGCTTTCATGAGGGTGACTGATGTCAGAGCTCTGGTACATGGGATCACAAACTCTAGTAAAGATAGTGATGCTACTGTAACCCCCTTAAGGAGGCTGCGGCTGTGCTGATTCTCGTGTGTCTCAATTCTGCAACTTTTCTTTCTGAACCTATTCTCTCCTCCCTAATGCTCCTCACCTAAGCTCTCTCAGAATCAGTCCTCAGAAAAGAAGCCTTTAGTAGGAGGGTTTCCTCTGTATACTTCATTCCTTCTAAGAATCACACGGGATGTGTCCATTTTACATCCATCTTCTGCTCTGTGTTGACTGCTGAGGTCTTTTGCTGTTGTGGACGGTCATCTGTTTGTTCAGTCTGTTTCCTCATCTGTCCACCTCTGGTCTTTTGTTCATATTCTCCATCCTGGAATCAGGGTATTTCACTTGACCTTTACTCTTCCTCCTTTTAAAATCTTGTTGTTCTCTGTATTTGAATCTTCTTTTGATAACCGTGCTATCAATCACTAGAATCTCACTTTTATTATTTATTCAGTTGACTGAAGACGTCACTGAATCAGTATATATGTGTCAATAGTACTCTCCGTGGTGTGTAGCATTCCTATTTTTCTTCCACTCTTTTATTCTGTAAGAGTCGGACCATTTTCATGAGCTCTTTCTTCTGTGAGACTCACTCTTGGCCAGCATGGTTTTCTCCCTTTTTTCTCTCTTCTCTCCACTGGCTACAGTTCTGGCTGCTTCACCTAATGTCCTTCTCCCAAAATCATTTCATATAACCTTGATTTTTCCAGAGTCTCGGTGAAGCTTGTATAGAACGGTTGGACTCCAGTCGTCTCGGGTCCTGTGGACACCATGCTTTCATGGCATCTCAGGATGAAAAGGAGATGGTACAAAACATGATTAAAAGTAGGAAAATAATAGAAATTTAGAACATGAGTGTCTTTTCTTTGGCCTCATTTCATTTAGTCTGGTCCTCAATGATGTCCCTTCTGGACTATTATTTAGATGGCTTTATGGTACTCTTTCTGTACCTTTGAAAAAAATTTTTTTAACATTTATTTATTTTTGAGAGAGACAGAACGTGAGTGGGAGAGGGGCAGAGAGGTGGAGACACAGAATTTGAAGCAGGCTCTAGGCTCTGAGCTTTAAGCACAGAGCCCGACAAGGGGCTTGAACTCACGAACCGCAAGATCATGACCTGAGCCCAAGATGGGACTCTTAACCGACTGAGCCACCCAGGCGCCCCATAACCATTAATTTTCAAAAAGGCAGTTCCATGAAAGACAAAGGTTGAAGTGCTCCAAACTGAAAGAGGCTGAGATACATATCAAAATCTATGACTCTAGAATGGATCATGGATCAGAAAAGATTACAACGAAAATATCTCTAGCAATTGGCAAAAATGGAAGTGTTTATTAGATACCATTTATCGATGTTAAATTTCCTAAACTTGATAGCAACACGGTTGCTATGATGCTTAGATGATAAACATAAAAGTACTGTGGGGTGCTAGATGGGAGTGAGCATGTTACTAATGTGTAAACACTAGGTGATGGGTGTTCAAGGGCGTATTGGTGTTCACTGAAGTATTATTATGACATTTCTAGACGTCTGAAACTTTTCTAGAAGAAAATATAAGAACAGGGGTGCCTTGGTGGCTCAGTTGGTTAAGTGTCCAACTCTTGATTTCAGCTCAGGTAATGATCTCACAGTTCATGAGATCAAGCCCCACATTGGGCTCTGACAGCATGGAGCCTGCTTGGGAATCTCTCTCTCAAAATAAATAAACATTAAAAAGTATATAAGAACAATGTTTCCTGCAAGAAAGTATTAAAATGCTTTAATCTTCTGCTTCTATTATCACTAGTTTCTTCAAGTATCTCAGTTTACTCCTCAGGATATTCTGGCATAAGTTCAATATGTTCCCTTATCTCTATGTAGGAATAAAGGAGTTTTTAGATTGGTGGGGAGGTGGGAAGGGGTAGGGGTACATTTAGTAGGACCCAAGAATCTGTTCTGCCTTAATGGATATAAATATAATATCCTGTCATAATAACAAACCACAGAAAATACATGATTAGCCCTCGTTACATGTCTTGACTATTCTTGGCCATATGCTTATTTTTAATACTAGTTTCCAAGTAAGCTTTTCAACTCCCCTGGGGAAAAAAAATTTAAGAATTTTAACTGTAATTTCATTAACTCTATAGAGATTATTAAAATACCTATTGACAGTAGTTCTGTGCCAGGTATAAAAGCATAATGTATAAGTGATGACACGAGAGGTCAATGCCACCGAAAGAAAACGTTCATGTCCCTCACAACTCCCCTAGAAGTGGGAGGCAGGGCATGCATTCACAGAAGGAACACCAGATTTGAGTCATAAAACAGAAGTAGGAGCACAGGGAGAGCCTAGGCCAGAAGACTCTACGGGGAGTTTCTGAAAAAAACATAAGGCACGGCAGGGTGAACACCTTAGGAATGACTAGTCTGCATAATTTTGGCGGGTTCTGAATCATAAGGGTGGTCTTTGAGTTGCCAGGCGGACTGGCCCTGGGATGACCGAGGCTGAGGAACATGGCCTCCTGGTGTTCACATACAAACAGAGGAGCCTGTGGGGTGGTGTTTCGATGACTCAAAACGCAACGGGCAACTGGGTGTGGAGGGTCACAAGCTCAGGGTCTATGTGAGCCTCCACTTCCAGAACGGCCCGGCACATAGTCAGTCACTTGTGGCTTCCCCCACCACCCCCGTTGTGGTTTTAATGGTGTACGGCACAAGGTGGAGAGGGGGTTTCTTGTGTCAGAAGCCCTCGAACAACTAATGCCCATCCAAAGTATTAGACCCCAGGAGGCGCGAGGCTGCCAAAGCCTCTAAGGAAACGAGTTTACGAGGGCGGCAGCAGGAATGCCTGCTGATGTGAATTTGGAAGTGAGATCTGTAACGAGGAGTATGTCATCACTAGAACCCAAAGGACTAAACAACGCTGGACTTCCATGTCCTCAATAAGTGTGTCAAGTGAGTCTCCTTGGAGGACAGCATCAATGTAGTGTCACACCTGTGCTTTTGGAGAAAGGTGGACGTGTGCAGACTGATGGCAAAGCTGTCATTGTAGCCCGTGTGTGAACTGGGAAAAGAGTCTTGTGTCCCACTGCAAGTGGAAACAAACTGCGTTTGAGAGGCTTGGTTAAAATAGGCTGAAATAAACAGAACACGTCAGCCAAATCTACAAGCACAAAATACTGATCAGTTACCGATGAACAGAATCAGTAATTTTAATAATATTGGGCATGGGGCCTTCATGGATGGGACCACAACATCCCGGCCGTAGAAATTAATCACGAGGAACCCGGTTATTTCCAGAATCCAGAAAAAGCAAAATTGGGCTGTCAAGTGGTGGAACAGTGGGGAAACCACCCCCTTATCAACTAGTCTTCACACAGTAAGTTTTAACCCTTGAAGGTCTTATTTTAACTTACATTGGGCCATGTTAATATTCCAAATAGGCATTATGGTGTCTCCTTTCATCAAGTCAATTTGGAACTGTTAAAGGCTTTAATTCATTATTTTGTCAGAGCATCCATACCCGATTTTAAAGCAATGGGTCCTATGACTATGGGAAATTGAGGCAAGGCTACCAAGGCATACTCGCTTTTCCTCCAATTTTATGTTTATTTACTTTTTGTTTGTTTATTTACTTTCTAAGGTGACAAAGGGCACAACGTTTAAATTTAGTGGGATCCTCAGATGTAACCAGAATATTCTTAAGTAACAGTATCAATTAAGTCCATGAAGTTGTCACCTGGTGCATTTTAGCAAATGTTAAAGTACCTTCAGAACCTAGGTTTTATGGGGCGCCTGGGTGGCTCAGTGGGTTAAACGTCCGACTTCGGCTCAGGTCATGATCTCACGGTTCGTGGGTTTGAGCCCCGCGTCGGGCTCTGTGCTGACAGCTTAGAGCCTGGAGCCTGCTTCGGATTCTGTGTCTCCCTCTCTCTCTGCCCTTCCCCTGTTCACACTCTTTTTGTCTCTCTCAAAAATAAAAAGCATTAAAAAAAAAAAAGAATCTAGGTTTTATAGGCACCAAACCCTATCAGTCTCTTTTTTTACCTTTTTGTTAACAGAAATTTGTTGGTGTATACATTCTGGATTTTTAATTTTTTTTTGAGGTTTTTAATTCTTAAATGGGGTCACATTGCAGCACTTTGCTATAACATATATGAACACACAACTTATTATATATGAATGTTAGAGTATTAAACGTATGTATACATTATTACTCTCTTTCCCCGTTATCTCGGGGTGTGTTTCTAAATTTTTTTTTTTTAACGTTTATTTATTTTTGGGACAGAGAGAGACACAGCATGAATGGGGGAGGGGCAGAGAGAGAGGGAGACACAGAATCGGAAGCAGGCTCCAGGCTCTGAGCCATCAGCCCAGAGCCCGACGCGGGGCTCGAACTCCCGGACCGCGAGATCGTGACCTGGCTGAAGTCGGACGCTTAACTGACTGCGCCACCCAGGCACCCCTATTTTTTCCTTTTTTTAAAAAAAAATTTTTTTAACGTTTATTTATTTTTGAGACAGAGAGAGACAGAGCATGAACGGGGGAGGGGCAGAGAGAGAGGGAGACACAGAATCGGAAGCAGGCTCCAGGCTCCGAGCCATCAGCCCAGAGCCCGACGCGGGGCTCGAACTCCCGGACCGCGAGATGGTGACCTGGCTGAAGTCGGACGCTTAACTGACTGCGCCACCCAGGCACCCCTATTTTTTCCTTTTTTTAAAAAAAAATTTTTTTAACGTTTATTTATTTTTGGGACAGAGAGAGACAGAGCATGGACGGGGGAGGGGCAGAGAGAGAGGGAGACACAGAATCGGAAGCAGGCTCCAGGCTCCGAGCCATCAGCCCAGAGCCCGACGCGGGGCTCGAACTCCCGGACCGCGAGATGGTGACCTGGCTGAAGTCGGACGCTCAACCGACTGCGCCACCCAGGCGCCCCGAGGGTGTGTTTCTTAAACAAGTCACTGAGGGCCGGCACCGTTTGCTACTAGTCCTGGCATCTGCTCAGCACGTAGGGTTGAGCCCCCCGAACTCGGGCTTGCAGCTGCCTCCGGAGCAATCTTTACTCCTCTTTCCTTTGTCTCTACCTCTGATTCACGCTTTGAGCTGCCTGAAGGTGACTTCTTTACTTTGTGTCTCGGGCTTACAAGAAAAAAGGGGGCATGGGGGTAAGCTAAGGGGCCTGGTGCTCCCAGGCCAACTCTCCCCTGGACAGCTCATCTCCCCATTTTCTTTTTAAGTAGGCTTCACACCCAGGACAGAACAAACACAATGCGGGGCTTGAACTCACAACCCTGAGATCAAGCCCTGAGCTGAGAACAAGAGTCAGATGCTTAACGGACTGAGCCATCCTGTGCCCCCTCATTTTTTTCTCCTTAGGCAAAATCTTTTAGAATGACTTTGTCTCTAGGCAGCTGTCTATACTCCCCACCCCATTTCCCCTTTTGTCTCCTGTATGTTCCCCAGTGTTTTCCTTTTTTCCCTTTTGGGTGTCTATCGGCCCAGCTCCTGGTGGTCCCAGTCGCCCTCAGAGGGGCCGGGGGTCTACATGCAAAAGAGCAATGTGGGCAGCATCCTGACTCGGGGACCTCTGGCTTACAGAGACTCCTAGCTTGTTACCAGGCAGCGGCACCTACAAGGGCCCCAGTAGTGACAGGGACATCTGTCATCTCTAACGAGCAGAGAAGCCTCAGGTGCTTAAGGGGGAGTGCCGGTTTTTCTTTTTACCTTTTGAAAATTTAACAGGAGTCACAAGTGTCCAAGGATGGGATCCCTTATATCCTACTTGGTTGGGGGACGGATCGTGACAACAGTAAAGCAAGCAACAAGGGATGTGCCTTTGAAACATTTACTTCTGGCTTCCCATGAGGAGGACAGCCCTCGGTGCTAGGCAGCCCCAGCAGACCCCTGCAAATCCCAGGGACCCACGCCTGGTTGAAAGCAGATCTATAGCTCATGGGGACCAATACCCAGACTCCCCGCAAGGAATGCCCTTGAGAAGGGCAAGCCAGGAGGCCCTCTGCAGCCTCAGCACCGGTGGGCAGGCTGACCAGACTCAACCCCAACACAGCCCCATTGGAGGAGGCCTGTCCTCGCTTCCTTGTGGGAGCCTTTGCCAGACACGCAAATACCCCAGGTCACTGCCAGGAACTCAGGGTCAAATGAGGTTTGGCCCAGCAGACCATGATGTTCAAGGTAAGGCGCCAACCTAGGGAACTACAGCCACCGCCAACCTGGACCCAGCACCTAGGACACGAGCGGACCCCAGAGCCGCGCGCCTCCAAGGTTCTCTTACGGTTCAGGTTGGAACGTCACGGCGGCACACGGCAGGCACAGAAAACAGCAGCGGCGGCGGCTAGCTGCGCCCCCCCCGAGGGAAGCATCTGCAGCCTGGGATGTCCGGGCGGGCAGCCACGGCCCTCACTGCACCTGTTCCGTGTACAAAGGTGCCCGAGTAGCGACAGAGGTCAGCACCACTGAAGGAAGAGCCAGGCAGAGCCACAGAAGGAAGACCAGGTTTGGGTCCAGAAGCACGAGCCAGGGGAGAACCTGGGCCAGAAGACTTTCCCGGGGTTTCCGAGAAGGCGAGGCAGGGCCAGGGGAGCAGGTTAGGACTGGCTGGCTGGAGTTACCTCAGCAGGCTTCAGGCCCAGGGGTGGTCCCTACTTGCCTGGCACCTGGTCCTGGAGTGACCCAGGCCGAGGAATACTGCCTGGTGGGGTGCGTGGGCCACACGGAGGAGGCGTGGCTCTAGACTGGTCCGTTTGCACGGCAGAGACACGCTCCCGGCTGGGCCCTCTGGTATCACCAAGAATTGGCCAGCCCCAGCCAAAAGGTTATTTAAGACATAAAAATATCAAAATGTACAGAAAATAATGATTAATACAACAGCGTCACTCCTCTTGGATAAACTTTATCACCGAAATTCACTCCTTTAGCCTTCACAGTGATGCTGAGTATGCATATCTCCAGAGAAACTTGGAAAATTCGGGTACAGAATGCTATCTGAGGGGAAGGAGAACAGTCCGCGTTAGTGAAATGCTCCTACACATTCCACTGCAAACCACACACGCAAAAGACCACAAAACACGCACACAGAAACACAAGCTATAGGGACACTTAGTGCCCGCTGGGAAGCTGTGAGTACAAATCTCCGCACCCTTCACAGGGAGCAAAGCTCGAGTGGACATTGTCAAGTTCAGTGTGTTTGGTCAGCAAAGAGGGAGGACAATCCACCCAGCCTGCAGAGGGAACATGAGGAGACATCAAAGGTCCGCCGAATGCTGTGGCCCAAGCGGCAGGAATGGGCACTCTAGGATCCCAATGCTGGCCACCTCTCGTGGCCCCAGTGGGTGAGGAGTCCTCCTTCCTGGTGGAGGAAAAGTTCTCTCTCAAAATCAAAGAAGCCTAACAAGCCCTGGGCTTCTCTCCCCCTCTCCCCTTTTACAAGGATTCAAGAAACATTAGAATGGCTAACGTTGTTAAAAAGACTAATTATACCAAATATTGATGAGGTTGTAGGGAAAAGACACTCACGCTACTGGTGGGGGCATGAAATTACATACCCGCTTTAGAACACAGTCGGCAGCTTCCTAAAAAAAACCCCAAATATCCAACTACCCTCTGACTTAGGCACGATACTCCTAGGTATGAACTCAAAAGAAATGAGACATATTTCCATGAAGACTTCACATAAATGTCTGTGGCAGCTTTATCTTAAGAGCCAGGGACTGAAAACAATCCAAATGCTAATGAACAGACGAATGCACAAATGGCGTGATATCCGCAGAGTACAAAATATCGACCTATACGCTACACGACTCAAAAGAAAAGCAATACCGGAGCGCCTGGGCGGCTCAGTCGATTGAGCATCCAACTTCGGCTCATGGCATGATCTCGCGGTTCGTGGGTTCGAGCCCTGCGTCGGGCTCTGTGCTGACAGCCGAGCCTGGAGCCTGCTTCAGATTGTGTCTCCCTCTCTCTCTGCCCCTCGCCCACTCACACTCTCCCTCCCTCTCGAAAATAAACATTAAAAATTTTTTTAAAAGAAAAGCAAAATCTGACTATTCTTGACACAGCAGAGATAAACATCAAAAAACAATTGTGCCGTATAAAAGAAACCACCTAAGAAAGGACTCGACTTATGTGAAATTCTGAAAAAGGTAAACTCCTCTATACTGAATAAAATAAGCACATTTACCCAGACGCCAAGTATCGTCCACTCCCCAACATTTCCAAAAACATTTCCAACAGTCCTAAAGAATCCTGACCATCAAAGCCAGAGGACAGCTGCAACCAAGTAGGCAGGTCACCTACTGTGAGTGAGCTCAGCTTTGTGAGGCACTCCCTGCAGCGGGCACATTTTGCTTACTTTGTTGAGCAGCAGATATGGGGAGAAAAAACTGAGTGAGACATCCCAGGGCCTGGAACAGGACAGGCACGTGGTCAGTGTTTAGGACATGTTAGCTCTGGCTGTTGTTTTATTTTGTTTTGTGTTTACTAATTTATCTCTTTAAAGTGACACATATTTTATTTTTCCTAAATTATTATATTCTTTCCAAAGCTCTGGTAAATGGGAAAAAATTTTCCTTGCCATAAAGAATAAGTTGCCATGAAAACACAACAATAAAATCAAAATAATGCTACTACGTCCCAGCAAGCTCATGGGGCCTCCTCGGGACTGCTCCCGGCTTGCAGAAAGGGAAATTAGTAATGTGTAGAGGGGTACGCAGACTCAGCACTAAACCCAGACTTTCTCCTGAGGCCAATCGGGGGAACGAGAACGGAGAGGGCTGGCTGCAGGAGTGCCCACCCATGCCACGTGAAGACATGTCCGTGTGCCCTCTAAAATCACCCCCCGTACCCGTGGAGGACTGTGGCCCGGGCCTTAAGGAAACAGGGATGACTGTACAGGCACCTGCTGTGCTCCCATCAGCGCACTGTCAGACCTGCAGTGACAGAGGAGGGAGCTGTTCCTTCCAAACCGGGCTGCCGACTTCGGCTCAGGTCATGATCTCACGGTCCATGAGTTCGAGCCCTGCGTCGGGCTCTGTGCTGACCGCTCAGAGCCTGGAGCCTGTTTCAGATTCTGTGTCTCCCTCTCTCTCTGACCCCTCCCCCATTCATGCTCTCTGTCTCAAAAATAAATAAACGTTAAAAAAAAAAAATTAAAAAAAAAAAAAGAGTCCAACTTCAGCTCAGGTCATGATGTCACGGTTTGTGAGTTTGAGCCCCATGTGGGGCTCTGTGCTGACAGCTCGGAGCCTGGAGCCCGCTTCGGATTCTGTGTCTCTCTCTCTGTCCCTCCCCTGCCCACAGTCTGCCCCTCTCTCTCTCGGAAATAAACAAACATTAAAAACAAACAAAACAAAAAACCCCACCATGATGTCTGGGTTTAGTGGGTAAAATAACTCACTGATATACATGAAGGGAGATGAAACAAGAATGACCCTAAATAATGACGGAAGACTAAGGGTCCATAATCTTTTCCATTCTGTGTATATTTGAAAGTAGCCATTAAAAAGCGTTGAATATGTCCTTGTATTAGTAATTCTATGTTGGGAAGATTATCTTTAATTAATTTATTTTATTTTAGAGAGAGAGGAAGAGAGAAAGAGCATGCACATGTGAGTTGGGGAGAGGGGCGGGGGGGCGGTGCGGAGAGAGAGAATCTTAAGCAGGCTTCAAGCTCAGCACAGAGCCCAATGAGGGGCTCGATCCCATGACCCTGGGATCACGACCTGAGCTGAAATCAAGAGTTGGCCACTCAACCAACTGAGCCACCCAGGTACCCCTGGTTTATCTTTTTTTTCCTTTTTTTAGAGAGAGAGGAGGAGAATGAATTTTAAAAGCGCACAAGGAAGCTTTTGTTTTTATGAATCAAAACGTCCAAATACACATTTTAAACATGCGCATTTTAGTCAATTATACATCAGCCAAACTTGAAGTCACAAATACTCAAATAGTGTCACTCCCTGATCACTTTACTGTTTTCGTATCACATACGGTGTGGAGGCCATCTGTGGGTACTCTATCAATAGGGTAGAAATAGAATGGCGTGCTACTGCCAACTTTTCCCAACCCCGTTTGGGGACATCATGTCGGCAGTTTGAAATTGGTCATCATGGGAGAACTTATACCAATAAAGTCAGCAAATGCTAGAAACTAAGGCTTAATTTATCATGTTATTGAATACAATATATGGAATGTCTACGCCTAGAAAAGTGATGGAAGGGCGCCTGGGTGGCTCAGTCAGTTAGGCATCCCACTTCGGCCCAGGTCATGATCTCGCGGTCCGTGAGTTTGAGCCTCCCACGGGGCGCTCTGCTGTCAGCCGGCCGTCAGCAGAGAGCCCGCTTCAGATCCTCTGTCCCCACTCTCTCTCTGCCCCTCCCCTGTACTTGTGCATGAGCTCTCTCTCGAGAATATATAAAAATATAAAAATAAAATAAATATTTTAAAAAGTGATGGAAAGTATGCTAATAAATCATATAGGTGGCCACTACCTTGTGCATATCCCCCCAAAGAGAATACCCATAAAGAAAAAATGACAGAATATTCTTCGAGTACTCAAAAACAACTATTCCAGGGGCGCCTGGGTGGCGCAGTCGGTTGGGCGTCCGACTTCGGCCAGGTCACGATCTCGCGGTCCGGGAGTTCGAGCCCCGCGTCGGGCTCTGGGCTGATGGCTCGGAGCCTGGAGCCTGTTTCCGATTCTGTGTCTCCCTCTCTCTCTGCCCCTCCCCCGTTCATGCTCTGTCTCTCTCTGTCCCAAAAATAAATAAAAACGTTGAAAAAAAAAATTAAAAAAAAAAAACAAAAAAAAACAACTATTCCATGCAGCAAAGAAGTTGCCCACATTACTGAAGAACAAAGAATATTCCAACCTAAGTCTGTTTTGTTTCATCTTATTTGTTACTAAACGGAAAATAACCAAATTTCATAAGAGAGAAAATAGTCCACAGGTAAGAAGAGGCAGTTTACTAAAAAAGATAAACAGCAAACACATGAAATAATGCTCAACACCATAAATCCTTAGGGAAATACAATGAAAACAAATGAGATAACAGTACTTATTTTAAAAAGGTGAAATTAAAAGTCATCTTACCAGGCACTGGCAAGGGTGTGAAGGAGTTGGAAGTCTCACATGCTGCTGGTGGAAATGCAAAAAGACACAACCATTTTAGATCACTGCTTGGCAATTTTTAAAAAGGAGTTAAATATTTACCTACCCCATGACTCAGGCAGTGCACTAGGAGTCATTAAAATAGGAGAAATGAAACACATATCCATATAAAGAATTATAAACAAATGTTTACACCAGCTTTATCTGCAAAAACTCAACACTGGAAATAATCCAAATATCCATCAACAGATGAATGGATAAATGCAGCTGATGACACATCAAAGAGAAAGCTACTCAGAAATTAGAATAAATGATTCATACAGGAGCCATTTAGGATTCTCAACGCCGCATCAAGAAAACAGAAAAAAAGAGCAAACACTTTATGGTTAATCATAAAATTCTAGAAAATGCAATCAATTTTATTTTTTTTTAAACATTTATTTATTTTTGAGACAGAGAGAGACAGAGCATGAACAGGGGAGGGGCAGAGAGAGAGGGAGACACAGACTCCAAAGCAGGCTCCAGGCTCTGAGCGGTCAGCACAGAGCCCGACACGGGGCTCGAGCTCATGGAGCGTGAGATCATGCCCTGAGCCGAAGTCGGACGCTTAACCGACCGAGCCACCCAGGCGCCCCCAAAAATGCAATCAATTTTAAAAGAATGCAAATCAATCGTTGCCTGGAGGGCCAGAGAGAGATTATAAAAGGGAGAAAGGAAAACATGCAGGTGACCGGCATGCTCATTATCACTGCTAACAGGGACGGTTTCCTAAGTGTACACAAGTCAAAACTTACCATGTTGTAATGCTTTAAATACGTTCAATTTGGGGCGCCTGGGTGGCGCAGTCGGTTAAGCGTCCGACTTCAGCCAGGTCACGATCTCGCGGTCCGGGAGTTTGAGCCCCGCGTCAGGCTCTGGGCTGATGGCTCAGAGCCTGGAGCCTGTTTCCGATTCTGTGTCTCCCTCTCTCTCTGCTCCTCCCCCGTTCATGCTCTGTCTCTCTCTGTCCCAAAAATAAATAAACGTTGAAAAAAAAAATTTTTTTTAAATAAATACGTTCAATTTAGTCTATGTTTATTATGCTTTAACTTAATACAGCTGTCAGAAGTGGTTCACAATAAAAATCCAAATCTCCCACTCTTCGGAACATCAGGTCTGGGAACACTGTATTGACTCCACTGTCTCACTCATGCCTGAGGGTCAGCCTTTCCTCAGTGGCAGTTAATACTGGCCAACAGTGAAAGCCATTTCCACCAGAGTAAGGGCATTGCTAGCTGGGTCACAATAGCCATATCCCCAGAGTACAGGATCTCCCTTCTCCCCTGCCTTCTTCTGTTGCCTGTACAGCAACGGCCTTGAGGTTAACAGCTCAGATTGGCTACAGGAACCCACGAAACCCCTGTCTGCCAGTGACTTCAGCTACACAAGATAAACCCACCTGGAGATCCTGAGATTTCTGTACACTCGCAGCCTGCAGTCGGTCACCCAAACGCCTGTGGGTGCACACCCGGGAGAGGCGCACTCCATGTACCCTGCGGCAGTCTCCCCCACGCTCTGTTGATAGTGTTTCTGTGCCAATTATGGGTTCCCTTGCCCCTGCAGTCTTACAGCCAGCGACACTGGCCTACTGAGCTCTGGGTATCAGGGTGCACAGCTCCTCTGCAGGACCTGGGGCTGATTTTCCTCAGCACTGCTGGGCACTGAGGTATCCCATGAACAAGGAAAAATTCACGTTGTCTCCAAAAGCACGGGTGTTGTCACAACTGCCCCTTTCTCAGGGTGACCTCTGGCATCCAGGCAAAAACTCAGGACCACAGAGCAGTCTTTCCTAGGAGGTCCTGGCAGCAACGCAGACTATGATACAACTGGAGAGCACTACACTCCACCATCACACTGTCCCCTCTGAGGCACCCAACGTTTGCATTCCCTCACAACTTTCCACTTCAAGTTGGCAGTCCTTCAAGCTACCCTACACTGTGGACAGAGTTTCTAAGATTAAAGGTGCTTAAACAGAAAGGCCTTTATTATTGCACAAACCAGCCAAAGCTGTGCGAGTTTCCAGTTCAATGACTTGGAAGCTGGAAAACCTCATCAAGAGCACTCCCTGAGACCAGTTAGATCTCTCAAAAAGCTAGTTCTTCTGCGCAGGCCATCAGCAGAACCCAGATAGTGTTCTAGAGGCCAACAGAGGGTCAAGTCCATGTGCTAACTTGTCAAGAGAGAAGGGAATGAAGATCCCATAAGGCTCAGGATACTCTTGATTTCCTCTAGCACACGGGAGAGCAGAGGTCAGCTTTGACAAGCAGACCAAGGTGACTGACGCACACTGTGGGGACTGGTCACGTGGTAGAGCTGAAGTGGCTGCTGCCACCGAAACTGGCAGGGACATCAACCTGGCAAGGAGCCTGGACAGGTTGTACATGCTTCCCGCATAACTGAAACTTACAGGGAAATCTCCAGTCTGTAGATGTTTTCAGATCTATAAATTCAGTTCAGGCAGATGGCTCAAGAGGCTTTCCTCCACCACAATTAAACTAAGTAAGGAAAGGGCACATTCTCTGCATCTGTTTCACTTTGTGTGAACTCTTTGGTGTTGACTGAGCTCAGTTTGCAGCTAAAGGATTTCTCATTCACTGCAGGTGAGCTCTCCTATGTCGAAGGAGGCCAGAGCTCTGGCTAAAGGATTTCCCACACTCATTGCACTCGTAAGGCTTTGCTCCAGAGTGAACTGTCTGGTGTCGAACGAGGTGGGTTTTACGGCTGAAGGATTTCCCACATTCACTGCATTCATACGGCTTTTCTCCAGTGTGAACTCTTTGGTGTTGAATGAGGACAGATTTCTGGCTAAAGGATTTCCCACATTCATTGCACTCATAAGGCCTTTCTCCAGTGTGAACTCTTTGGTGTTGAATGAGGACAGATTTCTCACTAAAAGATTTCCCACATTCAATGCAATCATAAGGCCTTACTCCAGTGTGAACTCTCCAGTGTCTCATGAGGTGGGTTTTACAACTAAATGATTTCCCACATTCAGTGCATTCATAAGGCCTTGCTCTAGCGTGAGCTCTCTTGTGGCGAAGAAGGCCAGAACTTTGGGTAAATGATTTCCCACATTCAATGCATTTGTAAGGCCTTTCGTTAGTATGAACTCTCAGGTGTTTAATAAGGATAGATTTTTGGATAAAGGACTTCCCACATTCACTGCACTCGTACGGCCTCTCTCCAGTATGAACTCTTTGGTGTTGAATGAGGTCAGATTTCTGGCTGAAAGATCTGCCACATTCTATGCACTCATAAGGCTTTGCTCCAGTGTGAACTCTCCAGTGTCGAATGAGATGGGTTTTGCGACTAAAGAACCTCCCACATTCACTACACTTGTAAGATCTTTCTTCGGTGTGAATTTTCTGGTGCTGAAAAGGTCTGTATTTACAGCGGACGTCTTTTCCACATTTGCTACATTCGTCAAGACCTTCTCCATCGTGGAATCTCTGGTGGTCAAGAGTGTGAGTGTTGCTGAAAGCTCTCCTGCATTTGATCCACTTGTGACTTATTCCGCTGGTAAAGGGCTCCCCACACTCAATGCTGCTCTGGGGCTTCTCGCTGTTGGGCATATCCAGGTGCTGGAGAAGGCCTGAGGGAGCTAGAAAGTCCTTTCCACCTTCCCCACTGGCAAAGGGCCTCGCTGACACGTGGAATCTGCAGCTCGTCACTAACAAGGCACTGTCCATATCCATTTTGAACATTTTCTCTCCACTGTCATGCTTTTGATACTGGTGAAGGTTTGCACCAAACCAGAAGCCTCTGGTCGCTCCACCCAAGTATGATTTCTGCCCAGAATATGCCGCTCGGAGCTCAGAAGGTTGCAAATTGTCTTTCAAGACTGGGACACAATTCTCACAGAGGTGAGTCTTCTGGATTGACGAACCTGTCTTAGAAGTCCTGACCTGTGACACTCTTTCTACAGAAACACTCTGCTCAGAAGGTACTTCCTCATTCTCTGCTCCACACCAACAATCTGAAAGCAGAGAAATGCTGATAAAGTATACTTTACCTCTGAGGAAGAGAGGGAAGTCCCATCAAAAATGTGCGTCAAAAATATACATTCAAACCAAAGACAGAATCCACGGGTATAATTTCAGAATGGGGCACCAATTTGAAGGGAGGGCTGCTTTGCAGTACTGGGCCTCTAAAGATGACAGAATGAGGGAGACCTTTTGGGACAAAGGGCACAAGTAGGGGGTGCCACACAGGGAGGGGAGGCAGCATCACTAATTCACTCCTATGCCAACAGCCTTCAGCAGGAACTTGTTGTCTGGGGACAAGTCCACGCTACTGAGAACGATGGTTCTGCCCAGGCCCAGGGAAATACCAATGGAACTGAGTATCTGGTGTTCAAGGACAATTTAAGGATATGTGCACACGTCACAACACATTACGTACAGGAGAACTGCAGACCGCGTGGTGGAGAGGAACAAGTGATGGAGGTCAGAAAGCTGGCGACAGCCAGGAATGGAAGTCACAGATGAAATGTGACTCAGAGTCAGAAAAGCGTAGAGTATGCAGAAAAAAGGTGTAGAAATGATGTGTCCAGTGGCACCTGCACCGAAACGCTGGTGAACACAGGGCAGGTTCCTGGTATACTTTAAACACAGCCCTGATGTCAGGCCCCTTCCAGCAGCTGCCACTCACCAGGCCAGGCCTTCTCTGAGACCGCCGGGCCAAGTCCACCCTGCGAAGCAGCCAGCACCCTCCTCAGACTCCCAGTTGGAGAACTACGTAGGACCTGAGTGAGGCAAGTCCTTAGGGAAAGACAGGACAGGTGAGGGGTCAGCACCAGCCCAGAGCAACTAGGAAATATCGGATCACAGAAAGGAACACTGCAATTAAAATCTCAAAGGACGGTCTTTCAAGAAAGGTCTAAGGACCACATAAGTAGGGACCATGACGATGTTTACAATTCCTGATATAGGCAATCATAAGGAAATCTTTAAAAGTTCTCATCACAAGGAAAAAATATCTGCAACTCTGTATGGTGATGAACGTTCATTACACGTAATGTAGTAAGCATTCTACAACATATACAAGTATCAAATCATTACACTGTATGCCTAAAACCAATATGTCGCATGTCAATTATATCTCAATTTAAAAAAAAAAAAAGGAGGCAGAACCTGGGGCACAAGATGCCACGAATCTGGACACAGTCATCCCACCAGGGAGAGGGTGAGCAATGTGAGATCCATTCGGGTGACTGTGGGACTCCCAGATTCCCAGACCCTTCCCTGCACACGGTGGGGTAGCAGGTATTAGGGCGGCTTGCTGAGGGCACCGCTTGGGGCAGTGAACATAGCTTAGCACTGGCACCCACAGCACACATGCCAAGGAAGTGGGGAAGTTAGCAGAGGCCAAGGTTTAGCTCTGGGAGAGGGAGAAAGAGCAGCTCACAACACTGAGAGGAAGATGAAGGCCTTACCCAGGGATGTTGTAAGTGCAAAGGTCTCCAGCATCACGTCGTGGTACAGGAACCTCTGAGCCTCATCAAGGAGCCCCCACTCCTCCTGGGAGAAGTACACGGCCACGTCCTCGAAAGTCACACAACTCTGCCAGAGTGGGGACAGTTCATTCCATAATCAGCTTCTCCCCTAGGATTCCCAAGTTCATCCACCCACTCATCCTTCCCCTGCTCACCCACCTCCCCACGTCCCCATCTCAGAGAAGATACCAGGCCCTGGGGCATCTGATGCACACTGTCTCCTTCTGGTCCCTTTGATCACCATGTCCACCCACAGCAACGACAGGCAGGTGGGCAGGTAGACGATACCAAAACTCTGATGTCAGGCCCCTTCCAGCAGCTGCCACTCACCAGGCCAGGCCTTCTCTGAGACCGCCCTGCCAAGTTCCCCAAGAGGGACACACTCTCTCGTTAAGCAATTCTCCAGATCAGATGTCCCAGACGTAACCAAGGGTGTGGGCTCCCATTTCTCTCTTAGGTTCTCAAGGCCAGGGCCCTCGGGCCTTCACTTCCCACTCTCTCCTAGTTCTCCCTGCTCTGTACCACAGGCACTCCCCATCCTTCTTCCATGGCATAGAGTCTGGCAAATTCAAACACGTTCCAGAACTACAGCAGCACACCTCCAATGGCCCCCACAGCCAGAGGCAGCCCAGAGTCCTGCTCCGTAGGTCTCCCTGCCTGACAGCTCCTCGCTTCAACCGCAGCCACACGGAACCACTTGTGGATCTCAGCACTCATGACCCTCCTCCACTCATGCTGCACTTGATCGGCTCTCACCGGTCAAGCCTTCTTCTCTCTGTCCAACCCTCATCCAGAGCCAGTCCCAGAGCCTTTCCACCCCAGGTCCAGAGATTCTCCTACATGAGCACTTGGCCCCCAAGCTAATCCAGCTGCCCGACCGAAAGTCCCCAGGCACACCAAGGTCACAACAAAGTCCTGGGGACCCCAGAGCAGTGAGTAAGCAGCAGTCCTGGCCTCACCACCATGTTGCCTCCATTACTCCCACACTTCTGCATCATCTCATGTGCACCCACCTCTCAGAAGCCTTGCTCCCATCAGGTCATCCACTCTCCCGCACTGTTCCCACCACTCCTCTCTTTCGCTGACCCACACGCAGACACTGGTCTGCACCCCCCCAACTAGGTGACCAAGCATGAGACCCAGCCTCTGACCTCACTCACCCCTTCCGAGACTACTATTAACATCGTCATGACTGGGATTACCCCTCCTCAACGTGACCCACTGTGTTACGGACCGAATGTACGCATTCTCCCAAAAGTGGTATGTTTGGAGCCCTAACCCCCAGTGTGATGGAATTTGGAGATTTGGAGGTGGGGCCTTTTGGGGTGGTGATCAGATTCTGATTAGGTCAGGAGGGTGAGACCCTCTTAAGAAACCCTTCTACTTTCTTCTCTCTCACCTTCAAAATCAGAAAATCACAGGTCTACTGAAAAAACCTGATTCAGAATCCAGCCATCTCTACCCCCTCCAAGGCCACCGCACTGGTCCACATCATCAGCGCTCACTGGACTACTGCAGTGCCCTCCTCCCTGGTCTTCCTGCCACTTCGCTCACTCGCCCAGTCTGTTCTCTGTGCTGCAGCGGCAGGAAGCATGAGAGCTTGAACAGATCCCTCCTCTGCTCCAAAGCTCCCACTGTTCCCACCATCTCCAGAGTAGACACCCAACTTCTCAGGGGGCCATCCCAGGTCTGACTCCTGCCCCTGTGCTCTCTGTTCCCATGAGAAAGGACACTGAGCTACACTTGTTCAGCTCAGTCTCCCCTCCAAAGGCCTGCAGACACTGGTACTATACTGGGGCAACCGTCCTCCACACCTCATTCTATTGGCTGCCAGCAACAGGAACCACTCCACAGAACCCCCAGCCTGGTCTGAGGACCCTGGGCTTGGAACCTGTTCCCAGTCCCCAGGCCTGGAAGAATGATAAATGAGTGTCAGGACACCACAATCACAGAGATAAAGAGAGGAATCAGGACCAGTGAGGTTCTGGAACACCATCCACTCACTCACCTCTGCAGGGTTCGTAAGTGCTTCTGTACTGATAACGGTCTGTGTGAAGAGGAAAGTTCGGAGAGGCAGGTGACCATGGCAGGGCTCCATGGGCTCCGGGCTACCCTGCACCCCTGCCCGGCCCTGGAGCCAGGTGACCTGGGATAACTACAGTCTCTCTGATCCTCAGTCCCCAGAGCTGAGTCTTACAACTGTATGACCTTGGACAGGGACCAAATCCTCCCTGTGCTTCCTATTATCATCCTTCCTCCGGTCTGGTCCCCTTAGCACCTTGTAAAAACTTTTTAAAAAGGCTAATTCAGGTGAGGCCTTTCCTGTTCACAATTCTCAATGGCTCCCAGCCTCTGATGGCCACCTGCCAGTCCCCCGTGACCCCGCCGCACACGCTCTGTTCCCCTGAGGGCAGAGGGAGGACCCCACACCCTCCAATTCCTCCCCCTCGGCGCCCCCTGCAGCCCTGCACCAGCCGGCCCCTCCCCTGCAGCCCGCTCCCGCACCCTGTCGTGCCAGCGCTCAGACACAGGGTCCCCACACGCGAGCGCCTCCCCGGCCCGGACACCGGTACCTGGGCCGCAGGGACGCGAGCAGGCGCCCCGCGCTCGGGCCTGGAGGGTCTGGGGCGGGGGGGAGGGCCCGGGGGGGCGCGCGTTTACCTGAGCCGGGTCCCTGCGCGCGGTCGCCGCCATCTGACTCTGGGCGGAGCAGACACCCGGGCCAGCGGTCCCCGTCCCGGCGCCGGCGCGGGGCAGCCCGGGCGGCGTTGAGGAGTCGCGGACGCCAGTCTGCGCGGCGGGGACAGCGCCTCCCCTCGCGCCTTCTCGGTCCCCTCAGTCTCCACCCGACCTCAGGAGTCCGTGACCCAGCACATACAGCTCAGAGCAGCCAAAACTACCGCCACGAGGAGGACGCCGGAAGTCCCGCCCCGACACGATGGGAACACACGGAATTGCCCTTCTCGTGAGCCTCTATTGGCTAAACGACGACGACGCCCGGCGCAGCGTCCTCTGGGTAGTGTAGTTCTCACAGCACGAAAAGCCCTGGCGCGGGGCGCCCCTCACCCGCAGACTAGGAGGGAGAGGTGCTGAGAGGTGGTGTCTCCGTCTCCCAAGGGCGGGGGAGGGGCCTCGCTCCTTTAAGGGGCTGCTCTTAGATTTCTGAGGAGTGTCGTGTGCAACTGATCACCTAGGTGTTTAGAGAAGTTATTTCGGACTCCTTGAAGCTTAGTATTTTCTCGGATTCTTGAAGTATTATTTCAGATGCTCCCAGTGACTCAGTCCATTCCACAGAGTCGTGCAGACACAAAACGTGGAGCCTAATAGTTTATCTTCTTTCTTTTCAAATGCCTCTAGCCCGAAACGTTAGAGTCAGCTTTGTGAGTTTCAGTACGCTGGGTCAGGAACAAAAGAAAAAGACTCCGCACAGGGACAGGACAGAGAGGAAACAAAGTGTTAGACTGCCGTAGAGCAGGAGGACAAAGGTGAACTCTGTTGTTGGTTCCCACAGAAAATCTCTCTGCTGGCCGTATAGGTAGTGATTGTGTCCAACTCACTGAGGAACACGGGTTTGTATCCATAATATCTATTACTCCCTATCCTTAGCCACATTTAATTCCTTTTAGGAATCTGGCGAGTATTTAAAAGAAGAGACAACTGTGCTGACAGGGCGAAGCCTGCTTGGGATTCTCTCTCTCTCTCTCTCTCCCTTTCTCTGCGTCTCCTCTTCTCATGCTCTATCTCTCTCAAAATAAATAAACTTAAAAACAATAATAAAAGGAGAGCCACTTACCAAATGTCATTTTGGAAAAGGACAGTGTCTATAGTGTTCGCCAATATAGGAGCACGTGGGCAAAGAGGATACCAGACTATGAAGTAAAGGTTTGGGACACTAAGATCTCATCCATTTGACGGGAAGTTATTATCGTTCCTGCTGCTACTGCAGGGATGGTGTCTGTATGGGGAGTTGAGATGACCTCAGAAACAGTTGTGAAATGAAAATCACTGAAACCCATTAATAATGGTTATGTAGTCATTCAGGGATAGTGGTAGGATAGCGCTGGGAAAATATCAGTAAAAGGTAAAAAAAGAAAAAAAAAGTTAATACTCCTACCAACTTCCGTTAGCAAATTATGCCCGGAAAAGAAAAACATGTATATGCCAACAATGGCTATAGAGCAGCTGTGAGTTAAACACATTTTCTTACTGATCCTCACTTCATGCATAATAAAGGCTTCAGAGTGGATATTGTGAGGATCAGTCAGTTTGACAGAGACAAAAGATGAACTCAGGCTATCAGAGAGAACGCAGAAAAGTAGGTAGCCCTAAAGCAAGTAGAAGAGGATGACATGTCTCTGGGTCCCTCAGACACCATCCACGTGCCTCTCCTTGTATTTATGTCCCAACTCAAGCAAGAAGTATTGATTTTCAAGACAGTATTTCTTTATTATTTTCATAATATGTTCTTTCTTAAATTTGACACTTATCTGGAAATCGTATTTACCACATCACCATTTGCTGCCAGGATGGTGGTGGTCATGGTGGTATCCACATACATGTAAAAATAAGTATATGAGCCTTGAAATAAAGGCCTGTGTATCTGTCATCTCATCTCTTTCTGGGAAGTTATTATCATTTCACCTCTAACTGATGTGACTGCATATCTCAATAATTAAAGATATGTATTCTCCCCGGTATTATTGAGATAAATATCAATAGCAGGTGACCAAAGGACCTTCCATTCTATGAAACAAGGTAAAATAGTGAGAAGATTGCATTCTGGGTTCCTGCCATCCTGAGGGCTTCTCCAAATGTGATGTTTTAAAATTCCCATGGACACTTAAAAATAGCAGATTTCAGGGGTGCCTGGGTGGCTCAGGCAGTTAAGCGTCCGACTTCAGCTCAGGTCATGATCTCATGGTTTGTGAGTTCAAGACCACATCAGGATCTGTGCTGACAACTCAGAGCCTGGAGCCTGCTTTGAATTCTGTGTCTCCCTGTCTCTCTCTGCTCCTCCCCTGCTTGTGCATTCTCTCTCTCTCTCTCTCTCTCTCTCTCTCTCTCTCTCTCTCTCTCTCGGCCTGCTTTGAATTCTGTGTCTCCCTGTCTCTCTCTGCTCCTCCCCTGCTTGTGCATTCTCTCTCTCTCTCTCTCTCTCTCTCTCTCATAAATAAACATTAAAAAAAATACCAGATTTGAGGGATACACAGAGAAAGAGAATTAAGAAAACTTTTCCAGGGTAATAAAGATGAACAAGGAGACAGTGGTGTCTCATTTTGTTATTTCAATAAACATTTATTGTGGTGCGCCTGGGTGCCTCAGTCGGTTAAGCGTCCCACTCTTGATTTTGACTCAGGTCATGGTCTCATGCTTCGTGAGTTCAAGCCCTGCATCAGGCTCTGTGCTGACAGCACGGAGCCTGCTTGGGATTCTCTCTCTCCCTCAAAATGAATAAGTAAACATTAAAGAAACATTTACTGAGTATATGTGGTGCATTAATCTTTTTATTGGGTGTGCATAATGTGTCAGGAAACAAATGAGATAACAAACCATATTTCATGTTGCTTATAATCATATTAAGGATATTAATAAAAATAAATATAAACAACATACTATCTTTTAAGTGAACAGGTGCTTTGAAACAGAAAAAAAAAAAGATAACAATGATGAGAAGTGCAAGAGAGTGACTGCAGATGGGTTGTGATATCGAAGAGGGTTTGTCAACTATTCCTCAATAAAGCTGGAGAAAAAGAGAATTGAGTGGGATGCTCCACTAATAAAAGCATATTTAAGGAATGCCTTGAAGACCGTGGAGTGAACTCTGTGTATAGCCTTGTGTTCCATAGAGGAAACAGCTAGAACAGATGCCTTGGGCCAGTGCTGACCTTTCATGTTCCAGTCAGAGTAAGAAAGATAATGCAACTGAAAGCATGTGAGTGAGGAACGGCTTGGTAAAAGCTACAGTTGGATCATGAAAGGCACTGTAGATCACTGGAAGAACTTTCCATTTTATCCTGGTTGATAGAGGAATCATGACAGGGACTGGAACATCATGCTAAGTGTCTGAATGAGAAATGAGGAGAAGGCAGGCTGAGAACCTAAAAAGAGGTAAGGTTAGCAGCAGATAGATGACTAGCCGGGTGACTTATCACAGACATCTAGGTGAGAGGTAATGAGGTCTGCAATCAAAGTTGGGGCAGTACTGGACACAGTATCGTTAGGTACTCGATGTGTTTTGAAGTTATTTCTTTTCATCCCTAAGGGATTTTCAATTGGGTTGCTCAATTGGCATGAGCAAAGGAAAGGTACAGAATATGACTCCCAAACTTCATACATGAACAGTAGTAGAATGAGGGAATTGCCATCAGCTGAGATTGTGGGAAAGCAGTAGAAACAGGTTAGGAGGGAAGATCGGGAATTCAGACACCAACATAGTAAGTACAAGATGCCTGTTGAGCATGTGAATATAGCTGTCAAGTCGGCAGGCAAATCTCGAGAATTTTCGAGAGCAGTGTTGTCAGGATTAACTCTGAACACTGTTAGTTTGTAAGCTTCTAAGTATCGAAAAGACGAAACTGGATGAGATGACCAAGGGGGTAACTTCAGGTGGAGTAGATGAAAGGAAAATAGACCGGTGTGCAGGGAAATCCCAACACTAATTTTGGGTGGAAAGGAGAAACAGAGAAAGAGATTTGAAAATTACCAACTATTTCTCAGTTGGACAGTCACAAGTCTCTTATGTCTGTCTCAGCCTATCAAAAGTGACTCTACTGCTATTAATGCCCGAGGTCCTTGCTTGGGCCATCGTACTGGTGGTGAGCCCCATGGAGCCAATGTTGGTAGGTGGACTGGCTGTTACAGTTCTTATTATGACTGCAAGTTGCGCTTCAGCAAAAACCATGAGGGAACTTCACAGGACAAGATTTCTTCCTCACAGGTCCCAGAGGGTACAAGTCATGCCAAGGGCCACACAGCGGGTCAAGGGTAGAGAGGGAGAGAGGAAGAAGCTCCGACCCGGGGCTCTGCCTTTATTGGTGCCCAAGGGCGGGGTGCCCAGGTTTTGCAGGTGGATTTAAAGAAGAAGAATGGGCTGGACACTAGGGTTTCAAGAGAGAAAAGCGAGGTCCCAAAGGCAATCAGTTCTCCAGGTTATTCATGGCTTTCTAAAGGAGGAACTTAGTTGTTTTGTTAGTAGCTGTGTTGTACGGTCGGCAATATGTGTATTTCAGATGGATGTCTTTGCAATGGATGCCTTGGCAATCAAAAGCCTAACCTGCTTTATAATCCTCATGCTTACTGTCAGGCACTTATGCCACACAAGTCTTAAGACACGAGGGGATTTAGAAACCTGTTTGTGCCTTCGGTGCGCCTCGGTGGTTCAGTCAGTTAAGTCCGACTCGGGTCTTCCGGCCTCATCACCTTGGGCGGGACCCCACACTCCGCAGGCCGCGTGCGGGCGGACACCACGGTAGCGACGCCGGAAGCCCCGCCCCCAGCCTACGACTAACACAGAAGCACTCCATCCGGAACGCTCATTGGCTTAGCGTCTCCGCTGGGCGGAAGGCTTTTTCGGATGGTGTAGGGCCACTGCTGGTCTCCGCGAGGGGCGCTCCGCACTTGTCACTGCGGAGCAAAGGTCACCGGCCCCGCGAGGGTCTCTGGGAAGTAGCGCTGCTTTGTCCGAGGGCAGAGGCTGAGCTCCGCTCCCCAAGTGGGCTGAAACCCAGTTTCTGCGAGTCTTGTGGGCAGGTGATCACCGAAGTGTTTAGACGTGTATTTCTCCAGACTCCACCGGGCTCGGATGCTCCCCGGGACTGCAGGTGCACACGGACCCAACGGCAAGCGACTGTCGTGTGATTGCGCGTCATGTGGCCGTAGTCCTATGCATCAGAGTCAGTCCCGGGCGCTTAGGGGCTGGGGTCAGGACGGGAGAGAACAGCCTCCAGGCCGGAAACGACCCCTGTGAGTCGAGCACGAAGGCTCGAAGAAGCCTGAGGCAAAGTGTACAGTCCCTTCCCGCCGACAGGGGCCGAGAACTCGCCGGATCCCAGCCAACAGGGCGCCTCCCGCGGGTCGCCCGCAAAGATCGGGATTTGGCCTCCGCGCACACAGGCCAGGTATGCGGCCCGAAGTGGGAGGGGCCTTCGCCCCTGGGATCCGCGGCGGAAACCCGGCGCCTGGATCCTGAGAGATCCGGGGGAGCCCTGCCGGGAGGACCCCGCAGCTCCCTGCTGTCCTTCCGGGCGCCCTCGGGGCAGCTCGCGGCCTGCGCCGCTCCCGGAACCCGGGCGGGCGCCCCCTGGAGGCCCCTTGGGTGGAAAGGGGGAACTCTGGCGGAGGGTGGGGGGGGGGGTGGGAGCCGGCGCTGTGGGGTCTGAAGTTCCACCCCCTCTGTGCCCAGCCCACGCTGTCCCCGGTCAGATGCGACCTCAGATCACACCTGATCCACTGACCGATGAGAATATCTGTCCGCGGAGGGAAAGAATAAATCAGGTTCCCTCAGGAAAGGGGGATCAGTGAGAGCCCAGCACTTTCTTCAGATTAAAGGATGATACATATGATATATGATAGATGATATGACATATATGATATAAATAAATAAATAAATAAATAAATAAATAAATAAATAAATAAATATTAGGGCACCCTGTTACACCTAAAGTGCGGCCTTTCTAGGGTCTCCACTGACCATCTAGAGTGTTTCAGGGGGGTGTCTCCCCTCTGGCTGGTCAGGATTCTAATATTACCCGCACTGTGAGGCCTGTGCATCCTCCAGCCTGTTCTCAGCACCCTGCCAGCTGTTTTCTATCCTTTCCCAGCCTTGCCCTGCACCTTAGTTTTCTGCCAAATTCTCTGTGACCTCATGCAGGTTTCTAAGGCTTCTTCTCTGCCCATACGCCACTTTGTCAGGACCACACAGGAATTCCAAAGTGTACTTAACTCTTGAATGAGGAGGGGTTAGCGCTGACACCCCCAACTCCCATTTCCCCAGCCCCTCAACTTTCTCCACCTCTCCAATCACGGCAGTTGAAATCCCTATAACTTTTGATTCCCTCAAAACTTAACTACTAATAGCCTACTGTTGACCAGAATCCTTATCAATAACATAAACAGTTGATTACATTTTTTGTTTGTATTATATAGTGTATTCTTCCAATTAAGTAAGGTAGAGAAAAAAATGTTAGTAATAAACAAGAAACAAATATACATATACACTTACAGCACTGTACTGTATGTATTGAAAAAAATTCACATATAACTGGACCCATGCAATTCAAACCTGTGTTGTTCAAGGGTCAACCATATAGCATGAAATCTCAGTCCTGATTTAAACCAGAAGGAAAATCCTATGTAAAGCAGGAGGAACCCCTTCTATAACAGGACTCACTTGAGTTAGGGAAGTTATTTTGTGAGCTGAAAGAGAGGGAAGAAAAATCCCCAAATGACAGCCTCCACTCATTTTATAGATTACCTCTATTTCCAATAGAGGGCGTCAGCTTTCTGCTGGATATCTGTTTTACCGCGTGGAGTTTACTCACTGGAAGAAAGATGGGTTTCCCTGACTTCATTTGGAGAACAGAAGAGAGAGTGGGGAAAGGAATTTAACGTGTGTGCTGCAAACCTGACTGGGAGGGACATTTTGAGAAGAAATGGGATAGAGCTTTCAGGAAGTGAAAGGAGGCAGAGTTTCATCTGAGCGGAGTAGGTATCAGTACATGTTTATACAGTTTATACAGTTACACAGAAGAGAGGGAAAACAAATGAGGAAAAGGACAATGGAAACAGCAGGATTAAATTACTTCAGATGTCAACACCATAGGTCATTAAGGAAATACAAATGAAACCACCATGAGATACCAATCTACATCTACCAAGATGACTATTTTCAAAAGCGTAAAATAACAAGTTGTTGCCCAGGCTGTGGAGAAACGTGAACCCTTGTACACTTCTTATGAGAATATAAAATGTTGCAAAGTGAGAAGGCAGAATACGGCTTCTCATTAAGCTTAATAGAGATAGGTCATCTGACCAAAAAAAATTCCATTCCTGGGCATATACTGCAACAAGTGGAAAGCAGGGACTCAAATCTATACTTGTACACCCATGTTCATAGCAGCATTAATCACAACAGCCAGAAAGTGGAAACAACCCAGCGTCCGTCAATAGATGAATGGATAAAATGTGGCATGCCCAAACAATGGAATATTTTTCAGTGGTAAGAAGCAATAAAATGCTGAAACATGCCATAAGATGAATGAACCTTGAAAACATTATGCTAAGTGATATAAGCCAGGCACAGAAGGATAAAGATATGGTTCCATGAATACTAATATCTAGAATAAACAAGCTTATAAAAACAGAATGATGAGAGATTCCTAGGGGCTGGAGTGAGGGGTGAATGGGGAGTTATTGCCTAATGGATACACAATTTATGTTTGAAATTATAAAAAAAACTTTGGAAATAGTGGCAGTAGATACACAGCATTACAAATTTACCTGACGCTACTGAATTATATACTTGAAAATTATTTACATGGCAAAGTTAATATTACATAAAATTTACGACTCTCCCACCCCTCTCAAAAATACCCAAACTGAGTGATTTTATCCACTTCCCAAGTTCAAAATTTTACTTCTGTTATACTATTTCAGAATGTCATCAACTTTTCCACTGATGAAGCTAAAACAGTATACTCTTTGTGTAAGCACATAAATAATGTTCGTGTTAGGACTCATATAGGATTGTGGTTTCCAGGATCTAACTGCCCCACTCTACACAGAATAATAAATTTATATCAAGAATCTGAAAATTTTTAGTCCCTTAAATACTAACAGCTGGTGGAAGAAATGATTAATTTCATGTAGAGAACAGAGTCATACAGTCACAATCAGATTAGAAAATATGTTTTCCTTGCCAAGAAATGAAACAAAACCGAGAGATGCGAGTATCGCTGAAAATGAGCACAAAAGGGCTGAATGTTGGGAAACATGAAGACAAAAACATAGAGGCATCCACCAGCCACTGGCCTGGAATAGCAAATAGAGTCATCCAAACAAACAAAAGAGAAGACAGTGAGTAAAAGAAGAAAAAAGCACTCACAAGGATCAAGATGGTACAAGAGGCCCTGGCCTCGGGAGAAGGTCTGGGAGCAAGGCTGTGGCTGTGAATGTGTTGGACTCGCTGTTTGTGCCTGAGCAGGAAAAGGACCACTGAGCCACTGGCCCAGGCCATGAGACTCAAACACATAAAATCAGTTATGAAGAATATTGCTACAACCACAAATTGGAGAAATCTGTCTGGATTGAGTGCGGAACAGTATCCATAACTTACTCTCACACTAAAATTTTTGCCACTCATAGGACTAATCATTTTGATAGGAACAAAAATATTTACCAACAGATGCAGGATCCAGCAAAGGAGGCAGCAGAAACCAATGAACATTGGGGATCTTATTCTGAGCTCCGGCCACCTAGAGAAATTGGAACATAGTTTAATGGTCTGAAAGACACCGAGAAGTGTGGTAGTGCTGAGGGAAACCCCTCTGGCCACTCTATGGAAATAGAAAAGAAGTTTACATACGGTCTCATTCAGGAAATATTTTGATCTAAAGGCTGCCATGGCCTGAGGGATCCCTCTCAATAAAAGCACCAAGGAGTTGGCTAAGACCAGTTGATTGAGAATCAAGTCTGTGGGTCTCACCTTGTGTCCAGTGAGAAGTGTAAAGTTATAAAGACACAGGAGAGAGGTGTTTGCAAGGATTCCCACTCCCAGCTGAGTGAGGAAGAGGATTCCTATTTCCCACTTGGTGGCAGCCATCGCATCAATATCTACGAGACATTGATTTTATTTTTTATTTATTTATTTATTTTTTTAATTTTTTTTTCAACGTTTATTTTTCGGACAGAGAGAGACAGAGCATGAATGGGGGAGGGGCAGAGAGAGAGGGAGACACAGAATCGGAAACAGGCTCCAGGCTCTGAGCCATCAGCCCAGAGCCTGACGCGGGGCTCGAACTCCCGGACCGCGAGATCGTGACCTGGCTGAAGTCGGACGCTTAACCGACTGCGCCACCCAGGCGCCCCTACGAGACATTGATTTTAGTTGAAGCCAGATGAATGGCAGTACAAGAAAAAAAAAATTGTGATAAACTGTGGTGCATCTAGACAATGGAACATTATTCAGTACTAAAATGAATTGAACTATCAAGCCATGAAAAGACATGCAGAAAACTCAAATGCATATTACTAAGTGAAAGAAGCCATTCCGAAAAAAAACTACACACTGTAGGATTCCAACTATGTGACACTCTGGAAAAGCAAAACTATGCAGACAATTAAAAGATCCGTGGTCGACCAGGATTGGAGAGGAAGGGGAGGGGATAATAAATAGGCATGCATAGAGGATTTGGGGGGCAGTGAAAATATGCTGTGTGATATTATAATAATAGATATTACTGTAGGATATTATAGTAATGGATCATCCACCCACAGAATTTACAAAACTAAGAATGAATTCTAAAGTAAACTCTGGACTTTGGGTGATTATAATGTATCAAGGTAGTGTCATCCTTGGTAAAAAAAAAAAAAGTACCATCCTGGTAAGTGATGCTAATAATGGAAGAGGCTATACATGTAGGGAGGCAGGAGATACAAAGGAAATATCTGTGCTTTCTTCAATTTTGTTGTGAACCTAAAACTCCTAAAAAAAAAAAAAAAAGAAAAAAAAAAGAAAGAAAGTCTTAAAACAATGAAGTATGTGACCGTCACCATCACTTGAAAACACTTTGGAGGTCTACCTACAGGAGCCGAGTAAACACATCAAGGCTCACCTGCACAATAGAGTTTTCTATGCCTGCAAATTGAGTGAGGAGGATCTCTACAGTCTGACCTACGGTTATAAACTGTATGTATTCTGAAATGAAAAGCTAGATGGAGAGCTCTGTGTAGAGAATGCTAAAGGTTTTTTTCCCATGTATATGGAGGAATGAAAATGTAGCCACAGAACATACATAGGAATGGGGCAGATTTTAAAGCTAGTTTTTAGAGAAAAATCTTGTTATACTGTTTTATTTGTACAAATGTACACATATCATATAATTATTAAACAATTTTAAGGCAAACTAATGTTTTAAAATGCAAAATTCAAAGGTTAAGAAGTAACTGAATACCCCATTGGCTTTCTTTCTATGTCAAAGAGACATTTTGAGTGACTCGAAAATATGGGATTGGCTTTGTTTTCCTAGGAAGTTCTATTAAGGTAAAACTACCTGCAAGGAAATCTTAAAGTCTGTGTATGTATTTTACTAAAAAGTATTGGGATGCTATTTTGGAAACAAATATATTACTATGAATGGAAAATAAAGCTTTCTATGTCAGGAAAAAATAAATATATAACCTAAGAACTTGAACAAAACTAAAACACGTATTTGGTAGGAACAATTGATATTAACTCATATAGTATTTGATTTTAAACATATATGCATTTTTTCCGCAAACTGAAAAAAAATTAGAAATTACGGACAATGCTGTAACAATGCCTACTTCTAGCACCCAGTTTATGGTCTCTTAATCCATTTTCTCGTGTACGTAAAGAGTGTCTTGAGGGAAGTGGGGGGCTTATTTGCGGACTAGGGCAGGAACTTTCCAAGATACAACTGAAACTTCTTGTCATAAAAGGGAAGCAAGGAAAGAACACTGAGGTCACTTTTTAGAGGTCACAGGATTCCACCTGACGAAGGTGCCCTTGCAAAGTTTTGGTACAACAGTGTAACTCCAAATGATTGATTTATGTAAACCAAATCCATATAAATGACATAAAAATAAGTGCAAAACTGCTGGAAGATGTTGAGGAAGCAGTTAATTCCTGGAAAATGGATAAAGGGGAATATCAACTATTTCTCCTGCAATAGCAGTACGGACTATGTTTCACAGTAAGAAATCTCTGGGCAGTCCCCCCAAACTTGTCTGTTTTAAATGATACTTATTAATGTCAATGAAAACATTTTCCATCATGGTAAAAATAGATACAAAACAAAATAATAGAAAACTCAACAATAGTTTAGGGGAAACTTCCTCACAAGAACAATTCCTTCTTCCAGATGCAATGTTTCAATATTGGATGACAAAGTAGAAGAATGTGTCCATGTTCATGAAAATATGTTCATGATGTAGAGCACCTTACTGAGTCACCATCTTCCTGGCATGGTTGTTTCAACAAGGCAGGAATAACAGCTGTGAGATGTATTTCACTTTCCATGATCGAGAACTGAAATGGTTACACACTTGAGAAACACTCTGGAAACACAGAAATTGTTATTAGGATCAATAATATAATTTAGAATAGTCACACATCAAGACAGCCATTTTTTCCCCTTAAGATAGGCAACGGTCTTCTTAAATGTATAAGCAAAAATGCATTAGTGAAAGACAAATGGAATTTTGAAAACAATATTAAAAACTAAGTATCTGAGGAAAACACTGAATGAAAACCAGACACTGTATTTTAAATCAATCATAGTATTCATTTAGTATCAGAAGACTGTTGTCCTAGATGAAAATTTTTCCAGTCTTACTAATTCAATTCATACTATTAAGTATGTTGTCTCATAAGATTCCAAAGAAATATTAACATTTCTAAATTTCCTCCACAAATGTCAAAAATACACACAATTTAATGACACAACTTGCCTTAGTATATAAAGTATAACCAGAGGTTTCTATTGATGAAAACCAAACATGGCATAGAACAAGGAACCTGCAAATTATGTTTGCAAATATTTTTATAGGATAAGTTTATAGGGGCTTATGTATGATAACACTAAATGATGAATTAGCTGGGAGAAGTGGTATTTTATATGCAGTATTAAAATATTTGGAGATTTGGTGAAGTCTTAAAAGATATTTCTAGCTTTCAATCTTAGAGAAAATAAATACTACATCTAAACATAAAGAATGTAAATCTCTTAGAAAAAATATAGTATGTTTGCATTAATTTTGCCTGAATAAATTACCAAGCATGTATCCAAACTTAAGAACTGAAAACATTTTTATCACACTTTTTTTAAGTTTATTTATTTTGAGAGAGAGCAAGCCGGGGAGGGGCAGAGAGAGAGGGAAAGAGAGAGAATCCCAAGCAGTCTCAAACTCACAAACTGTAAGATCATGACCTGAGCCGAAGTCAAGAATCAGATGCTTAACTGACTGAGCCACCCAGGAGCCCCTTATCACGCTTCTTAATAAAAAATGGAAGCCTTTTCATTTTTGTAGTATCTTTTGCTGAAAGACTCCTAAAACCAATAGAAAATAAAACTTAAAAAATTAAACATGTAGAACATAAAAAAGGGAATTATAATAATCTCCATGCTTCTTTTGGCAACGTAAAAGAACAGGCAACTCTGAGAAAAGAACACATATATTAAAAAATGTATTTTTCTCATAAGTATCAGAAAAGGCCAAATTACAGTGCAGATGACACTGACATTTTCAAATATACATATACTCTTGCTGAAATCTCATTTTAAGTTTCCTCTGATAGAAAAATTGCATCATTTTTCATATCAAAAAAGATTCACAAATGGATCTTTTAAAATCGGTCTGCTATACTGTAAATTTTTTTTTAATTTTTTTTTTCAACATTTATTTATTTTTGGAACAGAGAGAGACAGAGCATAAACGGGCGAGGGGCAGAGAGAGAGGGAGACATAGAATCGGAAACAGGCTCCAGGCTCTGAGCCATCAGCCCAGAGCCCGACGCGGGGCTCGAACTCACGGACCGCGAGATCGTGACCTGGCTGAAGTCGGACGCTTAACCGACTGCGCCACCCAGGCGCCCCTATACTGTAAATTTTAAAAGTTAATATTTTGCTGCTGCTTCAACATCTCCACAACCAGGGTCCGAACACCCCACCCAGGTGACTGGGTGCATCAGTTGAAGGCTGGGCCCTGCCACAACTTCCTCGTCTTGCCTTTCCTGACTGTGACCTCGGGATATTCAGATGCGCCAGTGGAATCCCCTTTCACTGTCTCCTGTGTACTCCACCCTGACCCTCAATAAAGGCGCTTGCCTAGAGGTCCTCCTCCATTTCCTCTTCCATCCCCCACCTTCTCCACCTGCTTGGTTGAGTCAACCCCCTTGGCTCTTCCACCAATGACCCCCTGGTGGTGTGCCCGGACTCTGTCTCTGTAGGACCCGTGACTATAATAAACGGTTTTTCTGGCCCTCTCTTGTGTCTGGCTGAACCTGACACACCATGTCATGACAGATACAAAACAGCTGCAAATTTAAAATGTTCTGAAAATCATTTAGAATACTGAATACATAAAATTTTACCTGATATATTTTTTTCTCTTGTTTTCTGGAATGATTGTGCAATTTGAGATTAAAGTAAATGCTGTGTAAACTTTTAATTCTATTTTAGTAACTGAAATAGAGCAGTTTGTATTTAAGTGTGGGGGAGACACCTCACGCTTGGTAAACAACTTAATGGACTAGTGATAAGAGAGTCCGTGGGGTGAATAGGAGGAAAACACCTCACTAGTAAGTATCAATCATATTCCTTGGACATTGATTAATATGTTTCATAAAAGAATGCAGAAGGTGAATTCACTCAGCCGTAAATCAGCAGATGTGACTTAAGAGAGATCTTCGTGACTGAATATAAATTGGTCTAGAAGGATCCTCCACAAGTGAAGCAGGGTTAACTGTCTGGGCTGGGAAGGAGGAAAGGGGCAGGGGAGGGGGTGTCAGAGTGGAAATCCACCTGAAATTTATGCGTGAATTGATTTCCTAAAAATTTCATGGTGAAATTCGTAGTTTTTAAATTTAAAATTTTATAATTAAAAAAAGTTTGTTTATTTTAAGAGAGAGAGAGAGAGAACAAGGCAAGGGAGAGAGAGAATTCCAAGCAGGCTTGGTGCTGTTAGTGCAGAGCCTGACATGGGGCTCGATCTCATGAACCATGAGCTCATGACCTGAGCCCAAATCAAGACTTGGGGGCAGGGGACGGGGGGATGCCTGGGCGGCTCAGTCTGTTAAGCATCCGACTCTTGATGTTCCCTCTCTCTCTCTGAGTCTCAAAATAAATAAACATTTTTTTAAAAGCCCACATGAGAGTCCTAAAATCTGAAATTGCCGTGGTTACTGATCATTCCAGCCCTTAAAGACTTCAGAAGTACAAAGGCAATAAAGGATCATGACATTCCCATAATCACAGGGTGTTGGGCAACAAAGGGAGGATCCAAATTAAGTGACTCCTGGTCTTAGCGAGGGGGCGTGAACTTCCCCGTCAAACAAGTTCTCCAGTCAGAATTTTATTTTATTGTTTTATTCTTATCTTTTTAGTTTGATAAACATACATCTTGGAGGGTAGAGAGAGCAATAGGTTAACGGCAGAAGAAGACTAACAAGGCACTTTTACCATCTGCTGGATTACACAGCAGGGTAATACTACTATTGGAAGACTACTGAAGTCTCTGATTATTCCTCCCTCCCTGCTCCAGCCCCAAATCCTACAACCATTAGGCACAGTGTTCTTCAAATAATAATTTAATTTCTTATTTTATTTTTTAAATTTAAATTCTAGTTAGTTAACATACAGTATAGTCTTGGCTTCAGGAGTTGAACCCAGTGATTCACCTCTTACGTTTGACACCCAGTGCTCATCCCGAAAAGTGCCCTCCTTAATGCCCATCACCCTTGTTTGTTTGTTTTAATGTTTTATTTTATTCTTGAGAGACAGAGCATGAACAGGGGAGGGGCAGAGAGAGAGGGAGACACAGAATCCGAAGCAGGATCCAGGCTCTGAGCTATCAGCACAGAGCCCGGACATGTGGCTGGAACCCATGAACCTCGAGATCATGACCTGAGCCGAAGTCAGATAGATGCCCAACGGACTGAACCACCCAAGTGTCCCTGCCCATCACCCTTTTAACCCATCCCCCACATAGCTCCCCTCCAGAAATCTTCAGTTTCTTTTAGTTCTGTAAATGGAAGATAAATGTGGGGCACTTGCGTAGCTCAGTCGGTTAAGCATCAGACCAGCTCAGGTCATGATCTCATGGTTCATGAGTTAGAGCCCTACATCGGGCTCTGTTCTTGGCAGCTCAGAGCCTGGAGCCTACTTCAGATGCTGTCTTTCTCTCTCTCTCTGCCCCTTCCCTGCTCACACTCTGTCTCTCAAGAATAAAAATTAACATTAAAAAAATAACTTGAATTTAAAAAAAAGAAGATAAATGTTTACTCTCTTTTACCGATGTCAGAAAGTTTAGACCTATGTTACTATGCATCCACTTAGCACAACAGGCTCACAACAAAATATAACAAAATTAAATGTGCTAGCTCCTGGCACACAGACTGCAGTTAACAACTCAGGGCAGGGAGCTCAGCCTTATCATCTCTTCTCTGGTCATAGGTCTGCACTGGGAAATAGTAGAGTGAACACAGTGAGGTTTAGTCTCTTTGGGCAGGGACGAACAAAAGATTTCACAAAAGCTGTAACTGTGAGGAGAGAGGAAAGATGCCAGGCAGCCCTACGGAAGGCGAGCAAAAGGATGGTGTGTAGATGTTCTCAGAAAGAATCATTGCTCGCTCTATACAAAACTGTTTCAATCCCAGAAAACATACATACATGTACACATACACATTTTTCTCTGGTTTTCCCTCTACTTTGTAGAATTCTCCTATGAATCTGACATTCTTCTAAAAAAGAAAAAAATAGACACTTACCAGATGACATTTGCAATTAGGACGATGGGTGCTGCAGCAAGATGCGTGCCAGTGTGGAGAGCAGCGTCTGAACCTGATCTAAATGCTTGGGGTGCCGTGATCTCATCTCCTTGACCTCCTTGGTGGATAATTATTATCCTTTCACCTGTAATTTCAGTGACAACACCTACACAGGGAGTTGAGATTATCTTTCAAAAACATCTGCGGATTGTACAAATTATCGAAGGAGATCATGTTTAATTAGAAGGTTTTCTATTGAAGGTTGCAGAGATATCTAAGGAACAATTTGCCTCTGAGATGTTAAAAAAAAAAAAATCTCAAGGAACACTGAGAATGCCAGAAAACGTTAGGATCTGACAAGTTAGAGAATGAAACTGAGCACCTTCTTATCCAGGATTATTCTACATTTTGAAAATTTATCTCAAAATATAATTCCCTTCCATTCTTGAGCTCACTGCAGGTACTGAAATTGAAGGGAGAACAGCAAATGAGTAGAGATAAAAAGGATAGCTGGGTGCTTCAAATTAGCAGAAACCTGTGATGTTCTATCCATTAAGCATTCTCCAAGATATTTACTGGACTGAGGTTCTTATGTCTGTTGGGCACTTTGGTGGCTACGCTGGAGCGTCAGTGCACAAACATGGAACCCATCTTCTAGTGGAGGGAAAGAAAGCATTAAAAAAATTAAGCTGTTAAATTCTTTAGTTTATTAGAAGGTGTTATGTTCTACAGAAAATGAAAACAATAACGCAGAGCCCGAATGATGAAAACTTTGGTGGTCGAGGAAGGGTTGCAACATTAAATCTGATGTTCATAGTAAGAATCGTAGGGAAGATGATACTGAAGCAAATATTTTAAAGAGGTGAGGGGCCACCCTCTTGAACCTTTATGTGTTCATTTTTAAATTCCATTAGTTCAGTAGATGTCACCACAACTGATAGGAATACTATGGTGGTTCTCTAGACACGAAGGGGGTGGGGAGGTGGGCGGAAAGCACTTGTACACTTTCTGGTATCATTTCCTATAAGGACAGGAATCTTATCATACCAGTGTCCCACCCTTATGACCTCACTTAACGTTTATGAAGAGGCCCTCTCTCTGTACAGCCACATTGGTGGTTAGATATGAAACTATTAAATTACTAATTCGGGGGCAGGAACAATCAGTCCGGAGCAGATTACCACAAGTGTGTGCTTCATATGGGAATCACTTCAATAGGATATGTTTCCATTGCCCTTCTGCCTGGTCAGGCCAGGCCAGCGGATCATGCCATTGGTCACACCCATGAATTGGTAAAAACCCAAGTATAGAAGCACAAAGCATGCAATTTAGCCTAGTGCACCGATTTTTCTGTCTTTGATCAGAGCGGCCACCTTCTAAGAAGGATGCTGTTTACTTTGGAACTGCCATCCATAGACCAAGCAGCTAGTTTGGGTTAATCAAGAGCAGTTGATAAGGCACAACAGGCCATTGGATCTGGCACCTCCTTAGGAAGTTACTTTGCTGGCTGACAATTCTCTGACACCAGCTGGGTGTCCTACAAGTCGATCCTATTCTGATACTACTTGGAGTCAGCGTGACTTCCCAGGTTTAAAGACTCAGTCTCACAAAACTGTTCTCACCGTGGACGCTAGTCAAGAGGCCTGAGTCCCCAGGCTACCCACACATTTTTCCAACCCAGCTACAAATTTGAGGGTTCTTATGACCTGCCTCTCAATTTTGGTAATTTTTGAGACTGGGTCATGGAACTCAGGAAAACATTTTTCTTATATTTACTGGCTTATTGTAAAGGCTACAACTCAACAACAGCCAGATGGAAGCAATGCATTAGGCAAATTATGGGGGGATGGCCCTCCCTGGGCACACCACCCTCCCAGAAAGTCAATCGTGTTCACCAGCTCAGGTCTCTAAATCTTGTTATTCAAGAGTTTTCAGAGATATGTCTTTAGATTCTCCCTCACCACCCAGTCCTCTGTTCCTTTCTGAGAACAGCCCATCACTCGCAGCCTTGCTAACTGGGTCCTGGGACGCCTGCCCCAACCAGGCTGGGCCAGTCAGCTTCCCTCCCGTGTAATCTAGAATATGGACTGTAGACTGAGGCCTGAGCATGCTGGGCACTGGGGTGAGGGTTGGTGTTTAGAAGGACATTGTTTCTATCCCAATGATCCCTGATGAAGATACAGGAAGACCAGGTAGGAAGAGAAGGAGCCAGAAAACTGCAGGGTCTTTGGAGAGGAGGGAGGGTGGCTCCTGTGACATCTATCAGCCAGGAATCAAGAAGGCTGGAGTCCCCCCACCCAGGGGTAGAGAGGTGAGCCCTTCCCCAGTGAGACCAGAAACCCGCAGGTATTCAACATCACTTCCTGGTACAGGGCCCTTTGGTCCAGGTCCAGCTGTCCCCACTCTTCCTGGGTGAAGGTTATGGCCACATATTTGGAGGTATCCAAAACCTGGGAAGTCAAACAGATGTAGTGGCATTGGCCTTGTGCTGTTGGATGGGGATCAGAGCCTGTCAGTCTCGGGTGAAGGGGTAGAGAGACCCAGCCTCAGATCACCAAGGCCTATGCTGGGCTCAAGAGTTGGGGAAGGACACAGACTTCAGACCTAATGCAGTTGTGGCTGAGAGAAAACCCTCCCCCGGGGAATCCACTGGAGAGGACAGTGGCATTCCTATGAGGATTGTGGGGGCAGACAATAAGTGATGTGGGACATCAGAGGAACAGGGAATATGATTATGATAATTCCAACAAGGAGAACCACAGCAATGGTAGCTGAGCCTCCCTGGTCCTCACCAAGCCTCACAGACTAAAGACTTCACATGCTGTAGTAAAGGGATCAGATGTGTTCAGCTCTGGAGCCAGACTCCTGCAGTTTGAATCTGTTCTAAACACTCAGCTACTGTGTCACCTTAAGTCACTTGATTTCCTTGAGCCATGATTCCTCATGAATGTAACAATAGTTCTCACTTTATCAGGGTGTTATGAGAATTTTAAAATGTTGAAAATTCAGGGGCGCCTGGGTGGCATAGTTCATTAGGCATCTGACTTCAGCTCACGTCATGATCTCACGGTTCATGAGTTCTATACCCACGTCTGGCTCTGCGCCAACAACTCAGAGCCTGGAGCCTGCCTTGGATTCTGTGTCTTCCTCTCTCTCTCTCTGCCCCTCCCCTGCTTGCACTCTGTGTGTGTGTCTCTCTCTCAAAAAGTAAATAAGCATTTAAAAAATTTTAAATGTTGAAAAAGCAAATGCTGGAGTGCCTGGCCAAGACAAATGCTCAGTGTGATTATCTTTATTAATCCACCCACAGCCCCCACAGTAAACACCAATGTAATTTCCATGTCACAGTCATGCGAGGCCAGAGGCTCAGGCAGACTATCAAGTCACACAGAGTGCCCAGTCTAAGAAGCGGATGTGGGATTTAAACTCAGATCCCTTTGGTTAAATCCGGCTTCCCCTGGCTGTGGACAGGGAGGGCTGCAGTGGTGCACAAGTATCTCATCTCATGGTCCTCCATCATCCCAGTGAATCCCCAGAAACCAGGATGTGAAGTATATCTGATAATCGTCACTGCTAGCTCCATTTTAGCAACTGCAGACTATATTTCTGGGAACATGGGCAGAGGATTGGAACTGTCCTCACCCACCTCACAAGAGAGGCACTGAGATGCTTGTCACTGGGGATACACATCGTAACTGAGCTCTCTCCAATTCCCTCAGTACAGGGGAGATAATGATAATGTTCCCACTTCAGACTGGAGGTAGTGGAAGCCAAGGGCAGTGAGGAGACTTCCTCAAGCCATGGAAGAGGTCCAGTTGGAATCCACAGAGGCCTCTGCAGCCCTGCCCCATCATTCAGAGATATCCCTATTGTGCGTGATGCAGTCAGTATCCATGTTTACTTTATTCATAAGCCAAAACGACACATGTAGCGACAGAGTCAGGGCTTCCTTTTCTTTCTTCGGGCTGTCCAGGACATCCAGGAGAGGCAACTGCATGTGTTATCACTGATGTGGTGGATTACAGCAAGTCTTCAGTACCTGATCGTGCAGCCTGCTGTGTCTTCTGAAGCTCATCTGGCTCAATCCCACCTGTACATTTTTTTTTAATTTAACGTTTATTTATTTTTGAGACAGAGAAGGACAGAGCATCAACGGGGGAGGGTCAGAGAGAGGGAGACACAGAATCCGAAACAGGCTCCAGGCTCCGAGCTGTCAGCACAGAGCCCGACGCGGGGCTCGAACTCACGGACCGCGAGATCATGCCCTGAGCCGAAGTCGGCCGCCCAACTGACCGAGCCACCCAGGCGCCCCCGACCTGTACATTTTAAATTTACAGTGGAATACAGCAAGGGCCTTTGGGCTTTATGATTTGGTTGAAGAGAATCCTCTTTGCAACGGGCAATTCCATGTGCATGATGACCGGATGCACCATAGTGAAGCATTCATTCCCTTCCGTGGCACAGGGGCACAATAGGAGTTGTTTCAAAATGACTTACAAATCTATACTACAGATGGATTGGACTTCCTGTAGACCCCCAGGAACCCACACTCACACAAATGACAAGAATGAATCTCAAATAATTATGTGGTATGAAATAAACCACAAAAGAGAAGTAATTATGATTTGTAAAAAAAAATCTACAAAAGGCAAACTAATTTATACTGAAATAAAGCAAATGACTGTCCAGGGAAAGGTGGTCATGGAAGGCACGGTGAGACGGATTATCTAGGAGCCAGGTGAAACTCTGGGAGTGACAGATGTTCATAATGATCATGGGGATAGTTTCACCATTGTATGTATATAAAATTGCACAATAAAATATATGAAGTTTATTGCCTGTCGATCTCACCTCAATAAAGCTCTGAAATAATTAGTTGCACATAAAATTCTGGATTTCCCATACCTCTTAGGAACCCAGAAGATCTGAAAGTGCTACATTTTTTTTAATTTAATTTATTTTTGAGAGAGAGAGACAGAGTGTGAGCAGGGCAGGGGCAGAGAGAGAGAGAGTCTGAAGCAGGCTCCAGGCTCTGAGCTGTCAGCACAGAGCCTGACGCCAGGCTTGAACTCATGAACTGTGAGATAATGACCTGAGCTGAAGTCAGATGCTTAATCGACTGAGCCACCCAGGCGCCCCTGAAATTGCTACATTTATTTCACCATCCCTCTCTTCAGGTCTTGGAAGAAGCCCTGGCTTAGTGGCAATAACATAATATAACATAACATAACATAACATAACATAACATAACAAAATAAAATAAATAAAATAATAAAACAAATAAAATTGAATTTAAATAAATAAATAAATAAATAATCATATTCTCCAGTCACCAGGAAGGAAAGCTGGGTCATAAAGGGCATATCCCTGAAATACTTGATCTTTCTCCTCTCAATCCGTTTGCTTGTACCAGCATCAAGGGTCTTCAGATAAGTGTATAGGCATTCCGAAAATCTCAACAGTATTTTCTCTGGCGGTGGGCGGAGTCATAAGGGACACAAAGCTGGACCTTCTGAAACTCTGTCCCCTGTCAAGGTGCACACCCATATACTTGGGAATACTTATGGATGCAAACTTTAGAAGAGCTATGTCCTCGGTCATTGGCTGCCGTCTTCCCCACTCACTCTGAATTACCTCTTCGGGGACTGGCAGGGAGAGAGCCTCCCGGGCCGTTGTTAGGAGCTCCGCGCTGCGTACCAACACCATCCAAGCTTCTCCTCCGGTCTGTGTATCTCCCCTGGTTGCTTGTTGCGGTCCGTGCTGTGGCACCGTGGCCTCTGGAATCCCTGCTGTGGTGGTCCGTACTCCCAAACTCTCCCCATGCCGCCGACCTGACTCTGCCCCTTCCTCTGCGGTCGCCTCCAACGTGCGACCTCGGATCCCACGTGGCTGCGGGGACCTGAAGCACAGGCCGTCTGTGCAGAAGACCTCACGAGCTTCTCTCTAGGAGGGCCCACACGGACCGCGGCTCCTGGGCCCCGACCTGGGGAGCGAGGCCCTCCCGGGGACGTGGACCTGTGCCCTGTGAGTCTTCCTGGAGTCAGGGCTTCCTCCAGGGAAGGAGCGTGAGGGTGGGGGGCACCGGGTCACTCTCAAGGAGTGGGACCTCTGGCCTTGCAAAGAGTTGAGGACCTGCGGACGGGCGCACTGCACATCCTAATTTTACCTTGCCGCCAAACACCCAGGGGACTTTCTCTGAACACAGAAATTCCAGACACAGGCTAACCCGGAGCTCAGACCGGGACCCCCCACCCTCGGGGCGGAGATTCCCAGCCACAGCCACCGCGTGCCTGCGCCTGCGCAGAGCTCACCGGAGACCACAGTACCTAATGCGCAGCGCGCGGCTGGACGTCAGGACTACAAGTCCCAGAAGTCTTCGGAGAACCTGGTGCTGCCTCGGCTTTCACTGGCCAGTTCCTCCCCCAGATTCCACGGGGCCTCCAGCCGCCGCCTCCAACCCCGCCCCTGCTCGCTGCCACCTGGGGAATCACTTTGAGTGCCCTTTCCTCCGCAACCCAAAGAGGTCCCATCCCTGCGCAGGTTTTGCTACCGAGGAGGGAGCTTCCCAGAGAGCACCGTGGGCCGCAGGCTAGACAACTCCCATAATTCTTCGTTTTGACCTTTTCACGCTGGGAATTTAACCTTCGGTGCCAAATTTACAAAGACTTGGGTAGAAACAGATTCCCTGAAAGCCTTAACCGCGAGCTCTGGCTAGAAACGCTGGGTGGACACCTGAGGATCATTGTCGATCTGTCCGTGTTTGTACAAATAAAGTTGACCGTGTGTGGCAACTCCACCGTGTGTACTCTCTAAGTCACCATGGAGTGGGCCCACTTTGGGTACCAAACTCCCAATTTCCAGGAGGACGATAGCTCACAAAAGTATCCTAAATAACGTGGCACCATGTGCACTTTTGCTTCAGTGTTGCACAAAAAGCTTTCTTATTACCCAAACCACACTTTCAAACCTGTTCTGAAAATAACTCCCACCCTATCCCCCCATACCTGCTATCTTTGGAAGAAATGAAGGGGAAAACATTCTACCTTTCTGGTTTCTATCACTAAAATAGCATTCTGCAACTTTTAGTCTTATGCAGGTCCATTTAGCCATTAACATTTCCAGTAAATTAACTGATTATATAACTTAAATATAAAAGTTCACTTTCACACTGGAAAGTGTCTTTAGGTGCATGCAGCCCACAAGAGATAAAGAGTGTGGACAGAGGACGGGAGCAGGAGGGAAAGCCTCACTTGACCAATGGGAGCCGCCGGGGCTGAACATTCTCGGATTTTAAGGAATAAACACCAATATTACACATTCATTCAATAGATGGTCATTGGTCATTTGAAATTTGGCAGCCATTTTTCTAGGTACCAGAAATACTTCAGTGAACAAACAAATTCCCTGACCTCCTTAAAGTTATATTTTAATGGAGTAAGACAGGAAATGGAGAATACGATCAGGAAATTAGAAATTATCTTCCAAACAGAGAAGTACGATGGAAATATACATACTTGCATATACATTTGTGTACATTACATTGGGGCTGCAGCTGAGGAAGCTTCTGGTGTGGAAGGAGCACTTCTGAAGGCCATTTTCTGGTGAGTCCTCAGGTGGCGGTGATAGGTGGATGACTGGCGGTAGCTTCTCCGGCAAAGGGAACACGCGTAGGGCTTCTCTCCCGTGTGGATTCTCTCATGAGCCTGGAGGTTGGTTTTGTGGCTGAAGGACTTTTCACATGTGCTGCACATGAAAGGCTTCTTTTTTACATGAATCATCTGGTGCACGTGTAGGTCTGATGCTTGGAAGAAGCCTTTGTTACACTCGGCACAAATAAATGTCCTCTCATTATTGTGTCTTCTCTGATGGGCTTTTAGCTGAGAGAAATACCTAAAGATCTTGGGACACTTTTCACATCTATATGGTTTGGAGGCTTCATGGGATCTTTCTTGGAGTCCCTCACATGTGGAGATTCCCTCATTCTGGTGGGTAGGAACAGGCTCAGGGGTGACCTTGACTGGCTGAGAGAGAAACCCTGGTCCCACCTCCATAAGGATATCTTGATAAGGGGGTCCTTTTGGACACCCCTCCTGGGACCCGGAGATAGCTAGACCTGCTCTTCCAGAGCTGACTGGATTCTTCAAAGAAACACTGTCGTCTTCAGGCCTAGGACAGCCCTCTTCCTGGATAATGAGTAGGGAAGGGATTTCATTGCCTTGACTAGTAATACCGTCATTTACTTGGTCAATGTTGCCACCATTTTCTTTATTTTCATCTCCTGTGAGGGGAAAAATGTGACTCAGTGAAGTTGTAGCCAGGAGGAAGTCCACATAGAATATCCCTCCGGTACCTTGGCCTGCCCCACTCACCTCGTCCCATTGCCAGGGAAGTATCCTGGGGAGTACAGGACGGTGTCCCCATGTTCTCTCCTGTTGGGGTTCCTGGTGACAACTGTTTGGCGAGATGAACAATGACTTCTCTTAAGGGCATATTCTCAGAAAAGAGGGCTTCCTGTCCCTGCATGTGGACGTGGACCTGTTACAAAAACAAAAACAAAAACAAAACAATGATCACTGTTATATATTCTTCATTAGTATGTCTTCCCTAATGAAAAAGATGAATACTAAGGCTTTCTGTGGGAAGAGGCAGCTCTTGTCAAGGCATTTCTCCTCACCTTTGAGGTTTTTTCCCAACTGATAACTTCTCAGTGAGTTCCTACCACCTCATCAATAAAATGCAATTAAATAAATTAATATATTGGTTCCTCTATGTCCCATAAGGAATGACTGTAACACTTTTTATTTTTGCTCACGTAGGTTGGTAAAGATTCCCCTTGCTGAGGAAGAGTGTGATCTGACTAATAACTGGGTCTACAATAACTTCCTTCTCTACTTCCAGCTGTCGCCTACCACTTATTCCTTACTCTTTTTGGACCCTCACTCCACGGGGAAGAACTTTGTACTCACTAAGCCAGGTGGCTTCATGCAACCATCACTCAGACCTTCCATGAATTTCTCCAGGTTTCTGCCACCTGATTCCCACTTCTCCTTCAATGTAGACCGATCACTGCAGTGTCGATTGATCATAAACTGTTCCAGGACCACTTGAAAAATAATTTCATCTTTGCTGTGTTTTTCTGGCTGCAGCCACAAGTAAAATGATTTATAGAGTCTTTGCAGTTCCTGCTTTGCAAACGAGTTGTTGCCATTTTGAAGTAAGTTGTGCTGGGTGTCCTGGAGCTCAGAGATCTCCTCTGCCTTTTGGAGAGCAGGTCCTTGGCTGGGTTTAAAGTCTTTATTTCCTGATCCAAGGTTATCCATGGATGGGTCACACAGAAATGAGGTTCTGAAATCTAAATCCATTCTTAGTAATATTTATCAGAGACTCAACTTTCTGGATTCAGTTTGTGAAGTCCTGTGTTTCTGGAGATCTGTTTCAAGACAAAATCGGGACATCTATAATATTTGATACATTTTCTCATCTTATTTTGCTAGTTAGCTAACAGCCAAATGTTACATAGTGGCAGATGTTTAAAAACCGCAAGCTACAAATACAAGAGATATATATTTAATCATATCACTGGCATAATTTTAACAAAAAAAGTATAAATTTCAGGCCCATATTACTTCATAGGTGAATTTTGAGACATTTAAGAAAGAAATAATGTTAGTCTTACCAAAATCATAGAAAAAGACACTTCTCTTTTAGTTAATGAAGTTAATTAACCTTGCTGATAATAAAACCTTACAAGTACATTAAAGAAAGAAACACTACCGGCCAATAATTCACTTGAGCATAGATGCAAAAATCCTTAATATCTGCAAATCAAACTCAGTCATATATAAGGAAAATAATATATCACGAATTGGTGGATTTTAGCTTCTATATACAATTTGGGTTAAATCTCAAAAAGGAATGTAATTTATCACACTATTGAATTTACAGAATATGCTATCATCTTAGCAGTAGATACATTAAACAAGTAATAAAAGTCAGCACTCAATCCTGAGAAAGATATTTAGTACACTAGGAGTAGAAGAGAACTTCCATTGTGTGATAAACCATTTACAACATAACTGCAGCAAAAATTATTCTTAAAAGTTTTGCCTTTGAGATTGAGAAATAGAAGCCCATTATTAACTCTTTGTAACATTTGACTGGTACCTAATCAGTGAAATAAGATCAGAAACAACATCAACTATTATAGATGGCCTGATTTTATTTGAAGAAAAATCCAAAATATTCTAGGAATATTAGACTAGGTGAATTTAGCAAGGTTCCCAATACAAGGCCGATATTCCAAAAATAAATTTCTATTAATAAGACAGCAGATAAAATTAAAGTAAAAATTTTATCACTTCAATGACCAACATCAAACACCTATGAACATATGTAATGAAAGATATTTAAAACCTCTACACACATACTACAAAATAATATTGAGAAGGAAAAGCCATATTTATGGATTGGTTGAAGGACTCATTATAGAAAATGTCAGTTCTCTCCAAATTGATTCATATATTCAATACAATTTCAAGGAAAATCCAAAATATGTTGTGTGTGTGTGTGCATGTGAAAGAGAGAGAGAGAGAGAGAGAGAGAGAGAGAGAGAGAGAGAGAGAGAGAAAGTGACAAAGCAATTCTAAAATGACATGGACACCAACAGGCAAAAATTTAATATATCAGCAACTTATTCCTGAAGGATAAATTTGGAGGATTTACACAACCAAATAACATTTTATTATGAGACTATAATAGTTAAGATGGTGGCATAGTGGCACAAAGATAGACAGATAAAAAGTAACAGAACAGGGGCGCCTGGGTGGCTCAGTTGGTTAAGCTTCTGACTTCGGCTCAGGTCATGATCTCACAGTTCGTGGGTTTGAGCCCCACACTGGGTTCTGGGCTGACAGCTCAGAGCCTGGAGCCCGATTCAGATTCTGTGTCTCCCTCTCTCTCTGTCCCTCCCCTGCTTGCACTCTGTCTCTTTCAAAAAAATGAAAAAAATGCTAAAAAAAATTTTTTTTTAAAGTAACAGAATAGTGTCCAATACTGAGATGTATTCAGTTACTTGATTTGTGAAAAATGACACTGACGTGATAATAATTACGTGAGGGCCATGATCTAGTATAAAGCATGTTCTTTCAATTATTGTTAGATAATAAGGTATGAGAAAAAGTAAAGAAGGTGAATAAAATGAGATGGGTTGAGGAGTGGGGGAGCCAAGATGGCAAGGTAGGAGGAGGATCTTACGAAATCATTCTGAATACCCAAGAGGTTGACCTGAGGACTGCAAGAACAAACTGCACAACTAGAGGGAGAGAGGAGGCCACATCAGGAAGTAGGAAGTACAGAGAGGTGGTTTCCCGGTCACGGAGAGAGAGGAGAAGAAAGAGTGGAGCGCACATGCACAAGGACAACACTTCCCCAAAGCTGTTTTGGCTGGGAAAGTGGGAGGGGCTGATTTTTGTGTTTTTGCAACCAGCGGGGCTCGAAGGCTGGAGTTTTAGAGGTCTGTGGGCTTGGCTGGGATAGAGATCTGAGGGCGCTGCCCTACTCCTGGAGAGAAGGCAGGCATCCTGGGGCCCATCCATGAGAGATGGCATTCCCAGAGATGCCTCTCTGGGGACAAAAGAGCTGGCAGGCACCATTTCCCTCCCCTGCCCCTCAGCATAGGCGCAGAGACACCTGCTGAGGGTGACTAACCCGGACACTGGCCGTCTAGCCTGCTTTGCTCCAAATTCTACATAGCAGCACTCTGCTGTGCCTGTCCTCCATCAAGCCTCCCTCAGTCCCCACATGGCAAGACCCTCCCTTCGAAGACCAGCACAGGACCCCGCCATACCAGGTCGCTAAAGTCTGGAGTTTTATTTTTTTTTTTTTAATTTTTTTTCAACGTTTATTTATTTATTTTGGGACAGAGAGAGACAGAGCATGAACGGGGGAGGGGCAGAGAGAGAGGGAGACACAGAATCGGAAACAGGCTCCAGGCTCCGAGCCATCAGCCCAGAGCCCGACGCGGGGCTCGAACTCACGGACCGCGAGATAGTGACCTGGCTGAAGTCGGACGCCTAACCGACTGCGCCACCCAGGCGCCCCTAAAGTCTGGAGTTTTAAAAGTCAGCAGGCTTGGCTGGGATAGAGCCCGAAGTGCACCGCGCGGCCCCAGGCAGGCGAGCAACCTTGACACTGACGGTATGAAAACAGCAATCTGAAAAATGACTGGGATGCATGAAGGGAAATTATTCACCCTTCTGGGAGTGCTTCCTAAAAAGAGCAGCAAAGGCGGAGACCCCTCTCCAGGGACAAAGGAACCGGCCCATTTCCCTCCCCTGCCCCTCAGCATAAGCCAACTTCAGTAACCCAGACAATGCTGACACTGGCTGCCTAACATACTTCCATCACGTCCTGCCCCACTGTGCTCTGCCTGCATTGGCCTTCTCAGGCAAGTGGGCCTCAGGGCCAGCCAAATGGGCCCCTTCCCCAGAAGGCCAGCAGAAACCCCTGCCCACACCATGATTCCCAACCGGAAAGTTCTGCAAGGCTTCAGTTCTAGTGGAAGTAGCCTCAGGTCTCATTTAACAATCAGACCAGAACACACCTAGTTAAAACTCCCCCACACTAGGGGCGCCTGGGTGGCGCAGTCGGTTAAGCGTCCGACTTCAGCCGGGTCACGATCTCGCGGTCCGTGAGTTCGAGCCCCGCGTCGGGCTCTGGGCTGATGGCTCGGAGCCTGGAGCCTGTTTCCGATTCTGTGTCTCCCTCTCTCTCTGCCCCTCCCCCGTTCATGCTCTGTCTCTCTCTGTCCCAAAAATAAATAAACGTTGAAAAAAAAAAATTAAAAAAAAAAAATTAAAAAAAAAAAAAAAAAAAAAACTCCCCCACACTCTGGCCAAGGCCCAAACACTGCCCGCCGCAGGCAAGGAGAGCATCTGCAGATGACTGGACTGAAGGACGGAGCAGCCAAAACACAGCAGCAGAGTGCACACACACACCAGGGACACTCTTTGAAGCGTCAGCCCCTGGACACCAAACAGCCTCTTTATCATAAAGCTATTACTCTCAGGACCAGAAAACAAAACAGGCTTTTCTAACATACAGAGACAGAGACATAGACAAAATGTCCAACATGAAGTAATTCATCCCAAATGAAATAAGAAAAGTTCATGGCCAGACATCTAATTGAAACAGATATAAGTAATATGCCTGATGGAGAATTTAAAGCAGCAAACACAAGGATACTTGCTAGGCATGAGAAAAGAATGGAAGACTTCAGGGAAGCCCTTACCACAGTGATAAAAGTTAAAAACCAGAAATTAAAGGGGTGCCTGGGTGGCTCAGTCGGTTAAGCGTCCGACTTCGGCTCAGGTCATGATCTTACAGTTTGTGGTTCAAGCCCCAAGTCAGGCTGTGTGCTGACAGCTCAGAGCCTGGAGCCTGCTTCAGATTCTGTGTCTCTCCATCTCTTGGCCGGTCCCCTGCTCATGCTCTGTGTCTGTCTCTCAATAATAAATAAACGTTTTAAAAAAAAAAAACAAATGAAAAACACAGTAACAGATTTGAAACAATCTAGATGTAATGACCACAAGAATGGAAGAACCAGAGGGAAAAGTAATATAGAAGATAGAATAATGAAAAATAATGAAACAGTACAAAAGAGAAGAACCACAGATCACTAGAGTAGACTTAGGGAACTCAGTGATTCCATCAAACGTAATAACATTCATATCATAGGAGTCCCAAAGAAGAGAGAGAAAAGGAGGCAAGAAGTTTGTGTGAGGAAATAATAGCTTAAAAATTCCCTAATCTGGGAAAGGAAACAGACATCCAGATCCATGAGGCGCAGAGAACTTGCATCAAAATCAACAAAAGCAGGCCAACAGCAACACATGTTGTAATTAAATTTGCAAAATACGGCGATAAAGAAAAAAATCCTTAAAGCAGCAAGACAAAAGGAGTCTAACTCACAAGGGAAGACCTATAAGGCCACCTGCAGATCTCTCCATAGAAACTTGGCAAACCAGAAGGAAGTGGTAGTGTATATTCAATGTACTGAATGGGAAAATTATGCAGCCAAGAATACTCCATTCAGCAAGGCTATCATTCAAAATAGAAGGAGAGATAAACAGTTTCCCAGACAAATAAAAACTAAAGGAGTTCATGACCACTAAACCAGTCCTGCAAGAAATATTAAAGGGGACTCCTTGAGTGGGAAAGATCAAAAGTGACAAAGACTAGAAAGGAACAGGGAAAATCTCCAGAAACTGAGAAAAAGTAATAAAATGGCACTAAATACATATCAACAATTATTTGGAATGTAAATGGACTAAATGCTTCAAATCAAATGACAAAAGGTATCAGAATGGATTAAAATATGAGACCCATTGATATGCTGCCTACAAGAGACTCACTTTCAACCTAAAGATACCTCCACATTGAAAGTGAGGGGATGAAGAAACATTTATCATGCAAACGGATATCAAAAGAAACCTAGAGTAACAATATATCCTCAACATGAAAGCCCCCAAATATATAAAACAACTAAAAACAAACATAAAGGAATGAAATAATAAAATAGTAAGGGACTTTAATATCCCATTTAGACCACTTAAGCTAAAAATCAGCAAGGAAACAATGGCTTTGAATTACACATTGGACCAGATGTACTTAACAGATATATTCAGAACATTCCATCCTAAAGCAGTAGAATATACATTCTTTTTTTTTTTTTTTTAAAGATTATTTGACCATGGGAGGGGCAGAGAGAGAGAGAGAGAGAGAGAGAGAGAGAGAGAGAGAATTCCAAGCAGGCTCTGCACTTTCAGTGCAGGAGCCTGACACAGAGCTCAAACCCATGAACCATGAGATCATGACCCAAGCTAAAATCAAGAGTTGGATGCTTAACTGACTGAGCCACCCAGGTGCCCCTACACATTCTTTTCAAGTGCACATGGGACCTTCTCCAGAATAGGTCACATATTAGGTCACTAATCAGGCTTAAGAAGTACAAAACAATTGAGATCATACCATGCATGTTTTCCCACCACAAAACTATGAAACTTTAAGTCAACCACAAGAAAAAGTGGAAAAACCACAAATATATGGAGGTTAAACAACATGCTACCAAACAACGAATGGATCAACCAGGAAATCAAAGAAGAAATTAAAAAATACATGGAAACAAATGAAAATGAAATACAATGGTCCAAAACCTTTGGGATGCATTAAAAGTGGTATTAAGAGGGAAGTATATAGCCATACACTCCTACCTCAAGAAGCAAGAAAAACCTCAAATAAACAACCTAACCTTACACCTAAGGGAATTAGAAAAAGAACAAACGAAGCCTAAAGCCAGCAGAAGGAAAATAATAAAGGTTAGATCAAAAATAAATGATATAGAAACTAAAAAAAAAAAATCAGAACAGATCAATGAAACTAGGAACTGATTTCTTTGAAAAAATTAATAAAATTGATAAACTCCTACCCAGATTTATCAAAAAAAGAGGAAGGGCCCCAATAAATAAAATCACAAATGATAGGAGAAATAACAACCAACATCACAGAAATACAAGCAATTATAAGAGAATATTGTGAAAAATTATATGCCTACAAATTGGACAACTTGGAAGAAATAGATAAATTCCTAGAAATGTACAAACTACCAAAACTGAAACAGGAAGAAATAGAAAACTTGAACAGACCAATAACACAAAGCAATTGAAACAGTAATCAAAAATCTCCCAACAAACAGAAGTCAGGGTCAGACGGCTTCCCAGGGGAATTCTACTGAACATTTAAAGAGTTAACACCCATTCCTTTCAATCTATTCCAAAAAATAGAAATGGAAGGAAAAAATTCAAACTCTTCTATGAGGCAAGCATTACTGATTCTAAATCCAGATAAAAACTCCACTAAAACAGAGAACTATAGGCCAATATCCCTAATGAACATGGATGCAAAAATTTTCAAATAGCAAATTGAATCCAACAACACATTAAAAGAATCGTTCACCATGATCAAGTGGGATTTATTCCTGGGTTGCAAGGTGTTTTAATATTCACAAATCAACATGATACACCACATTAATAAAAGAAAGGATAAGAACCATAGAGATAACAGACCTGTACTCTGAAAACTATAAAACTCTGGTGAAAGAAATGGAAGAAGACACATAGAAATGGAAAAATATTCCATGCTCATGGATTGGAAGAACAAATATTGTGAAAATGTCTTTCCCACCCAAAGTAACCTATACATTTAATGCAATCCCTATCAAAATAGCACCAGCACTTTTCATAGAGCTAGGAAAACAATCCTAAAATTTTTACAGAACCACAAAAGACCCTGAATAGCCAAAGCAATCTTGAAAAAGAAAAGCAAAGTTGGAAGCATCACAATTCCAGACTTCAAGTTCCATTACAAAGCTGTAGTAATCAAGACAGTACGGTACTGACACAAAAACAGATACATAGATCAATAGAACAGAAAGGCCAGAAATGAACTCACAACTAAATGGTTAATTAATCTTCAACAAAGCAGGAAAGAATATCTAGTGGATAAAAGACAGTCTCTTCAATAAATGGTGTTGGGAAAACTAGACAGCAACATGTCAAAGAATAAAACTGGACTACTTTCTTACACCACACACAAAAATAAATTCAAACTGGATGAAAGACCTAAATGTGAGACAGGAAACCATCAAAATCCTAGAGGAGAACACAGGCAGTAAAGTCTTTGACATCAGCCGTAGCAATTTCTTACTAGATATGTCTCCTGAGGCCAGGGAAACAGAAGCAAAAATAAACTATTGGGACTTCATCAAAATAAAAAGCTTCTGCACAGCATAGGAAACAATCAACAAAACTAAAAGGCAACCTACAGAATGGGTGAAGATATTTGTAAATAGACATATCTGACAGTATCCAAAATATATTTAAAAAACATGTAAAAGTGACACCCAAAAAACCATATAATCCAGTTAAAAAATGGGCAGAAGACACAGACATTTTTCAAAGAAGACATAGAGGGCTAAGAGACACATGAAAAGACGCTCAACATCATGACAAATCAAAACTACAATGACATATCACCTCATGCCTGTCAGAATGGCTAAAATTAACAGCACAGGCAAGGATGTGGAGAAAGGGGGAACCCTCTAACTGTGGTTGGTGGCAGTACAAACTGGTGCAGCCACTCTGAAAAACAGTATGGAGTTTCCTCAAAAAAAGTTAAAATAGAACTACCTTCAATACAACAATTGCACTACTAGGTATTTATCCAAAGGCCCAAAGGATACAAAAATGCTAATTCAAAGGGTTACATGCAGGGGCGCCTGGGTGGCGCAGTCGGTTAAGCGTCCGGCTTCAGCCAGGTCACGATCTCGCGGTCCGTGAGTTCGAGCCCCGCGTCGGGCTCTGGGCTGATGGCTCAGAGCCTGGAGCCTGTTTCCGATTCTGTGTCTCCCTCTCTCTCTGCCCCTCCCCCGTTCATGCTCTGTCTCTCTCTGTCCCAAAAATAAATAAACGTTGAAAAAAAAAATTAAAAAAAAAAAAGGGTTACATGCACCCCGGTGTTTATAGCAGCACTATCTACAATAGCCAAAATATGAAAAGAGCCCAAATGTCCACTGACTGATGAATGGATAAAGAAGATGTGGTGTGTGTGTGTGTGTGTGTATGTATATATATATATATATATATATATATATATATATATATATATATAATGGAATGCTACTCAGCCATAAAGAACGAAACCTTGCCATTTGCAATGATGTGGATGGAGCTAGAGAGTTCTATGCTAAGTGAAATAAGTCAGTCAGGGAAAGCCAAATACCATATGATTTCACTCCTATGTGGAATTTTAGAAACAAAACAGATGAACACAGAGGTGGGGGGAGAGAGGCAAACCAGGAAACAGACTCTTAACTGTAGAGAACAAACTGATGGTTACCAGAGGGGAGGTGGGTGGGGGAGATGGGTTATATAGGTGATGGGTGTTAAGGAGGGCACTTGTGATGAGCACTGGGTGTTATATGAGTCACTACATTCTACACCTGAAACTAACTGTATGTTAAATAACTGGAATTTAAAATTTTGAAAGAGGGGCACCTGGGTGACTTAGTCAGTTGGGCCGCCGACTTTGGCTCAGGTCATGATCTCACGGTCTGTGAGTTCGAGCCCCACAGAGGGCTCTGTGCTGATAGCTCGGAGCCTGAAGCCTATTTCGGAGTCCGTGTCTCCCTCTCTCTCTGCTCCTCCCCCACTCGTGCTCTGTCTCTCTCCCTCTCAAAAATAAACAAACATAAAATTTAAAAAATTTTAAATAAAATTTTGAAGAAAAAAAAGAGATAGGCTAAAATTCATAGAAATGACTCCTCCCGTGCTGAAAATTCCTACATCATGCACAGATGGTCTGTCTGGCCACCCCTAGCTACACCATCATGTCAGTCCAATGATACATCCCTTAGGAAACTTTCCCTTATTACATTTGCTGGGGTTTTTTTCTTTATAAAGTTACTGTTCCTTGTGAACATTTATCTCTGCTTCACCGCTTTTTACCAAAGCTACAAATTTATGTTTATCTGTGTTTCTAATCCCTGCCCTTTCCCAATGGAATGTGGAAGCCAGTACAGATGAAATTGAGTTTGCCATCACTTGACATTTATTTCTATTTGCAAACCACATTTTATGGGCAACTATAGGCACGATGCTTGGAAGATCGAGTCAAGAAGACGAGGAAAAAAGGTGCACTGTTGGTAGGAATGTAAAGTGGTGCAGCCGCTGCAGAAAACAGTATAGAGGTCCCTAAAAAAATTAAACAGAACTACTATATGATCCTGCAATTCCGCTTCCGGGTATTTACACCAAGAAAACGAAGACACTAACTCAAAAGGGTATCTGCACTGCCAGGTTCATTGCAGCACTGTTTACAACAGCCACAATGTGAAAGCAACCTACGTGTCAAAGGAGGGGTGGACAAACATGTGATACATACATTTATATTTTTATTTTACATTTACTTATAACATTTATATATAAATATACATAATCAGAATACTATTCAACCATAACAAAGAATGAAATCTTGTGATTTGCGACAAAACGCATGGGACTTGGGGAATTATGCTAAATGAAACATGTCAGACTGAGACAGAAAGACAAATAACCATGCGATCTCACTGTATGTGGCATTTTAAAACAAAAACCCAAGCTCATAAAGATCAGATGGGTAATTGCCAGAAGGAAGGGGTGAGGGGTGGCAAAATGGATGAAAGGGATCAAAAAGTACAAGCTGCCTCAGGGCGCCTGGGTGGCTCACTTGTCTGAGGTCATGATCTCACAGTCTGTGAGTTCCAGCCCCTCATCGGGCTCTGTGCTGACAGCTCAGAGCCTGGAGCCTGCTTCAGATTCTGTGTCTCCCTCTCTCTCTAAAATAAATAAACGTAAAAAAAAAAAAAATTAAAAAAAAAAGTACAAGCTGCCAGCTATAAATAAGTCATGGGGATATAACATACAGCACGGTGACTATAGTTAATAATATCATAGGGCACATTTTGAAGTTGCTGAGAGAGTAAATCTTCAATTATACCCCATTAAAAAAAATAAACCTATTTTCCATGTAATTTGTTTATTTTTCTGTCCTTTTCAATTTTATGTATAGTAAGTAATTCAAAGATCTGTATCTTAAAAAAAAATTCATACTGCGGCGCCTGGGTGGTTCAGTCAGTTAAGCCTTCAACTCCTGATTTAGGCTCAAGTCATGATCTCATGGTCGTGAGACGGAACCACTGGGTGTAGAGCCTGCTGAGAACTCTCTCTTTCCCTCCCTCTCTCTCTGCCCCTCCATGACTCGGGGGTGGGGGGGGCATGCACACATGCACTCTCTGAAAATAAATAAACATTAAACAAATTCTCTTAGCGTTGTCACTGGAGCTCAATGAGTCGATATATGGAGAACACGTGAACAGCCCCCGGGCAAGAGGGAAGTACTCGGTAAGGTAAGCTAAACAGCTGACAGCGGCCCTTCACATTTTAGCCCCCACCCCCATGTGCTGCGGACCAACACTTTGACAAGATGCCACGAAAACGACTTACTAGACACAAAATTAACAAGACAACAGCCATACAAAAAGACTTTCTCGAGGAAGACCTCTCTTTCAGTCACACCAGGCTTTCATAGACTCACAATAGCAAGCCCTTATTGAGCCAGAGCAACTGTCAAAACAGACCATGCCCAATGCCTGAAGAAGCCCTGCATTTTTGTACCTAGGAATTTTTCCCCAGTGATTATGCCCACACACACATGCACGAAACAAAAGCACACAACTGGAAATTTCCCTTTCATTCTGGAAACTCACCTCCTGAGGAAGACTGAACTTCAAACGGGGCGAGCCTGGGCTAAATGCCAGGGGCGGTGTGACTCACACTCCGCACAGGGCTCATCTGACGGGCCTTCCGGAGGCTCCTCCCTCTTATAGGGTCTGGGCTAAGTGATGCATTTACAGATGTGATTGGATAAAATCCGTCCTGTTGATGGAATTTTCATCCGACCTAAGCTCCACCTCTCCAATACCTTATTACACAACACCCCTGGGGGTGGGGCAATTGGCCACCACCAAACACACTAATATTTCTGCAGTGAAATGTAACAATACTCACAATTGAGTGGGCGCACAAAGATGAGCATTCACAGGGCGCCCGGGTGGCTCAGTCCCTTAATCCGACTCAGCTCAGGCCGCGGTCTTGAGGCAGGGGCATGGGGCAAGCTGAGGGCAAATTTCAGGCTACCAGCAAACCCCGCCCCCACCAGGTGGGACATGTATGATACTCCCCGGACACTCCCGGCTATGCCAAAACAGGTAAGGACAAAAAACAAACAAAAATAAGAGTCTCCACCAGTTCACAAGAAAAAGGCAATCCCATCAGTTGGCCTTAAAGTCCAGGAACTCCCTACTGTCTTAATGTTAATGCTTTGCTAGAGGGAAAAACAACCTTAGCTTGACAACAGCTAGGCCTCCAGTAAGTCTGTAGCCTGAGAAAGTCTCTTTGGAAACTCCCTTTGACTGTATCTCCCGGATTCCATAAAACGGTCACCCCCCCACACTTGCTGCCCATGGGCCCTGTCCCCGTGATTTAATAAAATCACATTAAAAAAATTTGGGGGGGAGGGCGCTTGGGTGGCGCAGTCGGTTAAGTGGCCGACTTCCGCTCAGGTCATGATCTCACGGTTTGTGAGTTCGAACCCCGCGTCGGGCTCTGTGCGGACAGCTCAGAGCCTGGAGCCTGCTTCAGATTCTGTGTCTCTCCATCTCTCGGCTCCTCTCCTGTTCATACTCTGTGTCTCTCTGCTTCTCAATAATAAATAAATGTTAAAAAAAATTAAAAAAAAATCTTTCTTGGGTGTCGGCCCCGGACCCCACAAACCCATCACCCCAAAACTTCATCAATCTCACGTTCCAGTCCATGAGTTTGATGGGCCCTGCTTCAGGCTCTCTGCTGTCATCGTGGAGCCCACTTTGGATTCTCTGTTCCCCTCTCTCTCTCTGCCCCTCCCTCCTCTTGCACTCTCTCTCTCTCTCTCTCTCAAAAGTAAATAAACATTAAAAAAAATTAACATTAATCTCACATAAATTCTGGCCAAGTTTAGTCTTAAGTGAGTCTCTTACAAACTTGCTAATACTTTCTAATTTTTAAAAAAATTTTTAATGTTTATTTTTGAGAGAGACAGAAAGAGACACAGAGAAAGAGAGGCAGAGACAGAACCTGAAGCACGCTCCAAACTCTGAGCTATCAGCGCAGAGCTCAACGTGGGGCTCGAACTCAGGAGTCGTGAGGTCATGACCTGAGCCGAGGCCGCGGACACTTAACCGACGAGCCACCCAGGTGCCCCTACTACTCCTAATTTTATGAGATTTGTGGATAGCAAGTAGGGCGGAGAACAAGGTTAATATTCTCCCTCCCTATGTCAATCCCAGGCTAGTGAATCAGAGGGTGCTCTGGGACCCCAGAAGTGGGGTTCCTAGTGGAGCAGAGAGACCACAGGACTAAAACAAAAATCACCTCAGTGGAAAGGGAGAGACAGGTGCTTATTTTCTGCTGAGAAAGTACACCATATTTGAGAGACTTCATGTCAGGACAGTGTGAAGGGGAAGTTACATTGGTGTGAGGCTCCTGGTTGGAAAATCTGGCTGGTGGGGTCTGTCCTGCACTGAGTAGGAAGAAAGGCGACAGAAGAGATTCTATGAAACTCGGCACTTCCTGACTCAATGGAACGAGACCATCTCGTAGATGAGGGAGAGTTTGGGTAGCAAAAGGGATTGTGTTCAACAAGGGACTGGGGCGGCAACGTAATCATTGCCATCTTCTCTCTGCTTTCAAGTTGTATCCAGAATCAAGCGACTTTTAACCCCTTCACAGCCAGGACCTTCAGCCCAGCCCCTACGCTTTTCTCTCGGATTATTGAGGTCAGCTCCCCACCGGCCTCTCCTCCAGCCCGTCTTCAGCCCATTCTCCAAACAGCCACCAGAGAGACCCCGTTATAACCAAGTCTGACTGGCTCCTCCTATCGTTGTGGAACTTCCCAGCCACCTGCAGTGAAGGACTTGCCCCCCTCCTTCACCAGGGACTCCTGGTGGGACTCCTTCCCATCTGTCATGGACTCACTTTCACAAGATGCAGTTAAATAACTTACTAGAAATATAAAATTAACAAGAAAGCCATTACCCACAATGGAAGGCCTTTGATGCCTTTAGATGTAACACACGGTCAACTTGCTCTAACGGTGTCTAAATGATTGGTCACCATTTCTGCACCAGCCTTGCTGCAGACAGAAGAGAGTGGAGATGGGCTCTGTCCTCTGACCACATTCTGAGGAGTACTGACTTAGAGCAGAAGCCAGATTCCTAACAGTAGCCTGGAGACCCTGGTGACCTGGCCCCACGCCCTGTCCAACTCAGCCCCTCCTCTGGCCCCCTTGCTCTGCTTGAGCCTCACCGGGTACACACGGGGTCCAGCAGCTCCGCTCCCATCGCTGGCCTCTATTAGCTCTTCCTTCTGCTGGGTGCACCGTCCCCACCCAGCCCTCCTGCATTCCTGCCAGGTCTTTGTTCACGGGCTGGACATGCTTTCTAAAACTTGCAGCTGGGGCGCCTGGGTGGCTCAGTCGGTTAAGAGTCCGACTTCGGCTCAGGTCACGATCTCACGGTCCGTGAGTTCGAGCCCCGCGTCGGGCTCTGGGCTGATGGCTCAGAGCCTGGAGCCTGCTTCCGATTCTGTGTCTCCCTCTCTCTCTGCCCCTCCCCCGTTCATGCTCTGTCTCTCTCTGTCTCAAAAATAAATAAAAAACATTAAAAAAAAATTAAAAAACTTGCAGCTAAGCCCTGAAAGTCCCCTTTCCCCCATCCACTGATTTTTCTCCTTATCCCTTACCTCCGCTGGGCAAGCTCAACATTCTACCCATTTCTCTTATTTTTTGTTTATCACTCCCCTACCTCCACCATGGGATTTAGTCAAACAGAGGGCGGGGATTTTCATCTGTTATGTTGCCCACTATTTCTATCAGCAGTCTACACGGAACTGGCACTTGGGAGGTCTTATTCGGTATGTGTCCAATTTAAATGCATATTCCAGCAAGAGAAGGTGAAAAGCCTCCCCCAAATGGTATGGCAGCAATAGGGAGGGGAGAATCAGACTGGACCAGAGGGAATTATGGAGTAGGTATTTCGAGAGAGCTGCAGGGAAGTGACACATGGGCGACTGGCTATGTCCCCAAATCACCACAGAGAAATGAGAAGCTAGTGGACACTCAGATTCTAGAAACTAGAGAAGCCCTGTGAGAAAGCCCTGGGGGAAATCAAAGCCTATCTAGAAATCAAAGTCAAAGGACCAAAGTCAAAGGCTTCAGGGAAGGGAGGAATTGAGAAAATCACTTTAATTCAATTTAATTGCTCACCTAAATCACTTTGGGGCAGCAGCTACCTCTTTTACTGCTGGACTAGATGGTGATGTCGAGGGGGTTTGAGGATATCGGCAAGTCAAAGTGATCAGTGGCCCCCGGGCTACCATACTATCCCTACTCAGCTTGCTGACTTGGGCGACTATGACCGTGGGTTGGACACACCTGCACCCAGTGCTGCTTCCCTGGGGCCACGTAAAGATGAAAACTGAGCAGCCGGGCCACCCAGTGTGGAGGGAGCTGGATTGTCTTCCCTGATCCCCTTGTCACTACACATTAGCCAGATCTAACAGAGCACACACTGAACTGTATTCCTTCCTGTGTACACACACAGGAGACAGGATTTCATATAACCAGGGTAAGTAACTAGAGACGGAGGAAGTGCACAATCCAAAAAAAAGTCCATATTAAACAACACATCCTACTTGGAACAAAGGGAGGAAAAGAATAATGAAGAAATTAAAATAAGCATATAAAAATAATTAAGGAGATAAGGAAAGGGAAAAGTCACCAGAAATAAGAAGATATGTTTTTTTAAAAATGCAGAAAATGTTACTGAGAATAATATGATATGTCTAAAGACAATAAAAAAAGAGAAGGAAAATATTTTTTTTTAATTTTAATTTTTATTTAGTTGCGGGGGGGGGGAGGGGCAGAGAGAGGGAGAGAGAGAGAGTCCCAAACAGAGATGCCGGGCTAGATCTCTCATGAACCATGAGATCATGACCTTAGCCCAAATCAAGACTCGGGAGCTTAACCTACTGAGCCACCTAGGTACACCTTAATTATTTTTTTGAAGTAGGCTTCACACCCAGTGTGGAGCCCAATGAAGGGCTTGAACTCACAACCCTGAGATCAAGACCTGAGCTGAGATCAAGAGTCAGATGTTTAACTGACTCAGGTGTCCCTATTTTTAAGGTTAGTGGCAAGATAGATGATCAGATTGAGGAGAACACCTAAAAATCAAAGGAAACAAAAAAGAAACAGCACAAAACAGCCAAAAATATAACCTGTCATAGGAAGACATATTTTTAAATGTTTATATCCCTAAAAGTAGCACCACAACTGTAACTGGTGCTCAATAATGATTGTGTAATAAGAAAGAAGACAGAAACAGAGGGAGCACAATATGGTCAAAAGGAGTCCCAAAAGGAAGGCAGGCAAATTGGGATGACCTGGGAGGGGGGTGCATCCGTGAAGGGAGCAGCCAGCCTATGAAGGAAAGGCGATGATATTCTCAGGCGTTCAAGCCCTCAAGTGTGTGGTAGGAGGTGAAGTTCAGGGACCAGGCAGGAAGACCCAATGGTGGTGAGACAGGGGGATGAGGTGGGTGAGGACAAGGCAGGCAGAGTGTCTGGTATCTGGCTGGGAAAATGTTTGCATGTCTGAAATCTGAAATGCCTAAATTTCAGGCTCTAGGTTCTTCCTCTCCCTCTGCCCCTCCCCTGCTTGTGCTCTCCCTCCCCCACCCCCTAAAATAAATAAATAAATAAACTAAAAAAAAAAAGAACTCGGCTTATTTGTTCACTGTGGAATCTCCAGGGCCGGAATATAGTAATCATTCAATAACTACCTATTCAATAAATGATTAAGCAAATAGAAAAGATATTTTTTTTATTAAATTTTTTTTCAACATTTATTTATTTTTCGGACAGAGAGAGACAGAGCATGAACGGGGGAGGGGCAGAGAGAGAGGGAGACACAGAATCGGAAACAGGCTCCAGGCTCCGAGCCATCAGCCCAGAGCCTGACGCGGGGCTCGAACTCCCGGACCGCGAGATCGTGACCTGGCTGAAGTCGGACGCTTAACCGACTGCGCCACCCAGGCGCCCCTAGAAAAGATATTTTTTAAAGGCAGAAGATAATTTGTGTAAGATTTTCTTGAACAGGAGGAGTTTGAGTTTAGTTCTAAGGGTAAAGGGCATTCAATTTGTAATATGGTGTCAAGCTTACAAAGAACGTTAATTCTGCTGAAGACCTGTTGAGCAATAAATTGGTGTAACCATAAATTAGGGAATGAGAATATTCACAATAAAGGACATAGACCTCCTTGGAGTGGGTAGTGGAAGAGGAGACAAGAAATGGCCACTCTCCAGTACAATTTTTGCTATGATGAGAAGTAGGGGAAGTACAGTGTCAGCTGGAGGAAGTTAGATATCCATGTAATGTTTTGTATTGGTGATGCAACCGTTTTAACATTGTCAGGAATAATCTGGAAAGAGGAAAAATGGTTAACGGTATAGAGAGAAGGTAATTAGCTGTAGGTGTAAAGTCCTTGAGAAGCCAAGATCTTGATCACAGAAAGATCTATTTTCTGCTGTAACAAAAGGAAAGACAGAGAATGTGGGTAGAGGTAAGTTGTCAATTGGTGGTAGAAACACATGGGAAAATCCTATCTTTCTGCTTTTAAATCCTCAAAGAATTATGAGATCTTGATATCACTACAGCATAAGGGATGTCTGGAATATAAAGGGAGTGGTGAGAGTAGACCTGAGAAGACTTTCTTAGAATATTTGATATCAAACATTTCAGGGAGAACTTTCAGGTGTGCAGCACTTACGATACCACTTGATATCTAGCTCCATAAATTTATATCAAAACCAGGCAGTCTGGTGCCTGTTTATTTACAGCATTATTACAGCATGGCAGTAGAAGAAGCAGAGAGTTTATGTCCAACAGGATTGAGATATGATTAACCAAAACTTTTTTAAGTGGGAGACAAAGGTTCTAGAGTCTCTTTCCAAGGGAATCATTACGGTGATGCAACATGAAATCTCAGCTCTGTGGAGAAGGAATGGTGTCACTACGATGGGATCATCACAGAGTCAATGGAACCAAGATCCATATGTGACAAAATAACTGAGAAGGGAGTAAGGAGAGCATTTGGCCAAGGGGTAAAAAGGTACGAATTTGGTACAATACATATGGTTTTTCATTCTCTGGAAATAAAATAATATTCAAGGTGTCATATGAACTACACAACATTTCCATAAAACTACTGTTGTAGCAAGAAAAATTTAAAATTGTTACAACATCCTTAAAGTAAGAGGAGGATAATAGTTGGATAAATAGAGAGAAATAATGTTTACTATGATAAAAACTGGGGAAAAAAATAAGACCATTCACATTTGCAGTTAAGTGATCTGAGCAAAGACAAAAATATTTTAAATTTAGGTAATAAAAGTTAATCATTATGGAATAAGAATGAGTTCTCTTAGAGGACCATAAGCTATTACATTTTAATAATTAAAGGTAAAACTGGGGTGCCTGGGTGGCTCAGTTGGTTAAGCACCCAACTTCGGCTCAGGTCGTGATCTCGTGGTTTGTGAATTCGAGCCCCACATCAGGCTCTGTTCTGACAGCTCAGAGCCTGGAGCCTGCTTCAGATTCTCTGTCTCCTGCTTTCTCTGCCCCTCTCCTGTTCCTGCTCTGTCTCTGTCTCTCGCTCAAAATGAATAAACATTTTTTAAAAATTAAAAAAATAATTAAAGGTAAAATTAAGTATTGAGAAGTGTAAATTTTATTAAGTTAGATAGTGCATTTTAACTGAACATTTACCAAATTATTTATAATAGGCAGAAGCTGATCATTATACCCATCTGGCTTGGCTTTGTAATGAGCTTTACTTACACTTAGGAAAAAAGTTCACTGTCCTTCCAAATCTTGGGAGAATTGAGGTCATGGAAAGAGGATTCCCTTACAATATAATCCATAAACATGAGCACGATAATTGTTTACAGAATATATAAAGTTTTTTTAATGATAGCATTGAAAAACCAAGGAAAATATAAGACATCAATAAATTAGAAAAAATATTTAGACATCAATAAATTAATAAGCTCAAACTGTTGGTGAAATGTGGAGAATAAGCTTAGGAATCCCCCGGGCTTACACCAATGGGTTAACAAGGCATAAAGAAGCACAAAGCTGCAGGATGCTCCACCCGAGTTTGGGTAAACAAGATCAGGACCCCAGAATAGGGAGGTGCGAAGGCACCCAGAATAGAGAGGGGGTGCAAAGGCACCCAATACAAAGGTATATGAGGTAAGCAAGATTAGGCGTTCAGGGCAAAAACATCCCCCAATTAAATACTATAGCAGAAACCTGCTTTCACAGGAAGGAAGGACCAAGTTAAGTAAGCAGGCAAATTGGGCTATACACCACTGCACTGTGCTGCAGGTGAAACTGCCCAGAGCGGAGATGATTAACAAAAGAAAAGGTGCCTTGTCAACCCTGAGATCACGTGTCCTACCTGTCTCATCCCCTCGGCTGAGATAAACAGAGGTGCTGCCTCACATCCCCTGTAAACAACCTTCCGCCAGGCTGCCCAGTGCCTAGATTTTGTTTTGTATTAACCCAAACCCCTAACCGCAAATATCTTCAAGACCCCCTTTCCCTCACGTCCCCAAGTTAATGTTCACAGATTCATTGTCTCTCTGTGCACGTCTACCGCCATGCTTGTAAGCCTTCTGATCCTAATAAAAATGGGGCAAGGCCCCTTATTCAGGGCTCTTGTCTTTTCCCAGACATTAGCTATCTCTCATTTTTCATCCTGCATCCCGCTCTCTTGCTGGCCAAGAGAGAACTTTAGACTTAGAGTCTACGACAGTTGAAATAAATAAAACACGTACATTATGCAGGAATCCAAAACAGTAGCATAAAATAACGGTGACATTTATGAAAATTATACTCTTAAAAATCCTCCAGAAGGCATGAGGAGCCTTAACTAACTTGAGCAGGAGTTCTCAACTTGGAGAAATTTTGCCCCCACTTGCAGGGGCCACCCAAAGACAACTGTGGTTGTCACAAATGAATGGTGGTGCTACTGGCATCTAGTGCATGGAGGCCGGGGTTGCTGCTCAACGTTCTACAGTGCACAAGAGAGGCTTAAAAAAAAAAAAAAAAGATCCAGCCCCAAATGGACACAATGTCTGGGAGAAGTGGTGGCACCATGGCAGCCTGGCAAACTTATACAGATCTGCATAGCCCGTTAGAAAAGACTCAACAGCAGTCTCACCCACATATTGACTAAAAACCTTGTGATCTTTCCAGCACCATGGAAAGACAGACAGTCTTGAAAGGATTTGTCACAAGGCCATTTCTCACCCTGGGACTGGTCATGGAACAGCCCCTCTTCTGCCTGCCTGGTTTCCTTCTTTTATTGTACAGCTGCAGTTGGAAATACTTTAAGTATAGAAAAGGCTCCTCAATGACAGACTGTCCCCATCGCTCATTTGTTCATCAGACCACCATCATCTGGTTCCTTTGATCGGGTGTCATCTTGTGACATAAGGGTCACGGGAAACTGACAACATGCTGGCCTTGCTTATGCTGTCTATGAAAGTAATGAAGTCTAAATTCATGTGCTTTGTTGCTTTTTTACTGGTGACATCTACGGCAGAGTGGCCAAGCTAGCATACTGCTTGGAGACCGCTTGACTGCTTAACTATGTCAAAGTGAAGAAAGCCTGGACTAGAATACAATTAGTAACCAGGCAAAGACCAGCTTTTACTGTGGTTCTACAAATAAAGGATGAAAGGAAAATGAAATTTAAGTGCATTCGATGTTTTGCCCTTCAGTGTATAAGATCAGGAATAAATATATAAAAGTTCACCTAAGCTCACCATCACAAAATGAAAACATAGCATTTTCAAACTGTAATTAATATGAAAGCATTTTACTTTGAATTTGAATGTTTGGAAAATATGAGTTTTTATAAAATAATTTTTTTAAGTTTATTTATTTTGAGACAGAGAGCACGTGGGAGGGACAGAGAGAGAGAGAGAGAGAGAGGGAGAGAGAGAAAGAATCCCAAGCAGGTTCCGCACCATCAGCTCAGAGTCTGACACGGGGCTTGAACTCATGAACCATGAGATCATGACCGGAGCTGAAGCCAAGAGTCAGACGCTTAACTGAGTGAGCCACCTAGGCGTCCCATTTTTATAAAAGAATTTAATTTACTCCAGTTGACTGTGTGAGTCACGTACAATAAGCAGAACACACTGTGTCACCTGCTTGACCAAATCCGGACACTGGCCTGTTATTTCTTAGGATGCACTTTCCAGTTCTTCACCCTACCACAGCATCTGATGGAGCTACATGCCCGACTGTGCCCCTGCCTCTTTCCCCTCACTATCAGTACCCCTAAAACATTGGATCTCTAAAGTTCCTTGAGGACTCTACACGACTTCCAAAGCAGGCATCAGTTCAGGCAATCTTCCATCTGCTGGAACAGCTAGATTCCACTTGGGGTAAAAAAAAGTCATAATTTTGGGACGCCTGGGTGGCGCAGTCGGTTAAGCGTCCGACTTCAGCCAGGTCACGATCTCGCGGTCCGGGAGTTCGAGCCCCGCGTCAGGCTCTGGGCTGATGGCTCAGAGCCTGGAGCCTGTTTCCGATTCTGTGTCTCCCTCTCTCTGCCCCTCCCCTGTTCATGCTCTGTCTCTCTCTGTCCCAAAAATAAATAAACGTTGAAAAAAAAATAAAAAAAAAAGTCATAATTTTTTCAGGTAACAACATGGAAAAAAAAAAGGAAAACAAATACACAGTGGAACTCAACTCCTTCCACCAAAATTTGCAAGAATTTGCAGTGAAATAAATAAATTTATGTTTATGTGAAATAAATAAATCATACCTTACATGATCTCAAATATATCCAAAGCTCCCATACTGAATACGATAGCACACTGAGACAGGTTAGTTTTATCGACTGGTGTAGATGATTTCATTGATGGCTCTACTCTGAGTTGTAGATGGCATGAATATAACTGCTCTTATATTTTTAGTGTTTATTTATTTATTTATTTTTGAAAGAGAGAGAGTGTAGAAGTGGGGAAGGGCCAGAGAGAGAGGGAGAGAGAGAATTCCAAGCAGGCCCTGCACTGTCAGTGCAGAGCTGGGCGCGGGGCTCAATCCCACAAATTGTGAGATCATGACCTGAGCCAAAATCAAGAGGCAGAGGCTTCACCAACTGAACCACCCAGGCACCCCTAATTGCTTTTTTTTTTTTTTTTTAGTTTATTTATTTATTTTGGAAGGGGAAGAGACAGAGGGAGAGAGAGAAACCCAAGCAGGCTCTGAGCTGTCATTGCAGAGCTCGATCTCACACGTGTGAGATCACAACCTGGGCCCAAATCAAGAATCAGACGCTTCACCAACTGACCACCCAGGTGCCCCACTAATTCCTCTTATTTGTCACAGAATAACAGACTTGTGGCCTGATTTCAGGTACGTAGGTTTCACTGGAAATATTTTTGTAAATGATTGACAATGGATCCAAATGCGGAGCTTAGAAAACCTATAGGCGTCTAACCAGAACAGTTTTCCTTGCCAAGCAGGCAAAGCAGAACCGAGAGGCACGCGTGTCACTAGTGGTGAGCACAAAGGGGCTGAATGCTGGGGATCTTGGAGACACCAGAACAGAAATGGGCAACAGCCACCGGCTTGGATTTACGATCAGGGCCAATGAATGTGTCAGAAGGGAAGACAGACAGTAAAATGAGACAAAGGTGCTCACCAGGACCAGGATGGGATGTGCGGCTCTAACCTCATGGGAAGTTTTAGAAGAAAGGCTGTGAATGTGTTGGACTCGCTGCTTGTGCCTGTGCAGGACACGGACCATGGGGCTGCTGGTCCACACCATGAGGCCCAAACATAGTACATCCGGAGAATGTAACTGTGGGTAGTGATGCTATAAGCCTCTCTGGAATGGTGACACTCAGTATCCCTAAATATTCTCCATACTCACGTTTTTGTTTTTCTTTGGGACAGTAACATTCATAGCAACAAAAGTATTTAACCTGAGATTCAAGATCTGGTAGAGGAAACAGCAGAAGTCAATGCACTTTGGGGATCTCCTTCTGAGCTCCATCCGTCTAGAGATACTGGGGCACAGCTCAGTGGCCAGGAAACAACTGAGGAGGCAGGCAGTACTGAGGGGAAACCCTGTACCCACTCTGTGGAATAGAAAATAAGTTTACATCCAACATCACTCAGGAAATTTTTCCATCCAAACTCTGCCACTGTCTGAGGGATCCCTTTAGAGAAAAGAACCAAATTTTTGGCTAAGACCAGCTGAATAAGAATCAAGACTGGGGCAGGGCGCTTGGGTGGCTCAGTCGGTTGAGTGTCCGACTTCAGCTCAGGTCATGATCTCATGGTTCGTGAGTTTGTTCCTCACATCAGGCTCGCTGCTGTCAGCGCAGAACTCTCTTCAGATACTCTGCCCCCTCTCTCTCAATTTGCCCCTTCCCCACTCATGCTTCCTCTCTCTCAAAAATGAATAAACATTAAAAAACAAACAAACAAATCAAGGCTGTGGGTCTCAACATGCGCCCGGTGAGCAAAGTAAAGATATAAAGACAAAGGAGTAAAGAATTTCCAAGGATCCCAGCTCCATTCTGAGTGAGGAAAATAAGAGCCAAAGTTATATTACTAGAAACCACTTCATCAATTTAGAGATGTCAGAGGTTGTTCTTATTTGACTCAGAGGAACCTAGAGACTAAAAAAGAAAGCTGGGGAATGCGTTGGCATCGCAGAAGCATTAGCCATTCCCGTGTCTTTCCCCTTTAATTGACAACCAGTTGTTCACCCATAACTCAGGATTCCCCTGCATGGTACAGCAGCATGCCAGAGAGATTCACACACCTGTACCTTTGAAGGTGGGTGGACTGGACTTCATGGAGGCAGCAGAAACGGGGGAGTAGTGTTGCTGGTGCCCGTGATCCAGGCGTGTTCCAGGACCAGTGGCAGTGCCTGTGACCCCTCCGGCACAGTGGGTGGAGGGTGGAAAAGGGCACACTACCAAATACAACTGACCCTTCAACAATACAGGTTTGAAATGCATGGCTCCATTTCTGTGCAGAATTTTTTTGATAACTACCATACAGTATTTCCTTATGATCTTAATAACCTCTTTTCTCTAGCTTACTTTATTATAAGAATAGGGTATATAATACTTAAAACATACAGAATATGTGTTAATCAGCTGTTTGTGTTACCAGTAAGTCTTCTGGCTCACAGTAGGCTATCAGAAAAGTTAAGTTCTGGGGGAGTTCAAAGTTCTAAGTGAATCTTTGAGTGGGGGTCAGGACCCCTAACACCCACCCCCAGAATGGTTCAAGGGTCTACTGTATAGCCCAGTGGCAGCTCAGTTAGGAGAAACCAAAAACTTGTGCTATATCGTCACCTGCTGGAAAACAAAAGAAAGGCCTCTAATTACCAACCTGTTGAACTGTCAAATCAAAGGAAACAAAACTTTACTTGTGACAAACGTGTTTGCTACTTTGAATGCAGTGGCAAAGGCACATTTTATCACACACTATGAAAAATCACAGTAATATGGTATCACAAAAAGAAAATGACAATTCTCCAGTAACCAAAAGTCAAAGTCACAGAAATTGGGATCTGACTGATAGAGAATGCAAAATAGCTGTTATGAAGAAAATTCAGTGAGCTCAGAAAGGAAATTCAATGAACTCTGGAAAAAAAAATTAAACAAAAGGAGTACTTTGCCAAAGATACTGAAATTCTAAAGAAAAAAAAAAGGACCAAAAAATTCTGGAGCTCAAGAACTCAATACATGAGATGAAGAATGTATTTGAAAAGATCCGATCAGCAGGAAGAGAGAATAAGCAATCTATTTTTTAATTTAATTTATTTTTCTAATTTACATCCAAGTTAGTTAGCATATAGTGCAACAATGATTTTAGGAGTAGATTCCTTAATTCCCCTTACCCATTTAGCCCATCCCCCCCCCACAATCCCTCCAGTAACCTTGTTTGTTCTCCATATTTAAGAGTCTCGTATGTTTTGTCCCCCTTCCTGTTTTTATATTATTTTTGCTTCCCTTCCCTTGGGTTCATCTGTTCTGTGTCTTAAAGTCATCATATGAGTGAAGTCATATGATATTTGTCTTTCTCTGACTAATTTCGCTAAGCGTCATATCCTCCGGTTCCATCCATGTAGTTGCAAATGGCAACACTTCATTCTTTTTGATCGCCGAGTAATAATCCATTGTATATAGACACCACATCTTCTTTATCCATTCATCCATCGATGGACATTGGGGCTCTTTCCATACTTTGGCTATTGTTGATAGTGCTGCTATAAACATTGGGGTGCATGTGTCCCTTCGAAACAGCACACCTGTATCCCTTGGATAAATACCTAGTAGAGCAATTGACGGGTCTAGGGTAGTTCTATTTTTAATTCTTTGAGGAACCTCCATACTGTTTTGCAGAGTGGCTGCACCAATTTGCATTCCCACCAGCAGCTCAAAAGAGATCCGCTCTCTCTGCATCCTTGCCAACATCTGTTGTTTCCTGGATTGTTAATGTTAGCCATTCTGACCGGCGTGAGGTGGTATCTCAGTGTGGTTTTTATTTGTATTTCCCTGATGATGAGTGATGTTGAGCATTTTTTTCATGTGTCGGTTGGCCATCTGGATGTCTTCTTTGGAGAAGTGTCTATTCATGTCTTTAGCCCATTTCTTCACTGGATTACTTGTTTTTTGGGTGTGGAGTTTGATAAGTTCTTTATAGATTTTTGATACTAACGCTTTATCTGATACGTTGTTTGCAAATATCTTCTCCCATTCTGTCGGTTGCCTTTTAGTTTTGCTGATTGTTTCCTTCTCTGTGCAAAAGCTTTTTATTTTGATGAAGTCCCAATAGTTCATTTTAGTGAGAATAAGCAATCTAGAAGATGGAACTGTTGGAATTATTCAAGTTCTAAGATTTTTTAAAAGGCAAAGGAACCATTTGAGAGCTATCAGGCTCCATTAGGAGAGCCAACATAAAAATAATGAGTATACCAGAAGGAGAACAGAAGGAACAGGGGACAGAGAGGTTATTTAAAGAAATAATAGCTAAGAACTTCCCAAACCTCAGGAAAGAACTAGACAGACACATTCACAAAGGTAATAGATCACTTCACCATCTCAACGCAAAAAGAACGTCTCCAAAACACACTATAATGAAGTTGTCAGAAGTCAATGCTGAAAGGCATCCAGGAAGAAAAAGAACCCTAACGTAAGCTGTTGGATTTTGTTAGTAATGATGTGTCAATGTAGGTTTATCTGTTGTAACAAAAGTACCATTCTGGGACAGGATTTTGACTGTGGGGGGTCTGTGCAGATGTGTGTGGGGGGGCTGTATAATGGACACGTCTGTACCTTCCTGTCAATTTTGCTGTAAATCTAAAACTGCTCTAAAATATAAAGCTTAATGAAACAATAAGCCAACATTCTTTTTTAAATTTTATTTATTTATTTTGAGAGAGACAGAGAGAGCTCAAGTGGGGAAGGGGCAGAGAGAGAGAATCCCAAACAGGGTCTGCAACACCAGTGCAGAGCCTGATGTAGGGCTTGAACTCACGAACTGCGAGATCATGACCCGAGACGAAGTTGGATGCTTAACCAACTGAGCCACGCAGGCGCCCCGAGCCAGCATTCTCTTAGCTTCTCATGGATGAGAATGTCAAATAAGTGTAAGGGAGCAAGTGACGTCAGCAAGATGGCAGAATGAGACATCCCCACCTCATATCTGCCCCCTCAACAACAATTTGGTGGTCATCCATGGAAAAAAAGTGTCTTTGTGGGAACTGTAGGATTCAGACAGGAGACTGAGAAATCCAGTGCAGTCCAGGAATGAGGAGAGCCATTTAGAGGAGACAGCCCCACATGGGCAATTGACTGACCAACGATGGTCCTGGAGACAGACCCAGAAACAGCTTTGTAGCTTTGGAGATGCAGCTACAGCCCTGTGCAGCTTTGAGTCCATCACCAGCACTATACACCAAGGGAACCACAGTCTCGCCCACTGGTGCACTGGGCTTACAGACCTCGGTCTCACTGTGGACCCTGAAGTAGCCCATGAACTGGCTTCATTCCCTCTTGGCTATGGTCTGGGAACCCCTGGAGAACACTGATTTATACAACCACATGTGGAGGAGATAGCTTTTGTAAAAGTCCAGGGGTCCAGTGAAGAAGTTCTAGCACCCTATTGGAGCCAAAAAAGAAAAAGAAAATCTGGCATTGGAGTCACTGGATAGGGTAAGAGGAACACTGACTGAATCTGTGTCACTCCTCCCCACAGGTGGCACAGCTGAGTGCCAAGAGAGCCCTTCTTGGTCCTTATTTCTCCCGTGGGGGGAAGTGAGAGCACATGCGTGAGTGCCTGGCTTCCACAGCTGTGCAGAATGCTGCCAAAGAGGCCCATCTGTCTCTCACCCCATCCAGAGGACTGAGCTACGAGTCACACTACTGGAGGGTGGTGAGAGGTTAGGAGAAGAGTGGTCACGGGGTCAGGACAGAACGTGTAAGAGGGACAGGGGTCTTACTGAGCCTGGGCTTCGTTAATAGGCCCTCCCGTGAGCTGCTGGGGATGCCTTGTCTGAAGAGCCCTTCAACTGACCCACAGCCACCCCCAGCAATCCACATGTCTCACTTGCACACCTCCACCCTGAAGCCACATCCCTGAGAGCCACACTCTCAACAACCGAAAGAGTGAGCTTTTGCAGATCGCTAGTGAATGCAAGCAGAAAGCCAGTGAGTCTGTGGGTCTAGGAGAGACCACAACCTTGAGCATTTAGCACAACTCTTGGAAAAACAAAAACGAAAGGGAGGCTGTGAGCACCTCGGCCTGGCTACGGAGACTGGAGAGGCGGCATACAAGTTTAAGTATTCTGCTACAAGAGGAGGCAAGAAGCGTGGCGGAGTTGGGAGTTGTACCTATAGAAGTTCTGAGAAAACCTCAGAATCCTTAGCAGGGCTGACAGAAGGTATTTATTTCCTGAAGTAGCAAGTAAAGACTGGAAGAGGTAACTCCTACTTCAAATGGGAAGATAACAATGCAGGACTTCAAGGAACATGAAGAATCAAGGAAACATAACATCCCCAAAAGAACACAGTAATTTTCCAATAACTGGCCCCAAAGACATGGAGATCTGTGATTTACCTGATAAAGAATCCAAAACAGGTGTTTTAAGGAAGTTCAATGATGTATATGATGGCACAGAAAAAACAATTCGATGAAACCAGGAAAACAATATATGAATAAAATGAGGAGTTTAACAAGATGGAAATCCTAAAAAAAGAACCAAAAAGAAACTCTAGAGCTGAAGAATACAATAAATGAAATGAATATGCTCTAGAGACCATCAACAGAATGGATAAAGCAGAAGAAAGAAAAAGAGATACTTGTGCACTGTTGGTGGGGATGGATATTGGTACCATGGAAACCAGTATGGAGGTTCCTCAAAAAATTTAAAATACGTGATTCAGCAATGCTACTTCTGGGTATATATTCAAAGTAAGTGAAATCAGAATCTCAAAGAGATATATATAGTGGAGAACCAGCTGTGAGAAAATTTTGCAATAACATGGATGAAACTTGAGGGCATTATGTTAAGTAAAATAAGTCAGACATAGAAAGACAAATGCCTCATGATCTCACTTATACGTGTAACCTAACAGAGCTGAACTCACAGAAACAATAGAATGGTGGTTGCCACAAACTGAGAGGTGAGGGAAGGGGGTGGGTGTTGATCAGAGTACAAACTTCCAGTTTTAAGGTGAATGAGTTCTGGGGACCCCATGTACAGTATGGTGACTTTAGTTAACAATACTATATTACATACCTGAATGTTGTTAAGAGAGTAGACCTTAAATGTTCTCACCACACATACACCCAAAAAAAAGGTAATTATGTGAGGTAATGGAGGTGTTAATTAATGCTATTTTGTTCATCATGTTGCAATATATAATGTATCAAATCATCACATTGTACGCTTTAAAACTACATGTTATATGTCAATTAAATCTCAATAAAGCTGGAAAAATATGAAGGGAAGTAAGAGAGAAGTGTAGGAGTAGGAGGGTGTGAGTCTTTTTTTTTTTAATATTTATTTATTTATGTATTTTGAGAGAGAGAACATGAACAGGGGAGGGGCAGAGAATGGAGGAGACAGAATCCAAAGCAGGCTCCGTGCTGCTGGCCTGAAGCCCAATGTGGGGGTCAATTTTACAAAACATGAGACCATGACCTGGGCCGAAATCAAGAGTCAGATGCTCAACCAACTGAGCCATCCAGGTACCCCTAGGATGTGAATCTTTTTTTTTTTTTTAACATTTTATTTTTATTTTCTGAGAGACAGAGAGAGACAGAGCACAAGCAGGGGAGGGGCAGGGAGAGAGAGGGAGAGACAGAATCTGAAGCAGGCGCCAGGCTCTGAGCTGTCAGCACAGAGCCAACCTACGGATGTGAGATCATGACCTGAGCCAAAGTCGGTGTTCAACTGACTGAGCCACCCAGGCGCCCCTAGGTACAGTATGAATCTTCTTAAAGAGCACAGAAACTTTCTCTTTCCCTTGCCCACATCTTTTCTGTACGTTTCAAATTGCATCAAAATTAAAAGTTAGAAATGCCAATCCATGCAAATGGTCTTTTCAGCAAGAAAGAGAAGTAGCACACAAAAGTTCAATAGAGGTTTAAATATAATTTAACATAACTGACCTCACCATAAAGAAAATAGCTGGAGGAGCACCTGGGTGGCTACACTAATGCAAGGGAAAACATTGCACTGAAAGATTTAAAAGGAAGAATCAAACCTGCCCCCTTACCTCTTTAAAATATTTTCTTCCCTAAGAGTCTTCCTATGAATATCCTACTTAATGTCGCTACCCTTCCTTGACCACTGAACTTTTCATCACCCATGCTCTGCTCTTTTCCATTTTCCATAGAACACAATGACCTATAATAAATTAAAGAATTTAGGGGCGCCTGGATAGCTCAGTCAGTTAAGCATCTGACTTTGGCTCAGGTCATGATCTCATGGTTCGCGGGTTCAAGCCCTGCATGGGGCTCTGTGCTGATGGCTCAGAGCCTGAAGCCTGCTTTGGATTCTATGTCTCCCGCTCACTCTCACTGCCCCTCCCCCAGTTGTATGTTGTCTCTCTCTCAAAAATAAATAAACATTAAAAATTTAAAAGAAAAAGAATTTAAAAGCTTGGTTTATTTAATGTTGTTTCTCTAAAAGAAATTAGTTTCTGGGGTGCCTGGGTGGCTCGGTCGGTTAAGCATCTGACTCTTGGTTTTGGCTCAGGTCATGATCTCATGGTCCGTGAGTTCAAGTCACGTGTGGGGTTCCATTCCATGCTGACAGTGCAAAGCCTGCTTGAGATTCTCTCTCTCCCTCTCTCTGCCCCTCCCCTCACTCGTGCTATCTCTCTCAAAATAAATGAATTAAAAACACTTTTTAAAGAAGTTAGTTTCTGTGTTTTGTACGATGGTCCAGTGTAGCCACCAAAGTGCCCAACCAACATAAGAACTCTGATAAATATCTTGGAAAACACTTAATGAATGTAACATCACAGATTTCTGTTTATTTGAACCACCCAGCTATTTTTTTTTTTAATCTCTACTCATTTCAGTCAGTACCCACAGTGAGCTCAGGAATGGAAAGGAATCATATTTTCAGACAAACTTCCAAAATGATTAATAATCCTGCATGATGAAGTGTTTGGTTTCATTCTCCAACTTAAGAGATCCCAATGTTGTCTGGCCTCCTTAGTGTTCCTTGAGATTTATTTTTTAAATGTTTCACAATTAAGTTGTTCCTTAGTTATCCCTGAAACTTTTGATAGAAAACTTTGTAATTCAACATTAATTGCTTTCAGTAATTTGTACAACCTGCAAATGTTTTTCATTGAAAATCTCAACTCCCTGTGCAGGTATTGTCACCAAAATTACTGGTGACACGATAATTACTTTACACCATGGAGATGAGATCATGGAGTCCCAAACCTTTATCCTGGGTTCGGATGCTCCTTTCCACCTCTGCACAGATGCTTCCCGAACACCTACTGTCCTGATTCCAAATGTTATTTGGGGTAAGTGTCTAGTTTTTGTTTTTGTTTTTTTTAGATAAGTGTGAGATTCATAGGAGAGTTATATCACAAAAAATCCAGTAAAAAACACAGATATAAAGTGCACACATGCTCTCTCTTGCTCTATGTTTTATGGGTTGAAACAGAAACATATTTCTGTGTCTAGTGAAAAATGGCGTTTCCTGAGAACATCTGACACCTACCACCCCCTTGCCCACATTCTTTTTTGTTTTAATGTTTATTTATTTATTTTCAGAGAGGGAGAGAGGAAGGGGGGAGAGAGAGAGGAGGCAGGGAAGGGAAGGGGCAGAGAAAGAGGGAGAGAGAGAGAATCCCAAACAGGCTCTGCAATGTGAGCACATAGTCCCACTAGGGGCTCAAACCCATGAACCATGAGATCATGACCTGAACCAAAATCAAGAGTCAGATGCTTAACTGACTGAGCCACCCAGGCGTCCCGCCTTTACCCACCTTCTTTACGGCTACCTGGCATTTCTCCTCTCTCCTCAGAGTTACAGCTTCTATGAAATCTTTCATTTCTCTCTGAAGATGCTGAACATCATAGGACACGCTCTAAAGACTTCACACAGTAGATATGTGCCCAACAGTTAGATAATGACAATGAACTCCAGCCTCTGAGTAGTTGCCTGGGGTCTGCGTGACAGGTGCTAGAACACGAATTTACTTGTTAGATTTTCTGGTGAGCCTGTTGTACTAACTGAAGCTGTGATGACAAAGGTTGAAACTTTGTCATCAGAAGAATGTTAATATTTATCTTCTGTTTACAGAATTAAAAGACCAATCTCATCCCCCAGTTAAGAGAGATTATTATTTGAAGAACACTGTGCCTAATGGTTGTAGGATTTGGGGCTGGAGCAGGGAGGGAGGAATAATCAGAGACTTCAGTAGTCTTCCAATAGTAGTATTACCCTGCTGTGTAATCCAGCAGATGGTAAAAGTGCCTTGTTAGTCTTCTTCTGCCGTTAACCTATTGCTCTCTCTACCCTCCAAGATGTATGTTTATCAAACTAAAAAGATAAGAATAAAACAATAAAATAAAATTCTGACTGGAGAACTTGTTTGACGGGGAAGTTCACGCCCCCTCGCTAAGACCAGGAGTCACTTAATTTGGATCCTCCCTTTGTTGCCCAACACCCTGTGATTATGGGAATGTCATGATCCTTTATTGCCTTTGTACTTCTTCTTTTTTTTTTTTTTTTTCAACGTTTATTTATTTTTGGGACAGAGAGAGACAGAGCATGAACGGGGGAGGGGCAGAGAGAGAGGGAGTCACAGTATCAGAAACAGGCTCCAGGCTCTGAGCCATCAGCCCAGAGCCCGACGCGGGGCTCGAACTCACGGAGTGCGAGATCGTGACCTGGCTGAAGTCGGACGCTTAACCGACTGCGCCACCCAGGCGCCCCTATTGCCTTTGTACTTCTGAAGTCTTTAAGGGCTGGAATGATCAGTAACCACGGCAATTTCAGATTTTAGGACTCTCATGTGGGCTTTTAAAAAAATGTTTATTTATTTTGAGAGAGAGAGAGAGAGAGAGGGAACATCAAGAGTCGGATGCTTAACAGACTAAGCCGCCCAGGCATCCCCCCTCCCTCGCCCCCAAGTCTTGATTTGGGCTCAGGTCATGAGCTCATGGTTCATGAGATCGAGCCCCATGTCAGGCTCTGCACTAACAGCACCAAGCCTGCTTGGAATTCTCTCTCTCCCTTGCCTTGTTCTCTCTCTCTCTCTCTCTCTCTCTTAAAATAAACAAACTTTTTTTAATTATAAAATTTTAAATTTAAAAACTACGAATTTCACCATGAAATTTTTAGGAAATCAATTCACGCATAAATTTCAGGTGGATTTCCACTCTGACACCCCCTCCCCTGCCCCTTTCCTCTTTCCCAGCCCAGACAGTTAACCCTGCTTCACTTGTGGAGGATCCTTCTAGACCAATTTATATTCAGTCACGAAGATCTCTCTTAAGTCACATCTGCTGATTTACGGCTGAGTGAATTCACCTTCTGCATTCTTTTATGAAACATATTAATCAATGTCCAAGGAATATGATTGATACTTACTAGTGAGGTGTTTTCCTCCTATTCACCCCACGGACTCTCTTATCACTAGCCCATTAGGTTGTTTACCAAGCGTGAGGTGTCTCCCCCACACTTAAATACAAACTGCTCTATTTCAGTTACTAAAATAGAATTGAAATGTATTTTACACAGCATTTACTTTAATCTCAAATTGCACAATCATTCCAGAAAACAAGAGAAAAAATATATCAGGTAAAATTTTATGTATTCAGTATTCTAAATGATTTTCAAAACATTTTAAATTTGCGGCTGTTTTGTATGTGTCATGACATGGTGTGTCAGGTTCAGCCAGACACAAGAGAGGGCCAGAAAAACCGTTTATTATAGTCACGGGTCCTACAGAGACAGAGTCCGGGCACACCACCAGGGGGTCATTGGTGGAAGAGCCAAGGGGGTTGACTCAACCAAGCAGGTGGAGAAGGTGGGGGATGGAAGAGGAAATGGAGGAGGACCTCTAGGCAAGCGCCTTTATTGAGGGTCAGGGTGGAGTACACAGGAGATAGTGAAAGGGGATTCCACTGGCGCATCTGAATATCCCGAGGTCACAGTCAGTTACACATTTTAAAATGTGTAACACAGCAGGCCAATAAGAAAACTTCAAATTGTGTATCTTTTCTGATATGCAATAAAAATGATGCAATTTTTCTAGAGGAAACCGACCCTAATGAAATTTCAGCAAGAGTATGTGTGCATTTAAAAAGTACAATGTCATTTTTGGTGTAATTTGTTTTTTTCTGATGTTTATGAGAAAAACACATTTTATAATGTATGCTTTCTTTTCTAAGAGTTGCCTGTTCATTTACATTGCCAAAGAAACACCGAGATTATTATAATTGCTGCTTCTACATATTCAAATGCTTTCTTTGAGTTTCATTTTTCTATTTGTTTGAGGGTCTTTCAGTAAAAAAACAGTATAAGCATGAAAACACTTTTAACTATTATCTTTTTTTTATTTTAGAGACAGCATGCAGGGGAGAGGCACAGAGGGAGAGAGAGAGAGAATCTTAAGCAGGCTCCACACTCAGCAAGGAGCCCGATGCAGGGCTCAATCCCACGACCCCGGGATCATGACCTGAGCTGAAATTGAGAGTTGGACGTTCAACCAACTGAGCCACCCAAGAGCCCCTTAACTATACATAAATACAAATGTGGTACAAATGTTTTAAATCCTCAGTTTTGGTGCACGCTTAGTAATACTTGGCTCAGCCAAAATTATGAAAATATACTACTACCAGGGGCATCTGGGTGGCTCAGTCGGCTGAGTGCCCAACTCTTGATATCGGCTCAGGTCATGATCCCAGGGTCGTGGGATTGAGCCCTGAGCCAGACTCTGCTCTGATCATGGAGCCTGCTTAAGATTCATTCTCTCTCTCTCTCTCTCTCTCTCTCTCTCTCTCTCTCTCTCTCTCTCCTCCCCCTCTGCCTGTCTCCCCCACTCACACACTCCCTCTCTTTAAAAAATATTTTAAAAAATAAATAAATTCAAAAAGAGAACATATTTTTAGCTAAGAGATTAGACATTTCTTAGGTTTAGATCCAGTATTTATTTATTTTCTTAAGATTAAAGCTCAAAAAATATACCTGTGATGTCTTAACTAAGTCTCCAAATATTTTACTACCATATATTAAAAAACTCATTTCTCCGAAATAATTCAGCATTAACTTTTATCATATATAAACTTCTATAAATTTATCTCATAAATACCTGCAAACATAGATAATTTGTAATCTCCTTATTCTATTCCATATTTGGTTTTTGCCATTAGTAACCCAGAGTTATTATTTACTTTATATACAGTAAGGAAAGTTCTTTTCATTAAACATTTAAAATTTTGCATACGTTTGATGTTAATAGAGAAAATTTTGAAATGTTAACATTTTCGGGGCACCTGGGAGGCTCAGTCAGTTAAACATTCAGCTTCAGCTCAGGTCATGATCTCATGGTTCATGGGTTCAAGTTCCATATTGGGCTCTGTGCTGACAGCTAAGAGCCTGGAGCCTACTTTGGATTCTGTGTCTCCCTCTCTCTCTCTCTCTCTCTCTGCCCCTCCCGTCTCTCTCTCTCTCTCAAAAATAAATATTAAAAAAAGAGAAATGTTAACATTTTCATTGGAATTTTATTCAGTAACATACTTCTTAGTGTGAATTTTATTGTTAACATTCCAAAAATTTCCATCTAGGATGATGGTTTTCTTTGTTGTTATTCAAAATGAATCGTATGACTTAAGTACAGTTTCTGGTTTTCAATCAATGTTCCCCTCATATTAGTTTATTTTAATGTTGTTTTCCAAAATTCCACTAGTCTTTCACTATCCACTGACACCTTGGAAAAGGCTATTGCCTAAAAAGGAAAATTTAAACTGTCTTGATTTGGGACTATTCTAAATTATGTGATTTATCCTAATAACAATTCCGATGTTTCTCAAGTGTATAACCATCTCAGTTTTCAATCATGGAACTTGAAACCTAGCTTACAGCTATCGCTCCTTAATCCATGCCAGGAAGACCGTGACTCCGTAAACTGCTGTCCAGCATGCTGGCTTTGTGTCTTCGCAATCTGAAGAAGTCTTCATACTTCATCAACCAAGACTGAAACATCAGTGACTCTGGAAGAAGGGATTGTCCTCATGAGGAAGTCTCTCCTCAAATGTCGTTGAATTTATTTTTTACTATTTAATTTCGTATCTCTGAATCTTTTCCCATGATGAAATATTTTTATCTGACATCCACAAGTCTTATCCAAACAGGCCATTTTTTTGTGTGCCTCCACAGACATTTCTGCAAAATGCAGGCTGTTCAGCTAATGCAGGGGTAATGGTTGATAGTCACCCTTTACCAGTTTTCAGAATAATTAGTTGTTTCCCTAACATCTTCCGGCATTAACCTTTGCATTACTTGTCTATATATGCCTTTGGTTTATCTGTCAATCCTTTCAAGTTACCGTTGCACCAAACTGGGGCAGTGACAGCTTCTTCAGGACAGACCTTGCCACCTCCCAAAGTAACCCTCAGCACTGATGGTTTCCTCTATTCCCTTGCCAAGCAAGGAGTTTTGGGATGATCTTTGGAGGTTCCTGCCCTAGATCTGGAATATGTCAGTTTTTTCTTTTTTCCTAAACCACACTGCTTCTTATACGGAAAAACTGTATTAGGTGTCCATAAACTGGGCGCTAGAATTAGGCACTGTCATGAAGTTGTCTATAATTTCTAGATTTTTTTCAATGAAAAGAAAAATGAAATACATGCAAGTTAAAACCAATACTATAGGAGTTGATATTATTTCTGTCAAATGTAGGCTTTAGACTTTTACTCAGAGTATTTGGTTTCATATGTGCATTTGTTTTGTCTTATAGGGAAAGATTTATTTCCCATTTATACGAATATGTTTGTTCCCAAAATACCCTACAAATACATTATAGTAAAATATGTAGACAAAAGTTAAGATTTGGGCAGATAGTTTTGCCTCCATTTATCCCCGTTCAGGATATACACTCAAAATTCTAATTTTCAATTCACTTGAAATGTATTTCCCTATTCATATTTCCTTTACATACAGGGACAGCCACGTGGATAGCCAATCAAATTTTGTAACATTTGAATTTAGTGCTTTTAAAACAATTAATTTAACATAATTTTTTTTTTAATTTTTTTTTTCAACGTTTTTTATTTACTTTTGGGACAGAGAGAGACAGAGCATGAACGGGGGAGGGGCAGAGAGAGAGAGACACACACAGAATCGGAAACAGGCTCCAGGCTCTGAGCCATCAGCCCAGAGCCTGACGCGGGGCTCGAACTCACAGACCGCGAGATCGTGACCTGTCTGAAGTCGGACGCTTAACCGACTGCGCCACCCAGGCGCCCCTAATTTAACATTATTTAATAATTATGTGAAATACGTACATTTGTACATATAAGGCACTATGACAACATTTCTTCCTTACAAGTCTAGCTTTAAAATTAGCCCCATCCTATATATGTTCTGTGTCCATATTGTCACTCCTCCACACACTTGGGGAAACCTTAGCATGTTACACACAGTTTTGTACCTTGCTTCTCACTTCAGAATACACACAGTTCATAACTGCAGATCAGAGTCTAGAGATCCTCCTCATTCAATTCACAGGTGTGGAAAACTCTGTTGTGCAGATGGGCCATAAATCACTCACCATGTTCCAGTGAACAGACATTTGTTTCCAAGTGGAACCTTCAGGAATAGACTCTGTACCCATTAGCATACATATATAATGTTTATTTTTTTCTTTTAAAAAAAATTTTAATGTTTGTTTATTTTTGAGAGAGAAAGAGAGGCAAAGCGCCAGCAGGAGAGGGCCAGAGAGGGAGACACAGAATCTGAAGCAGGCCCCCGGTTCCGAGCTGTCATCACAGAGCCAGACGCTGGGCTCGAACTCATGAACCGTGAGATCATGACCTGAGCTGAAGTTGGACGCTTCACCGACTGAGCCACCCAGGCGCCCCTATAGTGTTTATTTAAATTTAGAAAGAATGTGCTAAGCTTAGTGCTGGAGGCCACTGGGTTTGGTGGTAAATATTTCTTTTTGTTTGTCAAACTGCATTCCTCTGGCTGCTACTGAAACCAATGTTCCATAGATGACGTGATGGCTTCTGTCAAGTGGCAAATCGGGATTACCTTAGTCACTCAGCTGGGAGTGGGAATCCTTGGAAACTTCTCCCTTCTTTGTCTTTATAACTTCACTCTGCTCACTGGACACAAGGTGAGACCCACAGACGTGATTCTCAATCAACTGGTCTTAGCCAACTCCTTGGTGCTTTTCTCCAGAGGGATCCCTCATATAACGGCAGCTTTTGGAGCAACATATTTCCTGAATGAGGCTGGATGTAAGTTTTTCTTCTACTTCCACAGAGCAGCCAGGGGGGTCTGCCTCAGCACCACCTCCCTCCTCAGTGGCTTCCAAGCCGTTAGGCTTCGCCTCAATGTCTCTAGTTCGATGGAGCTCAGAAGGAGATCCTCAAAGTGCATTTACTTGTGCTGTTGCCTTTGCTGGATCCTGCATCTCTTGGTAAGCATCTTTGTTCCTATTAAAATAGCTGGTCCAACGCACAGTAAAAACCTTAGTGTGAAGATAAATTATGGATACTGCTCCCCATTAAATCCGGACTGATTTTTAAAGTTTATAGTGACAGCCCTATTTTCTACAATTGACCTCGCATGTTTGGCCTTCATGGTCTGGGCTAGTGGCTCCATGGTTATTTTCCTACACAGGCACAGGCAACAGGTCCAATATATTCACAGCAACAGCCATTCTCCTAGACCTTCTCCCGAGGCCAGAGCTACGTACACCATTTTGATCCTTGTGAGCTGCTTTCTCTCTTTTTACTCACTGTCTTCTCTTTTGTCTGTTTGGATGATTCTATTTGTTATTCCAGGCCAGTGGCTGGTGGATGCCTCTGTATTTTTGTCTTTATGTTTCTCAACATTCAGTCCCTTTTTGCTCATTTTCAGTGATACTCGTGTCACTGGTAAACTGCAAAACCGGTTCTGTTTTATTGGCTAGGCGAGGTAAACAGCTTTTGCTAACTTGGCTGAGACCATAAGACTCTGTTCTCTACGGGAAATTCAATCATTCTTTCCATCATCTGCTAATACTTAGGGATCAATAATTTTCAGATTTTTGATAAGAAAGTATTATGCTGTGTAGACTGAAACAATTAGGTCCTAGAACTCATGAACCCTATAATAGGGGCACGTGAATATTATGTAAGTTGTTTACACAAACATTACTCAAATTGTTTTAGCTTCATTCATAGAAAAATCCATGAAATTTTGAAATAGTAGAACAGAGGAAAAATCGTGAGTTTGGGGATTTAGACAAAATCTCTCACTTTGCAGGTGTTTTGGTGTATACATAGCAGTAAATTATATGTAATATAAAGTTTTCCATTTTAATTATTTTCAAGTATACGATTCAGTGGCATTAAGTAAATCTGCAGTGTTCTGTGTCTACTACCATTACCACTATCTGTTTCTAGTTCACATATATGTGTGAAAATAGAATTTATATACAAAAATAATACAACATATAAAGTTGTGTTAATTTCAAGTACACAACATAGTGATTCGACAACTCTATACATTACACAACGCTCACCGTAAGTGCAGCCACCATCTATCACCATGCAGGGTTATTACAATATTATCGACTCTGTTCCCTATGCTGTATCTTTGTCCCTGTGGCTTATTTATTTTATAGCTGGACACGTGAAACTTAAAAAAAAAATCAAACCAAACAGAAAATATGTACCCAGTGACCAATAATTTCCCATTTCCCTCTCTACCTAGGCCCTGCCAACCTCTAACATATGTTCAGTCTCTATGAGCTTGACTATTCTGGGTATTTCCTATGAATGGAATCATAATATTTATCTTTTTGGGTCTGGCTTTAATCACTTAGCATAATGTTTTCAAGTTTCACCCATCTTGTTGTATGTATCAGAACTTCATTCCTTTTTGTGGCTGAATAATATTCCATTGTATAAAATACCACATTTTTTAAATCCTTTCCTGTGTTAACAGATACTTGGATTGTTTCCACCTTTTGGATATTGTGAAGAGTGCTGCTATGACCATTGGTGTACAAGTGTTTGTTTGAGTCCTGCTTTCCATTCTTTGGGTTGGATACCAGGAGTGTTAAATGCTAGGCCCAATGGTATTTCCATATTCAAGTTTTTGAGGAGCAGCTAAACTGGTTTTCACATTGTTCAATCTCACACTGCACTATTTTACATTCTCATCAGCAACAGATGAGGGCTCCAATTTCTCCAATTTTTCTAAGGCTTTGTCAATACGATTTCTGCCCCACGGCCATCCTGGTAGATGTGGAGTGATACCTCATCATGGTTTTGGATAAAATTTCCCTAATGAACCATTCTGTTAACATTTTAAGTAATTCACACCTGCTGTTTTCCATGATCCCTTTCCTCACCTATTTTCCCCTATCTACTGACCTTCCATCAGTATGCAAATAGGGACTAACACCTAGAAGGAAAACTTTCTCGCTTCTATCACCTCCTTAATGCTCTATTTCATTTCCTGATGCTCCAGAATCATCTTCCCCACTGCCCATCCCAATCAACCTTGCAGCCCACACATTAAATTCCCTCCTCCACTCTCTTTTCCATTCCCCAAATGAAGTCAAGGAAACCCATCTTTCTTCCAGTGTGAGTAAACTACACATAGCAAAATATATATCCAAAAGGAAACAGACACATCCTGTTAGAAATAAAGGTAATATATGGCTTGAGCCCATTACTTTGGGATTTTCTTCCTCCTTTATTCAACTCAAAAGATAACCTTCCTAACTCAAGTAAGACTTCTAGAAGCGGCTCCTACTTCAAGTAAGATTTCTTCCAGCCCTTAAATAGGTTAGAAGTTTCATGCTGTACTCTGTGGATTTCCATGTACTCAGAGCTCAGGGTGAGGAGGAGTCTGGAATCCCTACGTAAGCCCAACAGAGAACGGGGTATGGGCACTGAAGAAACCTCAGTAAATCTGCGTGGGGTCGCCAAGGTGTCTGGAAAAAAAAAAAAAAAAAAAAAAAAAAACAACAACTAACCTGTGCAGGTGCTGGATGAGACTTCACAAGGCTGGGCAAAGAACTACTACTGCTGGGGCTCGGAACCGCTGCAGATGGCACAGGCCACAGAGTGAGGGTGCTATTAGAACCCTGCAGGGAACAAAGGCAACAATGACCCCCCTGCTGTTTACACTCAGGTTGCCACCCCATTCTACTACCCCACAAGCGGTTCTCACCCTTTGACTTATCAAGTATTTTTCAAGTTTCTGTTTTAAAAGCATTCACCATTGCTTTGGGTTGCTTTCCAGACACCCCTGCGGGAAGCCACACGGGGGGGGTGGGGCTTTGTCCCGGGTGGGGCCTTGCTTGCATGGACTTAGGCTCAGGGGCAGGTAGGTCTTGGAGGCAGCAGAAGCCCACGCTGAAGGTAGGTTCCGCTTGGGGCTCTCAGTGCACCTGTTTCCCTGAGGGAACCTGGTTAATTCTTTCCCTCCGCAGACAGACATGCTCATCAGGTCAGCGGGCCAGGTGTGATCTGAGGTCGCATCTGACCGGGGACAGCGTGGGCTGGGCACAGAGGAGATGGAACTTCAGACCCCAAGGTGCCGGTGGGCCCCACGGAAGCTCGGGTGGAGGGCCGGGCAGCGCGGGGATCCGGGGACACACCTAGAGGGCGTGGGCACCTCCTCAGAGGCCCCCGAGTCTGAGTTCCCCCTTTCCACCCAAGGGGCTTCCAGGGGGCGCCCGCCCGGGTCCCGAGAGCGGTGAGGGCCGCGAGCTGCCGCCGAGGGCCCCCCAAAGGACAGCGGGGAGTTGCTGGCGCGCGCTGACGTTCCTGGGTGTCGGGCTCCTCCCGACAGGGCTCCCCCGGGGCCCTCAGGCTCCAGGCGCCGAATTTCCGCCGCGGATCCCGGGGGCAAAACGCCCCCGCCTCGGGCCGCCGACCTGAGCCGCCAGCGACGCGTCCGGGCGGCTCGGGGGGAAGAGTGCGCACCTGTGCCCGCCGAGGCCAAATCCCGACCTTTCTGGGCGACCCGCGGGAAGCGCACACAGTGCCGCCGGGCCTGATCCGGGTCTTTTAACTCGTTCTGAGACGCGGGGCCGGGGCGCGTGGGGAGCGGCTCCGGGACTGGGGAGGGGGTAGGCACGTCCAGCACTGGGCGCTTCCCCGGGGGAGACCTCCCACGTCGCCCACGACCACCCCGCTCAGCCGAGGGGCGCCCGGGTGCGGGTCGAGCTTCCGCGAGGGGACCGTCCCGGGGCCCCTCCTCACACCTTCCTAGACGGTGTCTGTACTCCGCGAGCAAACGTGGCCTCGGAGCTCCGCGAACCTCGTGCCGAGCGCCACCGTGGGGACTACATTACCCATAATTGCCAGTGCCGCGTGCCCAGAGTGTGCAGCCAATGAACGCGCAGAAATAGGGGAGTTTCCGCGTGTGGACCAGAGCTTCGGGGCGGGACTTCCGGCACCCCTGAGGCTGCAGTCGCTTTGCTTTCGCGCGCAGCCGGGATCTGGGACCTTTAGGAGCGTGCAGTCGGGTCCGCGGTGGTGAGAGCCAGAAGGCGGTAGGGGTGGGGTTGTCCCCACTGCACAGCAGCTGGTCTGAGGGTCGGAGGCGGTGGTTGACAACTGTGCACGAGTCCCGTCTCTGTCGCCAACCTCTTAGGACCCCTCTGTACCTACAGAGTCGGATGGCGGCGGCCGCGCCCCGGGACCCGACTCAGGTAAACGCGCGGCCTCCAGGCCCTCCCCGCCCTTCCTCCACCCAGGCCCTAAAGGCCCGAACACGAGGTGCCTGCTCGCGTCCCTATGGCCCAGGCCCAGGGGTCCGGGTCAGTGGGGAGATAATGTGTGACGTCCCCATTTCTTTTTCTCTTCTTTTCTTTTCTTTTCTTTTCTTTTTTCTTTTCTTTTTTTTCTTTTTTCTTTTCTTTTCTTTTCTTTTTTTTCTTTTCTGCGTCCCCGTTTCTGAAAGCCACCGTTGATGAGATGTGAGAGTGTTACAGGCAGAGAGACCGGTTTGCAGGGGCAATTGATCCAGGAGCAAATGCTCCTGTAGTGCCAAGATGAAGAGTTTCAACTTAATTCTCAGGATGCCGGAGCCATGGAGGGTTGTGAATAGAAGAGGCACAAGATCTGAATTAGGCTTCTCAAAGTTTTCAAAAAGTTACTCAGAGTTAGAACAGACCGGAAAGAAGATGATAATTCCGAGGCACAGGGAGTTTGAGTCCTTGGCCAAGGTCACGCAGTTGTAAGAGTCAGCACTGGGGACTGAGGCTCAGAGAGAATGCAGTCATCCCAGGTCACCTGGCTCCAGGTCCGGGCAGGGGTGCAGGGGAGCCCATGGAGCCCTGCCATGGTTACATCCCTCGGGTGACCCTCCTCCTTGCACAGATTACCAAGACCAGAGAAGCACTTATGGACTGTAGGAAGGTGAGCGAAGGATATCCCAGGCCCTCAATGGTCCTGAGCCCCCATCTTGGTCTCTAGAATTGTGTCCTGAGTCTCTTTGCCCGCCACTCTTCCACTCTTCTTGGGCCTGGAGACCCAGGGTCATAAATCCAGGCTGGAAGTTATATGGAGAGGTCCCTATTGCTGGCAACCAATACAGTGAGGTAAAAGATTGTTCCAGACAGAGGTATTGGAATATGTTCATGCTAGGAGGTGAAGGTGTGTTTGTTCAAGGAACTGCAGTTCCTCTTCTCATGAGAGAGAAGAGAGAACAGAGAGCAGTTGGGAAGGGGTCGGGCCTGGAATGGCTCCATGAAAAGTTGGGTGTCTCTTCTGGAGGTGATGGGGAAAATAGGTTTGGAGCAGAGGGAGGTGATCTGACCTCGGTCTCATCAGGACCCCTGAGGCTGCAGCCTGGAAGAGAGAGAGCAGATACTCTTGGGGGGCCAGGGATGATGGGAAAAACAGGCAACTTGCAGTCCTTGAGGTGAGTGCTGGTGGTTGTACCGGGGTGCTGGCTGTTGAAGTGGGAGAGCTGGTTGGATTCTGGATCAGTTTTTAAATTAGGCCTGGCCAGAATTTCAGATTTTGAGAAAGAGAGAGAAAAAGGTAAAGAGTTGTAGGGCTCAGCAGCTGGAAGGGTGGAAACTCCCTTAACCAAGATATTAAAGTTGGTAGAAAGATTAATTCTCACTGGGGAGATGAGTTTTGTTTTTGGCTATCTTAAGACTCGGAGATGTTTCAGAGAAACACGTGTGGAGAACAATTAGTAGATGGCCACAAAGGTCTGGAACTCTGAGAAGGGGTTCAATAGGGAGACATCCAGAAGGTGGTGGTGTCTGCACCGGGGGTAGCTTGGGTCCCAATTAGGAGGGGGATCCTTGTCATCATGATAAAGGTCACAGCAAGGGGAGCTGGGAGCTGTGACTGTCATGCCTGGGCATCTGGGTGGGGTGCTGGGCCTCATAAACACAGCTGAGGGGGAGAAATGGCTGTGGGAAGGTTGTGGGAGAGGACAACCTGTCAGGTGGCCAGGGCTTCCACAGGAAGCGTGGACATAAGGGGAATGTGGGCGCACAAGAGTAACTGAGACAAGATGACACTGAGGCCCACATTAGTGTTTATTCGTACTGCGGACTTACCAGGCATTTATTGTGTCTCTTGGTGTATCCTAGCTGTTTCAGTCAGGCTGGCAAATTAGCACCGGGGCAGAAGTCATCATCTAGGAGCCTCGCTGGGGCTGGGGTAAGAGACCTCCAGGGCTGGGCTTTGACTGCTGGTTTGATGGATAGGAAGGCAGTGACTGACGAGGGGACATCACATGCACCACGAGTGGAAGGGAGCCCTGGGGACCTGAGGTCTGCAGGTGGTTCTTGGTGTCTGGGGTTGAAGCAAGGAGCAGAACCGGGTGGAGAAGCCTGCAAGTGGGTTTTGTCCCTTCCGGTAGCAGGGATCAGTGGAAGTCTGGGGTAGCGCTGGGTCCTTTTGGAATTTGCCAGACACCACCTGGATGTCATAAGCAGGTAATGCCTGCCATTACCAGGGTGATGCTTCTGGGTAGGAGGGGAGAAGTGGTTTCCAGAGCAAGACTATGAGAGAGGTGTGGTGGAAGTAGTTTCATGGAGAGAGAGCATGAACTGAAGGACCTAGGGCCGTGACTTTGAGGACATAAGGGTGGAGAGTGAGCCCATGTTTGGTTGTGTCTCGGAGGCACAATCTGGGAGACCTCAGACAAGAGGACGTATGTCCTAATGCCAGGCTCAATATTTAGATGGCACCTCCCTGCCTACATGCCGGTTGTTGCTGTGGGCAGTGACAATGATCATGATACTGTGAGAAGAGAGCAGGTCTCTCTGGCTCCAGGACCTGATATGTCTTCCATAGTGGGGACCGCTGGAAGGAGAGGGAGCATGGAATGAATGTCGGGGTGAAGAAACTCAGAGTTGTAAAAAAGCTGATCAAGGAATGATCTGTCCCCATCACGGCAGGGCTGTGTGACTTTTGAGGACGTGGCCATTGACTTCTCCCAGGAGGAGTGGGGGCTTCTTGATGAGGCTCAGAGACGCCTGTACCACGATGCGATGCTGGAGAACTTGGCACTTACAGCTTCGCTGGGTAAGGCCTTCACACGCACCCCAGTATCCTGGTTTTTGTCCATTGTCTTTTACCTCCCGGGCAGCTCTGCCCTTTCTGCAGCCAAACCATGGGTCCTGCTCGCTTCGCCATTTTCTTGGCACACGTGTCATGTGGCGGACCATAGTTGTGTGCACTGCCCTTAGAAGACCTAAGTCCCATTGCTCCAGGCATTCAGGGAAGGGTCTGGGATTCAGGAGTCTTGCTGTCAGCCTAACGCACTGTAACCTTGTTTGCTCTCTCCCTGGCAAGATGACTGTGTCCATGGCACCTTGTGTTCCAAGTGCTTAATTACGGATAGAGTCAGTGGTTTTAATAATACTGATGTTGGTAAAATGTAAAACACAAAGGATAAACCCTAATGTAAACTGTGGACTTTAGTTAGTAATCATTCCTTTGTCAATGCCTATAAAATGTGAAACACAAAGGGCAAATGATATTGATGTTGGATATGGGGTCCTGGTGGATAGAACAACATTTAGGTTACAGTAGCCCACCATGAGGTACCCTTTAATTTTTCTAGATTTAAGAACAGGTACAATCGAGTTGTAGGACAGAGGAGTAGTGAGGATACTCTCTTTTATTTATTAGATTTTATATAACAAGTTTTAATCCCTGGAGACCCTGTTTTAACTTACATTGGGCCATATTAACATTTTACCTGGGTTGGAGGTGGGGGGCTATGGGATCTCATTTTATTGAGCCCATCTCTGTCAGAGACTTACATTAATTTAAGTGTATTCATCATGTTAGAGCATCTGTGCCCAATATGGGATATTTCTGGGTCTTAAGACACTGGGAAATTTAGGAAAGGCTAGTGTTCAAATGAGGCATATCTGTTTCTGTTTTATATCTGGTTACTTTCCTGAGTATAGGAGTACAGTGTGTAAAAGTAGTGGGATTCCCCAGATAACAATTTGAGCCCCAGTAATGATTAGGTTGATGAGGTTTTGGCTTTGGTGCCTTTAGTAAATAATGTTTAAACCACTTTACTGAGGAATTATTGACATGTCTAAAAACTGTATATATTTTATGGATACAATTTGATGGGTTTGGGGATAAGTATATACCCGTAAATACATTACCATCAGCAAAGCCATAAACATCCATCCCTCCCTAAATTTCCTCTCAACCCTTTATTATTATCTTGATCATTTGTGTGTGAATGTGTGTGTGAGTGTGTTAGCAAATTTTAAATATACAGTAGTCCCCCCTTACCCATGGTTTCTCTTTCCATGGTTTTAGTTACCCACAGTCCACTGCAGTCTGGAAGTAGATGATCCTCCTTCTGATGTATCTTCAGGTCAGTAGTAGCCTCACGCTAAGTCACAGTGCTTGTGTCATTCATCTATCCTATCACATAGGCATTTTATCATCTCACATCTTTACAACAAGAAGGTATGGTAGAGTAAGAAATTTTGAGAGAGACCACATTAACATAACTTTTATTATAGTATATTATTATAGTTGTTCTACTTTCTTATTATTATAGTATATTATTGTAATTGTTCTACTTTCTTATTAGCTATTGTTAATTTCTTACTCGGCCTAACTTATACATTAAACTTTATCATAGGTGTGCATGTATACGAAAAAGTGTAATGTAGACAGAGTTCAGTACTATCTGCAGCTTCACGTCTCAACTAGGGATCTTGGAATGTGTATCCCTCAAACATAAGGGAGAACTATTGCACATTATGGTACTGTTAGCTATAAACTGCTGTATAGTACGTCTCCAGAACTTACTCATGTTAATAATTGAAATTTTGTACCATCACTCCTCCATTTCCTCTTTCCCCAAGGCCCCCTTGTCAAGATTAGTTGGTCATATATTTAGGGGTTTATTTCTGTGCTCTCTATTCTGTTCTGTTGGCTTATGTGTCTGTTTTTATGCCAGTACCATACTGTTTTGATTACTATAGCTTTGTAATAGAATTTGAAATCAGGAAGTGTGATGCTTTCAGCTTTGTTCTTCATGCTCAGGAGTGCCTTGGCTATTCAGGGTCTTTTGTGGTTCCACCCTAATTTTGCTTGTTTTTCTACTTCTGTGAAAAATGCCCTTGGTATTTTGAAAAGGATTGCATTGAATCTGTAGATTGCCTTGGGTTGCATGGACATTTTGAGAATGTGAATTCTTTCAATTTATGAACAAGGGATATGTTTCCATTTATTTGTATCTTAATTTCTTTCATTAGTGTTTTATAGTTCCCAGCGTATAGATCTTTCACCTCCTTGATTAAATCTCTTCCTAAGTATTTTATTATTTTTGAGGCTCTTGTAAAAGGGATTGTTTAATTTCTTTTTTGCACAGTTCCTTGTTAGCGTATAAAATGCAAGTGATTTTTGTGTGTTGATTTTGTATCCTGCAATGTAATTTACTGAATTAATTTATTTTAACAAGTTTTTATTTTTCTTGCCCAATCACTCTGGCTAGGACTTCCAGTAGCATGTTGAATAGAAGTGGTGAGAGTGGTCATCCTTGTCTTGTTCCCGATCTTCACCAAAAATCTTTCAGCTTTTCGCCATTGAGTATGATGTTGGCTGTGGGCCTGTCATATGTGATCTTTATCATGTTGAGGTACATTCATTCCTTCCATACCTGATTTGTTGAGAGTTTTTTGTTTATGAAAGGATGCTGAATTTTGTTACATGCTTTTCTATCTTTTGAGATGATGATATGATCTTTATCCTTTATTTTGTTAATGTAGTATATCACATTTATGGATTTGTGTTTGTTGAACCATCTTTGCACCCCAGAGGTAAATCTCACTTGGATGTGGCGTATGATCCTTTTAATGTGCTGTTGAATTTGGTTTATTAATGTTTTGTTGAGGATTTTTGCATCTAGGTACATCAGGGATATTGGTCTGTAATTTTCTTGTGTTGTAGTATCCTTATCTGGCTTTGGTCTGAGGGTAATGCTGGCCTTGTAAAATGAATTTGGTTGTATTCCCTCCCTTCAGTTTTTTGGAAGAGTTTGATGAGGAATGACATTAAATGTTTCATAGAATTCATCAGTGAACCCATCAAATCCTGCACTTCTCTTTTGGGTGAAGGTTTTGGTTTTGTTTTCGTTTTTGTTTTTTAAAGGGGAAGTTTTTGATTACGGATTCAATGTCTTTATTCATTATCGGTCTGTCTAGATTTCCTATTCATGATTAAGTCTTAGTAGTTGTATGTTTCTAGGAATTTATCCATTTCTTCTAGGTTATCCAATTTGTTGATGTATAGTGGTTAATAGTCATCTCTTATGATCCTTGTATTTCTGTGGTATCAATTGTAATGTCCTCTCTTTCATTTCTAGTTTTGTTTGAGTCTTCTCTTTTTTTTCCTTAGTCTAACTAAAAGTTTGTCAATTTTATCTTTTGGGAAAAAAAATTCTTAGCTTTGATCTTTCCTATTGTCCTTCTAGTCTCTATTTTATTTATTTCCACTTTGACCTTTTTAATTTCCATCCTTCTGCTAACATCAGGCTTAGTTCTTTTCTAGTTCTTTGAGATGCAAAGGTAGAATGTTTACTTAAGATCTTTCATTTTTTCTTAATATAGATATGTATCTGCTATAGCCTTCCCTCTGGAACTTTTTTTGCTGGATCCCATAAATTTTGGTATATTGTTTGTATTTTCATTTGTCTCAAGATATTTTTTTTTATTTAAAAAAAATGTTTAATGTTTATTTCTGAGAGAGAGAAAGAGACAGAGCACAAGCAGGGGAGGGGCAGAGAGAGAGGGAGACACAGAATCCAAAGCAGGCCCCAGGTTCTGAGCTGTTAGCACAGAGCCTGACACAGGGCTCGAACTCACAAACTGCTAGATCATGACCTGAGCCAAAGCCGAATGCCCAACCGACTGAGCCACCCGGGAGCCCAAAGATATTTTTTGATTTCCCTTTTGATTTAATCTTTGAATCACTGGTTGTGCAAGAGTATGTTCTTTAATTTCCACATATTTGTGAATTTCCCAGTTATCCTCCTGTTACTAATTTCTACTTTTTGTTGCATTTTGGTCAGGAAAGATACTTGATATGATTTCAGTTTTCTTAGATTTGTTAAGACTTTTTTTAACCTATCATATAATCTATCCTAGAGAATGTTCCCTGCACTCTTGAGTAGAATGTGTATTCTGCCGTTCATTGGAATGTTCTGCATATGTCTGTTAGCTCCATTTGGTCTGTAGTGTTGTTCAGGTCCACTACCTTTTCTATCATCAATGTTTTGTAAAATGAGAAAACGTCATGTTATACATAAAGTTTAAAAAAAACAAACATGATTAATACTTTCCCACCATCGTCAGCATGACTCCTCAGTATTTCTCCTTTTTCAGTTTGTTGGCATGGAATGGAGGATGAAGAGACACCTTTTGAACAGAGTGTTTCCATAGAAGTTTTATCACAGGTCAGGATTCCAAAGACAGGTGCCTCCATCTAGAAGACTCACCCCTGTGAGAAATGTGTCCCAATCCTGAAAGACATTTTGCACTTGGCCCATCTACCTGGGCAGAAAGTGTATGTAGATGGAGCATGTGCAGACCTGTACCAGCTTCGGGAGCATCACAGTGCAGAGAAGAGGGATGTGGGCAGGGCTTCATTTATAAAGAGCTGCATATTCCATGTGTCAGGAAATCCCTTCACCTGGAGAAAAGTTGGAAAGGAGTTCCCAGACACATTGGGCTTTCTCCAGCACCAGGTGATTCTCAACAGTAAGAAGCCAAACAAAATCACCAAGTGTGGGGAGGCCTTTCCTTGTGGAGAAAGTCATTACAAATCATGTGAATGTGGGAAAGCCTCCAGCCACAAACACAGCCTTGTTCACCACCCAAGAGTCTCTACTAGAAAAAGGGTTTATGAGTCTAGCAAATATGGGAAGGCTTTTCACTGCAAGTACTCACTTTGTTCAGCTCCAGAGATCCCGCACTGGAGAAAGGCCTTACGAGTGCAGCGAATGTGGAAAATCTTTTAGGCTAAGGGCCACCCTCATTATACACCAGAGAGTTCACACTGGAGAAAAGCTGTATAAGTGTGGTGAATGTGGGAAATCCTTTAGTCAGTGTTCCAACCTTATTGAACACTGCAGAATCCACAGTGGAGAAAGGCCTTTTGAGTGTGAGGAATGCAGGAAAGCCTTTGCGTGCAAATCCAATCTTGTGAGGCACCAGAGAACACACACTGGAGAAAAGCCTTATGAGTGCAGTGAATGTGGGAAATCCTTCAGACAAAGCTTCACCCTTGTTCGACACCAGAGAATTCACACCACAGCAAGTCCTTATGTGTGTGACCAGTGTGGGAAATCCTTTAGCCAAAGAGCTGCTCTCATTAGACACCAGAGAATTCACACCAGTAAAAGGCTTTACGAGTGTGGAGAATGTGGGAAAGCCTTTGGATCCAAATCCAAACTTTATCGGCACAACTGAAGTCACACTGGCGAAAGGCCTCATGAATGTGCTGAATGTGGGAAATCTTTTACACAAAGCTACAGCCTTGTTGAACACCAGCGAATTCATAGCAGAGCAAGGCCTTTTGAGTGTGGCCAGTGTGGGAAACGCTTTAGCAGAAGAGCTATTTTCACTAAACACCGAAGAATTCACACTGGAGAAAGGCCTTATATGTGTCATGAATGTGGGAAATCCTTTAGTCGAAGCACCAGCCTTACTCAACACTGCAACATTCACACAGGAGCAAGGCCTTATGAGTGTGGCCGATGTGGAAAATCCTTCAGGCAAAAATCTGTTCTCATTCAACACCAGGTAGTTCACACTAAAGAAAGGCCTTACGAATGCAGCAAATGTGGCAAATCCTTTAGCCAACGCTCTAGCCTCAATCTCCACCAGAAATTTCACAGCATGGAGAGGGCCCGTGAATGTAGGAAATACGGGAAATCCTTCATTCCAACCTCCAATGTTGTTTAACACCAGAAAGTCCACATTTGAAAATGGGCTTAGATTTGAAGGAAACATGCCATCTCCCTGTTCACTCTAATGGCCCTAAATAGTTGTGTGAGGGAGCCACATGCCTGAAGTTGAACCTCATACCTCCAAGCATCCAGGGGGGCAAAATATCCCCTCAGTTTATAGGCATGTGTGAGGCTTACAGGGGCTGCACTGCACGGTCCAGACCACCCAGGGCCCTTACCCGAATGCCACCACTGCCAGTTTTTCCAGTAGAAGCCATCCCACTTTACTACCTTGTACACTGCTTCATCGGTCACTCCAGTGTGCCTAAGGCAAGGCAAATGTCTATGGCCTCTCCCATTCCCTGGAGGAAATCTTGAGTAGTCTTTGCCCTTACAGTGATTTCCCTTTTCTGGTTAAGTATGAATATGACTCAGTTTGGGCCAAGAGTGGGCTCTGTTGGAAGCTTGCAGGGAAGGCTTACCTACTTCATGGAAATTGTTGGTTTCACATGACACTTGTAATTGATTTTTCTAGTCTTTAGGTCATCAACCAGTAACTATCTACCTCATTGCTCTGGTTTGTGCAGTAATAAAGGCCTTATTGTTTAATGTACCTTTAATCTGTTCACTGTTTGACGTGGGTGGAAAACAGAATTGTACTCTGTGGATGTGCTTTTGTGGGGGCCCCAGCTTTGTGCACCTCAGCAGGGACGACGTAAAGACCGAGAGTAGCTCTCATTCCAGTTTTAGCCTAATGTGCATTGCTGCACAAGACCTAGGAACCAGTGCAGCGCTTCATAGTCCTAATTTGTGGACTCCATACTTGCTGAGACCATAGGACACTCTAAGGAGGGGTCCCTTGTTTTGCCAAGCTCCGGTGCCTTTAGGAATGGTGTGAATCTATTCTCTTGCTCCTGGAGGGTGCTGTTGAGGGGAAGCTTTTCACCAGGTTCTACAAAGGAGTCAGTGTCCTGATGTTTATAATTCTGAAGACTGGCATCACTGTCAGATAACAGGAGCCAGGCTTCAACCATAACTGGTACTAATATTCTTGATGTGATTAACAGGCAGGGGAGGGGCCTGCAGCAAACCAGATGGTGTATGCCTCTTCTAAAAGTGCAACCTTGCATGTTCCAGTGACTATGCTTGTGAGGAATTCCAGGACCACCACAGCTGTGTGTCTTCTGTAGCTGAAGTCATTGTTAGAGCAAATAATCTAGAGTTTGTGAATTCTTATTGTCTTCCTGAGCTGTTGCCCTCAAGGGCCGTCCATTGTTCTAAAGGCAGAGAAATGAAAGAATGGAGATTGTCCATTGGAGTATTAGGTTGTTAAACCTGCTGGTTTCCAAAAAGTGGGCAATTCAGATTTTTTATTTTGAAGAATTTATTAAGAAGGCTTCACATTCAGCATGGAGCCCAAAGCAGGGCTTGAACTCATGACCCTGATAGCAAGACCTGACCTGAGATCAAGAGTCAGGCGCTTAACCGACTGAGCCCCTCAAGCACCCCTGAACTACTTTTTTAGAGATTTTGAGGCATAATTGACATGCAGTAATCTATACATATTTAAGGTGTACAATTTGAAATTTCTTGTCCTACGTATAAACCCATGAAACCACCATAATCATGACAATGAACAACTGTGATGTACCTCATGCCCTTTTATAATTTCTCCTTGTTCTTACCAGACCTACAGGGATCCAGTGATGTACTGTCTTTAACATATTAGTTTGCATTGTCTAGAATTTACATGAATAGAATCATAAAATGTCTACTCTTTTCTGATATTTTCCACAGTGCATAATTATTTTGAGACTCCTCAATGTTGTTTATATGAATGTTTATTTTTTTATTGTTGAATAGTATTCTACTTTATGGATTTGCCACTGTTTGTTTTATCCATTCATCTGTTAATGGGCGGTTGGATTGTTTCCAGTTTAGTGCTGTTAGAAATAAAGCTTCAGTGAATATAGGCATATGATTCTTTATATGAATGTGTGTTTTGTTTCTCTTACGCCAGTAAGTCAGAGAATGTGAATGTTTCAATATTTAAGAAATTGCCAAACTGTGATCTAAGCTGGTTATACCCGTCTGTGTTCCACCAATAGTACATAAACTCCCGTTCCTCCACATTTTGCCAATGCTTGGTATTGTCAGTCTTTTTAAATTTATTTTTTTTAATGCTTATTTATTTTCGAGAGAGAGAGACAGTTCAAGACAGGGAGGGGCAGAGAAAGGAGAAACTGCAGCAGGCTTCAGGCTCTGAGCCGTCAGCACAGAGCTCGATGCGGGGACTTGAACCCACGAACCGTGAGATCATGACCTGAGCCAAAATCAGATGCTTAACTGACTGAGCCACCCAGGTGCCCCACAGGTCTTTTTAAATTTTAGCTGTTTTAACAGGAGTGTAATAGCAACTCACTATGGTTTTAATTGCAGTTCTCTGATGTTTCATGATGTTGAGGATTTTTATGTGTATTTGTCACTTGTATAACTTCTTTAATGAAATGACTGTTAACACCATTTGCTTATTTTTAAACTTTCCAGTTCTATCAGTCTGCCCACATTTATTAATTGGAATTTTACTATAAGGAAGAGCCGTCCCTTCTGCTTTTATAAACATAGATATATTTTGGTAAATTTAGAATTTCGCAAGTAATCAAAACAGTACAAATTAAAATGAGGAGTAAAAGTTTTTAAACTATTAGAGTGACAAAGATCAAAAAGAATGGAAAACATTCAAACATAGCATAATTTTCCCATTAATTTTATTATCCTGTCATCTACCCTGAAGAATTTATGATGTGAATAACCACTCATGTATAACATGGCTTGACAGAAATTAAACGAAGCTTTTCCTTAATGAACTACGTCATTTAATACATTAAAATTTTGCTATTAAATGTCCAAGTAGCAATAAATAGCGTATTTAAACACTTCTTTCCTACCTCATCCCTTAGAATATTATAATAGTTATAACTTATTAAATACATACAAATCCCTGAATAAGCAATTGATACACATTAATTCACTTAATCCTCAAAATTACCTCCAAAACTAGGTTATTACCATATCCATTTTATAAACTAGGAAACCAAAGCTCTTTTTACTAGCCCAAAGACTAACAGTTAAGCTTCAGAATCTAAATTCAAATTCAGCTGTGGACTTCAGTCTTTAAATTGTGTTAACATTATACAGGAAAATATTTCAAGAAATTTTAGACAAACTTGAATATTAGCTTAATATGTAACCTAAAAGGGTGTTAATATTCATATCTGAAGTGTTCCTACTTTGTTATAAAGAAAAGTTAAAGTTGTTTTAGGGGCACCTGGGTGGCTCAGTTAGTTAAGCGTCCAGCTTCAGCTCAGGTCATGATCTCATGGTTCATGGGTTCGGGCCCCATGTCGGGCACTGCTGAGGGCTCAGAGCCTGGAGCCTGCTTTGGGTTCTGTGTCTCCCTCCCTCGGCCCCTCTCCTGCTCGTGCTCTGTCTCTCTTAAAAATAAATAAACATTAAAAAAAAAATTAAAGTGTACAATTGGTGTTTTGATACATGCTGGCTTACCCCCTGAAATCAGAGGTTTCCTCTGCTCTTTAAAATTTTTTTTAATGTTTATTTATTTTTGAGACAGAGAGAGACAGAGCATGAACGAGGGAGGGTCAGAGAGAGAGGGAGACAGAATCTGAAGCAGGCTCCAGGCTCTGAGCTGTCAGCACAGAGCCCGACGTGGGGCTTAAACTCACGGACTGTGAGATCATGACCTGAGCCGAAGTTGGACGCTTAACTGACTGAGCCACCCAGGCGTCCCTCCTCTGCTCTTTTTAACGCATCCTTCCTAACATAAAAATGATAGACATATTTTACCCTTTGCAATGGATATTTTCAAATATATACATAAAAGGAAATGTGTCATGAGCTCCATGATCCGAAGCCTAGTCTTTAATCATTGATAAATTCTTGGGTGTTTTGTTTCCTCTATCCCCACTCACATTACTGGATTGTTTTCCTTATAATCCAAACATCTTCTCATTCAGTGCCTAATCTCTTCAGAGTGCATTTCCAAAATGTAAGGACTCATTTATAATCCTAATAACTCTTTTTCAAACAAAATATTTGAAGTATCATAAAATATATTGTTAGTGCTCTATTTTCTCAATTTTCCTAAAATGTTTGTTCTTTAAGGCATTCAGATCCAAAATGGGTCTATATGGCTTTTACTAGATGTCTCTGGTCCCTACTAACTTATAAGAACCACTTCATTGTCTAATTCTTAGACTATGTTTGTTGAAGTTTCTCAGTCATTTTTCAGAATTTGCATGTTCTGGATTTGTCAGGGACTTCCTGAACCTGGGAGAGGAAACAGAAATCCAGACCCAGGAGGCACAGAGAGCCCCCATCAAAATCAACCCAAGGAGGTCCACAGCAGAACACAGAGTAACTAGAATGGCAAAAAGTGGTGGTAAGAGAAAAATTTTAAAGCAGCAAGAGAAAAGAGTTCCGTATAAGAGAAACCCATACGGCCATCAGCTGATTTTTCAGCAGAAATTTAGCAGGCCAGAAGGGAGTGGCGTGATACATTCAAAAGTGCTGAAAGAAAAAACCTGCATCAAGAGTAGTCTACCCAACAAGGCTATCATTCAGAATGGAAGGAGAGAGAAGATTTTCCCAGACAAAAGTTACAGGCACTCATCACCACTAAACCAGCCTTAACAAGAAATATTAAAGGGAATTCTTAGAGTGGAAAGGAAAAAAGCAAGAGTAAAAATAGGAAGCACAAAAGTAGTAAAATGAAGTATATCTATAAAAACCAGTCAAGGGATTCACAAAACAAAAGGATGTAAAGTATGACACTATATGCCTAAATTGTTACTGGGGAGAGGAGTAAAAACTAGTGCTTTTAAATGGGTCCAGACTTAAGTGACCATCAATTTAATTTAGACTGCTATATGCATAAGATATTATATACAAGCCTAATGTAACCACAAATCAAAAACTGGTAGTAGATATGCAAAAAATAAAGAGAAGGGGACCTAATTATATCACTAGAGAAAGCCAGCAAACCATGAGAGGAGAACAAGAGAAGGGAACAGAAAAAAAAAACAAAAAACAAAACAAAAAAAAACCACCATAAAACAAGTATCAAAATAGGAGTAAGTACATACCTATCGATAATTAATTTGAATGTAAATGGACTAAATGTTCCAATCAAAAGTAGGGTGACAGAACAGATTTATTTATCCTCCTCTTTGCTCACCAGACTCTCAAAGGAATTCCTTTGCACTGTGTCTCCTTGGCTTTTGTGTCCTCAAAACACAATATGATATCTAGCCTCGTCTATTTCACATCTGACTAGAGGCAGCTGGAGCCATCTGAACGGATTGCTTCACTGCCACGTTGTGGTATCTCCCCTCTATTCATCCTTCAGGCTGCCCAGCCAGCCAGTAAGCGCCCATATCCAACCACAACTAAGCTCCTGAATCTGTTCCAAATGTACCCCTATATCCTCAATCCCAATGTCTCTGCTTGAATGTCTCAAATGCACCTTGAGCTCATATCCCAACATCCCCAGCTTCAGTTAATAGTCTTAACGTACAAACAAGTTTGAAATCCAGATTCGGCCTCTGGCCACAATGCTCCACACACAGTGCTGACACGTTATGACTGCCTCAAGTAAGTCTGCTCTGATGTCTGGGTGTCTCTCTTCTGTGATGAGTCCTAATATTATCAGTGTTTTCTACCCAATACCAATTCTCTGTGCATCTTCTACCAGGTCAGCATTCAACGATAACCATTGGGTAGTTGATTGCACACAGTTGAGACATTTGTACCCTACTTCTGTTGCTATTTTCTGCATTCATTAGCTAGAAATTCTAAAGAAGAATAAGGAATTTGCCACAATATTCAGTTACCTCAAAATACAGTTTGTGCAGTAAAGGGAAGAAATAGCTTGATACCTTTGCTCTATTTAGTTATTTTCAGAATAACTATTTGGATCACAACATCATCCTCAATAGCCAAACGTTTATCTCAGAGATAAGACGCCCCCTCTGCACACGGGCTCAGACTGTAATCGAAGTGGCCGCTATCACAGCAGGAAGAAACATTTGGCAAGGGGCTCTTTTCTTCAGGTAAGTCTAAGATTTTAAATGAATTGTATCTGTCTTAGCCTGTTAGGGATGCTATAAGGAAACCACAGACTGAGTGGCTTATAAACAACAGAAATTTATTTCACAGGTCTGGAGGCTGGAAGGCCAAGATCAAGGTGCTGGCAGATTTGGTGTCTAGCGAGAGCTCACTTCCCAGTTCACAGACAGCCTTCTTCTTGCTGTGACCTTACATGGTGGAAGGGGCAAGGGAAATTTCTGGGGTCTCTTTTATAAAGGTACTAATTCCATTCATTAGGACAGAGCCCTCATGACCTAATCATTTCCCAAAGGTCCCATCTCCTAATACCATCACCTTAAGCATTAGGTTTTCAACTTAGGAGTTGAAGGGGACACAAACATTCAGACCATAGCAGTATCTGTGTCGGGAAATTCAGTTAGAAACTTACGAGAGGAAAAACAGGTAGGATTGCTGGGGTTAGAATACCGAGACACCCACGCAGGGAAGAATTTCGGCAAAAGGCCACATTGTCTGCTTCCTTGTAACACTCCTTATCCGTTTCCCTTGTCGTGACCCTAGCTGAACTCTCTTCTTCCTTGTCCCTTGACAAGGCTTAGCGTTTGCCAAACCCTAAAAAATTGACTGTGAAGCTTTCTTTGATCAGCATATAATTGGAGAGTGAGAATATTTGTTGGTTGCCCAAGTATTGAAAGCACGCGCTTCATGACTGACATTGCAGTGTGTGCATTCGAGTGTTGCTTTGGGTTTCTGTTCTGCTGAATGGAATCTATAATATCTTGTCTTACTTTTAGGGAATACATTTTTTAAAAATAGAAGGGGTATAATAAATATATAAATACTTGGATAATAAGCTTAAAATTCGACTTTATGTCAAACCTCTCATGTTAGGTAAATTCAATCTCTTCTATATGTTCCACATAAAATTTGAAGGAATCCATAAATTTATTTTAGAATGTATAGAAAACAAATTTTTCACTATTCCTCCGTTTCAGGGACACAGGTTTTCCTCTCCAATGTCCCAGTAATGGCCCTGTGTGAAGTCTTTTCTCTCTAGACCTTGAGTCAACATACTGAGATTCACAAAGTTGACGGTAAAGCTTCAGTCCGAGTGTATCTGAAGAGCAACAACATGATGTTTATTACTTAGAAGTTATGAGGAAGGTACTTTGTACCTAAGTAGCATTATAACATTATGATATCTTTCTTGTATTACTCTCCCATACGGTGAATGGGAGAGTATGTCCCCCTTGTGGAGTCTTTAAGCAACACTACAAAGCTATGTAAATTATACTCTCAAGAGTATCTGAAATTAAAGGATCTATAACATTCAAAGCTCCTAGAAGAAGGAGGCACCACGCCTCAAACGGGTCCAGATGGGAGGCCACATGGAGCAAAAGAACTGGCTCAGTCAAACAGGTGAGGAGCCGAGGGGGGGGGGACCCCTGGGCAAGTCTCATTATTGCGAATCAGTGGGGAGTCCGCAGACAAATAACAAAAGGGAATTTATTAATCCGCTGGAATGTTGCTACATCACGGGAGGAAAGAAAAGGGGCTTGGATAGGGGCTAGCCTTATCATCACACTGGTGTACCTGCTCACGTGGGTGGGGTGCTGACAGCCTGTTTGTAGGATGCTGAGGCAGCAGGAAAATGTGATTTTAAAAATGTACAACACAGGGGCGCCTGGGTGGCGCAGTCGGTTAAGTGTCCGACTTCAGCCAGGTCACGATCTCACGGTCCGTGGGTTCGAGCCCCGCGTCGGGCTCTGGGCTGATGGCTCAGAGCCTGGAGCCTGTTTCCGATTCTGTGTGTCTCTCTCTCTCTGCCCCTCCCCCGTTCATGCTCTGTCTCGCTCTGTCCCAAAAATAAATAAAAAACGTTGAAAAAAAAATTTACAACACAGTCTGGCCACATGCCCCTTTAGGAGCTTCTAAAATTAAAATATGCAGGCATTCTTCACAGAGCTAGAACAAACAATCCTAAAATTTGTATGGAACCAGAAAAGACCCCGAATAGCCAAAGCAATCTTGAAAAAAAAACCAAAGAGGCATCACAATCCCAGACTTCAAGCTATATTACAAAGCTGTCATCATCAAGACAGTATGGTACTGGCACAAAAACAGATCAGTGGAACAGAATAGAGAACCCAGAAATGGACCCACAGACCTGGCCAACTCATCTTTGACAAAGCAGGAAAGAATATCCAATGGAATAAAGACAGTCTCTTCAGCAAGTGGTGCTGGGAAAACTGGACAGCAACATGCAGAAAGATGAATCTGGACCACTTTCTTACACCATACACAAAAATAAACTCAAAATGGATGAAAGACCTAAATGTAAGACAGGAAGCCATCAAAATCCTCAAGGAGAAAGCAGGCAAAAACCTCTTTGATCTTGGCCACAGCAACTTCTTACCCAACATGTCTCCAGAGGCAAGGGAAACAAAAGCAAAAATGAACTATTGGGACCTCATCAAAATAAAAAGTCTGCACAGCGAAGGGAACAATCAGCAGAACTAAAAGGCAACCGACGGAATGGGAGGAGATATTTGCAAATGCCATCAGATAAAGGGGTAGTAACCAAAATCTATAATAAAGAACTTATGAAACTCAACACCCAAAAAAACCAAATAATCCAGTGACGAAATGGGCAAAAGACATGAATAGACACTTCTCCAAAGGAGACATCCAGATGACCAACTGACACATGAAAAAAATGCTCAATATCACTCATCATCAGGGAAATACAAAGCAAAACCACGAGATACCACATCACACTTGTCAGAATGGCTAACATTAACAACTCAGGCAACAACAGATGTTGGCGAGGATGCAAAGAAAGAGGATCTCTTGCAAGAGAATGCAAGGGAATGCAAACTGGTGCAGACACTGTGGAAAACAGTATGGAGGTTCCTCAAAAAATTAAAAATAGAACTACCCTATGACCCAGCAATTGCACTACTAGGTATTTACCCAAGGGATACAGGTATGCTGTTTCGAAGGGACACATGCACCCCCATGTTTATAGCAGCACTATCAACACTAGCCAAAGTATGGAAAGAGCCCTGTCCATCAATGGATGAATGGATAATGTAGATGTGGTGTATATATATATATATATATATATATATATATACACACACACATGTATATATATACACACACACACACACACACACACACACATATATACATACACACATACATACAATGGAGTATTACCATTGTATTGTATTACCATATATACTCCATATATATATATGTATATATATATATATATACACACACACACATATATATACACACACACACACACACACACATATATATATATATATATATATATACACACATACATACAATGGAGTATTACTCAACAATCAAAAAGAATGAAATCTTGCCATTTGCAACTACGTGGATGGAACTAGAGGGTATTATGCTAAGCGAAATTAGTCAGTCAGAGAAAGACAAATATATGACTTCACTTATATGAGGGCTTTAAGATACAAAACAGATGAACATAAGGGAAGGGAAGCAAAAATAATATAAAAACAGGGAGGGGGACAAAACATAAGAGACTCTTAAATATGGAGAACAAACAGGGCTACTGGAGGGGTTGTGGGAGGGGGGATGGGCTAAATGGGTAAGGGGCATTAAGGAATCTACTCCTGAAATCATTGTTGCACTATATGCTAACCAACGTGGATGTAAATTTTAAAAATAAATTTAAAAAATTAAAAAAAAAAAAAGATGCTGTAAACACAATTTGGGAAATTGTGTAAATTTGGGTGCATCCCCTTTAGGAGTATCCGATGCCGCCCCTTTCTTCATCGGAGCCTCCGGGAACCCTTCCTCGCAAGCCCTTTCCGGGTGCCCATATCCTGCCAGGCGTCTGGGCCCTAGAAAGAGAGGAGCATTGCTAGAAGTGGCTGGAGGCAGGACAAGAACTACATTACCCAGAAGGATGTGCCACAGGAAGGGGGTGTTACTGGCTCGCAATGGCAGGGGCGGGGCTTCCGGTGTCGCGGGTGGGCGTAGGTTTGTGATGTGGCGGGTCGGTGCCCGCGGATGGTGAGGTGCCCGCGGATGGTGAGCTCCCCGCATCTCGTCTGGACGATAGGGGGGACGCCGGCGACGGGCCCCTCCTTCGCCTCTGTGGGACCCAGGGAGGGGTCGGCTGAGCCCGCAGGGACCCTCGGCGCCTACGCGCGGCTCTGCGGTCCCCACGGCCCGATGGCGGCGCGCGTGGACCCGGCCCAGGTGAGTGGACGTGGGGAGCGGCGGCGTGCTGTGCCTCAGTTTCCCGGCCCCGAAAGGCGGTCGGGGCCACGTGGGGAAGCGCTCGTTTCTGGCATCCAGCGGGACGCTGTGTGGAAGGGACAGGTGAGGTTTCTGGAATTCCCCCTCGGTCCTCGCAGGGTGCGGAGAAGGACCCGCACTCCCGAGACCTCACAGCGGGTTGCGGCCGCGCCCCTTCCCGAGGCCGTGACCTTGAGCGAGTCCCCTGCGCCGCTGGGCCCATGTGCTCCCGCAGGTGAAGTAGTATTAACGGTTCCTCGTCCGGGTTGAGGGCCCTGGAAAGCCTACGTGGGTGACGTGTGTCCCCCGGTGTCCCGCAGGGCTCTGGGGGCTCTTACCACGGAGATGCCTCCTGAGCCTGTGTTGATCGCGGAGGCGCGACCCGGCGGGAGTCCGACTCTTGTGCCTTGCCGGCCTCTAGCCTCTACCAGGCTGGGGCGGGGGTGGAGGATGGGGACGCAGTTTCTGGAATTGCCGCTGTGCTTGGGCGGAGAGGTGGAAGCCTCTCCTGGCTGAGAGCCAGGGCGGCCAAGGAGTTTCCGTTCACAGCACACGGAACCGGCTTTCCCTGACAGTAGGGGACCTGTTTTCTTATCGAAGACACTCAATTAGCTTTGACCAAGGAGTCCATCCACACGGTCAGTGCCAATCGTGTGCGGGCGTGGGATGTCCCCTTGCACGCACGTGCACAGGGAGCTCCGGGGACGCGCTAGCAGTCGCCCCAAGCCCCCCCTTCATGGCCTAGACCGTTGTCAGCACACGTCTTCCTCCCATCCGCGGGGCGCCGCCCCTCACTTTTATTTCAGACCCACCCTGTTGCCCCGTGCGAAGTTCACTAGCATCTCTTCAGTCTTCTTGCTCCATTGTTTTGTCTTTGGAATCTTTAGGGCCCTCTGACATGGTCTTGCAGATTTTAGTTGCTTGTTCAGGATCTGTTTCCAGCCCCGGATCGGGAGCGCCTGTTGCTGCTCTGTGCCAAGACCTAGAACGGCCTGGGCTTGTAAAAGGTACTCAATAAATGGTTGAATGAGTGAATGGGTCTCCCGCTCAGGGGCTCCCATCATACTTGTACTAAATGCACACAAACCCCACCGTGGCCTTCAGGGCTGTGCTGGATCCGCAGGGGAGACACCTCCCGGCTCCTCCCCTTCCCTTCTCCTGCTCAGCGCACCCGGCTGGGTGGTGCTGAACTTGCAAAGTCTTTCCCATTTTGCAGCCTTCCTCCTTGCACTTCCCTTCATCCGACAGGCCTATGCAGGGCTGTCTCTCCTGTGCATCAGTGTCACCTACTACAAGAGACTTTTCCTGGTTGTTTTAATTCTGGCGAAGGTGCCCCTGGCCCCCACCTGCCTGTTTTCTGGAGACAGTGTCATCTTTTGCCAGATGTTCTGATCCTGTCTCTAATGTGAGATTGCGGGCTTTCTAGAGCTGCCTAAGCCCCAGGGTGCGGGCTGTGACATGGACGTGATAGTGACATTTACGTTGTGGGCTGTGGGAGGATTAGGAAAAGTCACAAAATACATTGAACACATTCGACCCTGGGCACTCGAGTGTCCACATGTAAACCTTTTCGTTTTAGTTCTCAGAACTGCCTGGTGAAGTGGGAATGATTATGGTATCGATGTGGAAACCAAGGCTTAGAGAAATGATGTGATGTCCTCCCCACGGTCACAGCTGGCAAGTGTTGGATTCAGTCTCTGGGAATCTGGCTCCAGAACAAGGGACTTTTAGTCACACTTTACCTCAGTGGTAAAGCAGCTCTCTGCTGGGGGCGGGCACACGGGGAGGACCTCGGCTACGACTGCTGCGGTTCTCATTGTTGGGAGTTATCATCATGATCCTTTTCCCCGTTCCTCTCATGTCCAGATCACTTACTGCCCCCACTGTCCTCATAGGAACACCACCCTCTGTCGTCTCCAGCGGCTACCCCAGGGGAGGCCTTTCTCTGAGCCCTAATTGCACTACGTACAAAGGCTGCCTCTACCTCCCCCTTGAGCCCAGCACGGAGCCCTGCCCTCAGGAGACCTGGGTCTCTCTGCACCTTCACCAGCAGCTGAGTAACAGGGTCTGACCCCATCCAACAGCACCAGGCCAAGGCCACTACCTCTGTTTGACTTTCCAGGTTTTGGTTACCTTTAAGGACGTGGCTGTGACCTTCACCCAGGAAGAGTGGGGACAGCTGGAACTGGACCAGAGGGCCCTGTACCAGGAGGTGATGCTGGAGACCTGTGGGCTTCTGGTCTCACTGGGTAAGGGCTCACCTCTCACCTCTATAGGGCACCCCGACTTTGGCTCAGGTCATGATCTCACTGTGTGAGTTCAAGCCCCACGTCAGGCTCTGTGCTGAGAGCTCAGAGCCTGGAGCCTGCTTTGGATTCTGTGTCTCCCTCTCTCTTGGCCCCTCTCCTGCTCATGTGCTCACTCTCTCTCAAAAATAGACATGAGCAAACAAACAAAAAGACACAAAATAGGGGTGCCTGGGTGGCTCAGGTGGTTAAACGTCTGACTTCGGCTGAGGATCTCACAGTCGGTGAGTTCAAGCCCCACAACAGGCTCTGTGCCTACAGCTCAGAGCCTGGAGCCTGCTTTAGATTCTGTGTCCCCCTCTTGGTCTGCTCCTCCCCCACTTGCTCTCTCTCTCTCTCTCTCTCTCAAAAACAAAAAAACATTAAAAAAAATGTTTTAAATAAAAAAACAAAACACAAAATAAATTCTAACTTCTAAATAATAATAATAATAAAAAAAAAAAAAGGCATCTCGGGAAGTAACTGAAACTGAGACTTGAAGCTTGGAGGGGAGGTGAAGGAGAGGTTCTGGGTGGAGGAACCAGTACAAGAAAAGGACCTGAGGTGAGAGAAAGAGGCGAGCCAAAGGAACATCTGGTTCACCTTTTCTCCCGCCCCTCCGTGAGCTCGGCGCCTGCACATAGCACACAACAGTGACCATTACCGAGACCCGTCCAAATGAATCCTGGGCTCACGATCAGAATCTGACAGCTGAAACTTCAGTGGGTCCTGGTACCTCAGTCACTGGGCTTCTGTGCAGAACCGCCTGTCTCTGTGGAGATGTAGCTGGCTGCACGTAACAGAAGAGCAGCTTAAACTGGCTTCCCCTGGAGGAAGTTTCCCCCCTCACCTACTGAGAAGCCCCAGGGTGGGGCTGGCCTGGTCTGGAGGATGCGGCCACACAGTTCCATCCTCAGGGATGAGAAGATTCTCTCTGCTCCTCTCCCTGGACCAAGCATCTCCCTGTTCCTCAGGCTCGCCCCCTTGTGGGCCTGTGGGGTGCTGCAGCCTCGCCTCGCGAATACAGGTTTCGTCCTCATCAGGTTCCTGCCTGCCTCAGATTACCGGTGCTCAGGGATGCCATTCACCGACTTCTTCCCCCTCAGTTTTCAGTGCGTTCTGGGCACCAGAACCCCTGGGGAGAGCTCAGATATAGTGGTCGCTAGGCCTCACCGGAAGAAATTGTGTTCCTTTTGGCTTGAGGTCGAAATTGAGCACCCCTAGGTGGTTCCAAAGCACAGGGTGTTTGAGAACCAGCGACTTAATTACAGAATCCCTTCTGGAAGGAGGGGCTCACTTTCCCAGGGTCCCACGGCTGTGTGTGAAAGCGCTGTGCCCCCAAGGAGGGTTGGCTTCCACCGATAAAGTTCAAGGACGCTGGCGTTGTGCAGAGACAGCACCACCCTCTATAGTAGTTGCAGCCCAAGAAAGGGACCTGTGCACAGGTCAGCACGTTCTTCACGTCAATAGCAGCTTCACTCGGGTCTTGTCTCTGCCATTAAGTCCCAGATGGGATGGAGACGTTGCTTTCTTCTCATACACCAGGACTTGTTTCTTTCTCTGTCAACAGGGCACGAAGTCCCCGAAGCAGAGTTGACGCACCTGCTGGAACATGGGCGGGAGCTGTGGACTGGAAAGGGAGGCCTCTTGTGGAGCACCTGCCCAGGTAGGAGCAGGGAGCTGCGCGGGGGAGCGGGGGGCCCTGGCAGCCTCCAGCATGCAAGGGACCAGTGCCTCTGAACCTGTGTGAGACTCTTTGTGACCTCCTGGGGGTTCCGGTGGTTTCTCACACCAGGTGTGGCACTGCATCTGCAGGCCGGCTCGGAAGGGCAGCGTTGCACACCTGGTGCCTGTGAGTGTCAGCGTGTAGCCTTAGGTGCGCTCTCTGGCCTAATCCAGCTGGTGGAAGGGCAATGCGGGGGGGCGGGGAGAAGGCACACCCACGGGCACCCCGATATCACTTCCACCCGTGTTCCCTGGAGGAGAGATAGGCACCTGGCCACACCTGGGTGCTCGGGCCTGGGGAGTGTTGAGCTGCATGTGCCCGAGGAAAAGAGCCAGCGCGCTTGGTTTATGTCCTTTCAGTTGCCTGTGTTCAGCCTACTTGGAAAATCAGAGTGACGATAGTTTCTGTGATTACGTTGTTTGAGGTTGTGATGACCCAGCACACCAAACTGCTTAGTACCCTGCCCGGCCTATGGAAGGGCCAACAGAAGTCAGGTTTTTTGTTTTTTGGTTGATTGGTTTGTTTGTTTGTTTGTTTTTTATTACATTTAAGGCTCTGAGCTATCAGCACAGAGCCCTACATGGGGCTCGAACTCACACACCATGAGATCATGACCTGAGCCAAAGTCAGACACTTAACCAACTGAGCCACCCAGGTGCCCCGCAGAAGTCAGCTCTTAGTGTATCCATGTAATAATTGTAGTCCTAGTGGGTGATAGTGATGTCACTCATTTCTTTCTGACTCAAGGGGCATTTCTTGCCCTTGAAAGCACTGTCTCTACTCTGTAAATTTCACTTTGTTCCGTATCCCACTGTCTCCCACCCTCTTCATCCATTCATACAGCCCCATTTATCCATCAGAAGCAGCCCCTTGCACTGGCTGGATCCTCCTTCCTCTCTTGCCCTGAAAAACACAGCGACAGTGGGCCTTTTCAGCCCCACATCTGTGCTGCAGAATCGCTGGGGCCATCACAGTGAGGCGTGGCCTCCTCTCTGGCGGTCCTTCAGGCTTCTCGGCCAGCCTGTCTCTGGCCGCCCTCCCAGCTCCTTGATCCACACCTCCACTTACGTGTCTCAGAGGCACCTCGGGCCCGTCATGCCTTAGCCGCTCACCGTCCTGCCCACTCTCCCCCATCCCGGGTCAGAGTGTCCTGCTATTCCAGGCAGGTGACAAGTTGGAAGTACCTCAGACAGCACCTCAGCGTCCCAGTCTCCGCCCAGCCCATCGACCCATGCCTGGTCCTGCCCGGTCGACATTACCCATGTCCCCCGAATCCATCACCCCCACCGCCTTCCCCGGCTCCACCTCCAGCATCTAGTCCGGGTTTCCATCGTCTCTTGCTCGGATGATGCCGAGCCTCCTAGCAGGTCCCCCCGCATCTGCTGCCTGCCTCCGGGCAGCCCTTTCTCCCGCACTGGCTCCCGTAGCCACCCGGACACCTTCCAGGGCTTCAGCACTTCCGCCGCCACCGGAGTCTTGGCACACGCTCAGCATCACGTTGGGAATAAAGGCTGTGGACTTCTGCCGCTTGCTCCTCAATCCGGAGCGACTCGTCCATGCCTGTCTCGCACCCGTGGCCTTCTCATCCTCTGTGGGAGATGCTGTGCCTCTGGTCACGGCCCATTCCAATACCACGGCCTTGGCCGTACCTTTGCCTTCCCAGGAAGCTTGCTGCCTCGCTTCCTTTCGGGCCTGGCTGCATCGTCATCATCTGTCTGCTCCACATACACATGTGCTCCGGGTGTCTACACATAGAGCAAACACAAGTGTTTGCAGATCTGGACTAGCCCGCAGCCAGTGTCGACTCTCCTTATAAAGCCAAGCTTCTCGAAGGAGCTGTCTCATTTGTTAGGAAAAACGTCTACACTTGACTTCCTTACCTTTTGCTTAAACTCCGCTTGGTCTTTTTCCCTTAACATCAGAAGTGTACGGTGACGTGCACAAATCTTAAGGGTCAGGCTTATGTGTTTGCGTGTGTACTGAGGTATTCCTCACCCCAGTCCAGACTTGGAATATTTCCAGCACACTAGCGGGTCCCTGGTGCCCCATCCTCATGATACTACAGTGGAAACCACTGTCTCCATGCTGTCACTGTGGATGGGTTTTATCGGGGGCTTTCCCACCCCCCCGCCTTTTTGTGCCTTGAACAACAGAAACTTGTTTTCTCACAGTTCTGGAAGCTAGGAGTCCGACGCTGTAGTGTCCGTGCAGTCGGCTTCTGCTGGTGCCCCCTTCTTGGGCTTGTAGGGCAAGCTTTGCTTGTGTTCGCTGGTGTCTTTGCTGCCTTCCTAACTGCCCGGTGCAGCAGTGAGAATGACAGCCTATCAGTCGGGTTCTCAAGAGAATTGCAACCAGGAGGAGGCAGAATCAGGCCAGGAAGCGGAAGAGGTGATGTCACGGCCTGAGTCTGAAGGCGTCCCCCTCCCAGGGGAGCTCAGTCTTTTCTCTTAAGGCTTCAGTTGACTGACTGAGGCCCGCCGTCAAAGAGGCCCACTCTCTTTGAAAGATTGTGGATGATGATCTTTTCTCAAAGTCTGCTGGTTTAAATGTTAATCACATCTAAAAAGTAACTCAGCCAGAACTGTTGGACCAGACCTAGCCGAGCTGATGTATAAAGGTAACCGTCACAGGTAATCAAGATAATGACCCAGTGGAGTAAACACACTGCGTCAGGAACCCTGCCAAGCGCTTTTCTTATTGAACCCTCACAACAGACCTCCTGGTCTCTCAGATGGAAACCTTGCCTTGAAGAAGGTAGCCCATCTACCAGGATCACTCACTTGGTGGAGGCGGGACTGACGAATGGCTTCTGGCTCCAGAGCCCCCTTAACCACCACGTGATGCCTCCCAGCAGAGCAGAAGCTTGTCTTTTACACTGTTGGACCCCGAATGTTCCTCCATCCCTCCTCTTCTTCAGTCTCGATTCTCTTCCTTTGACTGTGATCCCCTTCGGTGGTGGCCTGGCCTCACCAGGCCTCCGGGGCCCTTCCTTCCTTTAACTGTTCAGCACTCTTCCAGGAGTGACTCTGCCCACACGTGCTCCTTCCGTTTCAATCCAGTGCCCCCTCCCTCTTCCTCTCTCTGGAGGCTCTGGCTTCTCCATTAGGACCTAGCTCATGGGATACCTCCTCTTTTTCCTCCCCGTCCTGTTCAGCGCTGTTTCCATGTGCTCCTAGCACCAAGGGACATCTGTTGTTGGAGCGAGTGATCAAAACTGTCCCCCATCCTATCCTCTGGACCGTGAGGAGGGGTGTCCACTCCAGACCCTCTGTCTCCTCCTTCCGCCTGCCCTCCGGATTTTCCCTTTAACGGTGTCAAGGGTACAAGGACCGGAACGGTCCTTGGAAACCCAGGTTCTAGAGATGTAAAACGCAGCCATTGTCACTGGTGCTAGATCAGCCTCGCTTGCCCCCTGCAGCGTTGATTTCATCTCTCCTATACTGTGTCACTAAAAGTCCCCCTTTGTGTGTCGGATTCTCTTCAGGTGACAGCACCAGACTTCAGACCAGAGACCCAAGCGCTTGTCAGCCGGTTTTGTCTGCGGGAGCCTGGCTCTGGGGAAGCCCGGCCCAGGGACCTTCAAGGGCCTCCAGGTTGGTGCAGGCCAGGGATTGGGAAGGGCATCTGGAAATGCAGAAAGGTCGACTGACGCCTGGGAGGGACACTCACAAGACCCACCTTGAGAGAATGAACCTTGAAGATGACGGCTTGGGGACAGAGGACAGTCTGCACCTCCAGGTGTTGCAAAAGAGAGTCTCTCCGGGAGAGGTGCTCCGTGAGCGGGACCCACAGGGACCGGACAGAGGCTGCGCGCTTCGTGCAGGGAGTGACCTCTACAAATGCAAGCAGTGTGGGAAAGGTTTTAACCGCAAGTGGTACCTCGCACGGCATCAGCGGGTCCACACTGGCACAAAGCCCTACGAATGCAACGCGTGCGGCAAAGCCTTCAGCCAGAGCTCGACCCTGATCCGGCACTACCTCATCCACACCGGGGAGAAACCATACACGTGCCCGGAGTGCGGAAAGGCCTTCAAACGCAGGTCCTACCTCCTGCAGCACCGGCCGGTCCACACCGGGGAGAAGCCCTACGAGTGCGCCCAGTGTCGGAAGGCCTTCGCCCACCGCTCCACTTTCGTCCGGCACAGCCGCACCCACACGGGAGAGAAGCCCTTCGAGTGCAGGGCCTGCGAGCGGTCGTTCGGCAACCGAGCGCACCTGATCCAGCACTACGTGGTGCACACGGGGCAGAAGCCGTACGAGTGCGCCGAGTGCGGCAAGGCCTTCCGCTGCGGCGCGGAGCTCCTGCAGCACCGGCGCGTGCACACCGGGGAGAGGCCTTTCGCGTGCGCCCAGTGCGGGAAGGCCTTCCACCGCAGCACCTACCTCCTGCAGCACTCGGTCGTCCACGCCGCGGAGGCGCCCCACCGCTGCCCCCAGTGCGGCAAGGCCTTCAAGCGCCGCTCACACCTGCTGCAGCACCGGCGGGTGCACCCCTGAGGGGGCCCCTCGCGCCCTCCCCCTGCGCCTCTGCCGGCCCGCCAGAGGGGTCCCCGGCGGGAAGCGCCGCTCGCCGTGCAGAACGGCGGGGAGATTTGCTTGGCCCTCAGACGCGTGAGCGGCCCCACCGGGCATGGGCCGCGTGCGGGCGGCCCCCCACCATCGGACTCGAGCGGCGAACTGTGGGGGGCAGGGCACTCGGGCCGCCTCTGTCGGGGACGCACCGCGGAAGGATGTTCCTGGCACAACCTAGGGGCCTCTAGCCAGAAGGGGCGCCTTCCCTGCCGTTGCAGAATTCAGAACGAACGGGAGATGTCAATGTCGTTGCTGTGAGAAAACAAACCCATGACACGTGGAGCGCTTACGGTCAGGTGGAGAGTCACGCAGAGCGGACACTGCGGGGGCCCTCCGGTGCCCGTGAAACGGCTGAGGGAGAGGACAGGGGGTACTGTGCACTTACACGGACGTCGGCCACAGGTCTGCCATTTAGCCACCTCGGCATTACTTTTAAAAGAATAAAAAGAAGGGGTGGAAACATAGACTTCAAATGGAAGGAACGGATGTCTTTACAAACTCTTTCACGTTTCCGTGCCGAACCTACTACAGTTTTTCGTAAGTTTTAATGTTTTGGTGGGGGGTATATTTGAGAGGAAGGGTCTTAGCCCCCCCCCCCCCTTTTTTTTAAGTTTATTTGTATTTATTTTTAGAGAGAGAGTGAGGGAGGGACGGAGAGAGAGAATCCCATGCAGGCTCCAGGTTCCAAGCTGTTAGCCCAGAGCCCTACTCAGGGCTTGAACTCAAGAACCATGAGATCATGACCTAAGCCGAAATCAAGAGCTGGAGGCTTAACCCACCGACCCGCCCCCGCCCTTTGTTTTTCTGTGTGTTCACTGCCACCCTGTGTCAGGAAAGTTGGGACAGTGAGGGCAACTCTACAGAAGTTTGCTGGAAGCCTGTGTTACAATCATCCCCACCCATGAGGAACGTAGTCCTTTGTGAGAAATGTGAAGGCTGAGTCACAAGACACTTGGACTCCAAGTTAGAACTCTGAAAATAACACCGTGCGACACTTACACCCACACTGTCTGAGAGAAGGAAGCCATGCATGGTGTCACATTGAAACATGCCCCCTCAAGACCATTTATGGCTTTGATACTTCGAAGTAAAGCTTCTGTTCGTGTGGTTTTTAAATTCTTGACGTTCTCTCTCCCTCGCTTTTTCTTGACACCATTCTGCTCCTTTGTTTTCTTTCTTTTCCCCTGACAGTATGGTGTGGCCTTCTCGGGGGTGGGGGGGGGGTCCTAATTCCCACCTCGCTTGGTGGTTCGAGGGACTGGGCCCTCCCTCCCACATCCCCTCCAGTTGTCCCGGGCTTGAATTATAGTTAGAACCAGTGACCTAAAACACACTGCTGGGGCAGATTCACGATGAGCCCAGGAAACAAACACCCGAGTATCCTCACTATCTGATCTTACAAAGGGTTGTGTGAAGTTGTGCTACAAAATAAAGGGCCAGGGACTTTAAAAGGACAGTCTGGTTGTGTACATACAGGTGTCGGGTTTGTGTGGGCTTTGTGGTTGCCACCTTGGACTTCCTTGGTGCTGGCAACGGATTTGGTCATTTGCAATTCTTCCTGTGGACTTTCCTTCGAAAGTTTTCAAGGCACACACGATAATGTTAACAGGCTAAAAAACATACAGGAGAATATAAAATGATCATTTCCTCACTCGGAGCTTCCTCCGCACCTTTATAAGGCTACACACAGGTCACATTTTCACAGTGAGCACACACGTATCTGTCGTGCATAGTACAACTGCACTTCGTGATGACTTCATAAGACGTCTAGTTTTTGTTTGTTTTCAGGATAGCGTGCACAGTTTTCTGTTCTTTGGAAAGGAGAGCTGACTCTTGAACACCCCACCCTCCTCTGCCCTCTCTCTGGAGGGTGGTATGTACTGTAGCTGTGACTGTAGTTGTGGCTGAGCATTGGGTTTGAGAGAGTTGGAGAAAGTCCTCTAGAAACATCTTAGTTTTCATCAAAGCGGTCTTTGCGTGCCTGGGACGCCGACCCCACTTTGTCCCAAAGCAGGAGCGATGTATTTTCCCGTCTCTGTGTCTGTCTCTCTGTCTCTGTCTCTCTCTCTCTGCCATGACAGGGCAGCAGAAAGGAAGACGTTAAGCTGTCCCAATACAGGGAGACAAGGGTGGCAATATGCCTATGGTTCTGAGCAAACTCCTGTCGTATATATACAAAAATATTTTTTTGTGTTCAAAACCAGAAAGCAGAAATTACAGAGAACATTTATGACTGGATTTACTCAGGTATTTTTCTTTGAGTAATTTAAACTTCTCTGACATAAATAAAACTACTTACCCAGGGGGCATCTGCTGTCAGGACAGTGGGTGTGGGGGCAGCCTATGCAGGTGCAGAAGGCAGGCATCTGAACTCGAGACAAGGTTTGGGTTTCCATGATCTCTTCGTGTTCAGAAGTGATTACCATTTCACTTGTAATTGCACCGACAGTGTCTGCAAGGGGAGTGCAGATTGTCAGAAAACCATTTGTTAAATGTGGAAATTACCGAATGCTATTAATAAGGATTATGTCACTATGAGAAGTTAATGGTGGAGATACCTCAGGGAAAACACATCTATGACAAAGGTCATTGGGAACTCTGAAGCCTGGACAGTGAGAGAATGAAGCTGAGCACATGGCCATGATGGGGCCTTGGCAACCCTCAGGTTTTTGTCTCAAAAATGTGATTCCTTCTGGGGCGCCTGGGTGGCGCAGTCGGTTAAGCGTCCGACTTCAGCCAGGTCACGATCTCGCGTTCTGTGAGTTCGAGCCCCGCGTCAGGCCCTGGGCTGATGGCTCAGAGCCTGGAGCCTGTTTCCGATTCTGTGTCTCCCTCTCTCTCTGCCCCTCGCCCGTTCATGCTCTGTCTCTCTCTGTCCCAAAAATAAATAAACGTTGAAAAAAAAAAAATGTGATTCCTTTTCATTCTGAAACCAACAAGGAATACCCATGCCAAGAAATTGGTATAGAGGCTATTTAGAAAGAGTTGTCAGAACAGTGAAGGGAGGGAGGGAGGGAGGGAAGAAATAAAATTAAAAAAAAAAAAACAAAAAACGTTGGGGCAATCCTGTTTATTTGCAAACCTAACAAATGTTCAGTGAACAACTAGTGGGTTTCAGGCACTATCATAGGTACATAGGAGACATCAGGAAACAAGAGACAAAGACCTACGGGGCACCTGGGTGGCTCAGTTGGTTAAGCATCCAACTTTGGCTCAGGTCATGATCTCTTGGTTCGTGGATTCAAGCCCCACATTGGGCTCCGTGCTGACAGCTCAGAGCCTGGAGCCTGCTTCAGATTCTGTCTCCCTCTCTCTCCCTGCCCCTCCCCTGCTCACACTGTCTCTCTTTGTCTCCCCAAAATGAATAAACATTAAAAAGAGAGAGAGACAGAGACCTATGCCCTCGTAGACCTTATTCTTTAATCAAGGAAGACAGAAAACATAAATTTACAAATTATATAGTATGTCAAAGTTTTTATTTCATTTTAGAGAGGGAGAGCACCAGCAGGGGAGAGGGGCAGAGGGAAAAAGAGGGAGAGGGAGAGTCTTAAGCCGGCTCGACGCAGAGCCCAACTTAGGCTTGATCCCACGACCCTGGGATCATGACCTGAGCCAAAATCAAGAATCAGACACTCAACCAATGGAGCCATCCAGGTGCCCCTAAATTACATAAAATGTTATAATGTCAGGCGCAACGGAAAGAAGGAAAGATGAGGGTACTGGAGAGATGGGGGAAGGGATGTAACGTTACAAGTGCGATAATAGTCTTCCTAAATAAGAGCAATTAAGCAAACAAAGGAGGTGAGATACTGAGCCTTGTGGGTATTTTTGAGAATAATTTCCAGGCACAAGAAATAGCCTTTGCAAAGCAAGGAGTCTCACAGGGTGGAAGCAGGAAAGGGAGGAAGAGGGGGCAGGGAGGTCAGGGCGGCATGTGGCCCAGGCCGCATGAGACAGGGCAATGGTGAGGATTTTCCATCTTATATGAGGTGTATCCCGTGACAGATAACTGAACAGGAGGGAGACAGGACCCCGGTAAATTGTTCCCAAGCCAGTTGCTGGGTTGAGAACTAACTGTGGAGGCCAGCGCAGTAATCCAGGTGAAAGGGAGGGTAACTGTGGGGGGTGATAGTGTTCTGGTTCGTGCTACATGGTGAAAAAAGAACCAAACACATTTCCCACTGGATTGGGTGGGGCTGGTGGAGGGAGATCTGCTTTGGAGTCTCTCTGCAGAATGCCGTCCAAACACAGACACTGAAGAGAGTCAGTGCATCGGTGGGGAAACTCCCGTGCCCTCATGCAGTCAGAGGAAGAGAAAAATAAGCGTGATTTCTTTGCTCAGTGCTCTCCCCGCTCCTTGAGTTCATATAGGAGGCTGTGCTGGACTTGATAAGGCTGCTTCCGTCTTTCCTCAGACCACTCAGGCCCAGAAGCGATCCCTAAACAGCAACTCATGAAAGCCGCAGCGGTGCCCGCGCCACCCTGAGGACCCTGAGCTTTTGGAGGTCTCCCTGGGTGAGCTGCAGTGTCGGCCTCTCGCAGATCTTTCCCTTCTCAAGTCCCAGCCTGGGGCTTCAGTCAGGTGGCTCCTGACGTCACGAATCGACGCTCCCCTCCATCTGGACGCCTCCCCCTGCATTTCTGTTTTCAGATAACGAAGCCAGAGCCGTTCTCATTGGTTGGGCTGCTGGTGGCCCGGAGCAGCTGGTGATAAAACAGCTCCTGGTGCCCCTCGCCGGATCCCCCAGTTCCCGGACTACAGCCCTGACACTTCTCATTGCCCTTATCCTTATCTGTCTCACGCACCTGTGCGTTTTATCACTGACCGAATCCATGACAGCCCCGAGGTGGCTCATAACAAGAGACGACGACTCATGTCTTGAACCCACGGAAACCGGTGTTTGGGCCAAGCTCATCTTGGAAATAATGAGGCGGGAGGGAGGGAAGGGCCACTCAGGCTCCAGGTCTCATAACTCTTTTCTGCTCCCACGGAGGCCCTGGGGCAGGGAGTGGGCCGGCACCTCACCGGGAGGTACCTCGGGAGTGGGGGTTCGGGGTGGGAGTCCAGCCGCTGCCTCACCTGACGGCCCAAGAATCCGGAGTCAGTCAGGAAGAGCGCCTCAATCCAGCGCGGGGCTCTGCTTCCCGCTCAGTCCCCATTGGCTGAGTGCGGAGCTCCTGACTGGCTCCCGTTGGTTGGAGTTTCTGAGACCTGACGGAACAAAGTGCCCAGTAGTAGAGGAGGAAACAGAGCCTGTGCCAGAGGCAGATAGCGATTGGCTCAGAGGCAGGAAGGGGCGGGAATAAGAGGTAAGGTCCGCAGGAAGGGGCGGTGCCAGGTGAGATGTAGAGTATTAGGCGGAGGCCCGGGTGTTTCTGGGAGTGGGGAGGGTGGTTCGCCTCTCGACCTGGGGGCGGGGGGGGGGGGGGGGGGGGGGGGGGGGGGGGAGGTCGTCTCTGCGCGGCAAGTGCGGTCTTCACCCCGGAGGGCTTCGGGTCTGGCCTCCTCCACCTGGGAAGCGGCCTGCGTAGCCACTTGCTGGACGTGGGTTGAGGGCTTTCTCCCGCGCCCAGCGGGGCCTGGGAGGCCTAGGGCCCCAACCTAGTCGGCCTCCCATCAGCCTAGAAGGCTCGCTGCAGAGATGCCAGGGAGACCTCTCTGGGCTCGGCCGAGTCACAGATCTCCATCCCATGGACTCGCCTTTTCTACCACACTGGCTCTTGGGTTTGAACCCTGCACCGTCAGAATCACCCGGGAACTCGTTAGAAATGCGAATTCTCAGTCTAGATACCAATTGAATTACACACTCAGGAGTTGAGCCCAAGAATTTGTATATTAACAAGCTTTCCGAGTGACTTCGATGCACGTGCAAAGAAATTACGACTTTGTGCCGTGATTCCTGGGCATGGGGTTCACATGTCTCTTGTGAGTAGTAGGAATCTCATCTAAAACCGAGGCAGTTTCACAGTGAAATTGAAAAAAGCTGTGTACCTTCATTTTCCTAATTCTTAAAATCTAATGGATGTCCAATTTCCTATTGTTGTGCCCAGAATTTGTGATCCCCAAAGACCACCAGGGAGCCGAGTCCGATGCAAAAGCAAAAGAGCGTTAATTCGAGCTAGCTCGAGCTCAGTCCCCTACCTGCACCGATGCAGCGGTGAGATACCAGGGAGAGAGAGAGAGTTTCAAAAGCACAAAGGTTTTATAGGGGTCTAGGGGCAGCCGATTGGCTGGGGAAGGGGCGTGTTTTGATCAGGAAGCTTGAATGGGTGAGCGGGAGGTCACTCAAAGGGAGGAGGCGTGGTCTAGATGAAGGACACAGAACAAGATGGAGCCGGCCGGCGTAGGCCCGCCCTTCATTCCCCCCCTTGTCATGTAGCTTACGGACCCAATCATGGGACCGGCTGCATTTATGGTGACAAGGGGAACAGAGTTTGGAGGTTTTACGCTAAGTTCTGGGAAGCGTGTGTCCCTGGGGTGGCTCTGGGAGGTCTGATTAAGTATTGTCCCCGAGCTGGTGTCTATGATCTGCCAGGCGATGTTCTGGGAGGCATGGGGACTCCCGGCAGCATGAGCAATGACAAGCAGAGTTGACAGAGTTACCAATATTAGGTGGGTCGAATGCGCTGTAGCTTGAGCTTGAGCGGGTTGTGTTGGTCCCGACTGATGGCCCATCGCGTGACGAAGTCCTTCCGGATTGAGGAGGGGTCCGCTGGCCGAACGTGGGTGTGATGGACCCAGGTCGCGATGCTGTCTACTTTGAGAGCGGTGGGGGTTGTCAGCACCACGATGTAGGGTCCCTTCCAGCGCGGCTCGAGGGTCTCTCGGTGGTGCCTCTTGACATAGACCCAGTCTCCCGGCCTGTACTGATGAGGTGTCGGGGTCGGGTCAGCCTTGTAGATGGCACAGAGGCGCGGCCAAATGTCCTCATGCGCCCTCTGGAGCCCTCTCAAGGAAAGAAAAAGTTCTTGATCTTTAAACTCAGCGATAAGTTCAGCTCGAAGGCTGGGAATAACAGGGGGTGGCCTGCCAAACATGATCTCGTAGGGAGTAAAACCCAGAGTGTAAGGAGTGTTTCTAACCCCGTAAAGGGCGTACGGTAGGAGAGTCACCCAGTCCCCACCAGTCTCCATGGTTAATTTGGTAAGGGTCTCTTTTAGGGTTCTATTCATTCTTTCTACCTGTCCTGAGCTCTGGGGCCTATAAGCACAATGTAATTTCCAGTTCGCCCCCACTGCCTTGGCTACTGCCTGTGTTACCTGCGAGATAAAAGCTGGTCCATTGTCTGATCCTACCATGGCAGGAAAACCATACCTGGGTAAGATGTCTTCTAGTAGCTTCTTAGCCACCGTCTGAGCCGTTTCATGCTTGGTTGGGTATGCCTCCACCCAGCCAGAGAAGGTGTCTGTAAATACTAAAAGATATTTATAACCATACTTTCCTGGTTTGACTTCAGTGAAGTCGACTTCCCATTGGGCTCCCGGTCTGGTGCCTCTGAGCCTGGTTCCTTTTTTATTTGATGTGGCTCTCGCATTGGTGAGTTGGCAGGTCTTGCAGGCAGATACAACTTGCTCTATTTTGGTGTCCTGTTGGTGAATCTTGATTCCGGCATGTCGGATTAAGTCTTTTAGTTTTCGGGCCCCCATGTGAGTAGACCGATGCATGTGCTCTAATATTGAGACTCCGAGCCGGTCTGGCAGCACGAGCTCCTTGTTAGGTGTATACCACCATCCCTTTATCTCCTGGGCCATGGGGAGTTTCTTGATCCGCTGTAACTCCTCCTGGGAGTACTTGGGCTGGTCTGGTAAAACTGGGTCTCCTGGGTCTGGTAGTTGTATGGTCATGGTGGGGACTGGAGTAAGGGCTACTGCCTTGGCTGCCTGGTCAGCCTTTCGATTACCTCTAGCTACTGGGTTATCAGCTTTTTGGTGCCCTTGGCAGTGGATAATGGCTAGCTTGGCAGGAAGCCATAAGGCCGTAAGCAGGTTAAGTATCTCCTGCTTATTTTTTATAGTCCGTCCTTCTGCCGTCAGTAACCCCCTCTCCTGATAAATTGCCCCATGAATATGAGCTGTGGCAAATGCATAATGGCTGTCTGTGTAGATGTTAAGCCATTTTCCAGCTCCCAGCATCAGCGCCTTGGTGAGGGCTATGAGCTCTGCTCGCTGGGCTGACGTTCCGGAGGGTAGAGCCTCCGCCCATACGGTGTCCGTTTCGGTGACCACCGCTGCACCCGCATACCTGTGTCCGTCTTGCACAAAGCTGCTGCCATCAGTGAACCAAGTAGCCTTGGCATCGGGGAGGGGCCGGTCGGTCAGGTCCGTCCGGAATCCATGTACTTGTTCCAGGATTCCCGCACAGTCACGTAGTGGAGCACCTAGGTCAGGGTCGGGCACCAGGGTTGCAGGATTGAGGGCTGCACTGGGGTGGAACCGCACTCGTGGAGGGTTGAGTAGGAGGCTCTGGTAATGAGTCATACGTGTATTGCTCATCCATCTATCCGGAGGCTGTTTCAGGACTCCTTCAATGGCGTGTGGGGTCGTGATCCAGATCTCCTGTCCTAGGGTCAGTTTGTCTGCATCCTTGACTAGGAGTGCTGTCGCCGCAATAATTCTTAGGCATGGCGGCCAGCCGGCAGCCGCTGGGTCTAGTTTCTTAGACAGGTAAGCCACTGGGTGGTTCCAGGGGCCTAAGGCTTGAGTTAGAACCCCTTTTGCTATTCCCTTATGTTCGTCTAACAAAGAGGTGGAAGGGCTTCGTAATGTCTGGTAGGCCCAGGGCTGGGGCACTTAGGAGGGCCTTTTTTAACTGATTAAAGGCAGTTTCTTCTTTTTCAGCCCATTTAAATGTTTTCCCCTCTTTGGTGGCTTCATATAGGGGCTTGGCAACCTCAGCAAAACCTGGAACCCAGAGGCGGCAGTAGCCAGCTGATCCTAGGAATTCCCTCACTTCTCTTCAGGAGGTGGGAGTAGGGATCTTTAGGACAGTTTCTTTTCTGGCATCTGATAACCGCCGCTGTCCGCCCTCCAGGATATATCCCAGGTAACTCACCCTCTCCCTGCATATCTGAGCCTTCTTCGCGGATGCCCGGTACCCCAAGGCCCCCAGGGTAGCCAGCAGGTCCTGGGTCCCTCGCTCACAGTCTTTGGCTGTGTCGGCAGCAATCAGGATGTCATCTACGTACTGTAGGAGGGTGTGGCCAGGGTGCTCCCTTCTGTACTCACCCAGGTCCTCGTGTAGTGCCTCGTCGAAGATGGTGGGTGAATTTTTGAATCCCTGAGGTAGCCGTGTCCAGGTGAGTTGCCCACTGTAGCCCTCCTCCGGATCATGCCACTCAAAGGCGAACAAGGGTTGGCTCTGGGGTGCCAGCGGCAGACTGAAGAAAGCGTCCTTTAAATCTAGTACAGTATACCAGAACCTGGAGGGTGCCAAGGAGCTCAAGAGAGTATATGGGTTGGGAACAGTTGGGTGTATGTCCGTGACCCTCTTATTTACTTCCCGGAGGTCTTGTACCGGTCGATAGTCGTTTGTGTGAGGCTTTTTGACCGGCAGTGGGGGGGTGTTCCAGGCAGACTGGCAAGGAACTAGTACTCCTAGGCTTCGTAGTCTCCAGATGTGTGGCTGGATCCCCTTCCGGGCCTCCTGAGACATGGGGTATTGTTTGATCCTTACCGGACTCTCTCCTGGCTTGAGCTCTACCAGGACTGGGGTCCTGTGAGCGGCTAGTCCTATCCCCCCCGTCTCTGCCCAAACTGAGGGGAATTCTTGTAGCCATCTGTCTATATTATCCTCTCTTGGGAGCGCCTCCTGGTGGAGGAGGTATTCATCCTCCCGTTTCATGGTCAGTACCTGGATGGGGTGGCCCTTGCCATCGGTGACCTGAGGTCCCCCTTGTCTGAAAGCTATCTGAGCTCCAATCTTGGTCAGTAAATCCCGTCCTAACAGCGGGTAGGGGCATTCTGGTATTACCATAAAGGAGTGGGATACCCGGCCCGTTCCCAAATCTACTGTTCTTCGGGTAGTCCATGAATACTGGCTCATACCAGTTGCCCCTTGTACCCAGGACTTCTTGTTGGCTGGTTTTCCTTGTGGGGTGCGGAGGACCGAATGTTGTGCTCCGGTGTCGACAAGGAAGTCAATAGGGGTCCCCTCCACTTTAAGAGTTACCCTGGGTTCGGGGAGAGGGTCCGAACCCCGACTCCCCTAATCACTTAGTTCATCTAGCTCTAGGACTTTCACTCGATCAGTCTTGCTTCCCTTCCTGCCGGCCCTTTTTGGACAATCTCGGGCCCAATGCCCTATCTCCTTGCAGTATGCGCACTGATCCTTCTGCAGCCTCTGCTTCCCCCCCCCCCCCTTGGTGGTTCTTTTACCTTTTCTTGCGTCGTCTGCCAGCTGCCGGAGACGGCGGTCTCGTTCCTCGGGGAAGTCAGCAGTGGCAGCTAGTAGTATTCTGGCCAGGTCTCGAGTCTGCTTACTGCTGGCAGCCGCCATGGCGCGAGCCTGCTTGTCCTCAGGAGGCTCCCGGTTATTGTATACCTTTTCGGCTACCACCAGTAAGTCCTGCAGACTTTTTTCTCCTAGTCTATCTATTTTCTGTAATTTTCTCCTAATGTCTTTGGCCGATTGGTTTACAAAGGCCATGATGACAGCTGCCTTGCTTTCCGGAGCCTCTGGATCCATGGGGGTATAGGTACGGAATGCCTCCATGATCCGTTCCTAAAAGGCAGCCGGAGATTCATCTTTTTCCTGTTGCACATTTCCTACCTTGGCCAAATTGGTTGGCTTCCTAGCAGCCATTCGGAGACCCCCCATTAGAGTCTGGCGGTAGACCCGGAGCCTCTCCTTACCTTCTGCCGTGTTGAAATCCCACTGGGGCCGAGTTAAGGGGAAGGAGGCATCTATCTGAGCCTGGTTGGTGGTGGGATTCCCGTCTGCGCCCGGAACTAGTTTTCGGACCTCATTGAGGATTCTTTCTCTTTCTTCGGTCGTGAACAGGACCTGCAAAAGCTGCTGGCAATCGTCCCACGTGGGCTGATGGGTAAAAAGAACAGAGTCTAATAAATCAATAAGCCCTGCCGGTTTCTTGGAAAACTTAGGATTCTGAGCTTTCCAATTGTAGAGGTCACTAGTGGCGAAAGGCCAACAGTGATGGGGCTGATTCCCCTCCGCGTCTGGGGGTCCGGTGGCTCGCAGGGGCAGAAGAGTGGAGTCGGCGGTGGAGGCGGATTGCTCCCTCTGAGCCCTTTGTCTGGTAAAGGGCGGGCTTCCCACTGGAGCGTTTCCGCCTCCCGCTCTCGGAACAGCGTCTGCCTCCCCCGGAGGGGGGAGGATGGTGTTCTTCCGGCATCCTAGAGGGGTTATACGGGGGAGGAAAAATTAATTCTTCTTCAGTACCCCCCTGTAAGACAGGGTAGAGGGGTGCTGAAGGCTGGATAAGACTTTTCTTCTTCTTTGTCCCCTGCAAAGCAAGAATGGGTTTTGGCTCCGGAGGGAGCGGGGCTAGGAAGGGCTTAAGCCAAGAGGGTGGGTCTTCTACAAGGTCCTGCCAAGTGATAATGTAAGGGAGTTGATCAAGATGACCCGTCGTAGGCCGAGAGATGATACTCCTGACTCGGTGGATGGCAGGGAGGTCGAAGGTCCCCTCTGGTGGCCATCCAACATTGAAAGTTGGCCACTCGCTAGAACAAAACACCTGCCACCGACCCTTTCAGACTTCCACACTGAGGTTGTTAGCTCTTCCCCTCACATCCTTAAAGTGATCAATCATAATACTTAGAGGAGTAGTCTGAGTCTGTCCCATAACGTCCATCCAGTAAGTCCACCGAACAAAACAGAGAAACACAGAAACAGACAAACAGAGGGCCCCTAGAAAGTCTTCCAACTCCATGGAAGCAAAACTGCAAGCTAGCTTAGACCTTTGAGGGGATTCCACGTCCCTCCAAAACCGATGAGGGGATTCCACGTCCCTCCGAAACCGATGAGGCGATTCCACGTCCCTCCGAAACCGATGAGGGGATTCCACGTCCCTCCGAAACCGATGAGGGGATTCCACGTCCCTCCGAAACCGATGAGGGGATTCCACGTCCCTCCGAAACCGATGAGGGGATTCCACGTCCCTCCAAAGACGACGGCCTCACGCCAACCAGCGGGAGCGACCCGCCTCGGCTCAGACCTTTGAGGGGATTCCACGTCCCTCCAGAAGGGAGAATCGGAACGTCTTCCGAAACTCCCGGCCCGTGGTCCTCCAGTGCGTCCACTTAGACCGCGTCGGGCACTACCAGAATTCCAGAAATGAGCTCACACAGAAAAGACAGAACAAACGGACAGACAGACACTAACCATGGCCAGTCAGGCTCTCCGGGTCGGGGGTCCCTCGGGGGTCTTGGGGATCCCGGGACGAGCCCCCAAATGTTGTGCCCAGAATTCATGATCCCCAAAGACCACCAGGGAGCCGAGTCCGATGCAAAAGCAAAAGAGCCTTTATCTGAGCTAGCTTGAGCTCAGTCCCCTACCTGCACTGATGCAGCAGTGAGATACCAGGGAGAGAGAGAGAGTTTCAAAAGCACAAAGGTTTTATAGGGGTCTAGGGGCAGCCGATTAGCTGGGGAAGGGGCGTGTTTTGATCAGGAAGCTTGAATGGGTGAGCGGGAGGTCACTCAAAGGGAGGAGGCGTGGTCTAGGTGAAGGACACAGAACAAGATGGAGCCGGCCGGCGTAGGCCCGCCCTTTCACTATTATTTAAGGAGTACTACACTATGCATTATAAAATATAAAGTAAAAAGTCTCTAAAAATTCAACGTCCTGGAGAAAATGTTTGCAATATATTTGCAATATATATTGTCCTTTTAGAATTGTGGCAGGGCGATTGTGTGGGTCACTGTGTGTGTGTGTGTGTGTGTGTGTGTGTTCAAATGTTTCTATACAAATCATTTTTCTTCATATAAAGTTACTTTTTGTACACCGACCTGCAGTTTGCTTTTCTCACTTATCTTGGACATTCTAAAGCCACCTCCTCATTGTATACCTATACCTCATACTTCCTTATTAAGAACCCTGTATTCCTAAAGCTACCACCTTCTTTTAAAGGCCACATTGCATTCCTTTGCAGGCATCGTGGCTGGTCCGGCTGTCTAGGGGAGCCTGGTTCAGGACTTGCCATCATCGTTTGGTTCCTGTAGGACTTCTTCTTCAAAGCCAAAGAAAACTCAGGGTTATACACTGGTAGTCTGGCCACTGACCAATCTCCACAGACAGAAAAGCTGGTCAAGAAAAATGCAGACTATCTCAGTGGAACCTCCATGATAACTATGGAAGTAAAGACCACTCAGATGCGAACAAGGGAAGGACACTTATTCTGACCTTGTAAAGCAAGGGAGTTACTCATTATCAATTGTTTTGGGGAGTGACTCCAAGGCAGCAAAGGAGTGGAAAAGCTTTATGCTGGAAAAAATGGGAAGGCTTCAGATGTCCCAGGACTGGAGCCTGTTAGCACAGGAAAAGTGGAGGAGGGCCAGATAGAATTTGGGTGTCTTATGTGATTTATTAGGGGTGTATATTTGGCTTCCTCCACTTGGTCCAAACATTCACCATGAAGTTGGCCATGGTGGGAGTATTTACATTAGCAAAATTTCTAAATACAACTCAAGGTTTGCCTTATTGTTTTGTTGACTGTGCAGACTTAAAGTAATGAAAAAGAACAGTAACAATGCAGAATAAAACATGTGTCTGTAGCTTTATGTTGTAAATAGCACAAAAAATGAGGACATACTCTTTCAGTATTTAAAAACGATTACCATATTTAGCAAATGAGTCATGTCGTCTGATGAAGGAGTTACATTCCAACAAATGTTTGACAAAAACCTTTTTTTGTTGTTGTCAATGAAAATATCAGTCAATATTCATAACAGTATGAAATATATGTATGAATTTATTGGCATAAAGGGACTCATAATATTCCCTCATTATCCTTTTAATGCCTATAGAATCTGTAGTGATGTCACTTCTAACATTTCTGACATTGGAAATTCGTGTATTCCCATCTTTTCTGTATGATCAGTTTGGGTAGAGGTTCATCAATTATACTGATATTAAGGCTTTGGATTTCACTAATTTTCTCTACAATTTCTCATTTTCTATTGCACTCATTTTTGTTTTGATCTTTATTATTTCTTCTGCTTTCTCTGGATTTCAGTTCTCTTCTTTTCTAGTTTCTAAAGGTGAAAGCTGGGGTCCTTGATTTGAGACCTTTTTTTCTATAAGTGTTTAATGTGATCAACTTTCCTTGAAGAGCTGCTTTAGAAGGCTTCCACAAATTGTCTTACATTGAGGGATTTTTTTTCCCCATTCCATTCAAAGTAATTTTAGAGCAATTTTTAAAAATTTATTTTGGTGTGTGTATGTGACAAAAAGAGTCATCAAACATAGAAGGGCTCTTCCTAAAGAGCTTCTATAAAAGTGCTATTGCAAATGCCATGCCTCTTTGTCCATTAAAAAAGTATTCCCCTGAGATTGTGAACAAAACACAATGCCTACTCTCTGCACTTTTATTCCATATTAATATTGGTGTTTTTGTCTAGTGCAATAAAACAAGAAAATGAATATATAACATTTGGAAAGGAATAAATAAGGAATTTATCACTAGCCACCTTAAATTTTTTCCCTAAATAACGTCTGCACTGGGTCCTTCTTTGGAGATCCAATTCACTATTGCAATGCTTCCCTACCCCCTGTAATTTTCTTCACTCCTTCTGGTTCTTTTCTACTTCCAAAAGACAGACCTATTACCTTCTAAGATACCATGCAACTCAACACCTTAGACTCATTGCTTATTGTCTGTGTCCCTTAATGAGAATGCAATTTCCATAAGGAAACATTCCTTGTTTATGTTCTGTGCACTCATACATCATATACCTAGAAATGTGCCTGACCCACATAAGGTACATGTCTGCTGAAGCACTAAACAAATATCCTGCACAGAATTCCTGTTCATTTGCAACATTGTGTGTTGTTTCCAACTCTACCCACCCAGTACAGTCTCTCCCTTCAATTTCAGTACCCTCAGATCTCTCAGGAAAGGAAAGAAATGGTATTTTGGATTCACCAAGTGGATAGGATGTGCTCAGCTTAGTTCTCTCACTTACTAGATTTCAGTGCCTTCTGTTCAATTTGCATGAGGATTTTTGCCCTCCCCATCCTGTCCTGACACTCCTGTTACATATCTCAATTAATCACTTTTAATAGCATTTGGGGGTGTGCACAGTTCACAAATGTTTTCCACAAATAATCTTCAATCCCCAGGAGACACTGTCAGTGCAATTACAGGTGAAATGATAATCACTTCCCAGCAAGCAGATGAGATCACAGAACCTCAAAACCTTTATCTCAGGGTTCAAAATCCCCCTTTCCGCACCTGCACAGGTTCCATCACCGCAGCCACTGCCCTCACAGCAAACTCCAACTGGGTTAGTAGCTATTTTTTTCCCCCAATTAACTTCTTCATTATTATAAGGAGTTTATCTCAGGAAAGCCAGGGATAACCGTTCTCCCAGAAGCAGTAGGTTTTCTCAAGCAGAAACATACAAAACCCAGCCGTGGGGAGACATCTGCTCCGGAACCAGCTGAGGAAAGGAGAGGCCCTTGCCACCCTCGTGCACCTGCTTCAGGGCCACCCCGGGTGCTCCCTCCAGCCGCCAGTTCCAGCCCCCTGTGAAATGGGCTCTCACCTGTCTGCAGCCCTGACTCACAGGCTGCACCCTGGAGCCGTCACAGCAGGGGCATGTGATCGGCAGTGAGAGACGATGAGTTCCCAGACGGTGAGTGTCTGAGCAGCCATTGCTGGGACGCCCCAATGCTTCTGGGGGTGCTGCTCTGCTTTGCAAAGGGGAAAGGCATGTGGTGCTGACTAAAGCCCAATGATCTGTGTCCAAATTTCTCTCGTTTGTAAAAATTCACATCTCATTTACAGAAAATAAGGTCTCATTTGTTTTCATGATAGAAACAAACATCTTACGGTAAGAAAAATGTGGCCACAAGTTTGTGGGGGGCAGGAGCGCCTGGGTGGTCGGTTAAGCCTCGGACTCTTGATTTCAGCTCATGTGGTGATCTCACAGTTTGTGGGTTCAAGCCCCATGTCCGGCTCCGTGATGAGAATGGCTGCTTGGGACTCTCTCTCTCTGCCCCTCCCCTGCATTCTCTCTCCCTCAAAATAAATAAACGTTATGGGGCGCCTGGGTGGCGCAGTCGGTTAAGCTTCCGACTTCAACCAGGTCACGATCTCGCGGTCCGTGAGTTCGAGCCCCGCGTCTGGCTCTGGGCTGATGGCTCGGAGCCTGGAGCCTGTTTCCGATTCTGTGTCTCCCTCTCTCTGCCCCTCCCCCGTTCATGCTCTGTCTCTCTCTGTCCCAAAAATAAATAAACGTTGAAAAAAAAAATAAAAAAAAAATAATAAATAAATAAATAAACGTTAAAAAAGAGTTTGTGGGGGACAGACAAGAGGAATACTCAGGACTGTAGTAGTCTCAAAACACAAATGTTACTCCAACAGGTATCCAGATTTTAAAGGCGCTTCAATAGTCTTGTCCTTGTACAAATCTGACGTTTTCTCTACCCTTTAGGGACCTCAGCTGTTCTTTGGATCCATTCTTATCCATTTGGATCCATCCTTATCCATCTATCATCTATCTTTCTATCTAAATACATACATAGTGTGTGGCCACCCCATCCACTTACCCACCTACCTCATTTTATACGCTGTTATTTTCAAAGAGAAACTAATTCTGGCCAGAGACTCTTTAGTGACAGGCTGGCTCGCCTTCCCCTCTCTGAGAGCAAGGGCACTAAACTGAGATTCTCCCTGTGACTCACAAAGCCACTATGATCAGGTGGACGTTGTGAGCCATTATTGCCCTGTGCACTGCTACAATTTTATCGGGCTGGAGTGGTTAATAATCACACTGATCTGAAGATTCGTGTGTTTCTGTTCTCTTTCTTTTATGTTTATTTATTTTTGAGAGAGAGAGAGAAAGAGAGAGAGAGCACGAACAGGGAAGGAGCAGAGAGAGAGGGAGACACAGAATCTGAAACAGGCTCCAGGCTGAGCTGTCAACACGGAGCCCCACGCGGGACTCGAACCCACAACCCTGAGATCATGACCTGAACTGAAGTCTGACGCTTAACCGACTGAGCCATGTAGGCACCCCTAGATCTCTTATTAAAAAGAAAAAATATCGGGGCGCCTGGGTGCCTCAGTCGGTTAAGCGTCCAACTTCGGCTCAGGTCATGATCTCGTGGTTTGTGAGTTGGAGCCCCGTGTGGGCTCTGTGCTGACAGCTCGGAGCCTGAAGCCTGCTTCGGATTCTGTGTCTCCCTCCCTCTCTCTCTGCCCCTCCCCTGCTCATGCTCTGCCTCTGTCTCAAAACATTTTTAAAAAATTTTTTAATAATTATAATAAAAGAAAAAAATAGTCCTTCTTTGCTCCCTGGCTCTGCCCCTTTCCCGGCTGCCGCTGCCGCTGGGGGAGCCCACCCCTCACTCTCACCCCGTCCTGGCCCTGTAGGCGCGGCCTGGCATGGCCTCCTCCCTGCGCCACCGTGAGATGCTGCCCTCTGGGCCCAGCGGCGCCCCCAGTCCCGTCCACCACGCCCCACCCGATGCGAAAAGCAGGGCCGGGTCCAGGCCAAGTGCAAAGCCAGAGGAGCCACGAGTACCATGACTAGGAGGCATGCCTCCGGAGCTTAGGTCACCAAGATGATTACCAACTGGTTGGAAAACGTGGTCCGGGAAAGCATAGTGAAGTATTTGAGGCCATTAACATCACTAACAGCGAGGCAGTGGTTGCAAAAATTCTCAAGCCAGTGAAGAAAAAAGATAAAAGGAGAGGTTAGGGTTCTGGAGAAGCTTCATGGTGGGACAAATATCATTAAGCTGAGGGACACCGTGAAGGACCCTGTGTCAAAGACATCAGCTTTGGGGGGCACCTGGATGGTTCAGTGGGTTAAGCACCCGGCTCTTGGTTTCGGCTCCGGTCATGGTCTGGAGGTTCAGGAGTTTGAGCCCTGCATCTTCGGACCGTGTGGAACCTGTTTGGGATCCTTTCTCTCTCTCCCTCCCTCCTCATGCTCTCTCTGTCTCATGTGTTCTCTCTCTCAAAATGAATAAATAAACTTAAAAACGATTACACCTGAAAATAATGGAATGTCATTTTCAATTGAGTTCACTTTATTATTTTAGAAACAAGCATTTCATAATTTTACTATGTTTTTACTTCCGAGTATCACCTGTTCATACACAGTGCCAGCATTTTTAAAATAGATTATCTAAATGATTAATATCTATAGAGAGATCATGCTATTTGTCCTCCTTTATAATCTACACAGGTAAATAATTTCTTTGTATTTAAGTTTAATTCATTGCTGGTACATCTTTACTTATCTCGACTTTCATGTTAATGAAAAAAATGGCCTCTGATTTGGGCTACGCATGGTAATGATGTGTCAAAACAGATTTATAAAAATATACTCTAATATTTTTACATGGCAGATTTGACATCTTTATGTTAAGATATAGGGTATAATTTAATTCTAAGATGAGAGCAAGAAATTTACCTCTTAAAAAAATAAATTTACCTCTACTATTTCAAATAAATCTCCAAGTAGTTTAACCATGTATTAAATAAATAATTTTCCAAAATATTTGATGATTTACTTTCATCCAACACAGTTTTTGGTTTACTGACTCTGATCTGTGCTATTGATCCGTGTACGTCTTCAGCAATGACAAGTTGTGGTTAATGGTCTTTGTATCTAACACAGCAAGTTCTCTTCATTGAACTTAAGTGTAAATTTATAGAAGGTATATAATACATTATGTAATATGGAATGTATATAATATATAGTATGTAATTGGGTATGTTTACATTTTTTGTTTTGTAGTATTAGAAAAACGTAGGGGTGCCTGGCTGCCTCACTCGGTACAGCATTTGACTCTTGATTTCAGGGTTGTGAGTTCAAGCTCTATATTAGGCACGGAGACTACTTAAAATAATAGTTAAAAAGAAAGAAAAGAAAAATTTATAAATTTTCACTTGAATTACATGAAAAAGACACTGTGTTAATTAAATCATTTACAATATTAGACTTTCTGTCTTGGAAATAAGTCTATCTCTGCTATTTGTTTACTACTGATTTTAAGCTTTTTTTTTTAAGTTTATTTATTTTGAGAGAGAGAGAGAGAGAGAGAGAGAGAGAGAGAGAGAGAGAATCCCAAGCAGGCTCCACGCTCAATATGAAGCCCAACTTGGGGCTGGATCTCACAACGAGATCATGACCTGAGCCGAAATCAAGAGACAGATGTTTAACCGACTGAGCCACCCAGACACCCCAAACAGAGCATTATTTCTCCTTCTCCTTCCTATCCTCCTTCTCCTCCTACTCCTTCTTCTCCTCTTCCTTCTCCTCCTCCCCTTCCTCCTTCTTCTTCTTTTAAGTTTATTTATTTATTTTGAGAGACACACAGAGAGGGGGGTGGGGCCAAGAGAGATGGAGAGACAATCCCAAGCAGGCTCCATGCTGTCAGGGCGGAACCCCACGTGGGGCTCAATCTCAAGAACTATGACATCATGACAAGAGCCGAGATCAAGAGTTTGATGCTTAGCCTATTGAGCCGCCCAGGTGCTCCCAAACAGAGTATTTCTTAAAGACAGACCATTCTTCTTATGGAAGTCTCCCTTTAAAATCTTGTTGAATTTAATTTTCTATTAATTTACTTCAGATCTCTGCCTCTTTTTCCATCACTGATAAGGTTTTTTATCTGAGTGAAAGCACTGACTTTCCACAAAGGTTCATACAAAATAGACCTGGTTTGGATACCTGCCCCAAAGAGTTTCCCTAATGTGATTCCTTTCTTTTGAGTATCATGGTGATTTATATACTAAGCTAGATCCCTTACATTTAGAATTATGGGAAAATCTGATACATTTCATTAACTGACAAGCTTATAAGCATCTGTATTTTAGGCGGGTTTTACCTTTAGTTTCCAAACTGCTCATTTATCTGTTCCCTCTGGATACAGATGTCACTTGGTTTTAAGAGTCCTGTCTAAAGACAGAAAAAAAAATTAAGTACGGTAAGAATAAAGTAATTTAACAATGAAATGCTAAGAATAAAATGTGTATTGTCTAGGTTGAAAAATATTGCCTTAAAGACACAAAACTTAGAAAATATTATTAACAGAAGAAAATGTCTTTGAAAACTGGTATAATGGAATATTTCAAATATATGTGAAAGATAACAGCATAAGGCCCACAGACTTATCACCACCTTAAACAGTTAAATTACCAGCACGCAGTCATTTCATTTCATCTATACTGTCACCCACGTTATCCACACCAGATTATTTAACAAAAAAAATCATATGTATAATTATATTCTCAAGTAAATAATCAAGAACGTACTCCTACACAATGACATGGGATGTAAAGATTGGATTCCTTCATAAGGAGGACCTGAGTACCTTTCTAATACCTACAATAACTACTCAATAATATCATTAAATACCAATAAGAGCTCATGTTTCCCTTACTCACCCCCATATAATTTGTGTTTTTCTATTAAGAGTTTGGCAATTAATAAGTCCCCCTCTTTTTCTTATTCTTATAAAAAATGGATCATTTATCTAGAATAATTTAAGATGTTCTATCAACTTATTACATCCTACTGATACTGCTTCATATGCTGTCCCAGTCAGTCACACTAAAGGTATAATTTTTGCTAGTGGCTTACTCAAGTTCTAGTTCAGTTTATTGTGAAGAACACTTCAGAGGTAGTACAGTTCCTTCTTATTGCCTCCCATTCAAAGAAGTTTTTTATAGCTTTTTATATGAGCTTTTTATAAGTTTTTTATAGCTCAGCACAGAGCCCAACTCGGGGCTCGAACCCATGAGCTGTGAGATCACGACCTGAGCCGAAGTCGGATGCTCAACGGACTGAGCCACCCAGGTGCCCCTGTGAGAAGTTGCATTTAGAGGCCACAATCTGGAGAACAGAGGTGGTAGTTGCTCGGGAGTTGATCACAATATCTGAACCTGTTCAGTTAAAAAAACTATATCTATCTCTCTATACATTTCAAGTCAAATACACATTGGTTAATGTTGACTTCTTTCAATTACATGGATCACATTAATATTCTTATTCAGTCATTTAAAAAAAATTGATGATTTTACTAAAAATACGATATTGGATACCAGTTCACAATCTTGGCTGATAGTTTTGGTGTTTTGTTTGAATACACCCTGATAAAAATCAACAGACACAATTATTTTTTTTTAGTTTCTCAAAAGTTATTATTTGTATGGATTGGTCATAAACTTCTCACATAATAAGGGTTGTATAGGTATGCAAACATGTTTTAAAGTCACTTTGAGATTGAAAGTAATGAGTTATTCTTGGGGCGTCTGGGTGGCTCAGTTGGTTAAGCATCCCACTTCGGCTCAGGTCATGATCTCACATTTCATGGGTTCAAGCCCTGGGTTGGGCTCTGTGCTGACAGCTCAGAGCCTGGAGCCTGCTTCAGATTCTGTCTCCCTCTCTCTATGCCCCTCCCCTACTCACAGTCTATCTTTCAAAAAATGAATAAAGCTGTTAAAAAAAAAAAGGAATTCGTAATTACATTTATCTAAAATATCTAACGATTGGTGGAAGAGTATAAACCTCCAACTCCCATGTGGAGATAGGACTCTTAAGAAAAAAGAACTAGAGATTCCACATTTAAGAGAGCAGAGATCATCGGGGACTTCAATATTCTCAGATTCTCAATGTTACCCTGACCTGGAACCAAATTTCAAAATTACTGTGACATTCGAATGATCCTCCAAATCTGAAACTCTTCCTACCCAACAAGGACCTCATGATCCCCTGATCAGTAGGAATTTTTAATGTGGTCACCCCTCACAGACGTGTAGCGTTTAACAGCATGGTTTGTTCCGGCATATAAAGTTCTACTCAAGGAGCATAATGATGGATATTTCAATATTCTTTCTCTGAGAGCACAGTGCACATAATTTAGCCCCTACCCATGTCTCCATGGCGTCTATTCCCTTTTGATTAAGGGAATAGAATGAGTCTCTTTTGCCCTTGAACGACTACAGTTCAAACATAGGAGTGACCCATGGTGATCACAGGTGTTAAGTAGTCAGAGACTCCTCCAAGTTGACTCTGATTTACAGAAACTGTGTAAATTCTCACTCCACATAAAATGACATCTTTGTTGGAGAATTAAATTCATTACATGTTTTCTTTTCAAAGTTATTTATGGAACTTTCCCTTGGTTTAAAATTCTTCTCTGATAAAGTTCATATGTATATTGTACTACATTTTCTTAAAATTACCCTTCAATTTTAATTGCTGTTATAAAAATTACAATTGTATCTAAACATTTTAAACAAATCCATCTGCCTATAAAGTTGATGTGAATGTTTATGTCTAAATATGCCACGACTCCCTCCTCCTTCAATAACCCAAGGCCTAAAGGTTGCTGTCAATTGGTGTGCATCCTTGGAGAAACATCTTATCTACAGTGACGTAGTAAAATCTCCTTTAAATAACCACTATCTGACCCTTTTGTTGCTTTTAAGGACATATTCTGAATGTCCTCTATGCAGAAAAAATGTGGTTTATGGAAAGCCCTACAGGAAACATGAAGACAGTAATACATATATTTTGTTTCCTCCAGATCTTCTGCCCCAGTTAAGACCAATTTCCACTTGAAATTGATGGGCTCTTCCAACTTGGAAATGGGCATTATCTTCCTCATTCAGGCAGCAGTGGGGATCCTGGGAAATTCCCTCCTCTTTGGTGTTTATACCTTCACTTTGTTCACAGGACACAAGTTGAAACCCAAAGACTTGATTCTCAACCAACTGGTCTTAGCCAACAACTTGGTGCTTTTCTCCAAAGGGATCCCTCAGACCATGGCAGCTTTTGGATGGAAATCTTTCCTAGATGACCCTGGATGTAAAGTTGTCTTCTATGTCCACAGGGTGAGCAGAGGAGTTGCCCTCAGCATCACCTGCCTGTTGAGTGGCTACCAGGCCAGTAAGCTTCATCCTAAAATCTCTGGGGTGATGGGGCTCAGAACATCTCCAAAATGCATTGGCTTCTGCTGTTTCCTCTGCTGGATCTTGCATCTCCTGTTAAATATCTACACCCCAATGAAAATGACTGGGCCAGTGAACAGCAAAAACCTTACTTTAAAAAATATATTTGTCTACTGTTCTAAACTACCACAAGATAAACTTAGAGACTCACTAAATGCTGTCACATATTTTTATTTTGACTTTGTGTTTTTGAGCATCATGGTGTGGGCCAGTGGCTCCATGGTCCTTGTCCTGCTCAGGCACAAGCAGCGAGTCCAACACATTCACAGCCGCAGCCTTTCCCCCAGACCCTCCCACGAGGCCAGAGCCACACAAACCATCCTGATGCTGGTGAGCTCCTTCGTCTGCTGTTACTGTCTCTCTTCCATTTTGTCTCTTTGCATAGCATTTATTCGGAGTCCAAACGAGTGGCTAGTAAACATCAGTGTGTTTGCAGCATCATGTTTTCCAACATTCAGCCCATTTGTGTTCATCAGCAGTGATGTGCATGTCTCTCGGTTCTGCTCTGCCTGCTGGACAAGGAAAACAATTTCCTTAATCTGGTAAAACAGCTGTATATCTTTTGATCTGTGCAGATAAATCTATTTTTAGTTTCACCCTTCATTAAAATATACGTGACTATTTGGTGCTAGTTACAATTCTAGGAATCTGTGATATCCAGTGATTAACACCCCACTCTCATACAGGCATAGTAGAGCCAAAATAGATTTATACAACATGCAATTATTACTTAACATACACAGGCTGTATTCCTCAACTAAGAAGTTTAAGGTCCTTTACAGAGTATAGTGTATGAGAACTACCAAGTTTGCCAACATAAGTAAAATGTCACCTATATCTAGTAAGGGCTTCTCAATAGTTGTAATATGTTTTTTCCCTAAACGTAAGTGAATGAGACTGTATCTATCAGGAAAAGATCTGGAATGGCCCATATGGGGAATGTACATGCAACTTTTTTTTTTTTAATGTTTATTTATTTTTGACAGAGAGAGAGAGAGCATGAGCAGGGGAAGGGCAGAGAGAGAGGGAGACACAGAATCTGAAACAGGCTCCAGGCTCCGAGGTGTCAGCACAGAGCCTGATGCGGGGCTTGAACTCACGGACAGCGAGATCATGACCTGAGCCAAAGTCGGACGCTCAACAGACTGAGCCACCCAGGCACCCCTGTACACGCAACTTTAATAAACAACAAAACTGTAGTGTTTGTGGCAGAATACCACAGATCAGAGAAAAATTCTAAACTTTGTCCTAACAATGACAAAGATCAATGAAGAGGTGTAGGAACATGTGTGAATCATCACCTTTGCTTTTTAGATGTCATTTAGTACATACATAATAAAATGTGTTTCATTTTAATAAACTTCCATTTGACTCCCAATTTTGGTTAAAATATTATGGTTTAATGGTTCTCAAACCTAGTGTGTTTCCAACCTTCAGTCACTGGCATTTATTTTAAATAAAAGGCAGGCACACCTGGGTGGCTCAGTCGGTTGAACATCCCATCTTGATTTCGGCTCAAGTCATGATCCCAAGGTCGTGGGATCGAACCCTGCATCAGGCTCTGTGCTGAGCGTGGAGCCTGCTTAAGATTCTCTTTCTCTCTCTCTCCACCTCTCTCCCCTGCTTGCACTCCCCCTAAAATAAAATAAACAAACAAAAGACAAAATTTCAAGAGCTTAAGCATTTTTCACTCTATTTCTCACATTTAGTATCAAATATAAGAGTTCTTTTTTCCCCCACTGGCCTATTTTTCTCTATTTAATTCACGCTGTTCATATTGTCCTTAAGGATTTTATCTTATTTTATATTAGTTTAGTTTAGTTTAGTTTGAGAGAGAAAGAGAGAGGGAGAGAGCTGGGGGGAGGGCAGAGAGAGAGGGAGAGACAGAGAATCCCAAGCAGCCTCTAAACTGTGAGCACAGAGCCTGACACGGGGCTCAAACTCACAAACCATGAGATCATGACCTGACCTGAAATCAAGAGTCACATGCTTAACTGACTGAGCCACCCAGGCGCCCGTGTCTTTAGGATTTTAATTCAATCTTTTAATTTTGCTGAAGAGTCCAGGCAATTTTACAACTACAGTAAAACCTTGGTTTGTGAGTAACTTGTTATGTGTTCCACAAAAGAAGCAAACATTTCTAATATATTTTAACTTTATAAACGAGCAATGTCTTGCAATACGAGTAGTACATGATGCCAAACGTCACATGATTACAACTGAACCAATGGTTCTCTCTCTCTCCCTCTCCCTCTCTCTCTGCAGGATTGTGGGTGATTGTCTCCCATGCTCAGATGCTCAGTCTCAGGGCATGGTATTTGGCAGAAATCAGTGATTTTTCAGAATGCTGGAAGTTGCCTACAACTGGTACTAGTGTATTTTTTGTCACTTCAAAGCACCTGTGGACAGTCCTTTGTTTCTCCATACAAGAGAAAGCTTATGAAGGCTTTGCTTCATTCTAGGTCAGGCTGCCTGCAGATATAGACCCTTTCCTCTGCTGCCATATTGCCTTATATGTTTAATGTAACATAGTATATGACAAGAGTGTATTAACATTATACTGCAGTCAATATCCACACGAGCATATACAATGACCCCCGTGCAGAAAAAGATTCCATTGAGCCAACAGACAGCAGTGATTCTGTTATAACGAAAGTTGTCCTACACAATAACTCTCCTCTCATCTCCCTCACACCAGCCATGAAGGTTTTCAAAGGTAAGTGCAGGTTAATTTATTTTTCTTTATATTTTGTATTATATTACAGTATTGTAATCATTTTTATTTGAATATTTTTGGTTGTGAAATGAATCATCTGAGTTTCCATTATTTTTTATGGAGAAATTCACTTTGATATACAAGTGCTTTGGATTACAAGCATGTTTCTGGAACAAATTATACTCGTAAACCAAGGTTTTACTGTATTTTATAGTTAATTTTGATAAATCCTAGGACTGAATGCTGTCTTCGAGAAAGTATAACCTTATTTATTTGCACACAGAAAATGACATTTAAAGGCCTCCTTAAGTCCAATTAATTTTTATAAAAATTTCATGAACTGTGCAACTCTTTCTTGAGCTCAAGTTTGCACAATAGTCTCTGATGAGGCCTTATCGTTCCCATTATATCCATTCACACAGTCCCCGCTATCAGGTCAGGGTGTGTTTCTCTAAACCACCCTGATTAAATGCTTTCTAATTACCAGTCACCACTAACTTCTGTCTTCTCTAGTCCTAAGGTAATTCTTAGACCAATTAATTCCTGAATAGTTGATGAGAATACATTGTACCTATAACTGAGCCTTAGCCCAAGGACACCTAATCCATACAGTTGATCAACGAAGCCACAGAAGATACAGCAGTTTCCTTATCTGTGATGACCCCACCTCTCTGACTCAGGCAGACCCACTCCCAGTGAGCTCTCGGAGACCTGTGCTTATGCCCGCCGCCCTCAGTTCCTTCCTCACCTGCAGGTCTGTCCCCTGACCTTACTGGTCGGTATGCTCGATGGCAGATTTCATATTTTCTAACAGTGCGCCTGAAATTATTTTCTCTTTATGGGTTTACTAACAATTTGCTCATACATACAAGCTAACTATCCTCATGTCCATCTGGAAGATGAGAAAACACATTTACAGCCTATGAACTCCAGCCATCATTCCACAGCACCACTCGACTCAACCTTGTTTGTCCAAGTTCCAGACCCTGTTTTTAATGGAAATACTTTGCTTCCAAGTAACTGATCATCCTGTTTCTGAAGTTGAATGAATCATTTGGGGAAAGGTGTTTCTTTTGCATTTTATGGACTGATCTGTGTTTCACCTGATTTTCAGCCAAGCAATCACTTTCTGGGTCTGTAAACACTGATAGGGATACTGATTGTGTTTATGTTTCATGCCTTGCCCCTCATGACAGAAGTCTCACTCAAGAGAAACCTGCTAGTTAAATCTAACATTCAACCTTTTTGGTTTCCCATTTCCTTTTTTTTTTTTTTTTTCTCTTTTCAGCTCTGTGCAGGTTATGTATAATTCATCTTCATTAAATTCTTACATTTTATTTATGTTTTTTGGTGCTATAATTTAAGGACCACACTTATGTTTACCCCATTTTTTTCTTTACACTTTTATTGTGAAATGTAACATTACTACAGGGAATTATTATACATATATTATATATATATGTATATATATTAAGTATATTTAGAATATTATATATGTATATAGATTAAATATATATATTTAGAATTTAACAAATGTTCCTAAAATAGATACTTCTGTACCTGCCACTGAGGGAAATACAAAGTATACTTGTAGTGTGCCCTGTCATGTCAAGTGCTCCATCCCAGACACGGTCTACACCTCCTCCAAGAGGAAAGCAACATCCAGATTTTTAAAGTCGGCATCTTTTGGACTTAAAGAAATTTTTAACGCGTATTCATTTTTGAGAGACAGAGTGCAAGCTGGGAGGGGGGCGGGGGGGGGGGGGGGGGGACACAGAATCTGAAGCAGGCTCCAGGCTCTGAGCTGTCAGCACAGCTCCCGACATGGGGCTCGAATTCATGAACTGAGATCATGACCTGAGGCAAAATTGGAAGCTTAACCAACTGAGCCACACAGGTGGCTTTTGGATTTTCTCAATAGTTTTCCTTACTATGCATAAATTCTAAAACTATAGTTTGTTTTTGTATACTATTGACATTTATATGAGTGAAATCATATATTATGCATTTATTTCTTTTGCCCAACCCATGTCAGTAAGATTCATTTATGCTGTTCAATGTGTCTGCATCATCCATTTTCATTGCCGTTGAGGGCACCACATTCCACTTTCCTAACGGCACACGGGACAAAAATGAGGCAGAAACAAGTCAGCTGCAAGAGAAAGGGAGCAGGGGACGACAGTTTGGAAGGATGGTTGCCCCAAACTCCTCATTCTCGTATTTATTGGGAAAATCATATCAATCATCAATAGACATCACAATTCATTACACTGTTTAAAGAGTGTTCTCAGGGGGAAAACAGAGCTTGTTGAAGCATGTAGCGGGAGTAATCTATGGCTGAGCAGGCACAATCAAAACATCTGATCAGACCCATAACAGGTGGTCATGGTCTCTGAGAAGGCGGAGAAGTACGAGCAAAAGCAGCAGGCGGCTGTCCACCCTGAGCGGGCCAGGCGTTCCCAGCTGCTCGGCTTCAGCAACATCAACCGCCTCCCCAGAGAGACATTTCACTAGATGTTTTTAATCTTAGAGCTATATTGTTTATCGTATAGTTCTAGTTAATGTTTTCCTCCAATATTATGTTTTAAGCATCACATTGATCTGAGGGCCCATTACACTGTATCACGATTTCTATTCTACAGTGATGGACCTTTGTATTGCTTTCACGTGTTGGGAGTAACAATGCAGCTGTGTAAGTTTTCGTCCATGTTTTGATGCATATTAGAACATATTTCTTTAGAGAAGTTCCCTCCCACACCAGGTTCTGTAACATAGTCTATCATAAATCAAGTGATTGTCCAGATGTATGTGGATTTCCTTCTAAACTCTACATGGTTCCCACTGATCTGTATGTGTAACTCTGCAAATATCTAATACCAAACTGTCATTTTTAGTTTTATAACAAGCCCTAATTTCTGAAGAACAATCCACCTTATCTTTTTTTTTCTTTACCTTCTAAATGTGTCTTGATGATTATTTTTCCTGTGAATTGTAAGTTTTAACTTCTTTTTTAAATGTTTTTATTTATGTTTGAGACAGAGAGAGACAGAGCATGAGCAGGGGAGGGGCAGAGAGAGAGGGAGACACAGAATCCGAAGCAGGCTCCAGGCCCAACGCGGGGCTCGAACTCACGGACTGTGAGATAATGACCTGAGCTGAAGTCGGACACTTAACCGACTGAGCCACCCAGGTGCCCCGAATTGTAAGTTTTAAAAACCAACTGTCGGGGCGCCTGGGTGGCTCAGTCGGTTAAGCGTCCGACTTCAGCTCAGGTCACGATCTCGCGGTCCATGAGTTCGAGCCCCATGTCGGGCTCTGGGCTGATGGCTCAGAGCCTGGAGCCTGCTTCCGATTCTGTGTCTCCCTCTCTCTCTGCCCCTCCCCTGTTCATGCTGTGTCTCTCTCTGTCTCAAAAATAAATAAACGTTAAAAATAAAAAATAAAAACCAACTGTCAACTTCAACCAGAGTAACAAGAGTCAACAAAATAAAAACTTAAAATAAGCATTTCAGCACTTGCAACTCTTTCTCTTAAAACTATCAACCATACCAGAATTTACTTTGAAATTGTGTATGTCTGCAAAATTATTTTTTATTTTTTTTTTTAAATAGTAGAAAACATTATCGGGATATGGATTATCCTTACATCCCAGCCCCATTTCACCATCCTGCTTGTTTTTTTCTAATTTGAATATTAGTTGTTTTTTTTTTTTTATTTTTTTTTCAACGTTTATTTATTTTTTGGGGGACAGAGAGAGACAGAGCATGAACAGGGGAGGGGCAGAGAGAGAGGGAGACACAGAATCGGAAACAGGCTCCAGGCTCTGAGCCATCAGCCCAGAGCCTGACGCGGGGCTCGAACTCACGGACCGCGAGATCGTGACCTGGCTGAAGTCGGACGCTTAACCGACTGCGCCACCCAGGCGCCCCTGAATATTAGTTTTTAAGAGTCATTATGGCAGATTCCTAGTTTGGAAAAAAAAAATTCCGAGGTCTAATATGCCCACAAATACATATATTTTTAAATGTTTACTTATTTATTTTGACAGAGAGAGATAGGGAGTGAGCAGAGGAGGAACAATGAGAGGGAGAGTAAGAGAATCCTAGGCAGGCTCTGCACCATCAGTGCAGAGCCCAATGTGGGGCTCGAACTCCCCAACCGTGAGATCATGACCTGAGCCGCAATCAAGAGTCTGATGCTCAACTGACTGAGCCACCCAGGCACCCTTATGCCCACAAATATTTTGATTGCTTTTTCTTTCAAATGGCATGCATATTGGCTGAGGACATTTCTTTTGAAACTTTATTTACTACTTAGCCCATTCTATCTTTTCAAAATATTTTAAGGTTTTTTCAATTAACTTAATTCCAGTGTAATTCAGGTACAGTGTTATATTAATTTCAGGTGTACAATACAGTGGTGATTCAGCAGTTCTCTATATTTTTTAATGTTTTATTTAAACATTAAATACAGAGTGTGTGAGAGCACGTGTGAGAGGGGAAGGGGCAGAGAAAATCTCAAGCAGGCGCTGTGCTGTCAGTGCAGAGCCTGATGAGGGGCACGAACTCACGAGTCATGAGATGATGACCTGAGCCAAAATCAAGAGTTGAATGCTTACTCAACTGAGCCACCCAGGGACCCGTTTTGTTTCTTAAATTCCATGAGTGAAATTAAATGGTATTTGTCTTTCTCTGACTTCTTTCACCTAGAATTATACCCTTCAGATTCATCCATGTTGTTGCAAATGACATTTCATTCTTTATGGCTAACATTCCTATACATCCTGAAGATGTACATACACACACATACATATTATACACACATTGTATACACACACATCTTTATTGATTCATCTATTGATGGACACTGGCTATTTCTAGATCTTGGCTATTGCAAATAATGCTGCCATAAACATAGGGATGCCTGTATCTTTTCAAATTCATGTTTTCGTATTCTTTGAGTACATGCCCAGTAGTGGAATTACTGGATCATACGGTAATCCTGCTTTTAATATTTTCTGTAATCTTCCTATTGTTTTCCACAACAGCTGCACCAGTTTGCATTCTCACCAAGAGTGCTGGAGGGTGCCTTTCTCCTCCACATCCTTGCCAACACTTGTTGCCTTTGGCGTTTCTGATTTTAGCCATTATGACAGGTGTACGGTGATAGCTCATTGTGGTTTTGATTTGCACATCACTCATTAGTGATGTTGAGCATCTTTTCATGTGTCTGTTGGCTGGCTGAGGATATTCTTGATACACATAATTTTTACTTCAATATTTTAAAAACATTTATTTCACGGTACATTTGCATTCACTAACTGTGGAAAGGGAAGAGCTCAAAAAGATTCTTGTTCCTCTATATTTCCTACTGTACATGTGCATAACTTTCTCCTGTCCTTGATTCTCCTTATTACAATGGGTCTAAACAGCATGTTTCCCTTTTGTAAACAGTCTCCCTCAGTAACTTCCTCCTTCTTTGTGTTTCATTATCTATAGGCCTGCTTCTCCTTTCATGTGTTAAGATGTTTGGCTTTCCTTTAAAATTTCCAATGGCTTTACCCCTTTCCAACGGCTTCTGAGATTTCCTCCATCTGGTATTTCTTTCTTTTTTAAATTAAGCTCTACACCCAATGTGGAGCTTGAACTCACAACCCTAAGATGAAGAGTCACGTGCTCTACCCATTGAGCCAGCCAGACATCTCTGCTATTTTTTTAGTTGTATAGGGATTATCATTTATCCTATCTATATTGTGTTCTTTACCAAACCATTGTATTTGACATCCAATGTTTCCACATACCACAACTTTTAAAGTTTACTTTTACTGTTTTTGAGAGAGAGCATGCACCTGCAAGAGCGCAGGAAGGGCAGAGGGAGGGAAAGAATCTTGAGCAGGTTCCATGCTCAGCGCAGAACCCAACACCGGGCTCGATATCACAACCGTGAGACCATGACCTGAGCCAAAATCAAGTCAGATGCTTAACGAACTGAACCACCCAGGTGACCCAACTATCACAACTTTTATATTGTACTATATTACTAATATCCTCCTCACTTTGAAAACCACTACTACATTTTACTTTAGAGACATTTTAGTCTTTTACAACATATGTTTTTTCCAGTTATAGGTAGCCCCTTTTACAATGGTTTTGGTTACAAGTAACTTTGAAAGGTAAGGCCAAACAATGCCTTCTTCACTAGATATGAAGAAACCAGGAAGTCAGGTAATGAAAAGGGGGGTGTCCAACAGTCAAGTAATCTTTCTGCAGTAGCAGCTGCTAGGTTTTGCTTGCCAATCTGCCATAGCCTTGTCTAGTAAAGAAACCACAAGGCCAAAAGGATTGAGAAAGATTACTCCTCACATAGATAGCGTAAGAAAGCCGGCAAACATTCTGTCACCTCCTGCTATGCTTGTCACATAGGACACCACCAAACCAAAGGGACCAGATTATAGGCAGCATGTGTAGTGGTACTGTTGCTGAGGAGCCGATTCAAGCCTGGATCTGAGTGGTTTTACAATCTTGCAAATGGACCCTAGGGAGGGAAAGATTAAGTGGAAATTTCCATGCCTCACAGGAACCAGGAAGGTAGTGAAACTCTCATACACTGATGGTAGGAAATATGAAAAGAAATAACCATTTCACATCAGTTTGGCAATTTCTTAAAAAGTTAAACATTTACCTACCCTATGCTTCAAGCATTGCACTCAGAGGAACTAACACAAGAGAAATGAAACATGTATCTGTATAAAGATTTATACGTGAATTTTCATAGCAGCTTTATTTGTAACAGTCCAAACCTGGAAACCCAGATGTCAATTAACAGAGGAACAGAACGTCAGACAGCAGTAGATTCACACCAGAGAATACTACTCAGCAGTGAAAGAACAAACTATTTTTTTTAATCTCTAATTATGCAGCATATATGAAACCAGAAAAATTCCAATCATCTAGAATTCTAGAAAATGTAGTCTATTGTAAAGGAAAGTAAATTCAGGTTTGCCCAGAGACCAGAGAGGGCAGGGAAAGAGATTAATAACAAGCTGGAGTTAAAGATGTGTGGGACTTATGTTTATTATCACAATTATGATGATTTCATGGATTATACTTGTCAAAAACTTATTTATTTATTTATTATTTATTTATTTATTATTTTTTTTAATGTTTATTTATTCTGGAGAGAGAAAGAGAGAGCATGAGCAGGGGAGGCGCAGAGAGTGAAGGAGACACAGAATTTGAAGCAGGCTCCAGGCTCTGAGCTGTCAGCACAGAGCCTGACGCTGAGCTCGAACTCATGAACCATGAGATCGTGACCCGAGCGGAAGCCAGAGGCTTAACCGACTGAGCCACTCAGGCGCCCCGTCAAAAACTTATTTATACAAAATACCAATTTATACACTTTAAATACGTGCAATTTATTTCATGTGCAATAACTTAATGGTTCAGCAATCATTCAAAATAAAGTATGGATCTCCCCCTCTTCATAAAAAATCAGGTTTGTCAACCCTCTACTATCTCCATCACCTCCTCTTTTTTTTTTTAATGTTATATTTGAGAGAGCGAGCAACCATGGGGGAAGGGCAGAGACAGAGAGAAAGAGAGAATCCCAAGCAGGCTTTGCGCTGTTACAGCAGAGCCCGACATGGTGCTCAAAACTCATGAACTGTGAGATCATAACCTGAGCTGAAATCAAGTGTCAGATGCTTAACTGACTGAGCCACCCAGGCGCCCCATCCATCACTCTCTGCTAACGCTTTAGGAGGAATGCCTTACCTCAGGAATAGCAAATACTGTTGAGCAATGAAGGATGTTTCCACCTTAGTCACAGAGGCCGTACCACTGGACTGTGAGATCTCCCGTCCCTATGCTTGTTCTCCTGCATGTGTAGTAAGTCTTCTAAGGTCAACAGCCCAGAAAGCCACAAGAATCCACAAAACCTTTATTTTCTATGCAAATGACCTCAGCTACTCAAGACACACAGGCCCGAAGGTACGTGCCCACCCAACACAGCCACAGCCACAGTCACTGCAGTAGCTATGGGTACACTTTTAGAAGAGGCACGGTCCACCTGTTCACTGCAGGCTCTACCTCTCCCTGTCAACGCGATGTCTGTGCACCAATGACGGTATTCCCTGGGCCCTACAGCTTTAAGATCAGTGACACTACTTTACAAAACTCTAGACATCAGGGCACGTGGCTCCTCTGAAGGACCTGGGGAAGAAAACTCCTCTTCACCATGCGGTCATCAGAGAATATGCGCCATAAGCAAAGAAACTAGTCCCGGAAGCACCGGATACTGTCACCACTGCCCAGTGCTCGTCAGCGTGACCTCTGGGTCTGCAAAAAGACCTTGGCATTCAGGCTGCCAATCAGTTGTACAAAGCCTACAGTCTCTCCTTGGAGGCCACAGGCAACAGTGCGAACTAGGCCCGAACTGAAGAGCCGTCCTCTGCCATTACACGGTCTCTTCTGAGGCGCACCAAAGTTTGGGACTCCCACACAAGCTGTTCACCCCTGCATGTTTTCAAAGCACCTGTTAGTGAATACAACCCCCAAGACAAAAGGTGGCTTGAACAATAAGGCCTTTTTTACTGCACAAACCATAGCAAGGTGAACCCGTGTACAGGTTGGTGACATGGAGACTGGAAAATCCATCACAAGTGTCATGAAAACAATGTCCATGAAGACAAATTTCCTCTTCAAGTCACCAACAGAACACAAATAAGGTCTTCTGGGAGAAAACTGGGTCAAGAATGTGACGAATTAAAGAGAAGGTAATGATGTCCCCCTAAAGGCTCAAGTTGCTCATTTTCTCCAGAGAAATCAGAGGTCTACTTCCGTAAATACCACGGGAGCCTGGGCATTTCAGACAGTAGAGTTCAGAGGACTTACACCACAGAAACTGGCAGTGACACAATCTCGGCAAGGGCCCCACCCAGGTTAGGAAGAGTGGCTCCTGGAAGCTTCCCACATACCTGGAATATACAGGGAATCTTCCCTGTGGTGTTTTAAGATGCAGGAGTTCAACTTCAGGAAGATGTCTCCTTCAGAAGGCTCTCCTCCAATGTCTTTATATCAAACAGGTAAACAGCCTGTTCCCTACACGGCCATGGCTTTGCTCTGTGTGAACTTCCCGGTGCCTGATGAGGGGAGACTTTTGGCTGAAGGCTTTCCCACATTCACTGCACTCAATGAGGTCTTTCTTCAGTGGGGACTTTCTTGTGTCAAATGAGGTCACATCTCTGGCTGAAGGCTTTCTCACATTCAGTGCACTCATAAAGCCCACCTGCACTGTGAACATTCTGGTGCTCAATCAGAGCAGGCCGCTGACTGAAGACTTTCCCACATTTGCTGCATGTATATAGACTTCCTGTGTGGTGATGAATGAGGTTAGGCCTTCGGCTGAAAACTTTTGCGCATTTGTCGCACTGATGAGGCCGTTCTCGGATGTGAATTTTTTGGTGTTGAGCAAACTGGGTGTCACTGAAGAATTCCCCATGTTCCCTGCACTCGGGAGCCCTGTCTCTAGCGTGAACTCTGTTGTGTTGAATGAGGTAGGACTTGCGGGTTAAGGATTTCCCACATATCCTGCACTCATAACGTCTTTCTCTAGTGTGAACTCTCTGGTGTTGAGTGAGTCCAAAACTTTGGCTAAAAAGTTTCCCACACTCCTTGCACTCATAAGGCCTTTCTCCAGTGTGAATTCTACGGTGTTTAATGAGGCAGGAGTTGTCAGTAAAACATTTTCCACATTCACCACACTTATAAGGCCTCACTCCAGTGTGAACTCTCTGATGTTTAATGAGGCTGGAGCTATGTCTAAAGAATTTCCCACATTCACGGCACCCATAAGGCTTTTCTCCAGTGTGAATTCTCTCATGTACAGTAAGAGTAGACTTTTGGCCAAAGAATTTTCCACATCTGCTGCACTTGTAAGGCTTTTCCCCAGTGTGAGTTCTTTGGTGCTGAATGAAACCGAAGATATTGGTGAAGAATTTTCCACATTCATTACATTTATAGGGCATTTCTCCAGTGTGGACTTTCTGATGCTGCAAGAGGTTAAACCTTCGGGTGAAGGATTTCCCACATTCACTGCATTTGTAAGGCTTTTCTTGGGCATGGACACTCTGGTGTTGAGCAAGAGAGTATTTGTGGCTGAAGGCTTTCTTGCCTTCACACCAACTGTGATGGCTTTTCCCACTGTGAACAGCTTCCCCACACATGGTGCTGCTGTGAGCTTTCTGTCCATCATGACTGGCCTGGTGCTGGTGCTCGCCTGAACCGGCGAGGAAGTCCTTGTCGACCTCCCCACAGGTGAAGGACTCCCCTGGCACATGGAACCTGCAGCTCTTCACAAGTGAAGCCCTCTTCAGGGGTTTCTCTACACTGCGCTGCTTCCCGTGCTGGTGAAGGTTTGCAATGAAACTGGTCCGTCTCCCACATGTGCGAGGTCTCAGCTGGGGATGTGTTCTCTGATGCAGAGCCACACCCAAAATGTCTTTCAGGACCAGACCGCATATCTCACAGGGGTGTGCCTTCTGGGGATCTGGGCTTGCCTGGTGAGTCCTAACCCGAGACGCTCCTACAAAAGCGCTCTGCTCAGAAGGTGCCTCCCCATCCCCTGCTCCATGCCAACAACCTGCAAGCAGAGAAATTCTAGTGAAATACACAGACGCAGTAGTGGGAAGAGGCAGCACCATCATTAACGTGTGTCCAATACACCAGTGGATGAGTTGATGGCACTGTTTCTGGGACAAAGGAGTTGGGGTCAGGGTCAAGAAGCTGCTTCTAAAGGTCACACAGTGGGGAGGCCTCACCAGGTGAAGAACACATGGTGGGGGCATGGCACAGGGAGGAGCAGTAGGATCCACAGCTCACTCCTCTGCTAATGGCTCTCGGTAAATCCTTGCCCGTAACTGTGCAGAAGGGCGCACCTGGGCCCAGGAAAACCAAGTGTAAGAGATCTGGTGTTTAAGAACCACATGAGGATACGTGCACACCCCATGATATGGTATGTACAGGCCGACGTGACAGAGCGCTGCAGAGGAAGCAATAAGAGAGGGGCTCAGAGAAGGGGGAATGAACCAAATTCAGAGCAGAAATGACAAGTCAGCAAGTGTCAAGAATGGGGAAGAAAGTAGAAATGAGGTGGCCAGTGGCACCAGGACTTGAGCGGAATAGGACAGGTTTCTGGTATCATCTGAACACAGCCCTGATCAGCCCATCTTGTCATGGCCGGAGTCACATTGATCCTGCGAAGCACCCAGGCCTCTCCTCCCCAACCTGGGGTTCAGGAACTAAATAGGACCTGCACAATTCAAGTCCTAAGGGAAAGGCAGGATAGATGAGTGGTCCGCACAGGCCCAGAGCAACTAAACACATAAGAGACCACAGGAAAGAAAATTAGTATTACCAAAACAATCCTCAGAGGAGGACCCTGCAAGAACTGCCATAGTCCCCGTGAGAACTGACCATGGCAGTGTCCACAGTTCCTGGCACAGGCAGGGACAAGGGAATGTCCTCACTTACAGGAAGTGGGCAAAACCTGGGGCAGGAAGGTGGTGTGGATTTGGACAGAGTCAGCCAGACAGTGAAAGGGCAAGCAAGGTGGAAACCAGTAGCATAACTGCAAGACTACTGGTCACGTGAATCCTTCCCAGTGAAGCCCTGGGGCAGTGCACTCAGCCCAACCCTAACAACAGGTAACCGAGAAATGGGGAAGGAAGCAGCGCCCGTGTTTCTGATGGGACAAGTACCCAGCTACCCCTGGGATAAAAACAGAAAGGCAGAGCTCAGCCCAGGTCCCTGGGGTAGGAATGAGGGCCTTACCCAGGGAGGTCACAAGTGCAAAGTTCTCCAGCATCACATTGTGGAATAGCCATCTCTGAGCCTCATCGAGGAGACCCCATTCCTCCCAAGAGAAGGACATGGCCACGTCTTCAAATGTCACACTGTCCTGTCAGGATGGAGACAGATGAAACCACAAATAGCCCCTCTCCCAAAGATCCACAGTCTCTTCCCCCAACAAAAGCACCCCATTAGGGGCGCCTAGGTGGCTCAATCGGTTAAGTGTCTGACTTCGGCTCAGGTCGTGACCTCATGGTTTGTGAGTTTGAGCCCCATGTTGGCTTCTGTGCTGACAGCTCGGAGCCTGGAACCTGCTTCAGATTCTGTGTCTCCCTCTCTCTGCCCCTCCCCCGCTCACAGCTGTCTCTGTCTCTCAAAAATAAACAAACAAAAAAAACTTAAAAAACCCTACCCCATGGGCACCCCTGGTGCTCTCTCCTCATGGTCCCTAATTGCTGTTCAGCCCTCAGCAACCACAGCAGATCATCAGATAAACACCATCTAAACTCTGGGCCTGGCACACAGGGCCCCACTCCTCCTGCCAATACCCCTGTTGTCCTCTAGACTGTGCATCCCAGACAACCAAATCTGGGCGTTCCCTTCAAGCTTAAGTCCTCAATATCAGGACCCTGGGGCCATTAGTTCACACTCCCTCTTCACAGGCACATTACTCTGTAGACTGCACCTCTTTTACATCTCTGGAGCCCACAGATGCGTTCCCGCCACCACCACAACTACCTCCCCGCCCGACAGCACCACAGGCTTCCCCCTGGACTCTCCCCTCGTCACTTGGCACAAGACATCACAAGACACTGCTTGCTGAGCAAACTCAAGTAGGATCCAGAACTACTCCATCTCTGATGGCTTCTACTACTAAGCACAGTCCAGAATCCTGCTGGGAAAGCCTCCCCTTCATAGGGAGAAAGCTAGCTCTGTTCTTTGCTTCAACCTCACCAACCAGAACCACACCCACATCTCAGATATCCCCTTGTGTGCTGCCCATCCTGTCCCCTCCAGTCGCACCTAAACCTTATTCAAAACCCAGCCCCAGTGCTCTTCTACCCTAGGCCTAATAACTCACAGATGACCACAGTGGACTCTGAAATAACCTACCATCCTGACTGAAACATCTCATGTCCCACCCAAGGGTCAACACGAAATCCTGGGGAATCCACAGCAAGGGGAAAAAGCAGCAGTTCCAGCCTCAATTGCTCCTGTGCCTCCACATGCTTCTCATGTCCACTTCTCTCTTGGAAACCTTGGTAACCTGCCAGATCATCCTTCTTGCCCACACCCTCCTCATGGCCACTTTTCTCCCTCCCCTGTGTCCCCAACACCGACTACCTTCAACAAGGTGCCCAAGCAAGAGACCCAGTTCTTGGCCCACACCATCCTCTTGGACGGTTAAGAGTACCACCACTGAGACTTGAAAATCCCCCCTCCTCAGTGTAAACCACAGCTCCGCCTAGGCTGACACAGCAGCAATCACCTGCGGGGTAGCTCCAGCCTGATACCTGCCCCCCACCACCAAAGCGTGCGTGCAACTGCCCACTTAATGCCTCTACTCAGCGGTCTCTGAAACATCTCAGGCTGCATATGGCTGAAACAAACCTCCTGATATCCCCACTGAACACTGTTTCCACCACTGACCACCTCATCTCCATTGACGGAGCTTCCAGCCTTCCAGCTGCTGAGACCAAAAACTTTAGGGTCATCCCTGATTCCTTCCTTTCTCTCCTTCACTTTTCACAACCGAAAGTCTAGTTGGCCCTACTTTAAAAAAAATGAATCCAGAATCCAACCATTTCTCCCACCTCGAGGGCCACTGTTTACATCTGATAACACTCAACTAGCCAGCCTATTACAGTAGCATTCTTCTGGGTCACCCTTCTCCCTCCCTTATCCCAGCATCCGTCCTCCACTGTGCAGCCAGATGAAGCCTGTTAAGACCTGGATAAGATCACCTGACTCTTTTTTTTTTTTTTTAAAGCAGTAGCCCTGGCCCATTTCAGAATGGCTATTTTTTTTTTTAATGTTTATTTATTTTTCAGAGAGAGAGACAGAGACAGAGAGTGAGTCAGGGAAGGGCAGAGAGAGAGGGAGACACAGAATCCGAAGCAGGTGCTGGGTTCTGAGCTGTCAGCACAGAGCCTGACACAGGGCTCAAACAAACTGCCAGATCATGACCTGAACCGAAGTCAGACGCTTAACCAACTGAGCCACCCAGGCGCCCCAAGATCACTTTGCTCTTCATCAACCTCCTATTGCCTCCAGAATAGACACCTGACCTCAAAGGCAACCATTCCAGTCCTGCCTCCTGTCCCCTTGCTTCCATGAGGGAAAAAAAGGAAACCTTCAGTTCCCTGGACGTTCCCAGCTAAATTACGCCTCCAAGTATTTGCACGTATTAGTACCTGTTCCTAGGATAACTTTCCACACCTCTTTCAACTGGTTTCCAGAAACAAGAACCCCTCAGGACGCCATGTTCAGGGTTCCTCCAAGGTCCCCTAGACCCAAGACCTGGAAGAATGGCAGGCAGAGTCCCAGGACACCTTAGCCCCAGGACGGAGACTTCCTCCACTGACCTGTGTTGGCCTCAGGAGCATTTCTTCACCCACAGAAACCTGTGAAGAGAGGCAGGCCTTAGAGGAAGGTAACCATGGCCAGACTCCATGGGCTCAGATCACCCTGTACCCCTGCCCCGCTCAAGGGCCAGGTGACCTCAGCTGTCAAACCCTTGTGCCTGAGTGAGACTCTTACCAGGGGTGTGACCTTGCTCAAGATGAAACCTCCCGGCGCCCCACTGTCCTCATCAACCCGCTTCCAATCTATTCTCTTTAAGAGCAACCTTTGGGAAACTTTTACTTATTATTGTTGTTGTTATTGTTATTATGATCTTTTAATGTTTATGTTTGACAGAGCGCGCGCAAGCGATCGGGGGATGGGCAGAGAGAGACAGAATTAGAAGCAGGTTCCAGGCTCTGAGCTGTCAGCTTGAACCCAGGAAAGGTGAGATCATGACCTGAGTCGAAGTCAGAGGTTTAACCAACTGAGCCACCGAGGCGCCCCAACCTTTGGGAAATTTTTAAATCCCAGAGATCGTGTTCCTCCTTTGGCCAAAACTCTCTTTCGCATCTAGAGTCCTCACATGAAGGGACTACCCCTCCAGCCCGCCAGTGCCCCCGCCGCACACCCTCTGTTTCCCGAAGGCAGAGGGCGGACCCCACACCCCCTCCGATTCCTCCCCCTCGGCGCCCCTGCAGCCCGCTCCCGCACCCTGTCACGCCGGCGCTCAGACGCAGGGTCCCCGCCCGCGAGCGCCTCCCGGGCCCGGACACCGGGACCCGGGCCGCAGGGACGCGAGCAGGCGCCCCGCGCTCGGGCCTGAAGGGTCTGGGTGGAGGAGGGCGGGAAGGGTCCGGGGGTCGCGCGTTTACCTCAGCCGGGTCCCTGCGCGGACTCTGTGGGCGGGGCGGACACCCCGGCCGGCGGTCCCTGTCCCGACCTCGGCGCGAGGCAGCCCGGGGCAGCCCGGCGAGTCGCGGACGCCAGTCTGCGCGGCGGGGACATCGCCTCCCCTTGCGCTTTCTCGGTCCCATCACCTCGCTCCCAAACCAGCGCTTCAGCACCTCTACACCGATATAAGTTCCGAGAAACCGAAATGACCGCCAAGAAGAGGACGCCGGAAGTCCCGCCCCGGCATCACGTGCTTTCCCGGAAGTGCCCTCTCCTGAGCCTTCCTAGGCTCGGCGCAGCCCGGCGCGCAGGAAGAGCATTCTGGGGAGTGTAATTTCTGCAGCTCCGTGGGCTCCGCGAAGGGTGTCTCCACAGCTACCTCCCGGCCAAGTGCGGCGGCAGCGCGAGGGTCGCTGGGAAGTGGCCTCGCCACCGCGGGGCTGGGCTCCACTCCTTGAGGAAGGGCAACACCCATACTTCTGGGTTCGTTGTTGGAACTGGTCGCCAGAGCGTTTAGAAACATGTTAGACCCAATGAAGCTGAGCTTGCTTCGGAGGCTAGAAATATTACTTCAGATGCCCCCAAAGAGACAAATCCAAATGGACATCTCATTCCGTCGTCACTTGGTACAAAAGGTGTTCACTCCGCAGCTGGAAGCTAATAAACATCATGCTATTGCTTTTTAAAGGAATGTACCCCGAAGCGTTGAAGTCGGTTTTGTTAGTTTCAGAATTTTAGGTCAGGGACAGGAGAGAAAAGACTCTGGATAGGTTCATGGCAATGAACATAGAGGAGGAATGGATGTTGGCCACTCTGAAGCAGGTGGACAAGGGTAAGCCAGGCTCCAGTTCCCTCAGAAAATAATCTTTTCTGCTTAAATTATCCGTAATTGTATCCAACCCAGTGAGCCACAGTTTTATCCGTATCATTTTTTTACTCCATATCCTGAAATATATTCAGTTCCTCTTATGAAATGATAATGGCACAACTCACTCACTACTACACCCAGTGACCTACTAACAAAGTATATGCTTCTTGTTCTCCTGTTGCTCTAAATGTATCACTGAAACTAATGAGGGAGAGGACGGAGACAGAAGGGAATAAAAGCTGACTTGAGAAAGCAGCTGGGTACATGTTTAAACTGGAAGGAAGGGAAACATGCTCCTTTCTGTATTCTGCGTGTGGGCAGGCACTTTGTGCAGGTGATACCTAAGCTGAGACTGACAGTACACATGAGGACAAGCCTCTCCTGGGGAGAGCCAGGTTAAAACAATCCAACATGAAAGTAGATAAAGTGCAGAGGCGCCTACGTGGCTCTGTTGGCTGGCGACCAACTCTTCATTCTGGCTCAGGTCATGATCTCACAGTTTGTGGGTCTGAGCCCTGCATTGGGCCTGCTCTGCATGAGCCTACTTAGGACTCTGTCTCCCTCTCTCAGCCTCTCCCCTGCTCGTGTTCTCTCTCTTTCACAAATAAATGAATAAACATTTTTTTTAAGTGCCAAAAAGAGATAAGAAAAAGCCTGGTGAGGTGGAAGGAGTAGCCAGAAAAGGGCAAGGGGGGAGGCAGGAAAGGAGGAACATGAGGAGTACAAATGTAAGCCCAAGGCTCAAACCTCTGATCTCACTTTTCTTTTTTTTTTTTTTTTAATTTTTTTTAACGTTTATTTATTTTTGAGACAGAGAGAGACAGAGCATGAATGGGGGAGGGTCAGAGAGAGGGAGACACAGAACCTGAAACAGGCTCCAGGCTCTGAGCTGTCAGCACAGAGCCCGACGCGGGGCTCGAACTCACGGACCGTGAGATCATGACCTGAGCTGAAGCTGGCCGCCCAACCGATGGAGCCACCCAGGCGCCCCTCACTTCTTTTCTATGTACACTCACTAACATCAGGAACCTCAACCAGTCTCGTATCTGATGATATTCTCTCTCTACTTGGGACACCAAAGTTGCATCTATATATCACACCACCTCCAGGAACTGACTGGTACCTCTATCCACCTACTCAGCAAATCCAGATGGATCAATGCCAATTTCACTGTTGTGATATTACAATATAGTTGTAAGGACACAACTCAAACATCTACCAGATATGCCAGTTCACCATGTGTTATGAGCCAAACCTGTTCACTTCTGGTGGGGGAATTTTAGGCAACTGACTTTTGAGGTAATCCTCCTTCCATTACTTCATAGCGTAATTCACAAGTTGCAACCCTCTGACACCCACTCCCACAAAACACATTCCAGGCTAAGGTTAAGTGCTGCACTTATTAGAGTATTTATGTGTTTCTCAAACTTTTAACATGTGTGAAACTGTGTTACTGCATTTATTAGGATTCTATCTTCTTTTTTACATTCTACTGATGACATTTTGAGGATCTCAATAAGCCCTGTTGATTTTTATTTTGGATGTTGCATAGCTTGGTGATTTTCAGAAATGCATATGTTCTATTTCAGCAGAACTGACTCTGTGGACTTTTCTCCAGAATATATTCTTGAGTAAAAAACTATGGTCCAGAACACACATACACATACACACACACACACACACACACACACACACACACACACACCCTATGTACAAGCACTTGTTACACCGAATTCCCTTCAGGGCTTGGGGCACAGAGGTCTACGCCCCTGTACACGGAGAGATGATGGACCCTGTGGGGACATGCCACATGGTAGTGATGAGATACTTTCTGCCACAGGGCACTAGGCACATTAGAAAGTCAGGTCAGCTCAAGAAACAGTCACGAGCACCTGATACTTGTAATGAACTGTGAATCCTCAGAAGTAAAAGGTTCAGCTGATCAATCCCATGGAAGGTCTACACTCTGGCGTGTCGTTTTTAACGTGGTGATAGTGCATTCCATTAGTGGCCAAGGACTTCCTCTACTATGAACTTTTCTGATGCCTGATGAAGCAGTATCTCTGACGGAAAAATCTCCCACGTTTGCTACAAAAACGCTTTGCTCCAATATGGACTCTGTGGTGCTGAACAAGTCTATCCTCGAGGCTGAAGGCTTTCCCATGTTCATTATACTCAAAGCGTCTTTCTCTAGTGTGGATTCTCTCTGCTCGAGCTTTCTTTGGTAAATGGAGGACTTTCCACATTCAGAACACTCATTCCAGGCCTCTCTCCACCATTAACTTTATGGTGCTGAATATGAGAGGATTGGTGTCTAAAGAATTTCCCACATTCATTATATTCATACGGCTTTTCCCCAGGGTGAAGTCTCAGGTGCTCACTGAATTCCAACCTTTTCATGGTTTTCCTACATTTGGTGCATTCAGAGAACTCTTCTCCAATGTGGATTCTCTGGTGCAAAAGAAATCTTTTTTTGTGGATGAAAGATTTCCATATTCACCGCACTGAGATGGCTTTCTCCAGTGTGAACTTTCTGGTGTTCAATGAGGGTGGAGCTGTGTCTAAAGAACTTCATACATCTGCTGCACTCACGAGGCTTTCCTCCAGCGTGGATTCTCTGGTACTCGAGAAGCCTCTTTCTAAAGATGAAGGATTTCCCACATTCACTGCGCTTACGAGGAGGCCTCTCTCCAGTGTGAACCTTCCAGTGTTGATTAAGACTAGATCTGTACTTACAGGACTTCCCACGTTTGCTGCACGCACGAGGCTTTCCTCCAGCGTGGATTCCCTGGTGCTCGAGAAGCCTTTTTTTGTGGACAGAGGACTTCTCACACTGCCCACACTTACGAAGGCCTTCTCCGGCATAAGCACTCTGCTGCTCTGTGAACTTATCCTTTCAGTGGCAGGGCTGCCCACGCTCGCTGCGCTGCACTGCCCTTCCCGAGGGCAAGAAACCACCCTGCTCCCCCTGCCTCCGTGCGGACATTCTCCACTGGGGATGGCCTGGTGCTGGAGAAGGTCCACGCCACCCAGGAAATCCTTCTCGGCCTCTCCACTGGGGAAAATGTTGTCTGACACGGGGATCCTGCTCTTTACAAACAGAGCCCCATTCTCCTCCCTTCTGAGGGCCTTCTCTCCGGGGTTCTGTCTCCGGTGCTGGTGGAGGTGTGAACTGAGCAAGCGCAGTTTCCCACAAGGCCCACAAGTGCATGGCTTCAGCCCAGCGTGCGTCCCTTCACGCTCAGCCAGGTTGAAGATGTCTTTCTTCACTGGGACACATGTTATCACAGGAAGTAGCCTCGGGGACAAATAGGCCTGGATCTGGTATCCTGGCCTGTGACACTCTTTCCACAAAAACTCTGTTCAGAAAAGGCTTCCCTAGCTTTTATCCCATGCCAACAACCTGAGAGCAGGAAAATGGTGGTGAGGTGTCCGCAGACTTTAGTGGGACAGGACAGCCCATTACAAACGTGTGCAGGACACAACCGGGACTGAGTCCATGGCTTTGTTTTTGGGACAAGGGAGCCAGGGTCAGAGGGAGGAAAGGGACACTGTGTAGCACTGACGGTTACAGAACGGTGTGTTGGGGCAGGGGGCAGGGGAGGGGAGGAGGAGGAGTCTCACAACCAGTGAGAAAGGAGGATCCGGTGCTGTGTCGGGAGGAGAGACGCGGTTCCGCTCACTCCTCTGCCAGTGGCTTTCAGCAGTGGCTGAAATCAGTGGTTGTGTGCTGGTGACAAGTTCATGCTGTGTGGAATGTGTGTCCCACGCCAGGAAAAGGCAATCGTCTCTGGGTAGCAGGTAGTCAGCCACGTAGGGATATGCACACATCACATGACGCGTGGAACACAGGCTATGTATGTGACAGAACATTTGCAGAGAGAAAGGAAGGGGAAAGACGTGGGGGACATGGATGTAGGGGACAGCCAGGAGCCAGAAGTCACAGCAGAAATGACAAGTAGGCAAAATGTCAAGGACGGGGAGGAGGAACAGAAATGAGGTTTGGCCATGAGCCTTGGCACTCAAACAGCAGGGAGCAAAGGACATTTGCCTGCTACGGTTTGTACTCAGTCCTGAAACCATGCCTGCCCACCGCTCCCACGCACCCTGCCCATGGCCAGGATCCCATGAATCCCCCCTTCCTGTGGTAAGAGAGGTGTCTGAGCCGTCAGGTCCCCAGGGCTCTCCTCTACCCCTCAGCTCAACCTCGCCAACTACGTGGGACCTGGCAGACTGAAGTCCTCAAGAGAAAACAGGGCAGTCAAGTGAACATCACTGGCCCAGAGCGACCCAACCACTGAGAAACTGCAGGCAAGAAATTTATTACTAGAATTTTGAGGACAGTCTTGCAAAAATCATTTAGGGTTGCCTGCAAATACTGACCACGTCAATGTTTGTAATTCCCGAGACAGGCGGCACACCAAACAGAAGGGGGCAGAAGCAGGGGCAGGGATGCTTCACAGAGGTCAACAGTCAACATGGTAAGGGGGGGGGGGTGGGGGGCAGAGCTAATCAGCGAGCGTTGATCAGGCAGGTACAGGAGTCAGAAGCCAAGCCCTTCTGTGAGAGGCTTCACAGCAGAACGTGTTGGTGTCTCATACCCATGCCAAGGAACCAGGGAAGGAAGCGGGGCCCATGGCCCAGCTCTGGGAGGGACAGAGAACCTTGGGAAAAGAGAATCAGAGCCTCATGCAGGGCAATGGTTTGGGAGGGAGGGTCCTTACCCAGCGAGGCTATAAGGGCCAAATTCTCCAGCATCACATCATGGTACAGGTGTCTCTGAACCTCGCCCAGGAGCCCCCACTCCTCCTGAGAGAAGTACACAGCCACGTCCTCAAATGTCCCGTGGCCCTGTCATGATGGGGGCAGAAGAGTTCATAAGCAGGATCCCAAGGCCATGGCCCTCCTCCCCAGCTCCCTCACTCAGAAGAGGTACCAGGCCCTGGTCCACTGGTACCCGCTCTTCCTCGTGCCCGCTCATCACTGCTGCCAACTGTCGGTGAGACAGATGGGAAGGGGGCGGTCTTATCTGTGCTCCAGGCCACTTCCCTCATGGTCAGCTCTCCTGGGATCACGAAGATCACACCCACATGGACTCACGCTCAGCCTTCCAGCTTAAACCCTGAGTACGAGGGGGCTGAGTGCATCCTCACACCCCCTTCCCCATTCGCACAGCACAACGGGATCACTCCTCCCTCACATGCCAGGCCGTGACCACGGGACCCACGACACCACTGCCGCCTCCAGCCCGTGTCACAGGCATCTCTCTGGCTTCCCATAGGCCACTCTGCATGTGGCACCCAGGCAGTGCCTGCCGAACGTGACAGGACCCAGGGCTACCCCAGGCGCTGCTCTGAGGACCTCCCCGCCTGGCCTGGCTCCTTGCCCTGACATCAGCCACCCCAGCGTGTGTGAGATCAGACCCCCTGAGCCCTCCTCCTCCTCAGCATGGTTTGCGCTGTCCCCTCTCCAGTCACACCTGTCCCTCTCCACCTCCTCATTCAAAGCCCAGGCCCACTTCTCCCGCCACGACCCAAGAGACTCTTGCAGCAGACCTCCTTTACCCCTCAATGAATCTGTCATCCCGTCAGACACTCTTCAGGCCCCAGCAGGAGCTGGCACAAACCCAAACCTGCAGAGGGGAACAAGTACCATGCCTTCCTCAGTGTCACCGGACCTCCATCACTGTCCTGCCTCTCAGGAGATCACATCCAGCCCCTGGGAATCCCATGCCACCACCTGGACCCCCACCTGAGGCCCGTACCCTCATAACTCTCTCTCTTACACACATTTGTGGTCACCGTACCTCCTCATGTCTTAGTGATGACGGCCATCCCCATCCGGGTGCCGAAGCAAGTGAGCCAGTCCATGGATATCCTCCCCATCCTTCCCCTGTACTGGCACTGCCACCGTGATCTGCTGAGGGCATCCTCTTACCTGTGACACTGTCTGCACACCTGCTGCTGCTGAGGGGTGTGGTATCCTCAAACCTGAACCCCTTCCTTCCCTGAAATCCAGATGTGCTTCTAGACGCCCACTTGCCACCTCCACTCAGAGGTCCCTGCAATATCTCAGATGCAACATGCAAAAACCTAACTCCTGAGAGTGCTTCTGTTAAGTGCTCCTAACTCCTGAGAGTGCCTCCGTTAAGTACTCCGAACTCCAGAGACTTGCTTCTGTTAAGTGCTCCTGCTCTGGACTTTCCACCTCAGCGACGGCACTCACACACTTGCAGCTAAAAACAAACATCCTGGAGTGATGCCAGACTCTCTCACCCTGCAAGGCAGAAAATCATCCCTACTTACAAAGCAGCCTACAAACAAAACAGTTGTCTCCATCCACAGAACCAGGGCTGTGATGTAGCTACCATTAACCTTCCCGATACCATGGCCTCCGCTGGGGTCTCCCTGCCTCCACTCTGCAGGCAGAGTAGACTGTTTAGACGTGACTCAGATCACTTCCCTTCTCTGCTCCAAACCTTCCAGGGACCCACTCCCCTCAGCAGAGGCCCAGCACCTCAGGCTGCTTCTCGAGGACTGACTCTTGCCCTCAATCTCTGTTCCCAGCAGACGGAACAGAGTCCTGTGGGTCACTGAACACTCCCATGGGGACATGCAAGTGTCCTGGTTCTTGTGCCAGGAAGCCTTTCATCCCTTCACCTTATTGACTAGAGAAACGGGACACTTGAACAGAACTTATGACTTTGATTAAGGACCTGAGATGACCCCAGGGCACAGAAGTAAGGACAGAGAGTGTCAGGACATCACTCTCTCCTTTATCTATGTGCCAGGACCATGGGGATGGGGATCAGAGCCAGTGAGCACACCCTGCCAGCGCTTCTATTATTCCAATGCGTTCACCACCCTGGAGGCTCCCTGGATCTCACTGCTCAACAGTTTTTATACCTCCAGCTCCCCTCCCATCTGGGAGGTAGGGGGTTCTTTTTTGGTGGGGGGCGCCTGGGTTGTTCAGTCGGTTAAGCGTCCGACTCTTGATTTCTGCTCAGGTCATGATCTCACAGTGCTTGGGATTCCCCCCCATCCCGTCAAAAAAAATAAAAATAAAATCAGCCTCATTAAAAAAAAAAAAAAAGTTCTTTTTAAAAAGCATTTTATTTATTTATCTTTAAGTAATCTCCAAACCCAACATATCAAACTCACGATCCTGAAGTCAAGTGTCACATGCTCTCCAACTGAGCCAGCCAGGTGCCCCAAAAATTTAAACTTCTAATCACCTGGTCTTTCTGGTGACCAGCCCCAACTTGAGGCTATCTAGGGCCCCCGCCCTAAATAAGCTCATTAAAATAAACTCCTTTGTGATAAAAGGGGACACTTATGAAGAAAAAAGAACTCCTCATACCCAGGAAATTCCAAGGGTTTTAGGAGCTCTATAGCAAGAGTCCATGACAAAATCCAAATATATATACATTTTATCGCAGAGCTACGTTGGCATTTCTTTTAAATTCTTTTTTTTTTTTTTCAACGTTTATTTATTTTTGGGACAGAGAGAGACAGAGCATGAACGGGGGAGGGGCAGAGAGAGAGGGAGACACAGAATCGGAAACAGGCTCCAGGCTCTGAGCCATCAGCCCAGAGCCTGACGCGGGGCTCGAACTCACAGACCGCGAGATCGTGACCTGGCTGAAGTCGGACGCTTAACCGACTGCACCACCCAGGCGCCCCTACGTTGGCATTTCAATCAATTACTACTTGGTTGCGTAAGTTTAACTTGCTACAGCTGTACCGTTGTGAACTTGTACTTCCCTGGGAGAGCTGAGACACCTATGACCTTGACTGAGCCTGGGCTGCTCCTCCAGCCTGGCTGGCCCTTCTTTGGCTCCATAGGGAGTAGACAGTCTGCTGAGTCTTCAGAGCAGAGAATCTACACCCCCTCACCTCTCCCCCTCCATCCCAGCAGGCTCCTTAATCATTACACCCCCCCCCCCCCAGAAAGCCCTGAACCACAGGACCCTCTCATCTGCAGGCACACCGCCTGCCCTCCAGCCCCAGCTCTATCTATCTGCCTTCATCTCGGAGCCTATCTCAACGGAGTACTCATAGTTTCCATCCTAAATGTGAGATCCAGGCTGGGTCCCGGTCCTGGACTTAGGCTGTCACGATATGCACATCACTGAGCCAGCTCGCCCCCTACTCCAGACCAGAGATTCCAGCTGCCCGTATGTCACCTCTATCTCAGAAACAGCATGTCCAAAATTCAACTCCTAGGCTCTCTCTGAAACCTGCTCCTCACCAGTTTCCACGTCGTGGTGCTTCCAGACACTCTGCCAAAAGAACGACTGGGTAATCTTTCATCCTGTGCTTTTGCTCACAGCCACACTGGCTGAAGAGGAAATCCGGCCGGTTTCACCTCTAAGATTTATCAGGAATCTTATTACTTACATTCCTTCTACGGCCCAAACCCAGCATCATTGTTGAGAGTCTTTTGCAGCGGTCTCCTGGAAGCTCTCCCTGCCTCCACCCTCGTCACTCCCCTCCCCCCGTCTGTTCTCCCCGGGGAACACCTGGAATACTTTTAAGACCATAACTCAGAGTTCCTCCTCTGTTCCAACCCTCCAAGGCCCCCAGAGCCCTCACCCCGGCGGCCCAGCTGCTCCCTGCAGACGGAGGGCGGATACACGGGGCCGGGACACACACTCTCTCACCTGAGCCAGGTACTTTAGCCCGGCCGTCGCCATAGGACCCTGCAGGTTCAACCCGGCCAGGAGACGTGTGATAAAGGCGGAGACGGGCGGGAAACCCCCACCGCAGCCGCGCTCACACCGAACCTCAGAACCACACCTAGTCAGTACAGTGGAGACATCCTTCCGCCTCTTGAGTCCGGGATCCGAAACCCGGGCTCCACGCGGAACAGGCGGGAAGTCCCGCCTCCCTGGCCGTTGCACGCTCCTGGAAACGCCCTCATTGGTCAACACGGCCCAGAAGCTGGCGCACAGTCTTCTGGGTAACCTAGTTCCTCTCACGCCAGGGATTGCTGCGAAGTCCGTCGGTGGCCGTCAGCCCTCACACTGATGGCCAGGTGGTTCCTAGGAAAGGAGGAATTAGAAATACATGAAATTAGAGTCAGAAAAACCTAAGTTAACCTTAAAATAAAGCTGCCAGTTATTACCAACAAAAGATAGGTTTGGGGAATAAAAGAGAGTTGTAATCCCGGACGAACAAACTGCCGTAGGCAGTCGAGGAACAAAGGAGAGGTACCCAGTTTTATGGAGAAAAGGGGTAAGTTGGGAAGGCTGTCATAAATTAAAAGCCATTAGAATAAACTGGGAGTTTGAATTATAGTGGCTTCTCATTGGCTGAGCAGAGTGGGATACGGAAAGTTTCCTATCCGTGTGGGGGGTACGGAAAGTTTCCTATCCGTATCCATCTGCTAGGTTAAGTCTCTCTCTTCCTGTTCGGTCTGCAATTCACTAGGAGTGGTAGGGCCTCTGCTGAAACCTCCCGACATTTTTAATGAGGTTTTGGTTATTAATTTTCATACCAGTATAAACTTTAAAAGAATCCAATTTAACTTGGATTTCTCAACATAAATGTTGATGCAGGATTACAATGCATTCAAAGTGTTAAAAAACTGAGGTACGGGGCACCTGCGTGGCTCAGTCAGTTGAGCTTCCGGGTCTTGATTTGGACTCAGCTTACGGACTCCTGGTTTGTGGATTCCAGCCCCAAGCCGGGCTCTGTGCTGATGGCATGGAGCCTCCTTGGGATTCTCTCTGCTCAGGCTCGCTTTCTCTCAAAATAATAAACTTCAAAAACAAAACAAAACACCGAGACATGACACAGTCCTTAACTTTTGTGGGGTTTTTTTAAAATATTTTTTTCTTTCTGAAAGACTGTTAAGACAAAAATCTTGGAGGGATTTTTAAGTAAGAGAAATCAAGTCACTAAGATTTGGAATAAAAAAAATGTGAATTATATACAACAAAATACCTTTGTATGCTTCATTATTGGCTAAAAAGTAAATACATAAAATTAGATGACACAAACCTATTGTTGACAGTATTTGCTAACTTGCCATGATTGGTAGTGGTGTAAGGCAAAACCACTAAGAGATTGCGCTAAAATACTATTTGGGGGGTTAGTGGTGAGGTCAGGTGTTGATAATAATAGTTACAAGTGTAAAAATCCCAACACCGTTTTGGAATTCGAGAAGCTATTCATAAATGTCATAATTCAATATGTATAGAAGATGCAAAATTTATTTTAATATAAAAAGTTGGAGTAATTTTCCTAAAAGATTAATTCAAGTCATAAATTTAAAATAAGAAACAGTGTCTTATTGGCATAATGGCATAGAATTCAAGTTCAAAACTAGCAGAGTAAACTGTAAAGTTTATAAAGAGGTGCTCACATATTTAGATTCCTCATGGAATCTATGGGCTATGGTGATGCTACAGAACATTGGAAAATGGCTGCCTAAAAAAATTATTCATGGGATAATACCAATTATCATACCAATACCAAATTGAACACCAGTTTTCATCTCTGCTCTTAATCATACACAGAAATTAATTTCAGATAAGGAAGGTTTAAGTGGTAATAAAAATATGTAACTTAAAAGATCATGGAAGAAAAAGAGTAGGAGTTTTCAAACCAAATATAAAAATTATCAAAACATATACACAAACTATATGAAAACAACACACTTCTATTATCAAAAAAACACACAAAAATTGAAATAACAAGAACACAAGTGAGAGGATATTGAGTCATCTATAATTTTTAAAGACTTAACATATAACTAATAAATACATTTATTAAGCCCTCTACAAATTAATAAGAAAAATGTTTAAAGCCAGAAACTGCAAAACTCTTGCATACCACTTTAAATTAGAATTACAAAAGGCAAATAAAATTTTTTTAAAATAATCTTTGGCAATCAGGAGATGAAACATCAGATTGGTGAGACTCAGTAAGTCTGACAGTACTGACCCTGAAAACATTAGTAAATATCATAAACTATCATTGAGCATCTATTATAATTATTTTGGAGAAGAGTTTGGTATTATACATTACACTTAAACCTATGTCTACGCAAAAAAATTCTTCCTGTTGATATATGCACTGCATAAGCCAGTGAATAAACCAGAAAACATGGCAGTCACGTTAAGTAGCAGTGCTGTAATTGCCAAAAACACAGAGAAAGAAGCAAGCAAACACATGAAAACTTTCAAGAGGCAAATATAAAATCGAATTTTATTTATTCATCCCACAGACTACTACCCACAAGACCCACGAGTGTATGCTTTCAGCCCAGCATGCATTCCTTTGTGCTCAGCTAGGTACAAAATGTCTTTCTCCCCACGTGGCCCGCGGTCCAGCTTCCTGTCCCAACTTCAGCCATCCAGACCTTCTATGGATCCCAGGTAGCCTAACCTCCTCTTCCTTTTCAGTGTCACATGTGCTCTACATACACTAATAACATTTCTCTCCACCTACACTCATTCAAAGCCCAGCCTTATCTGTTCCCACCACATGCCAATGACTCTCCCATAAGATATCATTTGCTCCCAAGCTAATCTGTCAACTTGTCTGAAATTCCTCTGTCTCCACCAAGAGTTATCAAAAAAGTCTGAGCCTGGAGAGGGAAGAAGAAGCACCAACCCTGACCTCTGCATTATCTGACTTCCTTTCCTGCTTTGACTCTGAACAGATCTCATAACCACTTCCCCTTGGAAGCCTGTGCCACTAGCCAGCACTCTCTCCTCTCCCCACCACACACACCCATGGTGGTACAGTCCAACTTCTGTTGATAAAGACTGTCCCATTAATCAGGTGCCCAAGCAAGATGCCCAGTCCTTGGAGAATACCCACCCCATCCTTTCCCCTAATGGCATCATCACCATGATCTGAATATGCCCCCCTAGAAATCTGACATATTCCAGGGCACCTCGGTGGCTCAGTCAGTTGAGTGACCGACTCTTGATTTTAGCTCAGGTCATAACCCCAGGTCATGGGATTAAGCCCCATGTCTGGCTCTGCGCTGAGCGTGGAGCCTGCGTGGATTCTGTTTCTCTCTCCCTCTGCCCCTCTCTCCTGCTCTCTCACTCTCTCTCTCTAAAATAAATAATAATAATAACGATAATAATAATAACGAGGAGGAGGAGAAGGAGGAGACATATTCCATATTCCAGCCACCTACTTACAAAGGTCTTCAAACTGAATCCCTCCTTTAAATTCCAGATGTGTTTCTAACTGCCAACCTGACACCTCTACTCAGAGATCCTGGAATATCTCAGACCCACTTCTAATACCACCTCTGAGAGTTAGTCCTACGCCTGACTTCCCCATCTCAGTTGACAATGTCTCCATTCTTTGTAGGTGCCAAAGCCAAAACCCAACAGTCATCCAGCTCCCAGAATCCAGAATCCAACCAATTTCCCCCATGACAACAGGCCCTTCTCTGGTCCATCCATCCTCAGCGGTGTTCCAGACTACTACAGTTATCTCCTTCCTCACCCCAAAATCTCTCCTCCACTCTGAATTCCCAGACGGCCTGTTAATAGATGAGTCAGATCACCTCCCTTTCCTGTTCCAAATCTTCCATGGTTCCCCAAACCCTCAGAACAGATGCCCAACTGCCTGGCCAGCAGTTCTAGTCCTGAATCCTGCCCCCCTGCCCTCCGCATTCTCCCCATATATAAAGCAGACTTGCTGTTCCCTGAACACCCTCAACTCAGACTCACCTCCAAGCACTTGCAGATGCTGCCTCCCATCCCAGGGACAACCTTTGGGCTCACCTCGTGTTGGTTGCCAGAAATGTGGACTTTATCCTACAAGTCCTGGACTGGATTCAGGATTCAGGAATCTGGGCGGAGGAGAGCCCCCCAAGACCCCCAGGCCTAGAAGTGGGAGCCAGGAAGGTGAAGAGCCCACGAAACCACTCTCCTCAAATGGGGGGACCATGCAGGCAGGGGCCTGGGTGCCAGAGGGCTTGGGGCATGACCCTCACCTGCGCTGACGCTGTGTGAGCTGATCGACCCTGGTTGAAGGTTGCACTCCTGTGAGATGGTCCGCAGGACAGATGGGGGTGGGGGGGTCCCCGGCTCCCACGAAGGAGCGCATGGGCCCCTGCAGTCCTGGGACAGCTCAGCTGAGCCCCGCGTCATGGATTTGGTGCAGACCAAGTTCTTTTTCATTACAGCGCAGCAGTGATGCCCCTTCAAGCTCTCCCTCCATGGCCTGCATCGGAAGCTGGAATCCACATCAGAGATAAAAGGCCAGAATTTCTCTGGATGTTTGAGGAAAATTGTCTTGATGACATGTTTTTTTTTTTTTTAATTCTGCTTCATATCATGGATCTGTTTTTATTTCCAACTGTAGGTCAGTTTTGTTTTATTATATCATTGCAAAATGAAAATTGCAAAACAACATTGCTTCCTAAAAGTCAGCCTTTCAAATGCATCCGTTCGAAAGGTTCTCTCTTCCTCACTAACAAATCTGTTCCTTTGGTTTTCATTTAACTTTGAACTGTTTTCTTATGTGAGTATGCACAAACACGTAAACACATATACTTCTTTCTTACAGCAATAGAAAATTGTAGAAAAGATTCCTGAGTGTATTAACACCCACTTGTTGACTTTTTACAATCAGTTACTAGTACAGTGGGTGGGTTGAGCCTTTCTTTATTCTTAAATTTTTTTTTTAACGTTTATTTATTTTTGAGACAGAGAGAGACAGAGCATGAATGGGGGAGGGTCAGAGAGAGGGAGACAGAATCTGAAACAGGCTCCAGGCTCTGAGCCGTCAGCACAGAGCCCGATGCGGGGCTCGAACTCATGGACCACGAGATCACGACCTGAGCCGAAGTCGGCCGCTCAACTCACTGAGCCACCCAGGCACCCCTAGCCTTTCTTTATTCAACAAGTTATTTCTTGTTTGGTTTCCGGTTCACTTTGCTTTGCTTTTGAATTTTGTTTTGGATTACTGCTTCAATTAATAAGTTCTTTCATGCTTAATAATATACTTTTATACTTTATTCTATGTGGGAAATGTGGGTTCCATTACATCCCGAGGGAATCGTGAAGATGATGACACATACTTTTATTTTCCCCTTGGTTCTGGAGTGTTATTGAAAGCCATGCTCCCTAGATATTGATGTGATGGGTGCGTCCAGCTCAGGATGGAGGCTGGGATCCTGGAAAATGTCATTTTCCCTTTCCTTTCAATTTCACTTTGCTCCGTGGGCATGACCTCAGACCCATAGTCCATATTCTTTTTCTTCTTCTTCTTTTTTTTTTTTTTTTTTTTTTGGTGTTTATTTATTTTGAGAGAGAGAGCTTATGCAGGCAAGAGCAGGAGAAGGGCAGAGAGGCAAAATCCCAAACAGGCTTCGCACTACAGTGCAGAGCCCAATGCGGGACTCGAACTCACAAACTGCAAGATCATGACCTGAGCCGAAATCAAGAGCCCGAAGCTCGACGGAATGAGCCACCCAGGTGCCCCTCCAAGGTCTGTATTCTTGTCGAACTAGTCTCAGTCAACCCCCTGGTACTCTTCTGCAAAAAGACACAATGGCAGGGGCACCTGGGTGGCTCAGTCAGTTAAGTGTCTGGCTTTGGCTCAGTTGTGATCTCAGGGCTCCTGAGTTTGAGCTCCACATCAGGGTCTGTCCTGACAGCTGAGAGCCTAGAGCCTGCTTCAAGGTTTTTTGTCTCCCTCTCTCTCTGCCCCTCCTCCGCTCCATCTCTCTCTCTCTTTCTCTCTCTCTCTCTCTTTCAAAAATAATATAAACATTAAAAAAAAAAGACACAATGGCAACATTTGGGTGGGACTATTCCCTGGATGAAGCTAAATGTAAATGTGTCTCCTATTTGTGCAGAATGGGTGAGGCAGTTTTATTCAGCACCACCTGCCCCCTCAGTGGCTTCCAGGATATGAAGCTTTGCCCCAATTTCTCTGGGCAGATGGAGCTAAAAGTTAAATCTTTCTGTTCTGCCAAATTTACCCATTTGTTGTATTTATTCCAATACTTCCATGTGCTAATGAATGTGTTTGTATAATAAGTCCTTTTTTTTTAATGTTTATTTTTGAGACACAGAGAGAGGTGTGGTGTGAGTGGTGGAGGGGCAGAGAGAGAGGTCGACACAGAATCCCAGGCAAGTTCCAGGCTCCAAGCTGTCAGCACACAGAGCCCAACACCGGGCTCGAACGCATGAGCCCAGTGATCACGATCTGAGCCAAAGTTGGACGCTCAGCCGACTGAGCCACCCAGGAGCCCCTGTATAGTAAGTCTTAAAATCAGGGTTGTGTTCTCTTCTAACTTTGTTCTTTTTCAAAGTTCTTTTGGTCATCTTTTGTCCTTTGCATTTACATATAAATTTTAGAATCTGCTTGTTGATTTCTACCAAAACAAATATACCAGGATTTTAATATGGATTGCATTTCATCTATAGGCTCACTCTGAGAGAGGAAGATTTTTTTTTTTGTCTTCAATTTAAAAAATGTTTAATGTTTATTTATTTTTGAGAGAGAGAGACAGGGTGTGAGGCAGGGAGGGGCAGAGAGAGAGGGAGTCACAGAATCTGAAGCAGGCTCGAAGCTCCGAGCTGTCAGCACAGAGCCCGACGTGGGGCTTGAACCCACGAACTGTGAGATCATGACCTAAGCCGAAGTCAGACTCTTTAACCTCTGAGCCACCCAGGCGCTCCTGTGATCAATTTTTTTAAGGGAAGAGGATTTTTATTTTATTTTATTTTATTTTTTATTTATTTATTTGAGAGAGAGGGTGCAAATGAACAAGGAGCAGAGAGAGGGAGAGAGAGAGAGAATCCCTCCAGGGACAGAGAGAGAGAGAGAGAGAGAGAGAAGCAGGGCTCACCTAAAGCAGGCCTCAAACTCACGAACCATGAGATCATGACCTGTGCCAAAGTCAAATGCTTAACCAACTGAGCCACCCAGTTGCCTTAGAGAGAGTAATATCTTAATAGGATGTTTCCCATCCATAAATATGGTATACCTCTCCTTTTATTCTGGTCTTGAGTAGCTTAACTCCAAGCCAAAATCCTATGTGTGATTTTCCAGGCCAAACTACAGGCAGTTAGAGAGACTTCACCCAGAAAGCCTCACAGGAGAAAGCTGCCCTCCCCACAACAGGTGCATACTCAGTTCACTGCAGGCTCTGGACAGAGTTGCAGTCAAGGCATCGTTCTCTCTGCACCCCAGCCATGCTCTTGTGCGTATCTGCATTCCTAGCCTAGGCGCCTCCATTCAGAGGCCTTTTTATATGTGCGAGGAAAGACAGGACTCCACTGAGATACTGTTCAGGCATCTCTACCAAAACTCCCTTATGTGGGGGCGGGGGGTGTGAAGACCCTTTACCCACTCTGACTTAGTAGTCAGCACTCCTAGTACTCCTAGCCCATACCCTCTTCCTCCTCCATCCACAGGGTCTGTTAAATAGCAGGAGTCTTTATTTTTTAAAAAAAAAATTAACATTTTTATTTATTTTTGACAGAGAGAGACAGAGCACGAGTGGAGGAGAGAGGGAGAGAGAGGAAAGGAGGGAGGGAGGGAGGGAGAGAGAGAGAGAGAGGGAGAGAGGGAGAGAGAGAGAGAGAGAGAGAGAGAGAGAGAGAGAATGAATCCCAAGTAGGCTCCATACTGTCAGTGCAGAGCCCCACCTGGGGCTCGAACTCTCGAAACCACAAGATCATGACCTCAGCCGAAACCAAGAGTCGGACCCTCAACCGACCGAGCCACCCAGGTGTCCCAACAGCAGGAGTCTTTATTTTTTTAAAAAAATTAACATTTTTATTTATTTTTGACAGAGAGAGACAGAGCACGAGTGGAGGAGAGAGGGAGAGAGAGGAAAGGAGGGAGGGAGGGAGGGAGAGAGAGGGAGAGAGGGAGAGAGAGAGAGAGAGAGAGAATGAATCCCAAGTAGGCTCCATGCTGTCAGTGCAGAGCCCCACCTGGGGCTCGAACTCTCGAAACCACAAGATCATGACCTCAGCCGAAACCAAGAGTCGGACCCTCAACCGACCGAGCCACCCAGGTGTCCCAACAGCAGGAGTCTTGCTCAGGGCTCTCTGGCAGTGAGATCCCCTGTCTGCACTAATCATCTGACCCTCACCTGGTCCAGCTCTGGGAAGTAAAATGAGACATGGAAGAAGCCTGCCCCTTCTTTCTGTTCCTGGCCTCTTGTTTATTACCCAAGGATGTGAATAAACCCTGAATTGTTACTTTTTGTTTGTTTTCCTCCCTATCCTACTTGACCATCTCTGAGAAGTTACACATCTTCTTTCTTCTTTTTTTTTTTTTTAAGGTTTATTCATTTCTCAGAGACAGGCAGAGCGGGAGTGGGGGAGGGTCAGAGAGAGAGGGAGACACAGAATCCGAAACAGGCTCCAGGCTCTGAGCTGTCAGCACAGAGCCCGACGCGGGGCTCGAACCCACGGACGCGAGATCATGACCTGAGCCAAAGTTGGACGCTTAACAGACTGAGCCACCCAGGTGCCCCTACACATCTTATTTCTAAGTATTTGTATATCTAATGCTATTAGAGACTGCAGTGTTTTTTTAAATTAGCAGTTGTTCATACCCATTACATAGAATAACGCTTAATAGTTCTAGCAGTTTCCTTTTATGTTTTGGTTTCTAGGGTTTTGTAAGTCCCATAGGATTCTTTCCATAGACTATCAATGTCCTCTGTTAATAGACACAGTATTACTTGTTTGTTTCTAAACTGGATACTCCGTGTCCCTTTTTCTACTTTGACTAATCTAGCTAAAACCTTTGGTAGAATAGCTTCCTCTGCAGAGAATTGCTTTAGCAGCATCCCACAAATTTTAACATGTTGTGTATTTATTTTGCATAAGATAGTTTATTTCTTTGGAGTGGAAAAGTTCAGTCCTATGTCTAGGAATTCTGGATGTCTGGCTTTGACTCTTTGTTGAGATAGGGTGTTGGGATTTTTTTTTTTTTTGTCTAATGTTTATTTTATTTTTGAGAGAGAGAGAGTGAGAGAGAGAGAGAGAGAGTGGTGGAGGGGCAGAGACAGAGAGGGAGACACAGAATCTGAAACAGGCTCCAGGCTCTGAACTGTCAGCAAAGAGACCCACGCAGGGCTCAAACTCATGAGCTATGAGATCATGACCTGAACTGAAGTCTGACGCTTAATGGACTGAGCCACCCAGGTGCCCCTAGCTTTCAAATTTTTAATGCATAGAAGTTCCTGGGTGGCTCAGTCAGTTGATAGTTGATCGTCCAACTTCAACTCAGTTCTTGATCTTGAGGTTTGTAAGTTCAAGCCCCACATTTGGCTTACTGTTGTCAACGCGGAGCCCACTTCGGATCTTCTGTCCCCCTCCCCTCTGTGCCCCTCACCCACTTGCACTCATGCTGTGTCTCTCTCTCCCTCTGTCTCTCTCAAAAATAAATAAACATTAAAAAAATAAAAATTTTAATGTATCACTGTAAGCAATCGGTGGTCTGGCTGTCCAACCAACTTTTCAGATTGTCAAAGGACCAGGATGGAAAGCCTTCATTTATTGCATCCTTGATCTATTTTTAAAATGTCATGATTACACAAAGGAGAAATCTCTAATCCCTTTAGAATCAATTCTGATTAAACATTGCCAAGCAAAGGAGAGAATTAAGAACGAAAGGAGAACCAGGGTTTTTTGGAACAACCCCATCAACCTAAGGTTGCTTTCTTCTTTTATGGGAAAAATGGCCTGTAGGTAGTGAAGAAACTTCATTAGGAATCATGGACACCGATTCTCAGTGCATTGCCGTAATTTAACCAGCTAATGGAAAGTTAAAAGTCCGATTAAAAAATGGCCAAAGACCTTGACAGACACCTCACCAAAGAAGATACCACAGATGCCAAATAAGCAAACAAAAAGATGCTCCCTGTCGTATGTCTCAGGGAAATGCACATCAAGCATCTAGATACCACTAGATACCTATTCAAATCCAGAACACTGACAGCACCAAACTGTGCCGTGGACCTAAAACTGCTCTAAAAAAATAGTCTTTGGGGCGCCTGGGTGGCGCAGTCGGTTAAGCGTCCGACTTCAGCCAGGTCACGATCTCGCGGTCCGTGAGTTCGAGCCCCGCGTTGGGCATAGAGATTACTTAAAAATAAAATCTTCAAAAATAAATAAAACGTATTCACTCATTATGTTAATGTTACAAAAGCACTAGCATTTAAACATAAACCTGGCATTCAGGTTCATGGGATAAGATCAAGGCACGACGTATCAGATTACTGTAGAATGATACGTTTCCCAAGGGAGGAAAAGCCTAAATCACGTGTTTACTTAGAGAATCGAACCTTAAATTGTTTAGGGGCGCTTGGGTGGCTCTGTCGGTTAAGCATCCGACTTCGGCTCAGGTCATGATCTTGCAATTCATGGGTTCGAGACCCACGTCGGGCTCTGTGCTGACAGCTCAGACTCTGGAGCCTGCTTCGGATTCTGTGTCTCCCTCTCTCTCTGCCCCTCCCCTGCTCATGCGCGCTCTCTCTCACGTTCTCTCTCTCCCTCAAAAATAAACGTTTAAAAAACTTTTTTAAAAAGACAACATAACAAGGTATATGATAATGAAACTCTAGGTGGCTTGCAGGTGAAATCATGGTTCAGTGTAGGAATTTTGGGATGAAAACTATGTTGCTTCACCCTTACCCAAACTCTTTATTGTAATGGGTGTAATACTTAACTGAGAAATTCTCTTACTGAAATTTTGGAAAAGAATGACCTGAAAATCTGCAAAAAGGAAAACAGCTAACATTAAGTTGGTGCCTTGTGAGAGGCTGAGAGCTAGAGAATAATATTATACCTTCAGATATAGTGGCCAAACAGATCTGGTGGCCAAACTATCGGTGACCAAAATGGTCTAAAAGAACCCTATGTGAACTTGTCATGGGTCTAGCTGGCCTGACAGAACCAGAGTCTGTCTTCCCTGAGGAGAGAGATACTGAGGAGAAATATTCATTGGCCATCTGACCACACCACAGTGTGTGTTTTCCAGGAAGAAGAGAAAAGGTTTGTTATCTTCCTTGGGGCTGCTGTAACAGATTCCACCAAGTAAGGGGCTCAAAATAAAAGAAATCTGCTCTCTCAAGTTCTAGAAATCAAGAGGTTAGCAGGGTCAGTTCCTTCTGGAAGCTCTGAGAGAGAATCTGTTCCATGTCTCTCACCTAGCCTCTGGTATTTTCCAGAAATCCTTGGTATCCCTTGGCTTGCAGATACATCTCTCCAGTCTCTGTATGCATTTTCACGTGGTCTTTTCCTTTGTGTCTCTGAGTATGTCAAATCTCTTCTCCTTTCTCTTATGAGGACATCAGTCACTGGACTTAAGGCTCACCCTAAATACAAGATGATCTTTCCCCAGGATTCTTAGTTAAAACACGTCTGCAAAGAGGTGCCTGGGTGACTCAGTCGGTTGAGCGTCAGATTCTTGATCTCAGCTCAGGTCATCCCAGTGTTGTGGGATCGAGCCCCATGTTGGGCTCCCTGCTGCACATGAAGCCTGCTTAAGATTCTCTCTCTCTCCTTCTTCCCCTTTCCTCTGCTTGCTCTTTCTCTCTAAAACAAAAATTTAAAGAATAAAATAAAACGCATCTGCAAAGAACCTATTGGCAAGTAAGTCATTTCCCAGGTATCTGGGATAAAGATTTGGACATCCTCTTTTTTGAAAGACACTATTTAACCCTACTCACAGATGGATGGCAAGCAGCCTGAACAGATAATACAGCTTAGGAAAATGCAACTATTTTTTTAAATATTTATTTCTGGGGCGCCTGGGTGGCGCAGTCGGTTAAGCGTCCGACTTCAGCCAGGTCACGATCTCGCGGTCCGTGAGTTCGAGCCCCGCGTCAGGCTCTGGGCTGATGGCTCAGAGCCTGGAGCCTGTTTCCGATTCTGTGTCTCCCTCTCTCTCTGCCCCTCCCCCGTTCATGCTCTGTCTCTCTCTGTCCCAAAAATAAATAAAAACGTTGAAAAAAAAAATTAAAAAAAAAATAAATATTTATTTCTGAGAGAGAGAGAGAGAGAGAGAGCACGAACAGGGGAGGGGCAGAGAGAGAGACAGGAGACAGAGTATTCCAAGCAGGCTCTGTGCGCTGACAGCAGAGAGCCTGATGTGGAGCTCGAACTCACGACCTGTGAGATCATGACCCGAGCCGAAGTCAGACGCCTAACCAACGGAGCCGCCCAGGTGTCCTGTAGAAAAACGGATAAAACAAATCCAATGGATGGCAAGACAGCACCCTAGGGAACATGGATGGAAAGAGCACGCGCAGTGACCCAAGAGGAGCTATTACATATGCTTCTCCAGACGGAAGCAGAGGCATCTAGGCGCCACTTCGAAAGCCAAAAGCGCGAACTCATCCACACTGGCCAGTCCTAAGCCGTGTGCCTGGCTTGCCTTGCCTTTCCCCCCGGAAACCCCTGTAAAGGTCGTGCCCTAGCTCTTCCTCTTGCTCCTGTTTTTACGTCCTGACCACCCTGGTGTTTTGCCCATGTAGTTTTGCCCATGTAGCCCCTTGTGGCACGCCTCAAGGGGCACGGTCCTGTTTCTAGACCGTGTGAGTGTCATAAACTTTGTTTTCCTGAGCCTTTCTCTGTTTCCTCTTGTGGCCACACCTGATGGACCATTTGTTAAAAGAATACAAAACAATGAGGAAAAGAATTTTTATATATTTTCAAAGAATCCTTTCTCTAATAACTTACAATAATACCAGAAAAATAACTTCTTTTTTTAATTTTTTTTAACGTTTATTTATTTTTGAGACAGAGAGAGACAGAGTATGAATGGGGGAGGGGCAGAGAGAGAAGGAGACACAGAATCGGAAGCAGGCTCCAGGCTCTGAGCCATCAGCCCAGAGCCCGACGCGGGGCTCGAACTCACGGACCGCGAGATCATGACCTGAGCTGAAGTCGGACGCTTAACCCACTGAGCCACCCAGGCGCCCCAATACCAGAAAAATAGTAACTTCTGTGTAGGGATATCAGAGGGACATCGTCATAACAAAGCAAAAAGTTACCGTCACTGATAATGGGAAAACAGACATCACACGCCTCCTGACAGCACATTGAGAAGGGCACAGCAATGCATCTGTGGTTTTCCAGCCTCCCAAATGCTGAAACTTAATGATTTGTTAAGAAACCTCATGACTGAGGTAAATTTTACAAAATAATTGGTCTGTATTTTTTAGAAACAAGAGAAAAAACACTCAAGAGAAGAGTAAGAAACTGTTTCGGATCAATGGAAAATAAAAGCAAATCAGAAATAAATGCAATTCCCTTTTTAAAAATTTTTTTAAATGTCTATTCATTTCTGAGAGAGTGACAGAGACAGAGAGACAGAGCACGAGTGGGGGAGGGGCAGAGAGAGAAGGAGACAGAATCCGAAGCAGGCTCCAGGCTCTGAGCTGTCAGCACACAACCTGATGTGGGGCCCCAACCCACAGACCGCGAGATCATGACCTGAGCCAAAGTTGGATGCTTAATCCACTGAGCCACCCAGGTGCCCCAAATAAATGCAATTCTTGATACTGGACTTGGCTCTGGACTGAAAAAAATTAGCTATAAAGGGGATTAATAGAACAATTGACACAATTTAAGTATGGCCTGTGAATTAAATAATACTGTTGTATCATTATTAAATTACTTGGTTTTGAATATGTAGGATATGTTATGTAGGATATGTAGGTTATGTAGGATAATATAAATTCATATAAGAAATATACACCAACGTGTGCTTTGGCTGATGCTCTTTGTACAATGTTCCTAACATACTTTTCAAAATGTTCAAAAAATAATATATATACATACTTTCAAAAATATCATATATATTCAGAAACTATCTATGCATATGTATACACAAACACAAGCACGTATGCATATAAGGATATGAGATGGAAGAGATCTTCTTTAGTCTTGTAAATAACATCCACAAAATATTGCTGCAAAGATCATAACTCATAGCCCATTATTAAAATATTCCTGGGGTGCCTGGGTGGCTCAGTCCAGTTGAACTTCCGACTCGATTTCAGCTCAGTTCATGATCTCACGGTTCGTGAGTTTGAGCCCCACGTCGGGCTCTGTGCTGACAATGTGGAGCCTGCTTGGGATTCTCTCCCTCCCTCTCTGTTCCTCCCTGCTTGTACGTGCTCTCTCTCTCTCTCTCTCAAAATAAATAAGCTTAAAAAAAAATACTCCCATGAGATTAAAACAGAAGGAGAATGGCTGCTCTTTGCACTCTCATTCAGTATTTTCAGTATTTTTCTGAAGATCCTATTTTGGGCAATAGGGCAAGAAAATTGATATGTGACAACTGGAAAGGAAGGAATAAGTGTGTTTTCCTGCACCACGGAAACTATTTCCTCAAACATCATCCTCACTGTGAGCGCAAACATCAACAGCCAAGTCGCTTTAACCCATCCGAACCCCTGAATTCTTCATCACCTGCACCCTGCTCTTTTTGTTTCTCTGGGACCCATCACCTTCTGATGTATGATGTGACTTAATATCACAGATGCAGTTTGTTGTCTTTTCCATCAACCAGAGTAAATTCCAGAATTTCTATTTCTATTTTGTGCACTGATCTATTCCATACACCTAGAAACGTGCCTAAAATCCATAAAGAACACAATAAATATTTGTTAAACTAGTGAACAAATTTCACCCCACAGATACCCTGTTTATTTGCACAACTCTGGATACACTTTCTCACTCTACTCGCACTGTTTTTTTCTTTCAATTCCACTGCCCTCAGTGCTCCCAGGAATGGGGAGGAATTATCTTCTGGAAACAAAGCCTGAAAACTGGCTATGGATCCCAGACAGACATTTGGTCAACCTCTTTTTCTCACTGATTAGGTAAAATGGTACTCTTTCCACGTTCCGTTAGGATTTGATGACTTCAGAAGTAGGTTCGCCCCACCTACAAAATAGGATTTGATGGGTATCCTATTAAGCACTTTTAATAGCTTTCAGTCATTTCCACAATCCCAAATATTTTTGAGTTATTTGGGGATTAATTAGAGTTAGTCTCTGCTCCCCAGCAGACACTGTCACTGCACTTACAGGTGAAATGATTATCACTTCCCAGCAAGCGCATGAGGTCATAGACCAAGCCTTTATCTCTGGCATATATGTCCTATTAAAATACTTCACATACGGTGCCGCGGCCATCCTTGTCCCGGGAGCAAACCTAAATCGGGTAAATAGCTCTTCTTTTCGGGTAAGTATCAGATTCTTAGAAAATATTTATCTTAGGAAATCCAGGATCATTCTTCAAAAATTTGGCTGAGTTGGGAAGGGGGGGAAGTCTTAGGTAGATGATAGCTATACAGACACATAGATAAATGATAGAAATAGGAGGGGTGCCTGGGTGGTTCTGTGGGTTAAGCATCTGACTTCAGCTGAGGTCACGATCTTGCAGCTCATGGGTTTGAGCCCCAGATCCGGCTCTGTGCTGACAGTTCAGAGCCTGGAGCCTGCTTCAGATTCTGTGTCTCCCTCTCTCTCTCTACTCCCTCCCCTACTTGTGCTCTCTCTCTCTCTCAAAAATAAATAAACATTTATAAACACGATAGAAATATGATAGACAAAAAGATGATCTATGATAGATAGATAGATAGATAGATAGATAGATAGATAGATAGATAGATAGATAGTAGATAGGGTACATAAGACCAAACACAGACCAACAGGAAAGACATTTGCTGAGGAAACCAGAGGCACATCACCAGTCTTGTCAAACTGCCTCAGGGCCACCTGCCATCTCCCCTCTCTCCCTGGTTATACTGTTTTGAAACTTCTCTCACTTGCTTCTCACTAAACCCAGTGACCAGAACAGCATTCCCTCTAAAGGTTTTTTTTTTTTTTTTTTTTTTTTTTTTTTTAACGTTTATTTATTTTTGGGACAGAGAGAGACAGAGCATGAACGGGGGAGGGGCAGAGAGAGAGGGAGACACAGAATGGGAAGCAGGCTCCAGGCTCTGAGCCATCAGCCCAGAGCCCGACGCGGGGCTCGAACCCACGGACCGCGAGATCGTGACCTGAGCTGAAGTCGGACGCTTAACCGATCGAGCCACCCAGGCGCCCCCCTCTAAAGGTTTTAAGATACAGAACTGTGAGTAACAAAGTAAAGAAGACAGGCTCCCACTCTGAGTGGATACCTCGTGTCTTGTGTGATATCCGCCGCTAGTGTGTGCATGTGCGTGTGGTTGTGCGTTTTGTTTGAGCAGGGGCGTGGTGTGCTAAATGGAGTGTTCGATGGCGTCTCTAAATCTGTATCATCAGTGGAAGATTGTGAACCATATCTCTCTTTTAGGCAGGGAAATCTGTGCAGAAGGTGCGAATACTGTGTAAAGATGGCTAGGGCAGAAAGATTGTGGGGATGTGAAAAAAGAATAATTAGGACTTTAAATCTCAAAATGTAAATGTTATCCTGCCTTTTAAACAGATTTGTCAAGCACCTTAATTGTCCTTTTGTCATGCTAATCTGACACTCTTTACACACACACACACCACCCCCCCCCCAAGGGCTACCCTTGTGCATTGACCCATTCTTGTATCTCTCTGCCCTCCCCCGGACCCCCGCCCCCGTAAAATCTCTTAGCTATAGTATGGTTGCACCCGTATGTATGTCCCATTTAAAAGATTCTTCTTTTTGGGGGCGCCTGGGTGGCTCTGTCGGTTGGGCGTCCGACTTCAGCTCGGGTCATCATCTCGCGGTTCGTGGGTTTGAGCCCCACATTGAGTTCTGTGCTGACAGCTCAGAGCCTGGAGCCTGCTTCAGGTTCTGTATCTCCCTCTCTCTCTGCCCCTCCCCCGCTCACACTCTGTCTCTCTCAAAAATAAATAAATGTTAAAAAAAAATTTTTTTTAAGATACTTCTTTTTCAAAAAAAAGAAAAAAAAGAAAAAAAAATTCTGACCAGATACGCCATTAGAAGAGCAGGAGACCTTAATTTAGACCCTCCCTATGATTGGAGTGTCCACAGAACCCCTATGGTTGGGGGAAATTACCAGTCTTTATTGCTTTCAAATCCCTGAGGGTCTTCAGGGGCCGGAGGGATCTATTATAACTCAGCAATGTCATAATTGTCAGGTTCTCTGTTTTGTGCACACATTTGAAACTCCCACAGTACATTTAATTGACACATGTTTTTACTATTTCACTTCATTTTGTGATTCTTTTTGAATATGAGTCCTGTTTCTCTCCTTTATCCCTGCACTTGCCCTTATATGAAACTATGTTCACTACACTAGTGATTTCCTGTGTTTTCCATTTCAACCTTAAATGGTGTCATGCAACTATAGTTTTCATATGAATATTTTGAACAAATCCATATGTGTATAAAATTAAATATTCACTTTGATACACCAGCTCCCTCCTCCTTCCCATACTCCTCAACACTTAGAAAGAACATTACTACTGGTTCGTGAAACTCCTTCCAGATCCTCATTTGTATGGACATAATCACTGAGGTCTCTGAGGATGACCCCCTGACTGGCCTTGTGCCAATTCCTTCTTTCAATGGGACATCAGTGGCACACACATGATCGCTAGATCAGAAGTCCCCAGTCGGTTGGTACATTTGTTCATTCAGTTTCCTTCCCCCAAATGCTAATGACTTTAATTACATAATGTATTTATTATGGGGAAGGCAACTGAAATAAGATTATTAAAACAAATTAGACCTTAATTCCCTTGATCCAAAAGAAATTGCTCTGCGAAAAATAACTTTTTAGATTCTTAAAAAAAAAAAAAAAAAAAAAAGACTGCTTTTGAGGTAAAGGGTGTGAGTCAAACTGGATAAGGTGAAAGAAAGTACGAAAAGTTTTTAAATGCCTTCTGATTTTCCAGCACCTTAATGAACTCCAATTCTTAGATCATATTTAATTAATTATGGGTTGTGATAAGAATGAAAAGTAAAATTTTGGATCAGAGAAAAATGATTTTGACAAATTGATATATATTAGAGCTGAAAATAATAGATCGTCCTTTTCAGTTTCATTAGCATTCTTATGATCATGTATGAGACGAACATATTTTGTGTCTGAATGCGTCTGTCGAGGACTGCCTGTTTATATACATTGCAATCAATTGCTTTTGATCTTAGTAGTCTAACTAGTATTGTTACTGGCTTATGGTTGATATTTCCTCTTACATGCTTTAACTAATTAAATATTCCTGTGCTTAATTTTAATTTGCTTAATATCTTCTAATATTTTATTTTATTATTATGAAATTAAAATGCCGTCTGCTTGGACTATGTCCTGTGATGATTTCCCAACCTGTATTATAAAAATACATTCCAGTATTTTTACCTAAAGGATTTGTCATTCTTTACATTAAAAAAAATTTTTTTAATGTTTATTTCATTTTTGAGAGAGAGAGAGAGAGAGACAGAGCGTGAGCAGGGGAGGGGCAAAGAGGGAGGGAGACACAGAACTTGAAGCAAGATCCAGGCTCTGAGCTGTGGGAACAGAGCCTGATAAGGGGCTCGAACTCATGTATGGCGAGATCATGACCTGAGCCGAAGTTGAATGCTTAAACAACTGAGCCACCCAGGCGCCCCTGTCATTCTTTACATCTTAAATATATAAAAGAATTAAATACATTATTTACAAATTAAATATTTAGTTCTAATTGTGAGGCCAAAATACCTCCATTTCGGGGCGCCTGGGTGGCTCAGTCGGTTAGGCATCCGACTTCAGCTCAGGCCATGATCTCGCAGTCCGTGAGTTCGAGCCCCGCGTCAGGCTCTGGGCTGATGGCTCAGAGCCTGGAGCCTGCTTCCGATTCTGTGTCTCCCTCTCTCTCTGCCCCTCCCCCGTTCATGTTCTGTCTCTCTCTCTCTCTCTCTCTGTCTCAAAAATAAATAAAACGTTAAAAAAATTTTTTAAAAATACCTCTATTTCTATTTCCAGATAAGTTAATATCATGTAATAAATGTATAATTTCCCCAGAAATGGATTATATTTATCAGGAAAAATACATGTATATCCATATTTATGTATTTATTTATTATGCCTCCTGTTTTGTGCCATGTTTTGACTTTTGCTTTTTGGCATAAAGCGTTTGTAGGTATCCACCACCTTCATTCTCCTCTCATTTTTATTTATTTTTATATTGGATAACAACTTGAGAAATGTTAGAAATATTCCCAATAAGATTGGAACCATAGTGTAACATTGCAAAGTATCTTTATGACTATTATCTTGGGCTACCACTTCTCTCTGATATTACTTATTTCTTCATATTTTAATAGAGTTTTAAATTTTGCTTCTATGTTTTTAGTTACATAATATTGATGTAATTTTGCCAAATTTTAATATATAGTTTTTTTGTAACCTATCAATACCAATGGATTTTGCCAATAAATGATCGTGGACAGGGCTTTAAGATAATTTTGCAGGTATTTTTGCATTCTTTGTATCCCTCAGGGATTTTATCAGTTGAAATTTTTATAGAAATAACTCGTCATACACGTACAGTTGTAAGAAATAATACAGAGAGATCAGGTACACTTTACTGTTTCCTCCAATGGTAGCATTTTGCATAACAATGGTAGTATGCTCTGATCTTATTCAGATTTCACTGCTTTTACTCAGGTGATTCGTGTGTGCATGCATGTGTGTGTATGTGTGTGTGTCTCTGGGATTTAAAGCCATTTAAAAGCTTTTTCTTTGTCTGGTTCGGCCACAAGTCCAACACACAATAAAGCTCACTTTTTCTTTCATTTTGCCTCTCATTTTACGGATATTTATTATTTTATTAATATTATTATGTATTAATAATATTAATAATAACATTAATTATATTAATGTTTATTTATTTTTGAGAGACAGCGTGAGTGGGGGAGGGGCAGAGAGAGAGGGAGACACAGAATCCGAAGCAGGCTCCAGGCTCTGAGCTGTTAACAAAGAGCCTGCTGAGGGGCTCGACCTCCTGAGCCGTGATATTGTGACCTGAACTGAAATTGGAGGCCCAACCACCTGAGCCACCCAGGTGCCCCTCATTTTATGGATTTTTAGATAATCATTTTGATTTGACATTGAATAAAAACAATGTAAAAATATTTAAATTTGTACATGAAGTGTAAGATAAAATGCAGGACACTTTCATAAGCTTTCATTTCTGCTTCTCCACCCTGTTTACATTCTTCCTTTATTTAAAATTTTCTACTTGGTTGAAAAAATATAGCATACTTTGCACACTGTTCTGAACTATGCCTTTTTCCCTTAAGAATATATCCTGGAGAAAACTCCATAGAATCAGTTCTGCCTTTTATTTTATTTTTTTTTAATTTTTAAAAGTGTTTTTATTACTGGGGTCCCTGGGTGGCTCAGTCGGTTAGGTGTCTGACTTCGGCTTGGGTCATGATCTCACAGTTTGTGAGTTCAAGCCCCATGTCTGGCTCTGTGTTGACGGTTCAGAGCCTGGAGCCTACTTCGGAGTCTGTGTCTACCTCTCTCTCTCTCTGCCCCTCCCCTGCTCCCGCGCTCTCTCTCTCTTAAAAAATAAATAAACATTAAAAAAAAATTTAAGTGTTTTTATTATTTATTTTTGAGGGAGAGAGAGAGAGCGAGAGAGACAGAGACAGAGAGAGAGTGGGGGATGGGGCAGAGAGAGAGGGAGACACAGACTCCGAAGTAGGCTCCAGGCTCTGAGCTGTCAGCACAGAGCCCAAGGCGGGGAGGTGGGGGGCGCTCGAACTCACAGTGAGAGCATGACCTAAGCGGAATTTGCTCAAAAGGCTAGCCACCCAGGTGCCCCTCAGTTCTGCTTTGATGCATGCATATATTCCTGAAAACCACTAAGATATACAGAATCTAAAATAAAATCAGAGAGCTTATTGGGACATTCAAAAATGTCATCGGTGTAAAAAAGAACATAGAAGCCTAGTAAATATAGCAACACTTGTACACATTTTAAATATTTAAGAAATACCACAAATACTGTAATAAATACGACACTGTACTTTAAAAAGCTGAAGTTTGCATGTGGAAGTCAGGTCAGAAGGATTACGGCTTTTGAGTTATTGTGAAGTGGTGGGTGTGATATGGGCAAAATGGGTGAAGGCACCTTAGTGGCTCAGGAGGTTAAGGGCCTGACTTCCACTCGGGTCATGATCTCACGGTTCGTGAGTTCAAGCCCCATATTGGGCTCTGCACTGACGGTGCTGAGCCTTCTTGGGATTCTCTCTCTCCTCACCTCTCTCTATGCCCCTCCCCTGCTCTCTCTCTCTCAAAAATAAAGTTAAAAAAAAAAAAAGATGGGTGGGGTGCCTGGCTGGCTCAGTCGGTTGAGCTTCGAACCTCTGCTCAGGTCATGATCTCACGGTTTGTGGATTTGAGCCCCGAGTCGGGCTCCATGTTGATATCTTAGAGCCTGGAGCCTGCTTGGGCATCTGTCTCCCTCTCTCTCTGCCCCTCTCCTGCTTGCACTCTCCCTCTCTCTCTCTTTCTCTCTCTCTCTCAAAAATAAATATTTTAAAAAAGTTAACAAAAAAATAAAAATAAAATGGGTGAAGAGAAATCAAAGGAACAAACTTCCAGTTACAAAATAAGTCATGGGGAACTAATGTACAGCATGGTGACTACAGTTAATAATATTATATTGTACATTTGGAAGTTGCTACGAAAGCAGATCTCATGAGTTCTCATCACAGAAAAAATAATTCATAACTATGTATGGTGAGGGATGGTAGCTACACTCATTGTGATTATTTTGCAATATGTACAAATATAAAATCATTTTACTGTACACCCAAAAGCAATATAATGTTGGGTAACAATTACACCTCATTTTAAAAAACACGTAAATAAAATCAGGCAGAAAGTTGGAGCACTGGACGTGGATGTACGAGGCTCTACTCCACAGTGAACTGAGGTGCCTGCTAGACGTTTGCATTGTGTCTTGGTGTCCATTTCTGCATTCCTACGTGGCTTGCTCCAACAGAGGGCAGTTTTCTGCATTCATCCTGTCTTTCTTGCAGGTGAAAAACACCTGTAAACAGACATAAAATTTGCCTTATGCTCAAAAATTTCCCAATTTCTCAATCATGTTGGAATAAAGATTGAAACAATGCCGACTGGCTCACAATGCAAAGATCTCCTGGCCTCATCCCCATAGCTGTTGAGAACTGAGTGTCCTTGCCCTCATTCATGAACCCAGAAACTTATAGATGGACGCTGAGGCTATTTCTTTCATTTATTTGTTCATTTGTGCTCACTCGGCAGAGTTTTCTTTCTCTTTCTATTTAAAAAAAATTTTTTTTAACATTTATTTATTTTTGAGACAGAGAGAGACAGAGAATGAACAGGGGAGGGGCAGAGAGAGAGGGAGACACAGAATCTGAAACAGGCTCCAGGCTCTGAGCTGTCAGCACAGAGCCCGACGCGGGGCTCGAACTCACGGACTGTGAGATCATGACCTGAGCTGAAGTCGGACGCCCAACCAACCAAGCCACCCAGGCGCCCCTCTCTTTCTATTTTAATGGATTTTGTTTTTTCATTGAAATGTGTCTGACATACGACATTGTGCAAGTTAATGTGTGCGACATGTTAATTTGATACATTTGTATATTGTAATATGATTGCCACTGTAGTGGTAATGGGCACCTCTATCGTGTTGCACCATTATTCTTTCATTTTAGTCATTAGAATAATTAAGTTAGAATCTCTTAGCAAGTTTGATGATTACAAGAGGCTATTTCTAATCTAGTTCATCAGTTAATTGCATGCTGATGCACGCACACACACATACACACAAAGCATAAAATGTTAATACCCACTTAAAGTGAGAAATAAGTTTTAGGATAAGTGATGAAAAGCACTCTGCATAGTGTTGGCAAGGCATTTATTGCTACTGTTTTTGCTTTCATTCTTCTGACTTCAATTAAGATCCATCCCTAGGGGCGCCTGGGTGGCGCAGTCGGTTAAGCGTCCGACTTCAGCTCAGGTCACGATCTCGCGGTCCGTGAGTTCGAGCCCCGCGTCTGGCTCTGGGCTGATGGCTCAGAGCCTGGAGCCTGTTTCCGATTCTGTGTCTCCCTCTCTCTCTGCCCCTCCCCCGTTCATGCTCTGTCTCTCTCTGTCCCAAAAATAAATAAACGTTGAAAAAAAAAAATTAAAAAAAAAAAGATCCATCCCTAGATATTGATGCAGTAGGTGTTGGCACATTGGAATTGGGGATTATCTTCCTCACTCAGACTGCAGATGGGATCCTAGGAAATTCATCCCTCCTTGGTCTTTATACCTTCTCTTTGCTCACTGGACACAAATTGAGACCTACAGACCTGATTTTCAACCAACTGGTCCTAGCCAACTCCATCATCCTTTTCTCCAAAGGGATCCCTCAAACAATGGCGGCTTTTGGATCCCAAAATTTCCTGGATGCTGCTGCATGTAAACTTGTCTTTTATTATTACAGAGTGAGCACAGGGGTTTCCTCCAGCACTATATGTCTCCTCAATGACTTCCAAGCTATTAAGCTGAACCCTAGTATGTGTAGGTGGATGGAGCTCAAGATTAGATCCCCAAAGTTCCTTGGCTTCTGCTGTTTCCTCTGCTGGACCCTACATCTCTGGATAAATTCATTTATTCCTCTAACAGTAAATGGTCCATCCAATAACAAAAACCTTAGCGTGACAAGAAATGGATAAAGTTCCTGGAATGGGGTAGGGAGATTTAACGTATTATTTGCAGTCATATATATATATTTTTAATTTTTTTTAATGTTTATTTATTTTTGAGACAGAGAGAGACACAGCATGAACGGGGGAGGGTCAGAGAGAGAGGGAGACACAGAATCGGAATCAGGCTCCAGGCTCCCAGCCATCAGCCGAGAGCCTGACGCGGGGCTCGAACTCGCAGACTGCGAGATCGCGACCTGAGCTGAAGTCGGACGCCCAACCGACTGAGCCACCCAGGCGCCCCGCAGTCATATATTTTTATATGGGTTTGAGCTTCATGGTCTGGGTCAGTGGCTCCATGGTCTTTGTCCTGCTCAAGCACAAGCAGCAAGTCCAACACATTCACAGCAACAGCCTTTCCCCCAGATCTTCCCACGAGGCCAGAGCCACACACACCATCTTGGTCCTGGTGAGTTTCTTGGTTACCTTTTATTCAATCTATGCTATTTTAACTGTTTGGATGACTCTGGTTGCAAATCCAGGCCAGTGGATGGTGAACAGCACTGGGTTTGTTTCTTCGTGTTTTGCAGCGTTCAGCCCCTTTGTGCTCATGGTCAGTGACACTCAAGTCTCTCAATTCTGCTTTGTCTATAGGGCAAGGTGAATTGTTGTCCCAATCTGGCTTCAGTGCTATGAGATTTCTAATGGGATTTAATCATTTATTTGCACATTCGTTAACCTTGGGGTGCCTGGGTGGCTCAGTCGGTTAAACATGCAACTTTGGCTCAAGTCATGATCTCACGGTCCGTGAGTTCGAGCCCCGCATTGGGCTCTGTGCTGACGCTCTGAGCCTGGAGCCTGTTTCAGATTCTGTGTCTCCCTCTCTCTCTGCCCCTCCCCTGCTTGAGCTCTGTCTCTCACTCTCTCTCTCTCAAAAAAAAAAAAACACATTAAAAAATATATAAACATTTGTTAGCATTTTATTAACTATTGTGTGATAGACAATGTCATGGCAAACAAGGCCAGTAATAGCCCGTGGTCTTATAATAGAGGTAAAAATGAACATCACATACTTAAGTATACAAATATTACTCTCTCTGTTTTAGGATCTTCAGAGAAGTGCAGAGAATTTTGAAATAGTGTAAATGAAGGACATTTCTAAGTTTAAGGAATTTGGGGAAATCTCTCACCTTGGGTCTTATGAAAATACTTGGAAGTATTTAAACATTCTTTAAAGTATTCTTTAAACATATTTTGGAAACATAATTGGGTCCAGTCCAGTTCTTTCTTACAGAAAGAAAATCACCTGAAAAGATCCCGTGGAGCCTCAAAGGACTGGGAGAAATCCTGTGTGTTTAGATTGTCAAGTGGTGAGGAGAGAAGCAGACTATGAAGTAAGAAAGGATGGTGACGGAGGGTTCAGAGTGAGCATGTAGGACAGGCCAAGGAAGCCAAACATTTGTTTTTTAAAAAATGCCAGGTCAGGGGCGCCTGGGTGGCTCAGTCGGTTAAGCGTCCGACTTCAGCTCAGGTCATGATACCGGCGGTCCGTGAGTTCAAGCCCCGCGTCGGGCTCTGTGCTGACAGCTCGGAGCCTGGAGCCTGTTTCCAATTCTGTGTCTCCCCCTCTCTCAGCCCCTCGCCCGTTCATGCTCTGTCTCTCTCTGTCCCAAAAATAAATAAACGTTGAAAAAAAAATTAAAAAAAAAAAATAAATAAATGCTAAAAAAATTTTTAAAAATAAAAAAAATAAAAAATAAATAAATAAATAAACATAAAAAATGACAGGTCAGTTAAGATGTTCAAACATGGTAAAAATGTCAGTTCTCCTTATTTGAAATTATTAATACATTATTTAATTTTAAATTTAATAGTTCTTTAAATAGTATTACAGTTTAAATTGCATCAAAAAGAATAAAATACCTAAGAATAAATTTAACCGAGGACGTGAAAGACCTGTGCACTGAAATCTATAAGACGACGATGAAAAGAAATTGATGGAAGAAATTGCCATATATCTATTGATATACTTACTGTCTCTTACTTAAAATCATTTTATGGTGGCGTCTGGATGGCTTGGTGGGTTAAGTGTCTAACTTTGCCTCAGGTCATGATCTCACAGTTCTCATGGGTTCGAGCCCTGCATCGGGCTCTGTGCTGATGGAACAGAGCCTGCTTGGGATTCTCTCTGTTCCCGTTTCTCTCTGTCCCTTCCACTCTCTCTCTCTCCCTCTCAAATAAACCTTTATAAATAAATAAATAAATAAATAAATAAATAAATAAATAAAATCATTTTATTTTCCCTGTGATTCCCAGTTCTTCCCTTTCTCCTTTCTCTTAGTGTTTTGCTTTTTTGTTCTAGTTCTATCATCTATTTTTATTACACTAGTGATTTCATAAATTTAATTTTGTAAGTGATAAATTAAAATGATATTTCTATGACTATTTTGAATTGACTCATATATATACACAGTGAAAGTGAATATTCATACTGACACACTACTCTGCTTCCCCCGCCCCCTCCCCTGAATCCAGGGAAGGAACGCTGTCTACAACGGATGGAGACTCTTCCCAGAAGATTATAATTTAACTACAAATATTGTGCAAGGTCTCTCTTAACTCCCCGCTGCTTGACCTCCTGCTGATCAAAATTTTTCTCTGAATTCCCCTTGTGGAATTGACTAATCAGTATCCATGGATCACATAGTCTCTGCCAGTGGGGCCAAATACTCCCAGCTCCAGCAGCTTCTACTGAGGAAGTAACTGTGGCCCTGAGTCTTTCTTCTTTTTCCCAACCCTCTCCTCACACATCACATCAAAGCTGTGATGGTCAGTCAGTGCTCAGCCAATAGGGGAAGGGATAAGGGAAGAATCAAGGAAATCAAGGACCACATGAAAGGAATGGAGTCAATTGTGGGAATTTAGGGGGTCAGAGGTGGTCATAGGATTAAGTGTTGACTTCTCTTTTATCAGTGGCTATCCTTGGCCAACAACAGCCAAGTATATCACCCTGGGCTTGGGAATTATGTTGTGGGTTTGGGACTTTTGTGCAGGCTGGACGCCAGAACTGGGTCCTTAAGAAAAGAAAGGGGCAGATGGAGGGGGGCGACTGGGTGGCTCAGTCGGTTAAGTGTCCGACTCCAGCTCAGGTCATGATCTCACAGTTTGTGGGTTCGAGCCCTGCATCAGACTCTGCACTGACAGCTCAGAGCCTGGAGGCTGCTTCAGATTCTGTGTTTCCCTCTGTCTCTCTCTCTCTCTCTCTCTCTCTCTCTCTCTGCCCCTCCCCTGCTTATGCTCTCTCTCTCTCTCTCTCTTTCAAAAATAAATAAATAAACATTTTTAAAAAAGAAGAAGAAAGGAAAGGGGCAGATGGAGAACGTGTGAGGTAGAAAGACGTATATTCAGGATATCTGACATTCTCTCCACTGACCTTCAGAAGTCAGGCTGGTTTTGAACTCTTTCATATGGTGTCACTTCACAATTGATGACTGTAATTGGGTGTCTAGTCAACAATGAAACTATGTATCCCTGGCAATGCAATGCAGACCACTTTTGTAGCCCTGAAGTTCCTTTCCAAGCCTCAGAAATTCAGCTCTCTCCCATTTGGCATATTTCTTTCTATCTTTTTTTTTTTTTTTTTTTTTTTTAGTGTTAATTTTTTAGAGAGAGAGACGGAGACAAGAGTGCGAGTGGGGAAGAAGCAGAGAGAGACAACACAGAGCCCGATGCAGGGCTGGAACTCACAAATCACGAGATCATGACCTGAGCCAAAGTCAGGCGCTTAACAGGCTGAGCCACCCCGGCGCCCCTCATTCAGCATGTTTCTGATGCTAGGAACTCAAGTACCCGACAGGAAATGGAATCACTGTCTATAGAGGAAGTTGGCCTGATGATAGAAGTTCATCCTTGTCTGTGACTTCACTTTATAAAAGAATCTCCCTGTCTCCAGGAGACCTGTCTAGGGTGGTACCTTGCTGCTTCAAGAAGTAAGACTTCCTTCCTTCCTTTACCTGGGTTAGAGGTTTCATCCTCCACCCTGTGCTTTCTTTTGGACTTGCAATAAGCCTTCTGGGAAATACAGGCTGCAAGCTGACAATCTATAGAGCGCTTTCCTATTTGTAACCACCTTCAGAGTCTTCTATTACTGCGTTAACAGCAATAAGGACTTTCAGAAACTTCAGGTACTGTTTTAAAAACTCTATGTGTTTTCACTCATTTAATCCTCATTCTTACTTTGTAATCCTCACAGAGCCGAGGTACTCAAACCATGTCATTTCAAAATGACTTAGGCAACTTGCTGTCAACACAAATGCTTAGATCCTTTCTTCACTCAATGGCCTAGGGGCTTCTGCGTTCTTTCCTACTTCTTCAGTGATTCTGATGTGTCCCTAAAGTTTGAGAACACCTGCCCTAGAAGGAAATGCCAAAATTAAAGAACTATCTAGGGTGGGACACAACCATTTGAGATCTGGCAATCCTGCCTAGAATAAAAATATTAAAAAAAATTTTTTTTAATGTTTATTTATTTTTGAGAGAGAGAGACAGAGCGTGAGCAGGACAGGAGCAAAGAGAGAGAGCGAGCGAGAGACACAGAATCTGCAGCAGACTCCAGGCTCCAAGTAGTCAGCACAGAGCCCAATGTGGGGCTCAAACTCACCAGCCATGAGATCATGACCTGAGCCAAAGTCAGACGCTTAACTGACCGAGCCACCCAGGTGCCCCTGCCCAGAAAAAACATATTAATGGGAGGATGTAAGCTGCCATTCAGCACAAATCTGTCCATTCAGCTACCTGAATGGAATGAAAACCATGACCTAATGACTTGTTAAACTCAAAACACCCAGACATCAAATCTGGAAGGATTAACTGTTTTCAGTTTGGCTATTGTGGGATAATGAAGCAATCCAAATAAAAATAAGAGTGAAGGAGCGCTTGGGTGGCTTAGTGGGTTGAGGGTCTAACTTCGGCTCAGGTCATGATCTCTCAATTTGAGTTCAAGCCCTGCATTGGGCATGCTGCTGTCAGCACAGAACTGGCTTCGGATCCTCTGTCCCCAGTCTCTGTCTGCCCCTCCCCCACTCGTTCTCTCCATCTCTCTCTCTTTCTCTTTCAAAAATAAATAAAGATTAAAAAAAAAATAAGAGTGAGGGACACCTAGGTGGCTCAGTCTGTTAAATGTCCAACTTCAGCTCAGGTAATGATCTCGAGGTTCATGGGTTTGAGCCCCACATAGGGCTCTGTGCTAGCATTGTGGAACCTGCTTGGGATTCTCTCTCTCTCCTTTTCTCTCTCTCTCTCTGCCCCTCCCCCAGTTGTGTGCTCGCTTTCTCTCTCAAAATAAATAAACTTAAAATAAGAGTGAAATAATTGCCATTTCAGCATTAATATTACCATAAAAGAATTGAAGTCTCCTTGAATGAACTAACTGCCTATGTTGTAAATAATTTGAGAGATAAGCTGATTTACATGATAGAATTATTTGAAGGTTTAAGAAAATAGTAAATTTTTAATAAATAAAAATGAATAACAATAACTATTGTTTATATAAATAATAAATTGTTACTCTGATGCAAAGGATTTTTTTTAATGTTTATTTTTGAGAGAGAGGGCTCATGCAAGTGGGGGAGAGGCAGAGAGAGGAAGACAGAGGATCCAAAATGGGCCGTGCACTGACAGCAGAGAGGCCAATGTGGGGCTCAAACTCATGAACCATGAGCTTATGACCTGATCCAAACTCAGACACTTAACTGACTGAGCCACCCAGGCACCCGCAAAGGAGTTTTAATTGGATAAAATATGCTCTAAATCACTAATTTTCGGGGTGCCTGGGTGGCTCAGTCAGTTAAGCATCTGACTCTTGGTTTCAGCTCAGGTCATGGTCTTGAGGTTCATGGGTTTGAGCTCCACCTCGGGCTCTGTGGTGGCAGTGCAGAGCCTGCTTGGGATTCTCTCTCCCCCTCTCTCTCTCTGCCCCTCCCCTGCTCTCTTCCTTTCTCACAATAAATACATAAACTTAAAATAAATTTAATAAAATGACTCATTTTGATTATGTGTACATAATAAAAAAACCATCTTTCAGTATAATTCAAGAAAATACTACTAACTTTCACAATTTATGTTCTATCTATTTAGATTTTACAAATCATTTGTTTCTTCTTACAAATCATTTGTTTGTTTCTTCCCTAATCCTTTCGCTGTTACCAAAAAGTTTGTTTTACTAAGGATTTGAGATCCATCCCAGACATAAAGTCACACAGCAGAGAACACCATGTCCCATGCTCATCAGGTATTGACTAGGGAAGGACACCCTTTCTCCCCCACCCCACAAAGAGATTCACCGTCACATTCTAACCCTCAGGACACATCTAAGCAATTCTTCTTGCTCTCCTTTGCTCATCTTATTATGGAAAAGAAACATTAACATCCTGGATATGTTTCACATGTTTAATATTTTAGGTTTTGACCAAATGCGTCCTGCCTGAGGTTGGGTTTTGTAGAAGCAGAAACTGGCACAGGGTTCAACGACATGAGATTTATTGAGGAGAAATTATCAGGAAAAATGGAAGGGCAGAGAATGAGGCAAGGAAAGGAGCCACACAAGGATGTGGCTTCATCTGAAATCTGCCAGCCTGATCCTGCGTGGAGTGTAAATGTTACACTCAAAGTAGGTGGTCCTACTTTGAAACATAGGTGCAGACCTTTTGTTACTCCAGGTCAAGCAGTCTTTAAATACTCTCCAGCTTTCAACTGCTTCTGTGTTTACTTTTTCTTAAACATTGGAATTACCTGTAACTGCATAAATCCATGTATGACACATTTTACTTTGTGTTATTTCTGAAAATTAACTTCTTCTTCTGTGGGGGAGTCTGGATTGTAGAGCTATGGACATTCTACACTTGATCTTAGCCAAAAGGCCGAGAAGTGATGAGCTATGGACATTCTAGAAGTCAGTCTACCAGTGAATTTAAAAATGCTGACTTTTTTTTTTTTTTTACAAAATAATTAGAGTTCTATGTTGAAATGTCCACAGTCTGCCTCACTTGGAGGTTTAATAGATTCTAATAAAACAAAATATGTTCAAAAGTTAGATCCTCATGTTTCCAAGCTCTTTCATCTGCCTACCACCACCCCTTCCCATCTTAGTTAGTGACAAATCCATCCTTCCAGCTGGGACACAACCCCTGAGTCATCCTTGATTAAGCATGACACATATAAGCTGACTGGTGGAGGAGAAGCCACATCCTAATCTGAGGACATTAACCACAATCATGTGCAGCTCCTCAGTAATATAGATGCCATATAATGAAACCACAAAGCGCCTTCTCAAAGTGAGTTTTTATTGAACAAGTGTTAATGCATAGCATGAGGTAATTAGTAACATAGTGCATAATCTTGCTAGTAGATGAAAACTGACAGGGAGGAATTTACTTTTCACAAACGGTTTTCAGAGGTAATGTCAATCTCCCTGGCAGATTCTATCACTGCAATTACAGCAAACAGACTGAGATCAAACATTTATCTTGGGGTTCAGATGGCTTTTTTTTTTTTTTTTTTTTTTTTTGAGAGAGAGAGAGAGGAGAGAGAGCGCGCGAGCTCAAAGGCATGTGCAGAAGAGTGGCCGGGTGGGGACAGAGGAGAGGGAGAGAAAGAATCCCAAACTGGCTCCAGCTCAGCAAGGAGTCCAATGTGGGGCTCGATCGGATGACGGTGAGATCATGATCTGAGCCCAAATCAGGAGTCGGAAGCTCAACTGACCGAGCCACCCAGGTGTCCCCAGATGGCCACTCTCTACACACTCTCTGGCCATGACCACTATAGTCACCGTCCCGGCAGAAAATGAAATTTGGCAAATATCTCTTCATTTCAAATAGATCTCAGGTTTCACGGTAGGAAAGAAATGGCATATGTCTTGGAATGTGGATTAAGAAACACCCCAGTGATGAGACAGTGCTGTGGCTGGATCGGATATGGATACAATCCGTGAGTTTACCGGCAGGGAAAACACTGTTGTCCGAGGGAAAAGGAGACAGCGCCCTGGTCACGTGACTTAAGGCTAATTGAGCGGCAGACTCCCTTTCTGAGTAATACCACGGTCTGGTGTGTCCCTTCAGGAGCCCAGCCTTTGGGCACACATGAAACCACGGGCGCGAGCATTTCTCCTGATCGCAGAAGCCACGCTGCAGAAACCGCGCGGGGGCGGGTTCAGAAGGGAAGAAACCGCGCCCCTCCCCCAGCGTCTGGTGACATCATTTCCCAGAGGCCTTCACGCAGGCTCCGCTGGTCCTTTGAGATTTCCAGAAGGGCGCCCCTGGAGGCAGCAGGCGGAGCTGCGGGAACCATATTACCCGGCAGGCTCAGCGCCAAGAGGCGGTAGCGCTGGGCCAATGGCAGCGCGGGGCGGGGATTCCACGTCACGCGAGACCCAAGGCGCCGTCCTCGTGGGCGTCGTCCTGGGTGCTTCTGCGTCTGTTCACCGGGTCGCTGCTCCGCGAGTCTCGGCGGGCTTGAGACCGCGGGACCTGGGAGGCGTGAGGAGAGGCGTCATGTCCCCTTTGCACCGAGGCAGGGCTGAGGGTGCGTGGGATGGGTCACAGGAGCCCTTGGGACCCCCCGCAGCCTCCCCACTACTGCGGCCCACTGTCCGCGAACACGGTCCCGCGGCGGCTGCACAGGCGCAGATGGGCCCGGCACAGGTGAGTGGGTGACCCCCCCCTTCAGGCCCTGTGGACCCCCAACCACGCAGTCGTGGCACCTCCACATCCAAGGTGGTGGTGTCCTGGGTCTCGTCGCTTCCCCTAACTACGCCATTGTGTTTGGGGGCCACCCTGGTGTCCCGAAGCCAGGCCAGGTTCCTGTGGAAGGGTCCCCCACTCCGTCAGCTAATCAGTGAGGTGTGGAAGGGTGTCCCGGGCACACCCACCATGAGGTGCAGATGCGGGGAGGTGAGGCCGAGCAGGGCAGAATCTGTCCGGTGGGAACAGACAGCACTAGGTTGGGAATCGGGTCTGGAGTAACAGGCTGAGGAATCGGCCTCTTTTGAGGCCATGGTGGGGACCACGGAGGATTTGGAGTCCAGTTTTAATAGGCTTCTTCTAGCTCTGGAGGGGAGAGTAGGCTCGGGGTGAGTGGAGGCTCCCTGCAACCCCCCACATAGTACCCGGAACTGCCTTCCCCAGTCACCCTCAGCCATCCTCCCAGCCAGAGCGTGTGTCGTGGTGTGCAGAACGAGCTCCAAAGCATACCGCCTGGGTTCATCTCCAGGTTCTGCCCCTGCCCCGCCGTGGGATAGTCTGCTTCCCTGGCCATGAAATGGGGTTCATTGCAGGTCTTCCCTCTGAGGTCCTGGAGGCAGATGTGGGAGGCACTGAATGTGGCACAGCCCGCCTAGGGAATGCCCAGGAAGTGCCGGTTGTGGCCATTCATTTCTGTGATCTCTGGGATCCAAGGAGGCCTTTGCCCTGACCTTGTCCTCATGGCAGGGCAAGTGAGAGAGAAATGATGCTTCTCAGAATTCCCCCATCCCTGCACCGTCTGAGTGAACTGTGCTTCAGGCAAGAGCTCATGCAGCAGTGTAGAGACTTTAGGGGCCATATGGCCATGCCTTTCCCAGGGCCATGACCTCGAGGAGTCTGGTCAGTGCTCTTGGCTTCCATCTCTGGGGATCCATGGGAATATCAACATTTCCTCCTCATGGCTTGAGGGGATCAGAGGGCATGTGTGTGATGTGTGTACCCCAGTCCAACACTGCCCAGGTAGCATCACCCTGGACACTGTTTTCAGGGAGCAGAGTCCCTTGTCCTCTGATGGTCTTCGGGGCTCACCCCAGCGGAATCCTGCCCCAGGGTTTCCCCTGTCTCAGCTGAGAACTGGGGAAGAGAGAGCCTAGGGGAAGACTCACAGTGGGAGCAGTATTTTTGGAATTTTGCTTCCCTGCTGGCATGAAAAGGGCCTTTGGGCAGGTTGGGCACCCAGGAAGGTCACTGGGTTCATCTTTATAGTTGCCGTCTGTTTGTTACAAGCAATGCTGGCTTGCCACTTACAGTGGTAAGTTTATTTTTCTGTTGAAGATACTTACTTTATTTAAAAAAAATTTTTTTTTGAGAGAAAGAGAGTACACAGGGGAGGGGGGAGAGAGAGAGAGAGAGAGAGAGAGAGAGAGAGAGAGAGAATCCTAAGCAGACTCCACCCCCAGGCCAGAGCCAACACTCCCATCTCACAACTGTGAGATCATGACCTGAGCCGAAATCAAGAGTCAGATGCTTAACCGACTGAACCACCCAGGCGTCCCTGAAGACATTTACTCTTATGTGAAAAGTATGTGCGTTAAAGATTCAGTGTTGGCAGTGTGCGGGAGCATGATGTGCATTTATTTATTTATCTTTAAAATTTTTAATGCTTATTTATCCTTGAGAGGGACAGAGTGCGAGCAGGGGAGGGACAGAGAGCAAGGGAGACACAGAATCCAAAGCAGGCTCCAGGCTCTGAGCTGTCAGCACAGAGCCCGATGCGGGGCTCAAACTCACAAACTGTGAGATTGTGATCTAAGCCGAAGTCAGACACTCAACTGACTGAGCCGCCCAGGCACCCTGTGTGATGTGCGTTTAGATGTGTCACACGACACACTCCAGGTTTCTCTCGGGCACATGACTCTATTCACTCCGATCATAGTCCCAGTCACCATTAGGAGTTGTCGTATTCATTTGTGGTTTGCGTGGCCTCCTCCCTTCGTTCCAGCCATTCCAGTGGCCTGTCTTCAGAGAGGCCATCCCTAGCTTTCCTTCTGAAACTCTAGCCTTTTCACCTGTTTCTTGGCCTCAGAACCTGTAGGGCCATTTGCATCGTCTCGCTCAGTTATTTAGTTTCTAGTTTGGGATCTTTCTCCAGTCTCTGTCCTGAGCCAGAGACTCTAGTGTTGGCTTTATGAATGTTTTCTCTCAACTTCTCAATCTGATAAAGTGGGAGAGTTGTTGTTGTACTGGTGGAAGAAACGGAAGCTCGGAGGAATGAAGTGGCTTCCGCAAGGTAGACAGGCAAGTGGTGATTCAAGTTGAATTCAAGCTTGGGAGTGTGCTCCAGACCTGGGGACATTTAATCCCTTTGCCGTAGCACGTGAAGCCCTCGGCTAGGGGCGGGCATGCGGGGAGGACCGGGGAGGACCAGCTGCTGCTACCTCTGTTCTCAGGGTTGGAATTGTCTTCATGAGTATTTCCTCGGTCCTCTGACGTCCCAGACCACTTACCTTCTGCCCCCAAGGTGCTCACGGGAACGCCGTTGTCTGTGTCATTCTCCATGGCATCTGCCATTGAAGATTTCTCTGTCAGCCATGTCTGCCCCCCACTTACACCCAGCTCAGAGCTCAGCCCTCCAGAGCCCTCAGTTCGGGGCTGGGTCTCCGTGCACCTTCACCGGTAACTAAGTTACAAGCTTTGATTCCTCCCACCGGCCCCGGTGCACTTAACGCTACTGTGTGTGACTTTCCAGGCACCAGTGACTTTCAAGGACGTGGTTGTGACCTTCACCCAGGAGGAGTGGGAATTACTGGACCTGCCACAGAGGACACTGTACTGGAGGGTGATGAGGGAGACCTGTGGGCTCCTGCTCTCGCTGGGTAAGGCTTCTCCTCACCTCCACGCGGGGGCCTGCAGCCTCCTGGGTTCCTTCCTCTCTCCTGAGGCCCGGCTGGTGGAGAAGGGCTCCGAGTGGCTCGCCGTCCTCCCCACAGGCCCCGCCGTGTGCTGGGCCCACCTCCTCCTGCCCACTCTCCTTTTGTCTCCACCAGGAATCACTAGGCAGGAAACCTAGTTCCCCCTGGCAGATGGAAGTGAGGTGCCCGGCAGAACCTGGGATTGGGGTGCCCCGAGAATGGGTTCAGGACGTGGGAGGAAGCACGGTTGTTCCACGGCCCCGGGGCTCTCGTCCTGGCTTCTCTCTGTGGGTCTGCACACACCACTGTCTTTTCACAGCAGCTTTTGGTGGGAGCGGGCACCTCATTCTTTTTCTGTGAGCTCCTTGGATTTCTCATCTCCATTCTTGTCTGTGTGTTCGTGTCCTGCCTTCTCTGCATAGGTGTTTGTGTTTGTGTAGCGGGAAGCAACCCCTGGAGCCCACGCTCCCCTCACCCTCTCAGCCCAGTGCCCCGCACGGGCTCCACCTGGGGCGCCTGCTAGAGATTCCCGCCAGAGGTTGCTGACTGGCCCGGCCGTCTGAGTCAGGTGACCCCACAGCATGTTAGCATGGTCGTGGGCTGATTCTCCAAGAAGTGGGGAGAGTGAGGCAGGGCCCCAGTGGATGTTTGCCCTCAGTGTCGCCCGCCCATTTAGAAACAACACAAACTCAATGAAAAGGCTGCTTCGGCCTAGACCATCCTTTGCTGGTGTGGGCCATACTGTGCTGGGGTGGCAGATGGTTTTAGACGACACAGATGCACACCCTGAGAAAGCCATTTCCCTCTTGATTCTCATCAGGAAGGTGTCTCAGTTCGTGCTGAGTTATTAATGCTGAGTCGTTCATGCCTGTCACGACTGTCGCCAGTGTCCATTTTCAGCAGAGGCAACAGTCTCCAGCTCGTAGCCCCGAGCAGGCTGCTGAGCTCGCTGGGACCTGTCATCGTTATTTTGATTTCTTTATTGTGTTTTGATTGTAACCTTTCATCCGTGGCAAGGAAGATTTTCCATTTTCTGGAGTAATGTGAGATCCCCTTTGAAGACATTGATTTACAAGAAATGAAAAGTGGTTTGCTTTCGAGAGAAGCCATTAGTAATGAGTTGTCATGGCCAATGTCCCCTGAGCACTGACACGTGTCTGGCCTTTTCTGGGCACTTGCCCTGCTCCATTCATTGAATTCTCACAACATCCCTGGGAGGTGAGATGTTTCCCCAGAACTGCCTGACTTTGAACCCAGTTTTCTCCCCGCTGGGGACCTCTTGCCCAAAGGCAATCATCAGATTTTGGAGCCGACAATTTATTGTGATTAGTTTAATACACTTACGTGTTATTCGGTGATCTTGTCATATTCCTAATATTATTTCAGCGCACAGGTGTGGGTGTGCAACACGTGTGAAGTACACAGTATGAAGTATCCAGCCCAGTGCATGTTTTACTCATTTACCTACTGGTGTGACTTCCACTGGGTCAACCTTTGCAGTGTTCCCAGCCCCCAGCAGGCTCCCCTGCCCCACCGTGTAAGGAAAAGACCACCATTGCAGGGAGCTTGTTAGGAAGCCAAAATGTTAAAACTTAAGCTTAATGTAAAAGATGGCCCTTAATGGTCAGATGCCACCCTGTTCCCCCTGTGGTAAAGGCCCTTTCCTTTGTGAAATGACACCGAGAGGAGATGCTGGTTGATGTCGGTGTAAATGTCCTCATTCACCCAGGTCACTGTGTGAGCTTCCTTACATTCCTGCAACGTGCCAGTCTGGGAATCACCGGGTCAGCACCTCCCACCATCCCTGGCTCCCCACAGTCAAAACCTCCCACTCACATCCCCCCTCCCACTTGAACAGCCCACTTTCTCCCAGCTGCTGGCCCCACGTAAGGGCCAGGAGCCATTTTGTCCCCAGTGCAGTGCTCAGCAGGCTGGGCTTTGGACCTAGGTGGCCTGGGGTCAAATCCCAGGTTGGCTTCCTGTGGACTGTGGCAAGTTACTGAGGCTGACCCCCTGTTCTTCCTTTTCCTCCCCCTGCAGTCATCTCTCCTGACTAAGCGACCGGCTTAAGTCACCTGTCTTTCTCAGATGGCCAATGATGAGGGTACCATTTGCAGATTGACGGAGACTAGGACTTTCGTCACTCCCTGGACACCAGAATCACCCAGGGAGCTTGGAAAACTCCTGACGCCCAGGCCTCACCCCAGAGTTCTGGTTTGAACTGACCTGTGGTGAGAACCAGGCCTCCCCTGTAGAGATATAGGTAGGGTGAGACCCACAGACTCAGAGCCATTAGAACACAGCTGCTCAGAAATTCCATGGAAGCTTCTTGTTGGGCCCTCCCTGGGGGCATCAGTTTTAGTGAACAGCCCTGCCATTTGAGTTGAAAAGGCCAGAAAACAACTCCTCAGCACCTGTTTCCATCAGACTCCTCATGCAGCCATCCTCAGGTCCTGCCCCTTTTACACTGCCCTTATCTCCTGAGTCTGTCCCCACCACCCCCTCCCTGAGCTCCAGCCTTGACACCCTGGTCCGCCTGTCTTGTCCTCTGTCATCTGCACGCTGCTAACGCACCTGTGGTCTCCCCGTCTGCTTGTGCCTCTGCCCAGCTGTCCTCTGCACCAGCTCTCCCAGCCGCCCACCCGATTCTAAGCCTTCACCACACCCTCAGCCACCGAGGCTCAGTCCACGGCCAGACTCGTGTCAGAAATAAAGACTTGACTTCTTCTTGCTTCTCGACCCTTTCAGACTCCTCTGCATCTGATTGCTGCCTCCAGCCTCTGTTCTCACCGCCCCCCCACCAGGAAGAGGTCTCACCCCCAGCTATGACCAGCTCCTGCGCCAGGGACTGGGTCACACCCTCTCCTGCCTTCTTGGGAGCTCCTTCTTTAGGTCTAGAGTTGACTGATTGGTGTGACTATGTGTACAACCAACTTTTTATTTTTTATTTTTTTTAACATTTATTTATTTTTGGGACAGAGAGAGACAGAGCACGAACGGGGGAGGGGCAGAGAGAGAGGGAGACACAGACTCGGAAACAGGCTCCAGGCTCCGAGCCATCAGCCCAGAGCCCGACGCGGGGCTCGAACTCCCGGGCCGCGAGATCGTGACCTGGCTGAAGTCGGACGCCCAACCGACTGCGCCACCCGGGCGCCCCTACAACCAACTTTTTAGAGGAGATGTTGCATTCTAGGGAGAAATGTCTACACTGAACTTCCATATATCCCATTCTCCCTCCCTCCTTCCTTCCTTCCTCCCTCCCTCCCCCCCTTCCTTTCTTTCTCTGAAGTATAATTTATACATATTGATGTGCATGAATCTTGAGGATTTAACTTGATGAGTTTTTGCGCATGAATAAACCCAAGTAACCATTCAGGTGAAGTTACAGACCTTAGGAGGTGCCTTGTAAGCCCTACTAGTCCTACTAGTCCATGTCACCCCCTACAAAGGTCACCGCCGATACCTGAACACCATCGGTGAGTTTCACTTCTTGAACGGTATGTTTTCTGCCTCTCTTGTGTTTATCATCAGTGTGTCTGTGAGGTTCATTCGTGTGGATGCAAATGTTTGGAGATTGACATTTGCATACTATGTAATATCCCGTTGTACTTATATAGTGCAGTCTATCCATTCTCCTGTTGATGGACATCTGGGCTGTTTCTTTTGGGGTGGGGATGTTATGAACATCACTGCTGTGAGAGGTTCTGTTAGGCATATACCCAGGACTGGACTGGATTGGACGTGGGATAGGTGTATATTCAGCTCTAAGAGAAATTAGGAAACAGTTTTCAGCATGATTGATCATCCCACACACCACCAGCCCCGTTTGTGAGTTCCCGTTGCTCCACATTCTCGTCAGTGCTTGGTGTCCTCTCATTACTCTTTGTGATGGGATGCACTTTAGAGGGGACTCCCAGGACCATAGCGCCGAAATCGATGCGCTTCTCTCTGATCCCCATTCCTCCAGCACAGAGATCACCATTTTCCGGAATTCACACTTACTATTCATTGTTCTGTGGGAAGTTATGTCATTACAAGATCCGTTTCCTTATGGATGTAGGGGTATTCAGATTTTCTCTTTACTCTTATCTCAGTTTTGGTATGTTGTGTCTTCCAGTAGTTCTGTGTCATCTGAATGTTTGAGCCAGTACTTTTAAAATCATTTTATCATACCTGTGTGTGTGTGTGTGTGTGTGTGTGTGTGTGTATACATACCTGGAAAATATATTGTGTAGGCCTTTTGTTAAACTTTATCAGAAGGGTATTCTAGGGCACCTGGATGGTTCGTCGGTTAAGCATCCAACCCTTGATTTTGTGGTCAGGTTATGATCTCACGATTCTGAGATTGAGCCTGACTTGAACTGGGCATTCAGCCTGCTTAAGACTCTCTCCCTCTCTCTCTGCCCCTCCCTCGCTTGTGTGCTTGTGTGCGCTCTCTCTCTTTCTCTCTCTCTCTCTCTCAAAAGAAAATGAAAGGGTACTCTGTAGTCATCTGGGACTGGCTTTTTTATTCAGTATTATGTTATTGTCTATAACATATTTATATATGTTACATATCATATATTTATATGTTATATATTACATGTCATATATAGCTGTAGTTCACTTGTGTTCTTTCCCTGGGAAATAACCTCTTGCATGAATATTCCACAAAGTAGTTGTTCTTTTAGACATTTACTTTTTCCCAGCTCTTCCCTCTTGCACACGATGCTGCCATGAAAATGTTTATGCGTGTGTCCTTGTGCACATGTGTGTGAGTTTCTCATGATAACGTTCCTGGGAGTGGAATTTTGGGTGACTAGGGATTTGGCATGTTAAGGTGGCACCCAATTGTTTCCTGAAGTGGTTATAGTAATTTTGACTTTGGCCAGCAATATCTGAGAGATTCCATGGACCTACATCCTCTCCAGTATTTGCTATTACCAGCCTCCTTAGTTTTTGTCAGTCAAATGAGTATAAAAAATATCTCAGTGTAGTTTTGTTTTGCAGCCCTTCATTACTAAGAAAGTGGAATGACACTCCCCATTTGTTTAGTGGCCATGCGTATCTTTTATTAATGTCAGTTCATGATTTTTTTTCCGATTTTTCTGTGAAGATGGTTGCTCTTCCCTTTTTGATTTGTCAGATTTTTTTTTTGTATATTCCTGATACTAATCTTTGACCCATACTGTGGGCTGCAGTTGTATTCTGTTAGAGTTTAGCTTTTTTTTTTTTTTAATTTTTTTTTTCCAACGTTTATTTATTTTTTTGGGGACAGAGAGAGACAGAGCATGAACGGGGGAGGGGCAGAGAGAGAGGGAGACACAGAATCGGAAACAGGCTCCAGGCTCTGAGCCGTCAGCCCAGAGCCTGACGTGGGGCTCGAACTCACGGACCGTGAGATCGTGACCTGGCTGAAGTCGGACGCTTAACCGACTGCGCCACCCAGGCGCCCCAGAGTTTAGCTTTTAAAAAATATTCTTTAAAGTATCTTTTGATTAATATAAATTCATATTTTGTTTACTGCGGTCAATTTCTTTTTTTTTTTTTTTTTTTATGATTACTGCTTTTCATGTCTCGCTAGGAAATATCCCTATACCAAGGTCAAAAACATACTCGTTTTCTTTTGCTTGCTAATCTGGAATTAATGATGTGTGTGATGTGCGGTAGAAATGGAATAACTTTTTTCTGCATGTGGGAAACCAGTTTTCTAGCCCCCCTTGTTGTCTGTCACTGTTACCAGTGACCTGCTGTGTCATCTCTGTGGTGTGTGAAAGCTGTGTCTGTTCATGAGGCTATTACTTCCTGTTGCCAGTTTTTCTTAGGCCTGTAATTTCATCATAACCCCAGGACTGGGAGGGCAAGCCCCATCGCCTTATTTTTGTTTCAGTGATATTCTTGGCCCTTAACTCTTCCTAGGAAATTCTAGAATTACCTTGTTGAGTTTTATGGCAAATCATGTTATCTGGAATTGTAATGAACTTAAAGATAGATTTGAGGAGAATTTACAACTTTGTTATTAATTTCTCCATGTGTATAGATCTCTTTAATATCTTGAAATGTTTCAGATTTCTCTACTAGCTTTCTTCCATTGTTTAGTCCCCGCACTGTTCCTCACACACAGAAGATTTAATGTGTTCCTCACCCTGAGCCCTGTGGGCACTGTCCGGGGAGTGGCGATGGCTGCCCTTACTCTCAGCCCTCCAGACTCTGGAATCGGCACCCTGTTTGTGGCACCGTCCGCATCTCTGCCATCCTCGTGCCCTGCAGCTCCCTAGGCATCAGGACTCTCTCTCGACTTGGCACCTTTTGCACTCTGCCTCCTTTTGGGCGCAGTGCCCTCTTACTTTCTATATGTGCTGGCTCCTGCTTCTTCACGACTCAGATCTCAAGACACCTCCCAAATTCTCTCTCTCTCATTTGGACTGTGTTAGATGTCCCCTTCCTTCCCTGTGTTCCTGGTAACCACGTGTGACATCCTTTCTTAGAACAAACACAGCCTGTGGTGTCTTCGTTTCTCTCCCCTCTGGACAGAGAGAAAGGGATTCCACTCTGGACCCTGCCCCAAATTCTCCTCAAGGTTGTCCCTCTAAGGGTGTCCAGAATCCAGGGACCAGCAAAAAACAAAAACCACACAACAACAACAACAACAAACCTGAGCTTCAGAGATGTGAACAGTTATCAGTGGCACTGTTTTCCCGCTGGCTTGGCGATCGTGTTTCTTTATGTTGGCATTGCTAATGGGCCTCTTTTGTGTGTTGGATTCTCTTCAGGTGATGAAGCAAAAACCAGGACCACGGAGCCTTCTGCTTCTCAGTCAGCCGTGTTTGAGGGGTGCTTATCCCACAGGTTACCGACTCAGGAAGACTCCGGTGTTTCCATGCTGGGAGAGGCCAGGGAACAAGAAGAACCATCCAAAAAACAGGGAGGGCCCGTGAAGACAGGGATAGTCCCGTTCAAGGAGACTCTCCCTGGAGAGACGAACCCCGAGTGTGGTCATTGGGGAACAGGTGAAAATCTGTGTACAAAGGACTTACAGGAGCAAGTCTCTGCAGGAGATGCTCTCCATGAGTACGAATCACGTGGATCAAGGAAAGACCCCTCGATTCATGGAGGGAAGAACTCGTACAAGTGCAAGGAATGCGGAAAAGGGTTTAAGAAGAATCGCTTCCTTCTCCAGCATCAGTGGATTCACACTAAAGTAAAACACTATACATGCAAAAAGTGCGGGAAGGCCTTTCTCAGGAAGGCAGAGCTCACTGGACACTACGGCGTTCACATGGAGAAGAAGCTCTATGAGTGCATCAGGTGTGAGAAGGCCTTCAGCCGCAGGTCACACCTCACAGAGCACCAGCGGGTTCACACTGGGGAGAAGCCCTTTGTGTGCATGGAGTGCAGGAAGACCTTCAGCCGCAGGTCACACCTCACAGAGCACCGGCGGATTCACAGCGGAGAGAAGCCGTATATGTGCAGCGAATGCGGAAAGGCCTTTGCCCGCCACTCTGATTTTATTCGGCATAACAGAACCCACACTGGAGAAAAGCCCTTTGAGTGCAAAGAGTGTGGGAAGGCCTTTTGTAACAGCTTTTCTGTAACTCGACACATGAGGTGTCATTCTCAGGAGAAGCTCTATGAGTGCGGCGAGTGCGGAAAGACCTACGGCTACCGCTCGACCCTCGCTACTCATCAAAAGATCCACAGTGGAGTAAAATCCTATAAGTGTAAGAGATGTGGGAAGGCCTTTTACCGGAAGACGGGCCTCAGTCAACATCAGAGAACTCACACTGAGTTCCGAAAGAGACCTTTTTAAAGTGACGACTGTGGCAGATCGTTTGACCGGGAGAGCGTTACTTGGCTTGGCATCTGAGAGTTTGTACCCGAGGCTTCCCTGTGTACGTGTCCTCCTTCGTGTGCACGGCTCCTGCTGGGGCTACGGCATTACCTTTACCTGTGGCTGAGCCCTGGCACTTCAGAGACTGGAGGCCAGGCTCCCAAACACGACTTGGTTCTTAGGAGAGGGACCTTCTTCCCACACCTGAGAGTGCTTTGCTGTCACGTGGCCTGCAAAGAGGCCTGGGCCTGTTTGTCCCAAAGCACAAGTGATGTGCTTTGCAGTGGACAGAGGGCCCTCTCCCCTCATTGTCCACATCTCCCCCTGGAACTTTATGTGTTCACAGGGGCCTGCTGTGGAATGGGCAGGAGTCACCAGAACCCTATCCTTCACGCCCATTATCCTGCACGGTGCCTGGTGTCGTGGAGATACATGGGTGACTGAGACGTGGGCCTTGCTGTCTAGAAGGGAGACACGCGTGATAACACAGAGGTGTAGAGGTGTAGTTTGGCCACTCTGATGCTGTGGCAGCAGTGTGCCTGTGGTCCCCATGTGGCAATGAAGATCAAGGTCAAAACTTTGGCAAGGAGGGCAGATGTCCTTTGGGAAGAGTGGTCCAGTGGTGAAGGTTTTGGACCCTCGGGATACTGGAATTCGAGCACTTCCGAGCTGTGCCCATCGCCATCTGGGTGACCTTGGTTATGTCATCTCCCCACACGCCTCTTGTTACAAAAGTGGGGAGATCCATGTTAAACTGTAAAGCATGGGCAGAGGAGCAGACAGTATGCAAAGGTGAGATCACACATACCCATGAGGAATGGAGGAGCCCCAGCCATGTTCGAAGATGAGGAAGAATGTTCTGGTAAAGGGAACAGCATGTGCCAAGACCCTGAGGCAGGGGAGAGTTGGCCTTGTTAGTGGAAGCAGCTGAAGGCCAGTGTGTCCGGAGGAAATGAGTGGTGGACAGTGAGATGGAAGAACAGGGGCGGATGCGGTGTTGGCAGGCTGAGGAAGGGATTCACCACAGCAGTGGCATGTTCTTGCTTCTGAGTTCCCCCTTGGCTGCTGTGTAGAGAGCGAATTGAAGAAGGGAGAATTGATGTGGGAGAGAGACGAGGCCACCATGTAACCCAGGAGTTCGTTGGCGTTGCCTGACCCAGGATGGTGGCATTGGAATTGGTGGGGAGAGGATGACTTAGGATGTGTTAGGAGGCAGAGCGCACAGGACATGTGCATAATTGGGATGATGAACGAGCCCCGAGGAATGACTTTCCCTCCTCGATCCTCAAGAGGAAGCCCTCTGCATCCATGGAATGTGACGTGGGGCCTGTCCTCGTGTTCTGGTCTTCAGTCAGCACCTAGTGTGTTGAGTGAGCAGGTGAAGCTGAAGACCCCGTTTCTCAGACAGAAAACTGGCAGGACTCCTTGTCCCCATGATGGTCACATGGGCGGTGAATTTACCATGACCTTTTTTCTCTGATGGAGAGGGGCCCTAGGTACGTAGATTTGCACAGGAAGCCGTGCAGGGCAGTGATGACGCCTGCTTCTCCATGGGCACCATTCTCAGCTGTGGTTCTTACCAGTGGCCAGGACTCAGGGCCATTCAGGAATATGGGGGGTTCTCAGTTTCCTCCTCTGTAAATGGTGATCTAATAAGCCTCAGCCTCGGTATCTGTGCAACAAGAGTGTTGACTGATGCACTTCACCAGGTGGTTGTTCAGATTAAAGGATAGTGTTGTGAAGTACCTGGTGTCAGCTTTGAGGGTGTTCTTAAATGTTCACGGTTGTTAAAATTGTTTTCACTGAAGTGTTACCCCTTTGTGCCACCCTATTCTTTTCTCATCAGGAGATGTGCTGATGGGATTTGCTGGTAAAAATATACTTCAGGTCCCGAGAACATCTCAGCTGATTTTAGGCCTTAAGAAACTTGTTCATAGATTCTGGTGAACCTCGACATGAGGTCTTGATTCCCCACCAACCAAATCCAGGACATTGTTCGCCCCCTGGTTTCTTTTCTTGGTGGAGATGGGGTGGCTGAGGATGCCACAGAATGTTAGTTTTGCTTTAATGGAAATTCAAAACTTGCACTTGAGATTTATGGGTGAAAATTAAGTACCTTGTGAAGGGAGGTTTGAACCATCTAAAAGTACTGACTAATGGGGCACCCGGCCAGCTCAGTTGGAAGAGCATGCAAATATTGATCCTGGGGTCCTGAGTTCAAGCCCCACATTGGGTGTAGAGATCACTTAAATAAATAAAGTTTTAAAAAAAATTTTAAAAAGACTACTAATTTAATTTATTTCATGGTTCATGTAATATTTGATATATTTGGGATTAATATATCCTCTTATTTTATGGCTTTGTCTCCCTTGTTCTTTTTCTGATCCTTTAAAAAAACAACTATTACTCACAATCCAGATTTTTTTTAAAATTCTAGTTTAAAAAGCATATTGTTTGTTATTGTTTAAGCTAAAATTTACAAACACAACAGTAGATGACAGAATTATAAATACTTTTCTGTCTTCCCAGGCAATATAAGGGACTTAGAAGATGAGCTAGCATGTTCTATCTCCGTATATGTGTTGAGATTATGCATGTTAACTCTATCAGTCTAAGTCCACAAGGAAATGTTATTCTTGTTTAAGGCAAGTAATGAGGGGCGCCTGGGTGGCGCAGTCGGTTAAGCGTCCGACTTCAGCCAGGTCACGATCTCGCGGTCCGGGAGTTCGAGCCCCGCGTCAGGCTCTGGGCTGATGGCTCAGAGCCTGGAGCCTGCTTCCGATTCTGTGTGTGTCTCTCTCTCTCTCTGCCCCTCCCCCGTTCATGCTCTGTCTCTCTCTGTCCCAAAAAATAAATAAACGTTGAAAAAAAATTTTTTTTTTAAATAAAAAAAAAAAAAAGGCAAGTAACGAGCCACATGAGTATGCGTTCCCCTCTTGGGTCCTCATTCCTTCTGTAATTGCAAGTGTTTCATCAGAGATTACTTTCCAATGTTCTTAAACACAACCTTTAGGATTTCATTTTATGTGTGTTAATCTTCCATTAAATTCTTCATTTTTGGCTTGAAATACTATTATTTTGTATTCTTTCTTGACAGTTTTACCATATATAGAAATCTAGGTTGGCATGGGGTTTTTTCTTCAGCACATCCTTGAAGAAGTCCTTCCACTTTGTTCTAGAATCATAATTATATTGGGAGTGATTGGCAACAAGTATACTTTGTGTATGGTCTTTTAAAAAAAAGGTTCGTTTTTGGGGCGCCTGGGTGGCTCAGTCGGTTAAGTGTCCAACTTCAGCTCAGGTCACGATCTCGCGGTCCGTGGGTTCGAGCCCCGCGTCGCGTCGGGCTCTGGGCTGACCGCTCGGAGCCTGGAGCCTGTTTCGAATTCTGTGTCTCCCTCTCTCTCTGCCCCTCCCCCATTCATGCTCTGTCTCTGTCTCAAAAATAAATAAACGTTACAAAAAAAAAAAATTTTTTTTAAATGTTTTTGAGAGACAGAGAGAGAGCGGGGGAGGGGCAGAGAGGGAGACAGAGAACCCAAAGTAGGCTTAGCACTGTCAGCGTAGACCCTGACCTGGGGCTCAAACTCATGAACCATGAGACCATGACCTGACCAGAAGTGGAACACTTAAGCGACTGAACCATCCAGGTACCCCTACTTTGTGTATGGTTTTAAGAATAGAAATATTAGGGGCCTTGGAATATAGGCAGAGATTATACCTTTGTTGTGTTTTCTCTTTTGTGCTCCTCCACAGGGATAGTTTCTCCAGCCTCAGTGATTTCAGTTTGCACACCGGCCCCCCCAACCAGTATTTAGCGCTCTTTTGAGAGCTGAGGTTCAGGCATGGACTGAGGGTGCATTGGGGCCCTGGTAGGTGCATTTTTAATATAGGCCTGTGTGATACTAATGCTGCTGGTTTGGGAGCCACTGGATTAGAGCACCACTTAATGTTAGTACACAGTGATGCTGCAAGCAAGTTATCTTTTTATCACCTAATTTAAAACTTGTTCATTTATTTTATATAGTATTGTTAACCGTAGTCACCATGCTGCATATTTCATCCCCAGGACTTATTGTATGGTTTTTTAATTATATTTTTTTCCTGGAAGGCGGCTGAGGAGGCTTGCTTAAGGCCACATAAGTAGAAGTCTCTTGTCACAGCTATCCCAGGATGGGGCTTCGCCCAAGGTGGCCACAGAAATCTGGGCCTGGTCCCTGTATTTGGAGCCATAGAGCGTTATTTCCCAGTATCCCTTGTGGGGCTGTTTGCCAACTTCCTGGAGAATGGGAACCGCCCATCCTAAGCTGGTGATGTGCAGGATGGAAATTATTACCCAGAAGGCTATGCCTTGTGTGTGGGCAGTAAGGACCCCTCCAATAACAACACAGGAGAATGGCATTTCCTGCAGAAGTGGGGGTGACACTTATGATGATGTCGGAGAGGCTGTGGCTGGTCTTCCCACGAAGGCTGGAGGAGGGAGGAAGGAAGGGGAGGAGAATGGGACCCATCTCTGTGTCTTTGGGTGAGCCGTGACCCTCACCTGGCCGCGCCTCTCCTGGACCTGCACCGGTCCTCCTTCCTCCAGGTGCCTGGAGGCGACACCCTGGGCCTTGTGTGTCCTCCTGTTTCTGGGACCCAATAAGATGAAGTACGGTTTCCAGGAACAAGAACTGGCAAGAACAGAGGTTCGGATGTGGTACTAAACTAGGTATGTTTCGTGACATCAGATCCATGCTGTGCCTGCAGCAACAGGAGAGCAGACAGACAGGAATCAGCAGTGGAATGGCCCGTGAGGAGCTGGATCTCTATTCTGAGGGTGATGGGAGCCATGGAAGGAGGTCCTCTGACTCAAGTCTTTACAGGCTCCTCACGTCTGCACACAGGAAAAGCAACTGTGCGGGTGTGGGTTGTTTCCCTAATGTTAATCCAGCCTAGTTTTCTTCTGACAAAACCCAGTGACTCATATGTACCTTTTTTCGTCTTACTTTTTCCTGGATGGGATTTGCCATATATTTTATTACTGATTTCATTCACCTGTGTTAATTAGGTCTCTACTTCTGTAATTGTTTTGTTTCTTGTCCTCATGAAGTTTTGATGTAAGTGGTGTGTTGGCTTTTTTTTTTTTTTTTTTTTTTTGGTACCTTCTCAAAATCACTTCGTTTTTTAAATATCTTAGTATTGCACACTAGTGAATAGGATAGTGTGACACATGGAAAGCACAGTTCCTGATGTGGAGAAAGTTTTATTTGGGTGACAGCCAACCTTAAGCAAAGCAAACAATTAGATAATTGCACAGATACAAATCATGTATCATAAACCTTAAGCAAGTACGCTATGACTTAGTAAGAACATTTGAAGGTCATAGTCATGTTTTTGTCTGATTACTCCTAATTCTTCATATTTTGCTATTTTAAATGGCATATTTTATTTTAAATACATTTTTAAAGCTTTTGTTTCTGTTATACAGAATTTTCTGTATTGAAATGAGTTAACATTATATACGTATAAGTAAGCTTGCTGATTTTGCTTAACTATAGTTGCTTTTATTTTTTCTTTTTCAGAGTAGACAATCATTACCAATGAGTAATTACAACCTTATTCTTTAGTGGGATATAATTGACACAAGTTAATTTCAGGTGTGCAACATGATTTTATATTTGTATATACTGAAAAATGTTCAACACAGGAAGTCTAATAAACACCCTTCACCATTCAGTTACAAAACATTTTTTTCTTGTGATGAAGACTTTTAAGATATACTCTTAGCACCTTTCAAATATGTAATACAGTGTTAACTGTGGTCACCATGCAGTACCTTACATCCTCATGATTTATTTTATAATTGGAAGATTGTACCTTTTGACTCTCTTTATCCATTTGCCTACCCTCTCAACCCCCCCACCTCTAGCAAGCACCAATTTATGTATTTATGAGTTCATTTTTTTTAATTCCACATATAAGTGAGATCATACATACAGATTTGTCCTTATGATTTATTTCACTTAGCATTATACACTCAGGGTCTATCCATGTTGTTGCAAATGGCAAGCTTTCCTTCTTTTTTACAGCTGAATAGTATTCCATTGTGTATACATACCACATCTTTATCCATTCATCCATCAATGGACACAGTTTGTTTCCACATCTTCATTATTGTAAATGCTTCCATGAACATAGGGTTGCATGTATCTTTTCAAATCGGTGTTTTCATTTTCTTCAGATAAATAGAAGTGGAATTGCTGGATTATATGGTGAATCCATTTTTAATTTTTGAGGAACTTCTATACTGTTTTCCATAGTGGTTGTACCAATTTATATTCCTACCAGCAGTGCATAAGGATTGCCTTTTCTCCATATTCTCACCAACACTTATTATGTCTTGTCTTTTTTTATAACAGCCATTCTGTCAGGTGAGAAGGAATAGCTCATTGTGGTTTTGATTTGCATTTCCTTGCCCCTGATGATGAGTGATGTTGAGCGTGTATGTCTTCTTTGGGAAAATGTCTATTCACATCTGCCCTTTTTTTAACTGGATTGTTTGGTTTCTTTTTCATTGTTGACTCGTAGGGGTCCTTTATGTATTTTCCATACTAAAAAATATGATTTGCAAATATCTTCTCCCATTTAGTAGATTGCCTTTTCACTTGAGTTGATGCTTTCCTTTGCTGTGCAGAAGCGTTTTTGTTTTATGCAGTTGCACCTGTTTATTTTTGCCTTTGTTCTCTTGCTTTTGGAGTCTGATCCAAATAATCATCATCAAGACTGATGTCAAGGAGCTTGCCACCTATGTTTTCTTCTAGATTTATGGTTTCAGGTATTACAGCCAAGTCTTTAATCCATTTTGAGTTATTTTTTATGTATCATGTAAGGTAGTGATCCAGTTTTACTCTTTTGCATGTGGCTGTTCAGTTTTCCCAACACTATTGAAGATATTTTTTTCAATCTCTTTGGCTCCTTTGTTGTGAATTAATTGACCATATGTATGTGGGTTTATTACTGGCCTCTGTTCTCTTCCATTGATCTATGTGTCTGTTTTTATGGCCCCTGATACTGTTTTGATTACTTATAGCTTTGTAATAGTTTGGTATCAGGGAGCTTTGTTCTTCTTTCTCAAGATTGCTTTGGCTATTTGGGATGTTTTGTGGCTCCGTACACATTTTAGGACTGTTCTAATTCTGCGGAAAATGCCATTGAAATGTTGATAGGGATTGCATTGAATCTGTAGATTGCTTTGGGTAATATGGACAGTTTAACAGCATTATTTCTTCCAATCCATGAGCACAGAATATCTTTCCATTTATTTATGTCTTCTTTCATCTTTCATCAAAGTCCTATATAGTAATCAGTGTATATAGGTCTTTTGCTGCCTTGGTTAAGTTTATTCCTAGGTATTTTATTATTTTTGATGCAATTATAAATGGGATTGCTTTTTAAATTTCCTTCTATTTTGTTATTAGTGTATAAAAACATGACTTTTTTGTATATTGATTTTGTACTTTGCTGAACTTTAACAAATTTGAATTTGTTTATTCTAACAGTTTTTTTTTTTTTATGGAGTTTTCAGGATTTAAAATGTTTGAGAGAGAGAGAGAGCCCACATGTGAGCAGGGGAGGGGCAGAAAGGGAGGGGGGACAGAGGATCTGAAGGAGGTTCTGTGCTAATAGCAGAAAGCCCACTGCAGGGCCCAAATTAATGAACCGTGAGCTCATGACCCAAGCCAAAGTCAGACACTTAACCAACTGAGCCACTCAGGAGCCTCTCAGGGTTTTTTTTTTTTATATATATAAAATCATGTTGTCAGCAAATAGTGACAGTTTTATTTCTTCCTTTGTAAGTTAGATGCTTTTTACTTCTTTTTCCTGTCTGATTGCTCTGGCTGGGATTTACAATGCTATGTTGAATAAAAGTGGTGAGAGTGGGTGTTCTTTTTCCTGACATTAAAGGAAAAGCTTTCAGCTTTCACTGTTAAGTATGATAGCAGGGGGCTTGTCATATATGGCCTTATTCTCTTCAAATAATTTTTCTGCCCCCTTTTCTCCTTTCTCCTCCTCCTCCCATGCAAATGTTAATACATTTGATGGAGTCACTGAGTTCCCTAAGTTTATTCTCATTTTGCATATTTCTTTTTTTTTTCTCTTTTGTCCATCTTGATTACTTTCCATACTCTTCTAGGTGGTCAGTTCCTTCTTCTGCTTCTTCCAGCCTGCTGTTCATTGCATTAAGCATGTTTCAAATCTCATTTATTGCACTCTTCATTTCTGAAAAATTTTTTTAATCTATGTATTAAGGGTTTCACTGATGTCTTCCACTCTTTTCTCGAGCCCAGTGAGTATCCTTATGATCATTGCTTTACATACTCCATCAGACATGTTACTTATATCTGTTTCATTTAGATCTCTGTCTGTGGCCTCATCCTGTTCCATTTGGTACCTCTTCTCATTTTAGGTCTCTGTGCCTATTTCTGTTTGTTAGGAAAGTCGACTAGGTCTCCTGCTCTTGAGGGCCTTATAAGGAAGAGGTCTTGAAGTGCCCTGCTGCATAGTGTCCCCTTTTCCCCCAGGGCCTGGTACTTCCGAGTGTTCCTCATGTGTGCTGTATGTGTTCTGCTGTTTTCTCTTGGATGCTTTATCCTTCCAGCTAGTCGTCTGCAGATTATTTGCCTGTTGTGGGTAATGTTTTATCCTTGGCCTGAATGTAGCACATTTTAACTAGATGTGCTCTCGTCTGCCTGTGAAATAAGACCTGTCGCCACTGTCACTGGAACGGAGGCCCTGCAAAATTCCCAGGTTGGGAGATGCAGTATTGGCAGCGATGTGGGCCAGTCTTCTGAGGGAGGGGGCCCACTCCACTAGGATTAAGGCAATCGTGACTAGGAAAGGTAGTTCTACCAGACCATGGAGGGTGCTGAGCTTGGTGTAAACAAGTTAGGCAGCAAGTGAGCAAGTGTCTGTGCTATGCTGGTTCCCGCAGGTGTCCCTGTGTTTATGTCGAGGGGTGGGGGAGGGAAATGGCATCTACCAGTTCCTTTGTTCCTGCAGGGATCTCTCCATGAATTCTGCCTCTTTGGGACACACTACAAGATAAGCAAATAACCTCCCCACTCTGTGCCCCAGGCATTCTTCGGATCACTGTCCACAGGCTGTTTGCTCTGCCTTCTCTCCAAAAGCAGCCCCAAGGCCTCGTGTCTCTATGTGATCCTGCTGACTTTTAAATTTTTTTTTTCAACGTTTATTTATTTTTGGGACAGAGAGAGACAGAGCATGAATGGGCGAGGGGCAGAGAGAGAGGGAGACACAGAATCGGAAACAGGCTCCAGGTTCTGAGCCATCAGCCCAGAGCCCGACGCGGGGCTCGAACTCACGGACCGCGAGATCGTGACCTGGCTGAAGTCGGATGCTTAACCGACTGCGCCACCCAGGCGCCCCTCCTGCTGACTTTTAGAACTCCAGGCTTTAAGCCCTACTGGATGCAAGTACTCATGAAATTTGGCCCCTCTTGCTTTCCAAGCTAATTGCTATGGGGATTCATTTTCCCCATGCTTTCCCATGTGCTAGTCTGTCTCTTGCCCTTCTCTGTGACCATGGCTCTCTCCCCGCAAATGTCAGCCACGATCCATTTCTCTCCCAGACCACATCTCCACACTTCCTACCTTCTTTGATGTGGCCTCTTCTCTCCCTTCAGTTGTGGAGTTTGTTCTGCCTGCCAGTCTTTAAGTTGATTTCTGGAGTGTTTAGGATGATTTGATAATTTAGTTGTATTCGTGGGACAAGGCAAACCTAGAGTCCTCCTACTCTCCCACATCATCCTCTCCCCAACCCCCAAAATATTTTTGTTAAGGTTTTGCTGCATCTGTGTTAATGTGGGTATTGGCTCTGTAATTTGTCTTAGTATCATTCTCCATATGTAGTATCATGTTATTATTGGGTTCACTTAATTAGTTGGGAAATGTATGAACCTTGTTTTGGAAGACTTGTGCACAATTGGTATTGTTTCAGCTTTACATATGCTGTAAAAGTTCTAAAATGTTCCAGGGCTGACCCTAAGCTGACAGCTACATAGAAAACAGGGACAGCAGTCCTACAACCACAAGGAACTTAAATTGTCCAACAACTCAAAAGAGTAGGAAACAATCTGTTTTAGAGCCTCCAGAAAAGAACACATCCCCTGCCAACACCTTGATTTTAGCCCATTGAGACCTGTCCTGTGTAGGTCCTGGGTAGGACTTACAACCCACAGTGCTATAATAAATGTGTGTGGTTTAAGCCATAGGTCTGTGGTGATGTGTTAGGACAGCAATGGAAAGCTAATACATCAACATCATTCTGTGAGCATTTCTTGGCTAATTGAAGAATATTTCCTAGGCTCATGTACCTTTCCTGCCCCCAACCTGAACATAGCCTCTTTTCCGAGTGTGGGTTCTTTTTATTGAAAAATTACATTTACAAGACAATAATTGGCCACTAAATATGCTGATGTCTACTGCAGTGCCACTGCTTTCTAGGCCGAGAAGAGATAGGGGTTATGTACACAGGTACATCTACATACATTGAATTCTTCATCTACATTTAAACCTACAAAAATTTCACAAGATTGGATAAAGACTGATAAGACTCCAGTATACTCAGAAAGACTTTTATTTACAGACAAGATATAGTACCATAAAAGAAAAAGAAGAGAATACCAAACGTGCAGTCACTAACAAATAAATTGAACTTCATGAAAATTAATAAATTCTGCCCTAGGGAAGAGACTGTTAAGAAATGAAAATCAAAGGCACAGACTGTGAGAGAACACTGGTAAAGATACACCAAATAAGGAACTTCTATCTATGTAGAATATATCAAATCACAAAATAGTAAGAAACCAACCAATTTTTCTAAAAGTAGGCAAAAAACCACAGACAATTCCCTAAGGAAGATACATGGGTGGCAGATAAACACAGAGAATAATGCTCAACACTGACTCACTATGGAGATGCAAGGTAAAACCACACACCTACTAGAGTGGCTGAAATGAATAAAGGGCCTGTGTCTTACATACAAAGGTCAGCAATAATGTGAAGAAACTGGAAATCGAATATACTCTAGGAGGAAATATGAAATGTCACAGCTATCTAGGACACAACTTGGCAAGTTCTTACAAAGTTAAATAGATCAACTTCCTGCATGACAGTGTGAGGAACTTTGTGGGCCTGCTTATTAAAATTGGGGAAAATTATAAAAACACAACTTAAAGTCTCTGGCAATGGTCCTAAGGGTATACTGCAAACAAGGAAACATTTCCTCAAGAACACCTAATATTCAGTAAGAACAGCAAGAGCCAGTCACATCTGAACCAAGACCATTACCTCTCCCCATTCCAGTGACAGAGGTAGAAACTCTGTTCCAAATGGATACATACAGGAACACGGGACTCCCTCTTCCTGGAGCTCCGAGGCAGAGGCCGACCTTCTCAGGAGGCAGTATGTCAGCATAGCTGGATGAGTGATGGTCCACTGCGGCTCCCTCACAAAGGCTACGTGCAGAGCTCCTCTGTCTGAAGTTAGGATGTCCGTGAGACCACACGTGCACTGCACTCCTAAAGCTTCTCTCCAGTGTGAACGTTCTGATGCCCGACAAGGTTAAGTCTGTGGCTGAAGCCAAAAGACTCTTCACATTGACTGTATTCATCAGCCTATCTGGACTGAAGCTTCCACTGCTGAATCAGAGCAGACCTTTGGTAAAAGGCTTTTCCACATTAGTTGCATTCAAGACCTTTCTCCACTGTGAACTTTCTGGTGTTGAATGAGGTTGAAACGCTGGCTAAAGGATTTCCCACAATTACTGCACTCATAAGGCATTTCTCCAGTGTGAATCCTCCGGTGTTTAACAAGGCTGGAGCTGTGGCGAAAAAACTTCCCACATTCCCTGCACTCATAAGGTCTCACTCCAGTGTGAACCCTCTGGTGTTTAACGAGGCTGGAATTCTCACTGAAGAATCTCCCACATTCGTTGCACTTAAAAGGCTTTTCTCCAGTGTGAACTTTTCGATGTTGCATGAGGCTAGAGCTTTGGCTAAAAAATTTCCCACATTCGCTGCACTCGTAAGGCCTTTCTCCAGTGTGAACCCTCCAGTGATTAATAAGGCTTGACTTGTGGCTATAGAATTTCCCACATTCACTGCACTTATAAGGTCTTTCTCCAGTGTGAACTCTCTGGTGTTTCATGAGGCTTGAGTTAAAGCTAAAGAATTTCCCACATTGGCTGCACTCATAAGGCCTCACTCCAGTGTGGATCCTGTGATGCTGAACCAGCGTGGAATTATGCCTGAAAGCTTTTCCACATTCACTGCATGTAAAAGGCTTTTCTCCAGTGTGGACTCTCTGGTGTTGAATGAGGTCGGCATTGCGGCTAAAGGATTTTCCACACTCCCTACACCCGTAAGGCCTTTCTCCAGTGTGAACTATTTGGTGTATAAAAAGGTTTGATTTATGGCTAAATAACTTCCCGCATTCACTGCACTCATAAGGCTTTTCTCCAGTATGTAGTCTCTGGTGCTGAACAAGTAAGTATTTCTGACCAAAGGCTTTCCCACATTCACTGCATTCGTAATGCCTTTTTCCAGGCTGGAAGGCCTCCCCACCTTCGGTGCTCCTATGTGGCTTCCCTCCACTGTGGGTCACCTGATGGTTAAGAAAACCAGCACTAACTGGGAAGTCCTTCCCACCCTCCCCGCCCTCTTCTCTCCTTAAAGATCTCTCTCCACAGTGCAGCTTCTGCTGTTGAAGTTTTGCTCTGAACACTCCTTCTACATAAACACTCTGCCCAGAAGGCGCTTCCTCGACCTCTGCTCTACGCCGCAAACCTGAAAGCAAAGAGATGCTGGTGAAGTGTGTGTGCACTTCCGTGCAGGGGAGGGGGGAGCATGCTTACAGATGTGTCCGACCCACCCAGGAATCAGTCCACAGTACTGCCGGCAGAATCGGGCCTGGGGTTCGGGGCCAGGGAGGGCCTGCTGTGCAGTGCCAGGCCTGGTGGGCTCACACACTGGCGAGGGGCCTCATGAGCAGCAAGGACACAAGGACGGGGTGTAGGCTGGGTCTCCAACACATTCCTCTGCAAATGGCCTTCAGCAAGGCCGCTGAGGGCACAGGAACACCATGCAGAAGGGTGTGTCCAGGCCCAGAAGAAATCAAATGCAACTGAACAGCTGGTGTTCAAGGACCATTAAGGATACGTGCATGCCTCATGACACACTCAGTGAATGCCTGTACTGTAACCTTGAAAACTCCATATTCTCCCACTGCCTCTACATCCCCACAAACAGGCTGCGAGCTTTGTGACCACGTGCACTAGTGTGACTAGGTGGGGCCCTGCCACAAGTCCCCCTTCCTGCCCGCCCATGACTGGGACCTGGTGCCATTCAAACGCACCAATGAAATTCCCTCACTCCTTTTCTTGTGCACCCCCCCTGCCTCCCAGTTCAAGCACTTGCCCACAGGTCGCCTCTACGTCCCAGCCTGGCTGAGCTCCCTCCCTGTGCTCTCCCTCCCAGCGGAGTATAAATTTTGTTTATTCCCGCGCCTGCCCCACAAGCGAATACAAAATGGTTGGCGTCACAAACAGGATGGTCTGGTCACAGGGCGAAGATTTAGGAAATGTCTGGGACTGCTCGGTTTATTAACCCGCTGTCCCAGACGGGCTCCACCACCTGGGGAGGCAGTGCAGTGCTCCTATGTGCTGGTTTGAGCTGTTGTGTCGCCTCTCAGGCACTGCCAAGGCTTTCCACACTAAATTGTGGAGTTCATTCTCCTAAAATACCCCGAGACTTCACTTCTTGCCAGGCCTGACTCAACAGGGTGGTGGGGATGGGGGCTGGGCGAGTGTCCAGTGCTCCCTGATTAAGGGGCAGACTGGTATAGTTGGCTAAACATCTATGAAGTCTCCACAGGGATTGAGGGTGAGGGTGGAAGGGCAGGCTCCCCGCAGCCAGCAAAGACACTGAATGTCAGGCGTGGGCCATTAGCTGCTTGTCAACAGAGGAGGGCTGGGTGACCTTCGGGAGATGCCTCCCGTGTGCTTGCGGCACCAGCACGGGGAGGTTCCTCACGTTCCCATTCAAGTCCGTGTTCCTCCTCAGACCCAACCACCGATCTGCACCCCTTCAATGGGAGTCTACCATGGCCCCCCGTGAGGGTCAGTACTGCGGGCACCCCATTCTCCACCGTGTTGTGTTGCTGCTGTTGCTATTTGTCTCCCAAACCCATGGGTATCAATGGGTCCCGTCCCTGGAGGTAAGTAGCTCAAAATATTAGGCCCAGGATCTCGGCAGGAACATTCAATTCTAGCACCTCCCAATAATCAGAGGAGGTGAGCCAATGATTCAAGAAAGGTAAAACAACTTTGAAACATTTCTGGGTTCTGATTAGTGCTGCTGCCTGCCAACTGCGATCTCTGCTCCCAAGGGATAGGACCAACCCCCCCCCCCCCCCAAAGGTCATCTGGCCACCACAGCTCTCCTCAATGGATTCCAACCCAGCTGAGGTCACCCACAGAGATGGGGCCACAGGAAGGAAGCATCCAAGGTCTTTCAGACCCAGCAGGTCAAGAACACAGGAGATCACAGGGAACTAGAAGCTAAAATTCATAACTTCACAAGATTGGAAATCCAAACTATTAAAGATTCTGTGCAAAGAGATGGAGCGGGGAAGGAGCTCAGTGGTTACCGAGAGTATTTACTACGGGCACGCAGCTCTTGTTCACAGAGCCCCAGAGATGAGGCAGCTGCTGGCATCACTTCAAAGAGCTGAAGATGCATCATCTACTTCAGGATCCTCTGGCTCACCAAGGCCAATCTCACATGGTATTTGGGGCTGAAGGCACCCAAGGAGGACATAGGGTATCCCCAATGTCAGCGCAGGGCTGACAGAGGCTAGAACTTTTTGAGGTTATATCAAAGCCTCAGGTGAGGAATCTGAAACCTCTCCCACCCCTCAGGATTCAGAAGCCCTGCCTCCGTGGACTTGGGTTTCCACGGCCTGGAGATGGCTGACAGAAAACCATCCCACTACCAGGGATGCCCTCGTGCTCCTCCGCAAAAATCAGAAAGGTTCAGTGGACCTATCAGTGCTTTGAACATTCAGACAAGAACAATCCAGAGGAGCCTCTTTGTCACGGAGTCTAGGAGTTGTTCTTGAAGGCACCCTTCCCAATTCACAGCAGAGCTGCTTAATTTTATCGGCATGTCCACGCCAAGCAGGATGGAATGGATTTCCCGACAGGCCATAAGGGCTCCACCCGCCATGACTCACCTCACAAAGTCTGACTTTTCACACTCCGCCTCCTAGGATGCAGACACCCGCCCTCCACTATTCAGCCTGCTCTGTCCTTCCCAATTTGCTGATGCTGCTTCTGGGCGATGTGGCTTTCTCATTTACTGACAGCTGAGACACCCTATGAACTATTAGTCAAGCCATCCCCAAATTATAACAACTAAAGGAGATTAAAAGAGCCTCACCCATTATTACCCAGAGGTCTGTAGGCTTAGGGAACCACTCCTCTGGAACCACCCAAGGATGCTTCCAGCTCCGAAAATGGCAGCCGCCAAGGCCTCTCCAGTGAGGATTCAGCGGGGCCTCAGGCCCGGTCACACTCCCCAAGGGCAATCACCCATATATAACTCTGGTAGTTCACTGGAACTCTAAAAATAAACATTTCCTAACTTTACAGACTACAGGAGCCCAAGCTACCATCATTCCAAGCAACCCAACTCAGATTTAAAGGAGGTGCCCCTTTTAAACTACAGGGTAATGCCAGTAAAACAATTCATGGCAACAAAAGTGCACTTGCTGCCAATACTGCAACAATCCTCATTAAACGGCTGCCTGTCACAGTGGCCCCTAATGCTTTGAGTCTTCCTGCTGTAGACAGAGATACCACTGCAGGCCGTGTACAAAGCTGGACAAGCCATAGTCCCTGGCCCTGCCAGTAAGAATCACCAAGTGAGAGCCGGGGGCGCCCCTGCTGGTGAAGGCAGTAAATACACCACAGTATCACCTGAAACAAGGGGGCCTTCAGAGGGCTGTTCGAGATCTACTAAAGGAAGGGGCCATTCTTCTAATTTCCTCTTTCAGTAACCCTGTTTGGCCAGTCATCAAGGCTTCTACCAACAGTGCCACTTAACTATCGCTTAAGTTCCCCCCATCGAGGCTCTAATACCTAACACAACTGAACTAAAGGGTGCCCAGGGACTATTTTGCTGTGGTAGATCTGGGCAGTGTATTTTATTCAGTACCTACTACCAGTCATAGCCCGTGTGCCTTTGCCTTTCAAGGAACCCAACACACGTTTACTGAGTTGTCCACCAGTGACTTAGCCCGGCCACCGGCCACCATCTCTCAGGACCCAGAAAGGGTCCCCCCAAAGCACCTTGTCTGCTTACACCACCTGCCTTTGTCCCCAACTATACTCCCCGGGAGTGGCTGCACATTACAATGACGTCACTCTCACAGGCCTTCCACTTGTGCCCAGGAACCAGCCACACTTGACCAATGCCCCCGTTAGGGCTCTTGCCTCCTCAAGGGCACATTAGCCTTCAAGTAACAGCGCCTCTGGATTCCACTACAACCCAAACTCATGGGTACACCACTTTCTGTACTTTCCGCTGCTGACCCCAGGAGTCTGTACGCCAGTGTGCGGTGCTCACACTGGGGATCCCCACAGCTCTTCATCCACCGGGTACCCACCCCCTTTGCTATCGACCCCAGGCAAAACAGGCAACATTTATTCCCATCTGAGTAGGCCTGGCCATACCACGGGAGACACCAGAGCTGGCCCCAGTTCAGCAGCCTTTGTCAAGTGGGATTACGGAATGACTGCCCACCAGCACCTTCTGGCGGCCTCTGAAGGTCACAGACAAAGGCTGTCCTAAACACTGTTCTGTGTGCAACAAGCCCACAAGTCTCTAAGCCCACGTGGCCACGGATAACAGACTGGCTTACAACTGTTTACCAGCCAGGAGAGGAGGTGTTCGTGTTCCTCGGGGTACTTCCTGCTGAATGTAAATCACTAATTCTAGATAGCTATAAGCCGAGCTCTGAAGATTAGGCCAAGAGATAAAAATCTTTCAGGGGCGCCTTAGCCGGTTAAGCGTCAGACTCTTGATCTGGGCTCAGGTCATGATCTCACGGTTTGTGGGCTCGAGCCTTGCTGACAGCAGGGAGCCTGCCTGGGATTCTCTCTCTCCGCTCTCTCTCTGCCCCTCCCTCCGCTTATGCACGCTCTGTCTCTCAAAATAAATGATAAACATTAAAAAAAAAAAAATCTTTCATAATGTAACCAAAACCTTCCAACAGCTTCCCTTAAACCAAGAGGTACCTGATCTGTTCCCTTGGCTTGCCCCCACTAAGTGCAGCGTCTGGCTGAGGCCTGGGTTTCAAGCCCTCACCCTGTGCCTAGGACCCCTCCCCGCGGTCTACATCAGAGCTTGCCTTGGGTGGCTAGACCAAGCTACGCCAGGCACCTCTAACATCCCCACTCCCAGGAGGCAAGTGTGAGCCGTCCCACCTCGTCCTGCCAATGGGGTTGAGCCACCACAGGCTCAATTGTACTGTACCCTTTTAAACTTCTGTATTTTCCTGCTGCCTCAACATCCCCACAAACAGGCTGTGAGCACTCCACCCAGGTGACCAGTCTACCCAAGTGATGTCCTGTCACAAGTCCCCCTTCTTGACCTCTCTTGTGACCTAGTGACATTCGAATGTTCCAAATGACATGTGCTCACACCTATTCTTGCGTCCGCCCCCTGACCCACAGGTCCTCACTCACTCTCTGCTTCCCGCTGCTTGGCTGAGCCCACTCCCCGAGTGCTCCCTCCCACGCGAACCCCTCCCCACACACCCCCAGTGTGTCGTGACTATCTCTGGACCTGCTTATGACCCCCCCCCCCACATACCCCGAGCGTGTCATGACGGTCTCTGGACCGCTTGTGACCCCCCTACACACCCACACACCCCCAGCGTGTCGCGTGTCGTGACTGTCTCTCTGGACCTGCTGCACATAATAAACTTTGCTTTTTCCTGAGCTGCTCTTGACTCTCCTCTTGTGGCCCTGCCCAACAGACCATCTCATAAAACACAAAACAAGGCCACTGTTGGGGAAGACTGCAGAGGGAGCAGTGGGGAAGATCAGGTGAGATCCGGAGGACGGGCAGAGAGAAGGGGATGGTCCTCAGTCAGAGATCAGAGTAGACGTGGTAAAAGCACAACTGAGAAAGAAAAGCTGGAACTCAGCTGTGGCCTGGGCCTCGGCACCCAACCACCAGGGTCCCGTGCAAGGACTCCTGGTATGACCTGAGCCCGTCCCTGAGTTCACATCTGCCCAGCCCCTCCCTCCAAGTACCTCTTGGCATGGCTGCAGTCATGACTCCACGGGGAGGCAAGGAGGGCTGTCTCCACCACTCCAACTGGGTAATTTCATGAGTCCTGGAAGACGCGAGTCCTAAGGGAGAGATAAGACAGGTAGGTCAAAGCGACCCACCTCATGACAGACCACAGGAAAGAAAACTAAATATTACAGAAGACTCTTAGAAGACACTCCTGCAGGAACAGCCCAGTCAAGCAGTGGCTCTGTCGGTGCCTCAACTGCTGTTACAGGCACATCCCACGCGTCAGCCAGAGAACAGGGCAGAGCCCGGGGCACAGAGCGGCCGCGGACCTTCACGGCATCCCTGGGCCAGGGAGAGGCGACAGGGTGTGACCCATTAGGCTGGCTGCAAGACTCCTGATCCCCAAACTTCCCTGCATCGGCGAGCATTCCGGCAGCTCAAGAACAGAAGGGGTAGTGCACGGAGCCCAGGCCGTCAGAGCACCTACTCAAGAACACAGGGAAGAAGTGCCCACGGTCCGGCTTTGGAAAGGCCAAACCAGCCCGTGAGGGGAAAGGGGAAGAGCAGAGCCCAGCCCAGGACACGGCACTGGGTTGTGAGGACCTTACCCAGAGAGGCCATCAGTGCAAAGTTCTCCAGCATCACATCACGGTACAGGAGTCTCTGGGCTTCATCAAGGAGACCCCACTCTTCCCAGGAGAAGCGGACAGCCACGTCCTCAAAGGTCACACAGCCCTGTCAAGATGGGGCAGCTGAGTTTATGTGTACCCTCCTTTCCCAGGACTCCAGCCATCCCCACAAACGTCCTCACCTCAGAGGAGCCATTGATGCCTGCTTGCTCCTCACTGTCCCGATAAGCACTGTTCAGACCTCAGCAACAACAGGTGGGCAGGAAAATGCCACCTGAGTTCTGGGCCTGGCATGCAGAGCGTCACCCTTCTGCCAGACAATTCACTTGGAGTCCCCCAGACTGTGCTTCCCAAACACAACTAACTTGGGGCCACTGTGCTCCCTTCAGCCCCTGTACAAGGGCCTGGAGCCATCCCACCACGCACGTCACTGTGCCACACCTCCCTTCGTATCTCCGCCCCCCCCCCCAACGCCGTGCATCCCCCTGGCCTCACCAAACGCCACTGTGTGCCTTGGCACATGTAATCAGAACCCCATCCTATCCCGGACTTCCCAAGGCAACCCCCAGGCCTGTTTTCGAGGCCTTCCTGCCTGGCCCTTGTCCTCGCTTCATCCTCAGCCACCAGGAACCACACACAGATGTCAGACGCCCTCGGCTCTCCTCCACTGCCGTGTTGCAAAGGTGTCCCCTCACCCGTCTCAGTTTCCTCTGACACTTCTGTGAGCCGAAGCCCACCCGTCTCTCACACGAGGCTGGCCAATTCTCCCCGAAGACCCCGTGTGATCTTGAGCTAATCTCCTGGTCCCAGCAAAGGTCAGAACAGGAGCCTGGGGAGCCCGGAGCTGGATGAATAAGCAGAGGTGCCATCTCCACTGTCACCTCACTGCCCCGTGTCCACATCCATCTCATGGCCACAGGCCACCAGCCAGACCCTCCACACTCCTACACCCGGTCCCCATGGACACTGTTCTCCCTCAGGAGTCTTTGTGAAGCCTACCACCCCTACCCAGGTGTCCAGCAAGGCTTGGTCCTTGGCCCCACACCCCCCTTCCCTTGTTACCATACGGCATCGCCACCAGGGCCTGAAGATGCTCCTGCCAAATCCGATCCACGGCTCCATTCTGATCCACGCACCGTCCGTACCATGGGCGTCTCCAATCTGAGCGCTTCACCTCAGCTCCAGACTTGCGTGTCTGGGCGCCCCCTCGACACATCCACTTGAGGGTCCCTGAGGCATCTCATTTGACACAGCCCAAACCCGACTCCTGGTATTCCCGCCGAAAATGACTCTTACCACCGAGTCGGCCCTGGTGCTACGTGCCCGCTTCTAGCTGCTAAGACCAAACATCTCGGAGTCACCGCGGACTCTTGTACTTCTTTCTCCCGCCCTCCACGTCACAAAGTCTGCTCAGACCTACTGATAAGCAGACACAGATTCCAATATATCTCCCGCCTCTGCAGCCGCCACCAACACTCACCTGACTATTGTGGCTGCCACCTCCCCACGTCCGCTCCTGGCCACTACTCCAGCTCCAATTTCTATTTCCTGCTGTTTCCACCACACACAACAGAGACCTAAAGTTGTGTGAGCGTTCCTGGCCCAGCCTCACCTCTAGCGTTTTCCAATGTTTCTCACTGTGAATGTAATGCCTTATAAACCTAATGCCACTGGTTGCCAGGAATGGGAACCAATCCGTAAAATTCCCAGTCTGGACTCAGGCCCCCGACCTTAGGTGATCACCGTCCAGGGATCTAGGATGGAGGGGTGGGGAGAGTAGTGGGGAAAGAGTCACAGAATCCCGGAGCCCACGTAGATGGGAACTGAGCAGGGACACCCCTCACGACCCTCTGCACGGTCTGGAAGCAAATCTGCAGCCAACAGGAACCTACAGAAAAGCAAGGCCGGGAGAGGCAGGCAACAGTGTTGGGCCACAAAGGCCGCTCAAGGGCCTCACACCACCCGGGCCTCGGTCCTCAGGGATGCGTCTTACCCGCTGCGTGACTTTGGACAAATACTCAACCACCCTGTGCCTCAGCGTTGGCATCTGTGAAATGGGAATAACAGTGGTGTCCATCCAGTGGGGCAACCGTTTATATCAAACTCATCCCTATGTGTCAAGTACTGAGTAGTGATTCTTACTCTCCTCATAATTAACACTTTTATCAACATTTTTTAGGTTTATTTATTTTGAGAGAGAGGGTACACAGACAGGGGAGGAGCAGAGAGAGAGGAAGGGAGGGAGACACAGAAACAGAGAGACAGAGAGAGGGAGAAAGGGAATCCTAAGCAGGCTCCGCGCTGTCAGTGTGGAGCCCGATTTGCGGCTTGAACTCATGAACCATGAAATCATGATCTGAGCTGAAACCAAGAGTCGGACGCTTGACCAACTGAGCCACCCAGGAACCCCCTTTTGTCAACATTTTCAGTGAAAATGCACTGACAATATTGAAAGTGTATTTTGTACATGCCTTTTAACTAATAGAATGTGATATTCGAGACATTTGATTTCAATCAGATGCTTAGCAGTACATTAAAACCTCAATTATTGGGGTGCCTGGGTGGCTCAGCCAGTTAAATGTCTGACTTCAGCTCAGGTCACAATCTCACAGTTCGTGGGTTCCAGCCCCACGTCGGGCTCTGTGCTGACAGCTCGGAGCCCGGAGCCTGCTTCGGGTTCTGTGTCTCCCTCTCTCTCTGCCCCTCCTCCACTTGCACTCTAGCTCACTCTCAAAAATAAACATATTTAAAAATTAAAAAAAAACAAACCGTCAGTTATTAAGGGCTTACATCAACTTAGCTCATTAAATTTTTAATTGCCGATGTATGTATGCGTATACACACGTGTGTATGTGTACACGTGTATGCACATGCATATATACACATATGTATGTATTTTTATCAATTAATGTTTAAATAAGCACTTACTCACATAAAGTCACAAGTTAATAAACTGGGAGCTCGGGCAGAGGAAATAGAGTAGATACTAGCCCTTGCGGCCCCTGGCTATTTGCTGTGCTCTCCCCTAAGGGCAGTCCTGATGTGGCCTTTCCAGCGACTCAGCCCTCCAGCCCTGAAGGCTGCGGAAACTTAAGCACCAAGAGGGGCTGCTCCACGCACCGGACTGGCCTTTCCTTTCCTCCACAAGGAGCGGACACGGGGGTCCTGCTGAGGCTGGAATGGCAACCATCTCGGTCTCCCTTCCAGTCCTGGGTCCTTACACCCTATAACCCTCCACTGACTCACACATCCACCAGAACCACGTGGGACCACGCGATCCACCACTTTGGAAGCAGCCCCGCCTCCAGGCCCATCTGAAATATGAACTTGGCAATTCTTCTTCCTAAATAGGAGTCCCAGGCCTTGCCCCGGTTCAGGACAATGCCTACCAGCCCTCGGTTTCACACAGACCTCTCCCCAGAACTTGAGGCGGGAGTGAGCAAGCTACCCACGTGACACCCGCACGCCACACGGTAACCTCGGTAATCTCGGATTACCCTGTCCCAAATCCAACTCCTACTCTTCTCCCTGAAGCGTGCTCCTGCACGAACTTCCCCATCTCCATCCTTACCGAGATTTTCAGGAAACATTTAGGGGAAAAAAAGAAAAAAGCAAACAAAAACACTGATGGTCCTTCATTCCCTTCTTTCTCTCACAGCTACTTCTGATGCAGCAGGAAATTCTGTCCAGTTTTAAAACTCCATCTGAGACCTATCGGTGCATCCCCTCCCCTGCCATCGGCCCAGCCCCGGCCACAACCCTCTAGCTGTCCACTGAACGGACTTGCTCCGCCCTCCTCACTAAGACGCCTTTGAAAACTCTGAGCAACAGATGGGGTCCCTCCTATGTGCACAGCGTTCCGTGGCCACCAACGGCTCAGAGCGAAGGTTCAGCCGCTCAGGCTGCCTTTCCACTCGTGACCCGTCCCCTCTCGAGCTGTTCCCTGGGGACAAACCCCAGGCCCTGTCCCTCTGCCTGTGACCCTCCTCTGCCTGTGACCCTCCCATACCGCATCACACTGGCTGACAGAAATGGGGACCCGACCCAGGGTCGTGAGCGTGGGCCGCCCCTTCGGACTTCGGCATGTGCGGGGAGGACCTGGGGACCAGCGCTTACCGGAGCCGGGCCCCTCCGCGCGGCCGCCGCCATCGGACTCTGGGCGGAACGGCGTCCGGAGAGGAGGACCAGCACGGGCCCCGCGCACCCCCGACCCCGATCCAGAATCGGGGTCACCCCCGGACGCAGCTGGCGAGCCTCGGACCGGCCTCCTCTCGCGGCTTCCCGCTCCCGTTGCCCCAGCCCCAGGGCAGCCTCCGGGAGCCTCAGATCAGACCGAGCGGCCCTAGACACCCCGAAACGCCCGCCCCTGCGGCCGCGCCACAAGTCCCGCCCAGCGCGTGCCCCACGCGGGAAAACGCCAGTTTTCATTGGCCGAGCGTGAATGCCGCGGGGCGCAGCGCCTCCTGGGTAATGTAGTTTCCACCGCCCCACCGGGGAGGCAGCGGCCAAGGCCCAGAGACTGGCTGGAGAAATCTGGGTCAAGAACTGTCCCAGACTCTCCAACAGAGGAGTGTAGCTGGGCCTGGATTTCAATTTCCCCGAGCATCTGGTGCCACAGGCGTTCCTCCTCGTGAAGGACTGAAAGCGACTCTCACAGTAAAGCGGTTTCCTCGGAATGAACCAATGGTACATTACCAGACTTCCCTTGCCAAGGGGATGCCCGTTATCAAAGACAGCGATGGTGAAGCAACGCCTGTTGTGTGAGGAGAAATGGCTTAGTTCTGAACGTAGGTGGGGAGGTAGTCGGGGATCCCAGGTGTTCACCTTCCTGCCTCACCCCACACATCTGTGTGTCTCCCCCCCCCCCCCCGTTTGTAATGTTTTTAAAATTTTATTTATTGAGAGAGAGAGCATAAGCAGGGGAGGGGCAGAGGGGGGGCGGGGACAGAGAGCATCCGAAGCGGGCTCTGTGCTGACAAGCTGACAGCATGAGCTTGATGTGGGGCTGGAACTCACCAACCAGGAGACCATGACCTAAGCTGAACCCGGATGCCTAACCTACTGAGCCACCCAGGTGCCCGCCCTTTCCCTTTTTAAGGGCCCAACATTGGTGTTCAAGTGGGACAATAGGTTTCAAACCCATAAGCCAACACTCCTCTCACTCCCAGATTTCTCCCCTTCATCCCTTTCTATTCCGTGTTCCCACTGCCCTTTCATTTCCACAGACAAAGCAAACTCCCTGCGGGTAGGAAGGATGCTGAACTATTACTGACACCAGGCAGCACTGGTAAAAGAAACACCACCAGTTTAGTATGTGGACTCCCGGCACCTCCCTCACCGCTGGTTCCATTTCTTTGGACCCAGTCTTCATTTCCCCAATTCTTCTCCTGTCCCTATCATCTGTGGGCTGAGCAGTGACTAAATCCATCACTGCCTTGGAATCACTCGTGAGAACAAAAGATGATGAAGCATTCTCTCCTTCCTGTGACTTTCTGGAAGTAGGTGTTAAGTGTTAGGTGATTCTGGAAAGGAATTTAGTGTCACTATCGGAGTTGAGAACAGGAAATGATAGAGACTCAAGTGGCATTAGTTATTAAATCAGGCCACAATGTGGCATGTGACTCTAGACTATCATTTAGGGAAATATACATAAGTGGTAAACTATAAAGATATCAATAGCATGATAATCAAAATGTCAGATGAACTCTAGGGAGCCTCAGGGTCATGTAAAGGGAGCAAGGGACAAGGAATGCCTAAGAAACATTATATATTCTGTTTTACATTGGGTGATAGTTTTATAGGTGTGGTCTTTATGAAAGAAAAGACACGGGGCTCCTGGGTGACTCAGTCCATGAAGCATCCAACTCTTGGTCTTGGCTCAGGTCATGATCTCATGGTTTGTGAGATCAAACCCCACGTTGGGTTCTGTGCTAACAGCATGGAGCCTGCTTGGGATTCTCCCTCTTTCTCTGCCCCTCCGTGGCTCTCTCACACACACACTCTCTCTCTGTCTCAAAAATAAATAAATAAACTTAAAAAAGAAAGCATGAAGGGCACCTGGGTGGCTCAGTCTGCTGAGGGTTGACTGTCCAACTCTTGATTTTGGCTCAGGTGATGATCCCAAGGTCATGGGATCGAGCCCCACATCAAGCTCCCACTCAACATGGAGTGTGCTTAAGATTGTCTCCCCCTCGGGGCGCCTGGGTGGCGCAGTCGGTTAAGCGTCCGACTTCAGCCAGGTCACCATCTCGTGGTCCGTGAGTTCGAGCCCCGCGTCGGGCTCTGGGCTGATGGCTCAGAGCCTGGAGCCTGCTTCCGATTCTGTGTCTCCCTCTCTCTCTGCCCCTCGATTCTGTGTCTCCCTCTCTCTCTGCCCCTCGCCCGTTCATGCTCTGTCTCTCTCTGTCCCAAAAATAAATAAACGTTGAAAAAAAAATAAAAAAAAAAAAAACAACTAAGAAGATCCTTCCTAATAAAACGCGGACGTCCATTAACAATGATGCCTCAGGGGCGCCTGGGTGGCGCAGTCGGTTAAGCGTCCGACTTCAGCCAGGTCACGATCTCGTGGTCCGTGAGTTCGAGCCCCGCGTCGGGCTCTGGGCTGATGGCTCAGAGCCTGGAGCCTGCTTCCGATTCTGTGTCTCCCTCTCTCTCTGCCCCTCCCCCGTTCATGCTCTGTCTCTCTCTGTCCCAAAAATAAATAAAAACGTTGAAGAAAAAAAAAATTAAAAAAAAAAAAGATTGTCTCCCCCTCTGCCCCTCTCCCTGCTCCCTAAAAAAAGAAAAGAAAAGAAAAAGCACAATTTGTACATCTCTTATTAACACTCAACTGAATGCATAGCAGTTTTTAAAGTAAAGAAAGAGAAAAGGCTACGTAGATAGTTTAATTTTGTCACAGGAATAAACAAATGGATGATCTCAACAGCCTGAAACAGCCACACAAGGATGTGGAATTTGATCACTGGATCAGTGAGGACAGAACAGGCAATTTAATCATTTAGTTTAGGTAAAATGATTATCTACTGTCTCCAAACATAACTGGGATTAGTTCTAATTAGCTGTGGTAAGACAGACACAAATTATTTTCAGAAAGGAAGAAGCCATCGCTCCAATCCTTAGAAACAAGAGGCATGCCACGCAATGTAGGGCCACATGGGGAAGCACCAGGGTGGATCAGAAGGCAGAGAAGGAGAGGTGAAAGATGGCCCAGAGTCTTTACTGGGGTTCTCATGGGAAGGACAAGCCAAAGTACCTACTTTGCTCAGTAGGTACACTGAGCAAAGCTTGGATTGGATAGTTTGAATAACTTTAGCGGACTCTGGGATATAGTCAGTAGGACTCAGCAGCTGCTACTCCTTCTGGGTGAAATCTACAGTCCCATTCCTGAAAGCTGTCAATGTTTTGTTTACTTTGAAAAGGAGAAAGAGGTCTCCGCTCCCCTCAAGGAGAGCAGTACAGCAGAGAACATAGGCTACATGTCCCGGTGGACCTCGGGTAGGCTGGGCAGGACTTTGGGGTGGGACCGAATCCAAATCTGTTCACCTGATGCGCAGCAAAGCCAATCACTGGGACATAAGATATGCAGGAGGAAAATGGGAACTGTACTCTTGAACTTTTATCTTTTTTTGTTTTTTAAATATTTATTTATTGTTGAGAGAGACAGAGAGAGAGGGAGACACAGAATCCAAGCAGGCTCCAGGTTCTGAGCTGTCAGTGCAGAGCCCAACATGGGTCTCGAGTTCAAAAACCATGAGATCATGACCTGAGCTCAAGTGGGATGCTTAACTGACTGAGCCACCAGGTGCCTCCTCTTGAACTTTTCTCTATAACTCTGCCCACTTCCTTGTCTTCCTCAGAACACTATCCACGTTTCTACCTGAATCTGTGTCTCCTGAATTGCAATTCTAATCGCCAAATAAGACTCTGTTGTTTTTCATTGTCAGTGACTTCTTTCTTGGTCAACAAGTTATATTCCAAATTCTTCCTCTTCTAGCCTGAAAAAATATATGCTCTGATCCTACTTATCATATTTAAGCTAAAAATCACAAATATCTATTTGATACATTAATACATTTGAGTTGTGAAAATTAGTTAATGGGAAACCTCACTAAAAGGAGTCAAGAGTTTTCCACAGGGGGAGCTCTCACTCTCTCTCTCACTTGTAGTCAATTGCAGACCCAAAAGGAAGAGATGGACTTGACCTTACCGGGACTAGACCTTGCATATTGATACTCTACAACTCCAACTAAAGGTAGAGATACTTTTCTCATCCCCTCAGGCAACAGCTCAGCCAATAAAGGTACCACACTATTAATCCCAGTTTACCCCAATGGACTTGTAGTTCATAACAGCCTTCCCAACTTTCCTCTTTTTGCCCCGTGAAATTGTGTCTCTCCTTCGTTCCCCAGACTCACCTACAGTTTTACTGCAGCTTATTTGTCCTGGATTGGAATTCTCTTTTCCCAAATCAACCCATCTTTTGCTGGTAAAATAACTGACAGCTTCTATTTTTAAAGTTAACAGAATTACAAATGCATTTTCTTCCCATTTAGAAATATAAGGGATTTAGAACATTAAGCAAATAGCCTTCTCTCAGTGAGTATCTGGAGGAATGCATGGGAATTCCATCATTTTAACTCCACAGGGGGATATGTTCACATTTTGCATAGATAATGAACATTTGTTTTATTTTTGTTTTATTTTTTTTAACGTTTTATTTTTATTTTTGAGACAGGGAGAGACAGAGCATGAACAGGGGAGGGTCAGAGACAGGGAGACACAGAATCCGAAACAGGCTCCAGGCTCCGAGCCATCAGCACAGAGCCTGACGCGGGGCTCGAACTCATGGACCGCGAGATCATGACCTGAGCCCAAGTCGACCGCTTAACCGACTGAGCCACGCAGGCAGGCGCCCCTGAACATTTGTTTTAATCAAAAGATGCACATCTCTCTCGATCCTCGTTCCTTCTCTCATTGCAGACCTTTCATCTGAGATCAAGCTTTTTTGGACTTGAATATTTTGTTTAGGAATTTATTGCCTGTGGGTTTGTTTTCCATTACATGAATCACTTTGGGCCTCAAATATTCTTACGTCACACTCACTTAAACGACATTTTTTTACGGTGTATCCAAATTTAACATTTATTTATTATTGAGACACAGAGAGACACAGAATGTGAGCAAGGGAGGGGCACAGAGAGGGGGAGACACAGAATCCGAAGCAGGCTCCAGGCTCTGAGCTGTCAGCACAGAGCCCGAAGCAGGGCTCGAACTCACAAACCGTGAGATCATGACCTGAGCTGAAGTCAGACGGAGGCTTAACTGACTGAGCCACCCAGGTGCCCCTATACAAATTTAGTTCTGTGGCTAATTCCTACGCACAGAAGCTGTTCTTCTTGCCCTACTAACTGCCAGTGACATTTGCTAAATCACCTTTCTCTCAGACATTTGTAAGATACCAAAATGGAATTGAATACATCTCTGTATACAGAGTAAGAAATATCTTGTAAAAAAAAAAAAAAAGTATTAGACCTGTGTTCGATACAATCACTGATTATACAGGCAGGAGGAATGATTTCTGAGGCAACCAGAGACACAAATATTGCCCGCGTGCTTCAGCGGCGCCCAATATCCCTCTGCCTGTTGCACATCCTGGCCCTGTCTGGAGTCTTTCCTTCTCTTGTTTCTGACCCAAAATGCTGGGTCTCACAAAACTAACTCTAGAACTGCAGGCTACAAGTGTTAGCTTCCAGCTCTAAAAATATGAGTGACATTAGCATACAAGGTGTCCATCTGAGTTTTGGGTGAGCATTCTATGCCTAAAGAGAATATCTCCAAACATGTGCGGCAGACTACACTGATGGGAAATATGGTAACGGCTCCTTTAAGGGAAAGCGAAGCTCTGACCAGGCCTCAAGATGACGCAATTTCTAGGCGCCACCAGCTCTATGGAGGCCTCTGCTTTGGAGGTGGCGCGGATGCTCCTTTCCCGAGTAACTGCTGCCGAAACTGCAACTACGTTACCCAGGAGCCTCCGTGGTGCCGGGCCAATGAATGCCTGGGAAAGTGGCGTTTCCGTTGGTGCGGGAGACGTCAGGGTGGGACTTCCGTTGCCTCCCAGAGCGGACATTTTGTTTGCTTTTGGATTAACCTACCAGGTTGGTCCATCTCGCAGAGAGGTGACACGAGAGGGGAAACACTGGAGGAGGCGTTGTCTCCCCTGAGCTGAGGCGGGCCTGAGGGTCGCGTCCTCGCACCCGCCGATCGTTAATGACCCTCTCCTCTCCCTGCGCCTTCTCGGGTCCGCAGGTTCGGGTGGAGGCGGCCCCACTGACGGACGAGGCGCAGGTGGGTGCTGCGCTCTCGGGCCCTCCCCCGACTTCCCTTTCTGAACCCGAGCTCGAATGAGGGCTGCTTCAGGTCCCTGCAGGTTAGGCCCCTGTGTCCAGACAGCAGGGGCGGTTGGGTCCCGTTTCTGACAGCCGGTGTGTGGGGTGTTGAAGGACGATGCAGGGAGGGCCCAGCATGTGCGAAGGCTCGGAGGAGCGACAGCCGGAGGCTGCGGGATACCTGGGGCCGTTGGTTTGTGAAAGGGTCAGGGAGTGTGAGGAGTTACACTTGCAGCGACGTTCAGAGGGGCTGTGCCTTCATTCTGAGCGCCCCGGGAGCCATGGAAGGTTCTAACGGGAGGGACGCGATCTGAAGGTTTTCAAAGTATTTCATAGACTGATTATGGAACAAACTTGGGGTGGAGGTCAGGAGATGATGAGGACAGTGAGGCACAGACAGACAGACCTAGTCCGAGTTTACACAGCTGTTAGGTGGCCCTAAAGACTGAGGCACAGAGGGTGGACAGTCAGCCCCAGGTCTTTGTGTTGGGGCAGGAGTAGGAGGGAGCCGTGAGCTTTTGGGGCTCCTTCGTGGTTTCTTGTCTCTCACAGCCTCCTCTTCCCACAGGTTCCCACGAACTCAGAAGTAACTATGGACCCTGTGCAGGTGAGGGAAGGGTGTCTGTGCTCTCGATCCCACCCCATCCACATGGTCTCCAGGATTGTGGTGTTCTACGACACTTTGCTTACACTGCCCCAGCGCATGAGTCTGAGGACCCTGGAGAAATCCTCAGCCCAGAGTTATGGGTCCAGGCCAGGGGTTATACGGGAGGGTTCCTATATCGGGTGACTGTTAGAACATTGTTCCGGGTACCGGAAACCAACAGGGAGGAGAGACTGAGATGAAAGGTTTCAAGAAACTGCAGGTCTCCACCACGTGCGGTAGGAATCAGGAGCAGGTGGGCAGGAGTCCGGTCTGAGATGGCCCGCTGACAGGCTGGGCCTCCGTTCTGAGGGTTGTGTAGCCGTGGGGTAGGAGCAGAGGAGGGAGGTGATCTGATCCGGGTTTTAGCAGGCCCCCTCTGGATGCCAGGTGGGGAACAGACTGTGTGTGGTGAGGGTACAGGGAGCTGTGGCAGCCACGAGGAGACCAGGGAGGAGGGCGCTTCAGCATTCTAGGTGAGTGGTAGTAATGGATGGGCCACAGGGGAGCTGTGTAGATGGGAGAAGTATTGGATCAGATTTTTTTGAAGTGAGGGAGAGAACCCTGAGGCTTTAGGTCTTATCACCTGGAAGGGTAGATGTTCCATCAGCCAAGATGGGCATGTCGGTGATAGACGTAACTCAGATCAGATTTCAGGATTTTATTTGTGGCCTGGTGACGAGTCTTAACGTGTGCCAGAGAACACCGAGTGGAGGTGTCAGGTGAGCTGCTGAAGACAGGACTGGACTTCGGTGGAGGGCGTTAGGATGGAGACATCTAAGGAATAGAAGCCGGTGTGTAGGTGGGCTTGAGAGGAGGAATATGCACAACAGTGTGGTTAGCGAGCCAGGAAGGTCATGGTGGAGGCCAGTGTTTGGGTGGGGGGGCCAGAGTTGTGAGAGACCCTATGAATAATGTGCACATGGAAAGGAGTGTGAACCGCTGGCTCCCGGGCCCTGGTACTGGGGACTTAGAGGACAAAGGTGAGTCCAGCTTTGGTTGTCCGGTAGCATGATGGTAGCAGCCGCAGGAGAACTAGCTGGCGGGAGGTGGGGGAGGGGACTGCCGTTCCACAGACCAGGCCCAGAGCTTCAATGGTGCCTCTCTGACCACCTGCCTGTCGCTGCCCTGGGTGGACACAGTAATCAAAGGGACTTTAGGAGAGAGCAGGCACCTTTGGCACCCAGTCCCCGTTACTTCCTCTGAGTTGAGGAATTAGGTAGGAAGGAGCTTGCGGGGAGATCTGTGGGGGCCTAGATGCGTGTCCTCGGGAGAGAGGCTGCTCATGGACTTGGCTCTCGCCATTGTGGCAGGGGCAGGTGAACTTTGAGGACGTGGCCGTGTACTTCTCCCGGGAGGAGTGGGGGCTCCTTGATGAGGCTCAGAGGCTCCTGTACCGCGATGTGATGCTGGAGAACTTGGCACTTACGGCCTCACTGGGTAAGGCCCCCCACACCACCCCAGTGTTCTGGACTGGGCTCTGCCGCTCCCCTGTTCCCCAAGGGCGTCTAGCTCTTCCTGTATCAGAGATTGTCCTCTCTCTGACTGAGTACCCCTCTCCAGATCCAAGCACCCCTGTGTTCCAGTTTCTACCTGCTTCCTCTAGCTGATGTTTCCAGTAGCCTGCCTGGGCCAGGAACTGCAGGGACCAGTGTGGTCACTACTAGCCGAGCCCATTGAGCTATTCTTAGTAAGACCCTACTTTGAGGTTATTTTTATAATATTTAGTTTTCTTCTCTGAGTGGTGGATTACCCAGACCAGTGCTGGCCATTTACCTGTCTCATCTTCTTCTTAGGATATGAATCTTCCATGTCCCTCGGGGTTGCCTCACTGGAGCTGGGCGGCGAGCCCTGGGTATCTGACTGGGCAGACGTTACTCCAGCCAGGACCAGAGAGGCTCAGGGTGGGTGTGGCCCTGGGGAGTGGGAGCGGGGAAGGATGTGGTGTCAGGGCTGGGTTCTGGTCATTCCCTACCCTCTCTTCCCACATTTGTTTCTTTCTGTCTTTGGTTTCCCACGTACACACTTGTCTTATGCTCTGAACTTTGACCTCTGTCTGTTTGCCACCTCTGTCTCCATATGTCACCTGTTCCTCTGCACTGCTCCCCAACGTTGGCCTATACTTCGTGGTTATGAGATGTGCACATACGCCAAATAGTCCTTAAATATCAGGTGTTCAGTGGTAGCTATTCAGTAGACATACCTTCTACACAGCTCTCACTGTCCCCAGCAGCCAAAGCCTCACTGAAACCCTGAAATGCTCTTCCTGGCTTGTACCCTACATTTGTGTTCTGTCCCAGCCAAGGCCTCTTCCATCCTATGATCTTTAGATATACTAACTGCTGGTTAGCAGCTCTTTATTCGTCTGGAGCTTGGGCCTCTTGTTCTGACAGCAGTCCTATGACCTTGATCTTATTTCTGTTAGACACACATTTGTAATGAGGCTGCCCTTCCCATCAGTGTCCGTTTGCACTTCACCAGCATTTGTCTGCTTTCAGGTTCTTGGCATGGAACGGAGGACGAGAAGACAGCTTTTGAGCAGAACATTTCTGTGGGTGTGTCACAGGTCAGAACTCCCAAGGCAGTCCCTTCTACCCAGAAGGCCCACCCCTGTGAGACTTGTGGCCCACTCTTGAAAGACATTTTGCACTTGGCTGAGCCCCAGGGAACACACCCTGGGCAGAAATCATACACATGTGGGGCATGTGGGAAACAGTTCTGGTTCAGTGCAAACCTTCAGCACCAGAAGCAGCACAGTGGAGGGGAACCCTTCAGAGGGAACGAGGGCAGCACCTTGCTTGTGAACAGCTGCCCTGTCGAACCATTGGAGATGCCTTTTATGACCGGGAAGGGTTATAAGGACTTCCCAACTAGCTCAAGCATTTTCCAGCACCGTGCCCCTCATAGCAGTTGGAAGCCAAACGGTAACGCCAAATGTGTGGAGGCCTTTCACAGTGGACAGAGGCATTACGAGTGCAGCGAATGTGGGAAGGTCTTCAGCCGCAAAGACTCACTTGTCCAGCATCAGAGAGTCCACACTGGAGAAAGGCCTTATGAGTGCAGCGAATGTGGGAAAACCTTCAGCCGCAAACCCATCCTTGCTCAGCACCAGAGAATCCACACTGGAGAAATGCCATATGAGTGTGGCATATGTGGGAAAGTTTTCAATCATAGCTCCAACCTTATTGTACACCAGAGAGTCCACACCGGAGCAAGGCCTTACAAGTGCAGCGAGTGTGGGAAAGCCTACAGCCACAAATCCACACTTGTTCAGCATGAGAGCATACACACTGGAGAAAGGCCTTACGAGTGCAGCGAATGTGGGAAATACTTTGGTCACAAATACAGACTCATTAAACACTGGAGCGTCCATACTGGGGCAAGGCCCTATGAGTGCATTGCCTGCGGGAAGTTCTTTAGCCAGAGCTCTGACCTTATTGCGCACCAGAGAGTTCACAATGGTGAAAAGCCCTATGTGTGCAGCGACTGTGGAAAAGCCTTTAGCCACAAACATGTACTTGTTCAGCATCATAGAATTCACACTGGAGAAAGGCCATATAAGTGCAGTGAGTGCGGGAAGGCCTTCAGGCAAAGAGCTTCCCTCATCCGACATTGGAAAGTTCACACTGGAGAAAGGCCTTAGTATAGTAGGGAGTATACCGTTCCCTTGTGCAACATAGCAACTGACACTAAAGAGAAGCTCTGAGATTAGCCTTCCGTGAGTAGCCATCAGCTGGAAGTTGAACCTCATACGTTTAAACATCCACCCTGGGGAGGTTGAGTCAGAAGCTTTCTGGTGCAGTGTTGTACTTCATAACATGCCCAGGACCTTTGCCAGAATTCTGTGGCCACCAGTGTCTCTGAAGAAAAACCAGCCATGTATGGAAGGGCAGAGTCCCACATTGCACAAGTCACCCCGACGTGCTCTAATAGGCAGATCTCTGCTGCTCCTCCCTTTCCAAGAGGGAATCATCAGTAGGAGAGCCCATTAAAAATCCTCACTCCTTCCTGCCTTTGCCTCCATCAGCTGGTTTAAGCAAGGACATGACTCAGTTTTGGCCATAAGCTTGCAAGCTTTGTTCTGCTGGCTGTTTGCAGAGAGGGTTTCCGTTTTTCATGGACTTTGTTAGTCCCATTTTGCACTTAACGATGGATTTATCCAGTCTCCAAGTCACCTACTTTGGGACTTGCCTGCCTCACACTGTTCTGTTTTTGCAAGCAATACCTTAGTTTTCCAACTACCTTTAGTCTTGGGGACTCTGTTCATTCTGTGGGTTGTACTGAGAACAGGATTGGGCTCTGCCGGCATGAAGGGAGGAACAGGTTTTGTGAGAACTCCAAATGTTGCGTCTCCGTAGTGGTAGCAGAATGGCAAAGAACAGCTCTCGTTTTAGTTTTAGTCTAACTTGCATCACTGCTCAAGGCTGTCTATGAAAGAATACTGATCTTGGTGGGTCTAATATTTTGGCCTGTATTCCAAGATTATTTGTGTGATCAAGGTCACCCCGAGTAGTGGGCAGTTGTTGTGACAGTCTCTGGTGTTCTGGGAGCAGTTTGAATTGATTCCCTTGTTCCAGAGGGATGTTTCATGTTCCCATATTTTCTTGAGGAGAACTTGGCCCCTTGAGACCTGCGAATGGCCCTGAAATCTATTAGTAGGAAGATGTCCCTGTCCCCTAAAAAGACTAGGTAGGAATCCTGATTGGTACGGGGACACTGATTAATAGGGAATTGGGAGCAAACTGTAGGGAATGTGACTCTTGTAAAGGTACATCCGCATGTTTCCATCACTGTGGCTTCGGTACGAAGGCTTACGGAAATTCTCAGGATTCCCGTATTTGTGTCTCTTACGGCTACTGTCACTGTCAGCAACCTACATTTTCTGCAATAAACTGTACTTACTTATAGTATACAATTCGGTTAGTTTTGATAACATGTTTGCACCTGTGAAAGCAAAGTTTTCTGATTTGCCCTCCAATCCCTCTCCTCCTTACCCATTCCTAGGCAACCACCCATCTTTCTGTCAATGCAGATTTTATTTCCTAGGATTTTATATGGAAAAATATACGTCTACAGGTAACACTTTAATATGTGCTCTTGTGTATATGGCTTTATTTAACTCTGCATAATTATTTTTGTCGTTCATTAGTCTTTTTCTAGAAGTAATTTTTTTCTTTTTCAGGAAATGACTTATTCTATAGGTAACACAGACTAATCCTGGTATAAGTAGAAGGGGGCCCCTTGACAGAATACAAGGAGGTAGGGATTTCGGAGTCTCTTGTATGTTGGTTACCACAATCATAGTGGTTTTTTTCTTTACATTTTTAGTCTTTTAATGATTAATTACATTGACTAATTTTCAAAAGCTGAACCCACTTTACATTTCTGCAGTGAGCCCCATTTGGTCACAATGTATTCTTTTTATGTATTGTTGCGTTTATTTGTTGGGTTTCTCTTCGTAAGGATTTTTGCATCTATGCTCATGAGGGATGTTAGTCTCTAATTTTCCCTAATGCCTGGGTTTAGTTGGTATCACCATAATGCTGCCTTTACACATTAAGTTGGTTAAGTATTCCCTGATTTTTAATTTTCTGGAACAGTTTTTGAAGAATTGGTATTGTTTCTTTCTTTTGTAGAATTCACCAGAGAATTAACCGGGCCTGGAGTTTATGGGAAGGTTTACAACTACAAATTTAATTTTCATAGTGGATATAGATCTATAGAAATTACCTTTTTGCCCCTAGAGTGAGCTTTAGTGATTTGTGTCATTCAAGGAATTCAGTTTATTCAAGTAGTCAAACCTTTCAAACTATTCTCATTATTTTAGTACCTGTAGAATCTTAAGTGATGCCACCTGTCTTACTCCTATGTTAACCTTAAAAATAAAACTTCTAGTTATTTTACCAGCAGAAAATGGGTTTATTTAGGAATAGCTCAGAATTGCAATCCAGGACGAGCAAGTTGCAGCAAAACCATGGGCAAGTCTAGAGAACAGAGATGAGAAATGCTTTTTTTTTTATTGAGGAAAGGGAAGTTGGGAAGAGCTTTTATACACTGAAAGACCATTGGAGTAAACTGCAAGTTGTAAGTATAGTGGCTTCTCACTGGCTGAGCTGTTGCCATCTCTCATTGGCTGGGTTGTTGCCGGGGAGGAAGAGATCTTCCGCCTGCTGGGATCACGAAGTCGCGTGGGCTCAAGCTTAGTGGATTTTGCCAATATCAGTTGAGGATCTTGCCCATAAAGAGGGTGGTAGCTGATACAATAGGAACAAAACGATTAGCTCTCCATAGTCTGCTATAGTGCTGTCAGAGACAACGAATAAAAGATGTCACATGGTCTCTTAATTCCCCTGGTTGGCTCTTGTGATTATTGCTGTAAAATTCTAGAATGATTCACCCCTTTTTGGGAGAAAGTCTGGCATGATTCTTCTCTAAGAAATCTCAACCCGATAAGTGAATAGGGGCAGAGTAAGGAGAAAAAGATTGAGTATCTCAAAGGGCCTAGACAAAAGGGAATAGGTTCAGACCCAGGGACCAATTGGAGTTTACTAGAGACGCCTACTGCTTGAGCCGCTCTAGTATTCTGATGCAAGGACTGCTTTGTAACAGTGGGTCCAAACACTGCAAATCTAGCTCATGTCATTGGCAGAGCTTCATTTCCAACCTGGAGAGGGGTTTCTCCAAGCTGATTGAGAGGGACAGTTGGGAAGAGCCCCCGTGGTTTCTCAGACCCCCATCACTGAGAATTAGGAAGATATTGGAAAGGCTGACTGAGGGCTGAATGCATCTGGGGTACTTGAATTTGTAGCAATCTTTATTTTTTTTTTGAAGCACAACTAAGAGTTCATGGCACCTACCCACCCCCGATTATCAGCAGTGCTTAAAAGTGTCCAAATTCCCCTCTCTCCCTCCAGGATCAAAGCTCTCAGACACCAGGGACTGGATCTGGATCAAAGCACTACCTTTGCTTACCTGTACCATGACCCCAAGATCTGACCCTTCTCTCTCTCATGAACTCTGGATATGTTCAGAGCAGCAGAATTGTTTCATCGTGCCCCTGTGTCTTCATGTATATTTACCACACTTAACGATGAGCCCTTCCCCAGGCAATGTAGGACCCAGAGCTCTGTCCACATCCTCCTGTTCTCCAGAACACAGTGCTTGATGGGGAGAAAGGACGGGGGTCTTTTTTTTTAAGATTTTGCCTTTTTAAAAAATATTTTCTAATGTTTTACTTTATTTTTGAGGGAGAGCATGAATGGGGGAGGGGCAGAGAGAGAGGGAGACAGAATCTAAAGCAGGCTCCAGGCTCTGAGCTGTCAGCACAGAGCTAGACTCGGGCCTGAACCCACAAACCACCAGATCATGAGTTGAGCTGAAATCAAGAGTCGGATGCTTAACTGAGCCCCCCCAGGCTCCCCAGGAGGACTTTTGAAGCACCCCAATGATAGCATCTTGAGAATAAGTGTATGGTGGTACCTGGGAAGCCCACACTTAGCTGTGGCCACGCATAGTGGTTTGCCTGTGAGAGTTCCAGGAGCTTTACAACACTTCACAAAAAATTTATGAAATTAAGCAATGAGATTTCTTCTCCATGTTTGTTTTTTGAGTTTATCGGGAACCTTGCTCAGCTATGTGTTTCATTGTGGTGGTTGTAGCTGTGATTTGGCAGCTGGAAAACTGCTGAGGTTGACTTAGAAGCCCCCCGTGGGGGCACCTGGGTGGCGCAGTCGGTTGGGCGTCCGACTTCAGCCAGGTCACGATCTCGCGGTCCGGGAGTTCGAGCCCCGCGTCGGGCTCTGGGCTGATGGCTCGGAGCCTGGAGCCTGTTTCCGATTCTGTGTCTCCCTCTCTCTCTGCCCCTCCCCCGTTCATGCTCTGTCTCTCTCTGTCCCAAAAATAAATAAACGTTGAAAAAAAAAATTTTTTTAAAAAGAAGCCCCCCGTGTACTCAGGAGTAAAGCACCTGAGAAACACCAGGAGGAGGAAAGAATCCGGACTTGCCTGCAGGGCTGGAACTACAGGGTTCTCCCCAAGACTCTGGGGGAAATGCAAATCACCCAAACAATAGCTAAGCGTCCACCAAAACGGCCCCCTCCCCAAACCACTCTAGGTGCACTATCCCTGAAGCCAACTCAGGCACGCCGACCCCTCCAGCAGAGTCTGTGACCACCCCCCGCCCCTCGCTCGACCCCTTCCCCCTGCCAGCTTCGCACTGACTCCTGGGCCTTCTTGGCGGCATTTCCAAGTTAGGTTTTCTGCCACCTGCGCTTGGGCTGATTTGCTCCCATCATGTATCCTTCCGTGTTTACATTCAGGATTCAAACCTGGGTGAGTCTCCACATTGTGCCAAGGTGTGCATCCACCTCCCCGTTCTGACCAGCAGCAAAGCATCATCAAACCTGCGGGGATGGGACCAGGATGGGGGGGACGGGGGACTCTCTCCAAGCCAGGTGGAAATCACCTTGTCACCCTCAGCCCATGGGGATTGTGTGATTGTGCGTGTGTATCTGCATACCAGGCTTTTGGGTGTCCCCGTGCCGTGGCTGTCTCACAAGTCTCCCCAGAGTATTTGTGCATTCGTGTCCTTATATCTGCGAGGGCGCGTTGGCACCGCAGGGGCACAAGCCCCTGGTGCAAGCTCCACAAGCTGGCTGTGTGTCCCTTGTCTATTGCACCTGTTTTCTGCCAGGGCACGGTATAATGCGTGTGTGTGGGCTTGTTGAAGGGCACCAGCACGCCTCGCTGGTCATACAGGGTCCCTGGGATGTATGTAGGGGCTTCCGGGTTCTGTTGGGGGGTGTCCTAATCTCACACGTGTCACACTCCATGTATCTCCAGGAGTGTCACATTGCACAACTGTCCACCTGGCGTAGACCTGAAATACCCGTCTCACAAATACCTACTTTACAAGAAGTACAGAGGAAGGTGTGTAGGAGTAAAAGCAAATTAAGAAGAAACCCTGGGCGCCTGGGTGGCTCAGTAGGTTGAGTGTGGGACTTCCGCTCAGGTCATGGTATCATAGTGCACGGGTTCGAGCCCCTCATCAGGTTCTGTGCTGACAGCTCAGAGTCTGGAGCCTGCTTCCGATGCTGTCTCCCCCTCTCTCTGTGCCTCCCCTGCTTGTGCACCTCTCCCTCCCTCTCTCAAAAGTAACTAAATAAATATTAAAATTTAGAAAAAAAAAAAGAAACCAATTCTCCTTGGTACAAAAAAAGGGAAGAGACTTCCCTAGTCTTCCCTTAGAACATCGTAAGGATTAAAGTGTAGTGTAGGGCTAACACCTAGCTTGAAAAATAACAGCTTTGTTCTGACACTGAGGGTCAAGAGATAACAGCCTTGCTTTACTCTTGTAAATTACGCTTCATACTCTTGTAAATCAGGCTTCACCAACCAAGGAAACAAAAGCTCAAAGAAAAGAGCATCAGCGGCAAGGTCAAGGAGATCCACTGGTTGCAACTTAGCGGCAGAAAGTCTAAAATAAACACCTCACTTGGCAACTGTTTCTAACTTATCTGGGAACTATTTCTAACTCATCTGGGAACTGTTTTTCTGTTCTGTTGATAAAACGATGTGATCGGCCATAAAAACTCTGTACCCCGGCTGTTCGAGGCTGCACTCTCATCAAGAGTGTTGGTCCCGATCTGTCGGCCTTGCCTCTCATTGCAGTAAACTTTGTTGTGACTGTCACTGGTGCCCGTAGCATTCTCTTTCAGGAATCGGGTGGATGCAACATTTGGTGCATTGGCCGGGAAAGTTAAAGTTCTGAAACGGCACTTTCCCCGGATTGCTCTGCCGACCCGTGGGAGGAAGCTCGGGATTGGGAGAGGTAAGGAATTCTTGGGGCGCGCCATTTGAATGACTCAGGAGGGTCTGCCTGATGCGGCTATAGAACCAGAATCAGGGATCCTACCGGGACGCCGGTGGACCCCATTAGGTTTGGTTTTTGTCAAGAAGGATCCTATTTTCAGGTGGCTGCGACGGCCTACTGGCCTTGAGATCTCGAACTTGTGTTTTCTTCGTGTCTTAATTGTCTTCTTCCTGTTGACTGGCTGTGCGTCCTTGTCAGTTTTGCCTACCTTTGTCATCGGTCAGAATCAGACTACCCCCACCCCGCTGAGTCTCATACTAACCCATTTCCAGGACTATAAGAGAGCTGCCTCAGTTTTTGGCCTCCACGTTAAGAAGCCAGTCCTTCAAACTCTCTGCGAGGTGGAATGGACCAGCTTTCAGGTCGAATGGCCTCCACAGGGGACCTTTAACCTTACTTTGATATATAAGGTTCGTGATAGTATCTTTTCTAGGCACGAAGACCAAATCCCATACATTGGGGCACGGAGAACCCTCATCGAAAACCCTCCGGATTGGTTAAAACTTCTTCCCCTTCCCCCTCGCCTCCCTAAAGAACAGGCTTTGCCCCTCAAAGGCCGCCCATCTGGAGCTCAGAATAAGAATCTTGACGAGACTAAGCGGCCGCCCCCTCTATCACCTGCACTGGAGGGGGGTAAAAAAAAAGGAACTTACCACCCACCGCCCTATAGTTCTCGCCCAAAGAATACAGGTCAAGATGCTTCAGATCTGGAGACAAGCCCGAGTCAGGACACTCCCCTGAGCCCGTCTCACACCCGGTCAGGGACTCCCTTCCATCCCCCTCCCGCTGCCCTATCCCTTCTTCCAAGGCCACCCCTGCACCCCTGCAGGGTGATGTCCGACCCTTTATGACTTACATACCCTTCTCCACTAGTGACCTTTATAACTGGAAGCTTCAAAACCCCTCGTTCTCAGAGAAACCCCAAGCATTAATTTCTCTTCTTGAAACTCTATTTGTGACCCATCTGCCAGCCTGGGATGACTGCCAGCAGCTCTTGCAGGTTCTCTTCACCACTGAGGAGCGGGATAAGATCCGTCGCAAGGCCCGGAAATTAGTGATGGGGCCAAACGGGCAACCCACCGAGGATCCCGCTGGATTCAAGGAAGTTTTTCCTTCCTCGCATCCTGAAAATTGGGACCCAAACGCTCCTCACGGTAGGCGATCATTGACCCTATTTCATCAGACTCTACCGGGAGGTCTCCGAGCGGCCGCCCGCCAGCCCACAAACATGTCTAAGGTAACAGAAGTAATTCAGGGGACCGAGGAAAGCCCCTCAGCCTTCTTAGAAAGGCTCACGGAGGTGTACCACACCTTTACCCCTGTAGGCCCTGAGGCACCTAAAAATAGAAGGGCATTAAATCTGGCCTTCGTCTTACAGGCAGCCCCAGACTTATAAATGGACATTCATCCCACTGTACCCAATCCTTATACTCTCCTTAGTTTGCTTCCCCCTTCTCAGGCGTATTATACAGTTCTGGACTTAAAAGATGCCTTCTTTGCCATCCCGCTGGCCCCACAAAGCCAGCCACTATTTGCATTTGAATGGACTGATCCTGAAAAGGGACAGCTCACCTGGAGGCAAATCCCCCAAAGATTTAAAAATTCTCCTCTTTTTAATGACGCCCTGCACCAGGATTTAGAGCCATTTCGAATCTCCAACCCGCAGGTAACCCTATTGGAATATGTTGAGGATATCTTGTTGGCGGCCCCCTCTCATTTAGAATGCCTGAGTGCCACCAGAGAACCCTTGAGTCTTTTGCAAAAACTGGGGTACTGAGTGTCAGCCAGAAAAGCGCAGATCTGTCGGACTGCAGTGACCTATTTAAGTTACAACCTTCAAAAGGGAAGTGCTATCTCGGTGAACAAAGAATTCGGGCTATACTCGATATTCCTCAGCCTAAAACTCGCAAACAAGTTCGCGAGTTCTGGGGGCAGCAGGCTACTGCAGAGTATGGATAACTGGTTTTGCTGAACTGGCAGCCCCTTTGTACGCCACTCTCAAGGGGTCTCCGGAGTCCTTCACGTGGGGGGGGAGACTCAAACTAAAGCCTTCCAAGCCTTACGAGAGGCTCTCATGACCCCACCGGCCTCGGCCCTGCCAGATCCCACCAAGCCATTCCATTTGTTTGTAGCCGAAAAGGGGGGGGGGGGAGCCGAGGGAGTTCTGACTCGGCGCCTGGGACCTTGGCACCGACCGGTGGCCTATTTATCCAAGCGGCTGGACCCAGTAGCTTCCGGGTGGCCCCCACGCGTTCGACAAATTGCCACCACCGCGCTCTTAGTTGAAGACGCAGACAAACTAACCTTGAGGCAGGCACTGTCTGTCACCGGGCCCCACGAAGTGGAGGCTTTACTGCCGGCTCCCCCAGAGCGACGGCTGTCAAATGCTCGGATTACCCAATATCAAGTGTTGCTACTCGACCAGACCCGAATACGTTTTTGTGCCCCCGCAGCCTGAAACCCAGCCACTCTGCTGCCCGTAGGACAAGGTCCCCCTCTGCACTCCTGCCCAGAAACCTTGGCGACGATCTCGTCCCTCCGCTCCGCTCTTACGGACGTTCCCTTACAGGACCCTGATATCAGCACGTTTTCAGGCGGCAGTAGTTTTGTGTTTCAAGGGCAAAGGCACACCGGCGCCGCAGTGAAGACAGACCGCGAGGTTTTGTGGCAACAGACCCTTCCCCCGGGAACTTCAGCCCAGCACGCAGAGCTCATCACTCTAACAAAAGCCCTCCAACTCAGAAGAAACAAGCAGTTCATATTTATACAGACAGCCGCTATGCTTTTGCAACCGCGCATGTATACGGATCCATTTATCAAGAGCGCGGTCTCCTCACGGCGGAAGGCAAGGCCATCAAAACTAAAGCTGAAATTTTAGATCTTCTAGCAGCCATCTGGGAACCTGAGAGGCTGGCGATCATTCACTGCCCGGGACGTCAGAAAGGCGACTCCCTAGAAGCAGTTGGAAACCGCCTGGCTGATGCAGCAGCCCGAGAAGCTGCCCCAACTAAAAGTAAAAGTGCCTTGGAGCTACCGATCTTGACCGAGGGAGCCCAGTTACACTCCTAAAGATTTGGAGTGGGTTTCAAGAAAAGGGGGAAGTATGATGCCGGGACAAAAGTGGTCTCAGGGTCCTGAAGGTAAGATCCTCTTACCCACGGCACTCGGGCGGCGCATGGTGTGTCAGCTCCACCAAGGGACTCATCTGGGAAAAACGAAGATGGCGCAATTAGTGCGGAAGAAGTTCAGGGCGCAAGGGCTGGGAAAAGAGATCGAAGAGGTGGTTGAAAGGTGTGCAAGTTGCGCCCAAGTAAATCAGGGTGCAAGTAGGAAGCTAAAAGAGATAGAGGAACTGAGCCAGGCCGGTTTTGGGAAGTAGATTTTACTGAAATTAAACCAGGGAAATACGGATACAAATACCTGCTTGTTTTTGTAGACACCTTCTCTGGGTGGGTCGAGGCGTTCCCCACTAAATCAGAAACGGCTCAGGCGACAGTTAAGAAATTATTAAATGAAATAATTCCTAGATTCGGGCTGCCTCTGAGCATAGGATAGGACAATGGCCCGGCCTTCACGGCGCAGGTGTCCCAGGGTCTAGCCCGGGCATTGGGAATAGATTGGAAATTACATTGTACGTATAGACCCCAGAGCTCGGGTCAGGTAGAAAGGATGAATCGGACCCTAAAAGAGACCTTAACCGGGGCGCCTGGGTGGCTCAGTCGGTTAAGCGTCCGACTTCAGCTCAGGTCATGATCTCGCGGTCCCTGAGCCCCGCATCGGGCTCTGTGCTGACTGCTCAGAGCCTGGAGCCTGTTTCAGATGCTGTGTCTCCCTCTCTCTCTGACCCTCCCTCATTCATGCTCTGTCTCTCTCTGTCTCAAAAATAAATAAATGTTAAAAAAATTAAAAAAAAAAAGAGACCTTAACCAAATTGTCCCTTGAGACGGGCGAAAATTGGGTTGACGTCCTGCCTTTTGCCCTTTTGCGAGCGCGTTGTACTCCATTTGTCAAGGGATTTCCCCCTTATGAAATTTTATTTGGCAGACCTCCACCTATCCTGCCGAGGCTTAGGAGGCGACGTAATGGAACAGTTGGAACAGGACCGCTTGCTGGCTTCACTCGTGGCCCTGCAACATGTACAAAAGGAAATAATCAGGGCCTTAAAAGAAGCCCTCGCTCATCCTCCTGTTCTTCCCCATCCCTTTCAACCAGGAGATTTAGTCTGGGTCAAGAGGCACGAGCTTAAAACCCTGGAGCCGCTCTGGAAAGGACCACACGCCGTGATCCTGACTACACCCACGGCCGTGAAGGTAGATGGTGTCCGAACCTGGATTCATCACTCTCAGGTTAAAAAAAAAAACTGTGTGAAGGCAGGAACACCCCAGACTGATACGGAACCAGATAATGAACAGCAATGGAAGGTCCGAAGGCACTCAGAGGATCCTTTAAAGGTAAGACTGATGTGGGCATAATAATAATTGTCTGGGTTTGTATAATGATAAGTGTGGGGGACTGTACGGAATTGCATCCCCTATCTTTTTGGCCATACCAATGGGAACTCAGGGACACTGTCACGGGGAAGGTGATAGCATTTAATACCTCTTCCACTGTGCCTTGTTTTTTGTTTGATTTATGCGACTTGGTGAGGGACTCACGGGGGACTTTTAATTACTAATTATAAACAGCCAACGGGCTTCGCTCCTCCGGTCCCCGAAAACCCCTATATGGTTACCTATGGATGTGCACACAGGGATCAAGAACAAAAATTGGCTAACATACCAGGGTTATACAGTTGCCCTGCAAATAGGAAGGTCGAATGTGAAGGAAAAGGCCAGCAATAATCGGTATCAGAATTTATTCTCTTGGTCCCCCTGGCTCACATCACTGCTCACCACCATAGCTGGGCCACTGCTATTGTTACTTCTCGGGTTAACTATCGGCCCATGCATTATCAATTGGTTAGTACAGTATGTCAAGAGGCGAGTTGGTGGGGCGCCTGGGTGGCGCAGTCGGTTAAGCGGCCGACTTCAGCCAGGTCACGATCTCGCGGTCCGTGAGTTCGAGCCCCGCGTCGGGCTCTGGGCTGATGGCTCAGAGCCTGGAGCCTGTTTCCGATTCTGTGTCTCCCTCTCTCTCTCTGCCCCTCCCCCGTTCATGCTCTCTCTCTGTCCCAAAAATAAATAAACGTTGAAAAATTTTAAAAAAAGAGGCGAGTTGGTGAAATAAAAATTATGATGATTAGGTCCAACTACGTCCCCTTAGTTCCTAATGATGAATCAAGGGATTGATTCACTGAGAAGAAAAGGGAGAAATGTAAGGATTAAAGTGTAGTGTAGGGCTAACACCTAGCTTGAAAAATAACAGCTTTGTTCTGACACTGAAGGTCAAGAGATAACAGCCTTGCTTTACTCTTGTAAATTACGCTTCATACTCTTGTAAATCAGGCTTCACCAATCAAGGAAACAAAAGCTCAAAGAAAAGAGCATCAGAGGCAAGGTCAAGGAGATCCACCGGTTGCAACTTAGCGGCAGAAAGTCTAAAATAATCACCTCATCCGGCAACTGTTTCTAACTCGTCTGGGAACTGTTTCTCTGTTCTGTTCCCAGGTGATGATAAAACGGATATGATTGGCCATAAAAACTCTGTACCCCGGCTGTTCGAGGCCGCACTCTTATCAAGAGTGTTGGTCCCGATGTGTCGGCCTTGCCTCTCATTGCAATAAACTTTGTTGTGACTGTCACTGGTGCCCATAGCCTTCTGTTTCAGGAGTCGTGTGGATGCAACAGCATTTCCCTTGGCGAACTTCTAATGGTAAGTCTTCTGAAAAGCTAAGTAAGCTTCTTGCCAGCTTTACCAGTGTGTAAAAACGTGCCCGCGGGATTTTAATTTACGGAGGGAACGGAGTGACAAGAAAGGCTAATGCCTTAACCTCTTACTACTCGCAGACCCCCTGGAAAGGAGGCGCACATCCACGCCATCCAGGGCGCACGAAGCCGGTCACATGCAGGATCCGGAAGCAGAAAGAGAGGAGCTGGGACTAGGCCAAGACGCGGTGGCCGGGAAGGAGGTAGGCGGGAATGCCCCCTACTTGGCAGGAGGCAAAATCTCACATTGTACAGTCTGCGAGTCCGAGGTGGGGAGGGCGAAGCCTGGACGTCGAGGCGGCAGGCAGCGCGCCCTCGATGGCCGCGATCCAGATGCGTCTGGGGACGTTCGCGCCGGTTGTCGGGCGCCGTCTGGTGGCTCCTCTTAGACGTTCCTCCTTCCAGAGCTCCGGCGAAATCGACAAGGGGTGGGATTTGGCGGCGGTACCCGAGGAAGGGTTCCAGGAGGCCGGGGGCGCTGGCGGGATCATCCCGGGGTCGCCGGCGCATCGCCGCGCATCAGTTCGCTGGAGATTGAATGCGCCGTTCTACTAGGGAGTGGCTCCTAGGCCCTCCCGGGGAAGGGGGAACGTCGACCGGCACCTGCTGGTGCCTCTCTGCCTGCGGGAACCCAGTGTGGCGCCGCGGGGGAAAGGGAGAGGGTGCCCCGCGCCTAGAGGCGGCCCGCTCCGGAGGGGCAGGCCGGCCCGGGACGTGCGGGGAGGCCGGGGTAAGGTGCCCGGGGCCCGGCCGCGGCTCCTCGTGGGGTCCGGTGGTCGGAGGCGCCTCCGCCGAAGTTCTCCCAAGTCCCAACCTATAGCCGTGGATGCACCGGCCGCGCCCCGGGGGCCGGGGAGGGCGGACCCCGGCGGCACTTGTGTCTGCGTGGTTTCTTGCGCTCGATTTTTCGGAATCCTGCTCCGGAGGCGAGGAGCGTCACGGAACGTGCAGGGTGGCGGGGATAAGGTGCTCAGGGTCTGGCCGCGGTTCCCCACGGGGCCCGGCGGTCGGAGATGCCTCCACGGAAGATTCTTCCAAGCCCCAGTCTTCTGTCCCGGACGGGCAGCTGCGCGTGCGGACAGACGGGAGGACGTAGCCGGCCCGCGGCGGCCGCCGCGCGTTCGGAGCTCCTCGCAGACACGACCGACCGTTGAGTCGGCCAGGTGGCCCCAGGAGCTCCAGGGTTGCAGCGATGGGATCGTGTTGGGGGGCCAGTAGTTGAACCCAGGAGGCTCCCGTGATCCTTACAGTCCTTACCCGGACCCGTAACTTTTTCACTCAAAGGCTAGTATTTTTTTTTAATTATTTTAATTTTATTTATTTTTGCTGCCAGGAAAGGGCTGGCAAGGTTTCCAACCCCCGTGCTTTGAAGTGGGAGTGCGGATTAGCTCAGAAGGTTGCTTTGTGGACGCTAACGCAATTTCCTTCGCTTGGAACCCTGGGTCTCTGTGGCGGTAACCGCGCATGCGCGAGCCCCGACCTCGAGGCTGCTTCGATCCTCAGGCGCCTAAGGGCGTCCTCTGGCCCGTGTGACCCCCGCCACAGGGACCAGGCAGCGGCCGAGGCCGGAGGTCCAAAGCAGGCCTGGAGGTGTTGTCCGTGCAGGCTCCCCTTGGAGCTCCTTGAGCCGAACTCCGTGGTGAGCCCGCTCTCCCGCGCTGGGCTCGGCTCCAACCAGACGCAAGACGGATGTTCCGGTGCGGGGAGCTGCTCCTCCCACTCCACTAGCTCCTTCCCTGCAGGCGGGTGCGTGGTGCGCAGACAGGGATGCGGAACCTGCCTGGCCTCGCCCTGCTCCACGGCTCCGTTTGGGCCGGGGCCGCTGGCCCAGCGGACACTCCTTCCTTCTCCGCGGCTTCGTAAGCGGTTCTCCCCGCAGTGGAGAGGCTGTCCCTCCGCGCTGTGCGCCCCCGGACCACTCGAGGTCAGCCCCCAAGTGCGGGTTCGCCTTGGCCCCCTGAGCGTCCGTCCACCCCAGTGCGCCCGAGGAGCGGGGAGTCGAGTGGGGGAGGGAGGCGCGCCCGACAGCGATGGTGGGGGTTCGAAGCTGTGATGCATCGCAGCGGTGCGTCCCGGGGCAGCGCAGACTCCCAGGCCGACCAGTGGCTGCTCAAGGAGCCTTGTGCTTCCCTTCATCTCCAAGCCCCTGCCCGCTTGTCCGGGTATCTCTGCAACCCCCGCGGGCCAGGATTGGGGGAACGAGCTTCTGCGATCAAGGCTCTCCCCCTACGTCCCTGCCGCCGCTCATTTCTCGAGCGGAGTAGCCCTTGCGAGGCGTCCCAGCGCCTCCCCTCGGCGTGGAGCCCCCTGGTCTCTCCGTGGGGCCGAGCACCGCTTCCCGCGTCGTGAGCTGTGCGATAGCCTCCGAGGCAGGGGCGGGTCCGACAGCGGTCCGGCGATGGGCGCGGGCACGCGTGCGGGGCTCTTTTCCGAGGCCTAGTGTTATGCCCAGAATTCGTGATCCCCAGATACCGCCAGGGAGCCGAGTCCGATGTTAAAAGTAAAAGAGCCTTTATTCGAAGTAGCTCGAGCTCAATCCCATACCTGCACCGACGCAGTGGTGCGATACCAGGGAGAGAGAGCGAGTTTCCAAAGCCCCAAGGTTTTTATTGGGGTCTAGGGGCAGTTGGTGAGGTAATGTAATAGCTATGGCCTCAGCTGATTGGCTGGGGAAGGGTCCGAGTTCTGTTGGGCAGGTGGGGGAGGGGGTGGCTCAAGGGGAGGAGGTGTGGTCAAGGTGAAGGACACAGAACAAGATGGAGTCGGCTGGCGTAGGCCCGCCCTTTCACTAGGAGCCTGTCTCCAGCACCCCGAGCCCCCTGTGGGTGCCTCTGGGCAGCTCACAAATCCTGAGATCATAACCGGAGCTGAAGTTTGGACGCTTAAGCGACAGAGCCACCCAGGCGCGCCCCAATCCTCCTTGACACCTGGGACGAACTTCCCGCCCTGGACTGCGTAATTAATCCTCGAGGTGATTGGTGATCAATCCTCCAGGCAGGTGCCTCAGAGGGTGCTCGCCAGGGGCTCCCTGGGACCCGCTGTTCTGCCGCTTTGTGCACCCCACAATCCTGTTGGTGGATGGTCGTGGTGGTGGTCCTCCCCGGGCAAGCGCAGACATGGTGCCTCCTCCCGCGCGCCCAGCTTCCCGCTACCACTCGAGGAACCCATCTGCTGGGAAACCAACAATTTTGGCCTTGTTTTTTTGCTCTGGGAGTCCGGAGACAAGAAGGCGGTGGGAGTGGAAGCCGAGCGGCCGCTAAGGAATGAAAAACAACGCCAAGAAAAGCTGTTCAAAGCCTGGTGCCATTTCCATGAGAACTAAGCCTCGGAGAAGGCAGCGAACCCCTCGTCTCTGAGCGGTTTAATTTGGCGTCTGGCTGTAAGCTGTAACTTGCCCAGTTGCAGACCGAAGAAGGGTGCCATTCCTTCAGATAGAAGTGGTGAAGGGCCAACCCCAGAGGGGACCCAGATTACGAGGTGCGATCAGAGGGTAAACGCTGTGAAGCAAGGGTGGATCGAGGGGCAAGGAGAAGGGGTCTCGCTGCGAAGACCCAGGTTTTGCTGATCTTGAGAACGCGTGTGTAGTCTATCATATTGTCTATTATAGAGCCAATAGGCCGTCTCTATTGTCTGCTGTAGTTCTAGAATAAAGTGGTTTCCTCTGACTACCTCGGTGTGTGGGGGAGTTTCTGAGGTGGCAGAACCCACAAGTGTTAGCACCCCTAACACTATCGGCACAGTTGCAATGAGCGAGTTTTAGAATGGGGGACATCGTAGATAATTTGGCAGTAACTTCAAATTAGAATAACCAAGCTTTATATATATATATTACATATGTTTTATTTTTTATATTATATACATTTTATTTTTTATATCTCACATATATATTTCATTTGTTATATACATAGATTGGAATGTGAACGTTTTAAGGACCTTGTTAGGCCTAAAAACACCGTGAGGTGGTGGCAGCTGTTCTAAAGGCCCCCGGAAGATGTGTCCTTATTCCTTGACCACGTGTAAGTGTTCCCTTTGACACACGATTTGGCAAATGTGGAATTTTTTTTTTTTTTTTTTGATGAGATGAGCTTTTTTTTCTCTCTTTATGCAGGTGAAGCAGAGAGAGGTGTCCTTCTACAAGTTGTAGGAAGAGGAGGGGGAGATTACTGCCATATAAGGAAGTTCTATTTGATGACCCGAGACAAAGATGCTCCACGGATGCCTTGCTGCCTTTGAAGGTAAGTGCAGAAGTGATCTTCGGTCAAGGAGCAGGAAAGGAGGCAGGTCTTGGGGGGAAGGTAGAGGATGAGCATTCAACCCCAAAACCTGTGTCTGGGCCTGTGCCCCCAGAGGGAGGGAGGGATGTGTAGATTTGCCCTTATGTGAACAGACTGTTCTGACCTTTGGAATCATTAAGACCAGTTTAATGGTGGTCTTATACCACCAAAAATCTGCAGTAACGGTTTTCAGCAGCTTCTGGATAGAGAAGTAATACAATTTATACTTGTTTTGGTTGATGGAATAATGAAATGCATGTTTTTGTTTTCTTTAGGTTTGCTTATTTATTTTGAGGGAGAGCAGGAGTTGCGGGGGAGGGGGCAGAGAGAAAAAATCCCAAGAAGACTCTGTGCTGTCAGCCCAGGGTTGACTGTGGGGGCTTGAACTCACAAACCCTGAGACCGTGTGACCTGAGCTGAAATCAAGAGCCTGAGCCACCTACGTGGGCCCCATGAGATGCATTTTGCAAAACATTCCAATCTTAAGAATTCAGTGACATTGATAGGCTGTCCCTCAGGATCCATCTATGTAAGTTGACTGTGAGTGGAGGTGGGGTGGATAGAAAAGACCCAAGAAGAAAACAAGGACGGAACCTTGATGAGGGGTTATACATCATATGTAATTATATATTTAAATAAACTTACATAATTGAGTTTTAAGTACAGAATCTTGCTTAGAATAGGAAGTATGTGGCAAAGTGCTTAATTCTCTCTGGGTTTTTGTTGTTTCTCGGTATCCTGGAGCAAGGAGCCCTTGTGGGGCTGACATTAGTCTCCAGCTGTTCCACCACCTGGAAGTCACATTATTTAGCACAATCTGATAGGGGGCCCCGGGCCCCAGGTAGACAAAGGCATTGTTTATCAGGCAGTGCTGTGGAAGGGGGAGAACTAAACTGATTTTGAAGTTTAAACTGATTTACTCTTTTACTGCAGGGTAGTAGTAATATTTAAAACCTGTCCTTTCCTATTCCTGTCTGGGAAAACAGACCTTTACTGCCTCTCTTCTCAAAGGCAGCACATCTGGTTGGCAACTTTCACGTTTGCAGCTAGCGATGGGGAAAGGTTACGATGGCTGGACTAATGCTCCTTTCAACAGAGAACCACACCAACACACGGTCAGCAGCACAGACGAGGGAGGAAACACGTGTAAGAACATTTTAAACGTTTTCATTGAACATTTTTATTGCACTAGCGTGAGGTCCCAATGCTTTACTTTTCATCAGCACCCACAGCAAGTAGACTTGGCAAATACACACATATACGGGTGGCACACAGTTCTCAGGGGAAATGCATGATTCGAGCAGGGGGAGATTGCACTCACACACCTTTGAAAACCACTCGTGGAAAAGACGGAACAAATCTGACCAGGCTTCTACTGGTGAGGACGCCGGCAGAACTCAGAGCAACCATATCCCCCTGGGGAGAGCTTGGCCTGTTTCAGTTCGCTGGGACTCAGGCCTCGCACTGCTAGGGGGATGGAGATGTACATTTGGCACAACTGTGCCTTGTGACGGCCAGGCTGGCAACAACCCCCGAACCCTCGTCGTCCTTTTTGTTAGATGAGTGAATAATGAATGGTGTCTTCCACTTGTTTAAAAAAAAAAAAAATTCCAACTATTCACTGGTGATTGTCGAAGTAATTATGTACTATTATGTACCCGTAAAAAGGAGCCGCAGTAAGATTCCAACATGTAAAATTCTAGAGAACACAAACTAGCGAAGGTACGAAAGAAAGTGACGGTCTGCGTGGGAATCCAGGCAGAGGTTACGAGACAAAGGACCTGTGGTGGAGTACGATGGTTTCATGAGCGCACATCCAGTAAAGTCTACCAGCAGCAGTTTTCGGTTTTCAAGTACACTTGAAGTCTATCGCATGCTGAGTGGAAATGCTTTTGCGGAAAAATCTGAACATTGGGAAAACCTTGGAAAATTGAAATCTGGCCACCCCACAGGACACAGCGCCACGTCCTGCTGGCCAGCAACCGCACCGCAGTTTACAAGCTACGCTTCGTGGGTCAGAAAGACCACGTGCCTGCTGCCTTCGTGTCTGCATTTCCAGGAGTTTGGTTTTCAACCCCCCGCCCCCAACACCTTAACTGTAGCGCAATTGAACCCCGGCCACAGGAGCGCTGTCAGCTCTATAGGGCCTCAGAATGTCGTCCACAAGGCCCTTACCTGAAATTGGCCGTAGCCCCCAGGGCATTGGCGTGGGCATCGCAGCCCCTCCACTTTGCAAGTCCCCCACCATTTCGCTAAGTGTGTCTGTACCGCACAGCTGGCTCCTACCTGGTGCCTGGAATCCATGATACCAGCCCAGCAGATGTGATGGCACAGGGATTGGGACCTAGAGCACTACTTCTCAACAGCGCTGGGGCACTGTGACAGCCTATGTGAGAAAGAGAAGCTGATCCTTGGGGCGCCAGGGGGCTCAGTTGGGTAAGCGTCTGACTTCAGGTCATGATCCCATGGTCCATGGGTTTGAGGCCCACATGGGGCTCTGTGCTGACAGCTCAGATCCTGTGACTCCCTCTCTCTGCCCCTCCCCCGCTCATGCCCTGTCGCTCTCAAAAATAAACGTTAAAAAAAAAAAAACAAAACCCACACGGTTCCTCTCAGGGAAACCTCCAGACTCAACCACAAACCCGTACATCTGGGACACAAGATTAGTCCCCCAAAATTGGGACTGCCCTTCATTCTATCGTAGGAGGCCTTGTGCCCAAAACTCTAGAGTGAGAGCTACCCTGTGCCATGAAACCATCCACACTGAGGCATACAGTGTTTGGGACACACGTGGGAGAAACCTGCACTGACCAACACGAGGGTTCTGGACAGGTTAGAAAGTACAGCCTAGCCCCCTATGCCCCATGGGCTCAGACTGTGGTGAGGATGGGCTCTCGACATGGTGCAGCCCCCGCTCATTCTAAGGCCCTCCTCCCCTGTGAACTTTCTGGTGTCGCAGGAGGTTAGACCTGCGGCTGAAGGCTTTCCCACATTCAGTGCACTTGTGAGGTCGAGCGGGGCTGTGGAGTTTCTGGTGATCGATGAGAGCCGACCGGTGGCGGAAGACTTCTCCACAGCTCCTGCACTGGGGAGGGCTCTCCGCGGTGTGAACTTTCCGGTGCTGGGTAAGTTGTGTGCTGTGGCTAAAGGATTTCCCACAGGCACGGCACTCGTAGGGCTTTTCTCCCGTGTGGACTCTGTGGTGTTGAGTGAGGCCAAAGCTCTGGCTAAAAAGTTTCCCACATTCGTTGCACTTGTAAGGCCTTGCCCCAGTGTGAACTCTCTGGTGCTTAATGAGGGTGGAGCTTTGGCTAAAGAGTTTCCCACATTCGCTACATTCATAAGGCTTTTCGCCAGTGTGAATTCTCTGGTGTTTAATGAGGCTGGGGCTTTGGTTAAAGAATTTCCCACATTGGCTGCACTCATAAGGCCTTGTTCCGGTGTGGACTCTCCGGTGTTTAATCAGGTTGGAGTTGGAGGTGAAGAATTTTCCACACTCACCACACTTATAAGGCCGTGCCCCAGTGTGAATCCTCTGATGTTCACTAAGGCTGGAGCTTTGGCTAAAGAATTTCCCGCACTCACCGCATTCATAAGGCCTCTCTCCAGTGTGAATTCGCTGGTGCCGAACGAGTGTGGGTTTGTTACTGAAGGCTTTCCCACACGCGCCGCACTCGTAAGGCCTCTCTCCAGTGTGGACTCTCCGGTGCTGGACGAGTATGTGTTTGTAGCTGAAGGTTTTCCCACACTCGCTGCACTCATACGGCCTTTCTCCCGTGTGGACTCTCTGATGCTGGGTGAGTCTGTATTTCCGGCAGAAGGCTTTCCCACAGTCGCCGCACTTGTAGCGCCTCTGTCTGTGGTGAAAGGGCTCTGTACAGCTGGTGTCCTCAGTGGGTGTCCCCCGACTGTGAGCGAGCTGGGGGAGAAGGCCTGGGCCAGCAGGGACGGGCTTCTGTGGTGGGGGGCGGGTGGCATGGCTCTTCGTGTTCCTTCGCGGGCGTCTTTCTCTCCGGTGCTGCTTCTGGCGCTCCTGAGGCTTCCCCCCCGTCCCACACACTTTCTGCCCAGGGCTTGCTCCCGGGCTCTCGGCTGGATGCAAATCCCCTTCGGAGTCCGGGCTGCGCACCTCGTGGGGGGACAGATCTGCCTTCGCGATGCTGACCTGTGACACTCCTAGGGGGACGCTCTGCTCTGAAGGTGCCTCCTCAGCCCCTGCTCCGTGCCAGCAGCCTGAAAGCAGAGAAGAAATGCTGAGCAGCTCCGGCAGCAGGAGGAGGCCGTTCTGTGCTTCACACAGCAGAGGGGACTCAGCGGGTGAAGACACGAGGACGAGGACGGTGTGTGGTGCGGGGAGGAGAGGCTGGGTCCACAACTCACTTCTGGGGGGAGTGTGTTTTCACCAGGGCCTTGGCGACTGGCGTTCAAGTATTATTTTAAGGGTATGGGCACAGACAGACCGCGTGGCGGGTCAAGCATAGGCCAGGGGTGGTGAGCACAGCAGAAGGAGCAGTGATCTGGGGGAGATCCCAATGAAGGGTAGAAGACAGGTGAGGGAAGGGGGCAGAGTGTCAAGGAAGGGCAGGGAAGATAGGAGAGCCTCTGACCTTGGCATCAGAGCAGTGTTGTGAGCCCGGGACATGTTCCTGTCAGGATCCCCAGCCATTTCACATCCTCTCCCTGTCGCCAACTTCCACGTGCAAGTGTCCCCCACTTGGAGGCGTACCCACTTGGTCATGTACCCCGTGTTCTCCCAGCTCCAGCTGGATAACAGGGGACCTAGAAGATGCAAGTCCTTAAGGCAAACTTGGGACAGCTAAGTGGTCAGTGCAGGCCCAAGGCAACCAGCCCCCAAACCACCTCAGGAAACAAAAATGTCCCAGAAACCTTGACCGAAGGCCCCTCTGAACAGCTGGTGTTGGGGCTGCTTGTGAGGTATCTCCAAGCCCCAGCCTCTGTGCCCAGAATGAAGAGGAAAGCGAGGGGCCAGCCCAGGATGTGGGGGTTGGGGGGAGGGCCTTACCCAATGACACAACAAGTGCAAAGACCTCCAGCATCACGTCCCGGTACAGGCGTCGCTGAGCCTCGTCAAGAAGCCTCCACTCCTCCTGGGAAAAGTACACGGCCACGTCCTCAAAGGTCATGGAGCCCTGTGATGATGGGGACAGTTGCGTCCATAAGCAGCCTCTCCCGGCAGGACCCGGTAACTGCCCCGAACCCCAACCTCCAGATTCACTCACTCCCTGCTCCTGACCCCCCACTCCCCCTCCCCCACACTGAGATGCAGGACTCCCATCCCTTTCCTGCAAGACATCTGAGTCCCCAGCATCCTGCCTCCCAGATGTAAGCAGCTGGGGCCTAGCATTCTCTCTCAAGCTCCTACTCACACAGCTGGTCCCCACCATTGACTTGTGTCTGTGTGTCATGCTGAAGAAATGCTGGGCAAGTGTGATCATACATCCTAACCTCCAAGGGAAGGGCCTTCCCCACTTGACCTTGGTGCTGGTTTAGATCACATGCAGATCTAAATACCCTTGGTAACATTCTGCTTCTATAGTTATGTTGTGTCTCTTCGCCAGTCATTTAGGTCCTGGGAGGTCCTGTAAGTTCATCTGATGACCCTCTGAGAGAACCACCACAAGAGCCTGGTTGGAGGGGTGCATACACAGGTGAACAAGTACCAGTCTACTCCACCAACTCACCCCCATTATTGCTCTGATCTCATATCCACTCCCATGAAAATCTGGCCACCTGTTGGACTTTCCCCTCCCCATACCTCCTTCCACATTCCTGGTAACAACTGTTATGCTGTCTCGTCTATGCACTGTCCACAGCTCTCCTCCCTTGTTCCCCAAGGGCAATGCCACTATGACTGGAACGTGCCCCCACCATATCAGATCCAGAGTTCAGCCTTGGTGTGGATGTCCTGAGAAGTGGGGGACCAGCTCTCCAGTGGTCACCTATACTTGGAAGTCTCTGAAACATTTGAGAATCAACATGGCCAAAAGAGAATTCCTCATATTCTTACAAAAGCTACTCCTACAAAAAACCACGGAGTCATCTGTGACCCCTCCACATGAGAAAATCTGCTCAGGTCACGATCTTGCGTTGCAGTTTGTGGGTTCAAGCCTCGCGTTGGACTCCCCAGTGGGTGTGTAGGGCCAGCTTGTGTTCTCTCTCTCTTAAAATAAATATATTTTTAAAAAGAAAATCTGATCAGCCCTACTTTACTTAAAACTTTTTTTAATGTTTATTTTTGAGAGAGAGAGAGGGACAGTGCATGCAAGTGCGGGAGGGGCAGAGAGAGAGAGGGAGACACAGAACCCAAAGCAGACTCCAGGCTCTGAGCTGTTAGCACAGGGCGCGACACAAGGCTTAAACCCACAACCCGTGAGATCACGACAGAGCCAAAGGCGGATGCTTAACCAACTCGAGCCACCCAGGTGCCCCTGGTCAGCCCTACACGAAGCCAAATCCTTCTCCTACCTCCGCATCTACCAGCTATTTGGCCCAGCTACAACCAGTACTGGCCGATCTAGAGCTTTGACTACACGAGCTCTGTTCGTGATCTCCTTGTCTCCCTCTCCCCCACTGTGGAGTGCACTCTAGCCAGGGGCAGCTTCTGAAGACCTGAGCCAGCTGGTTTTCTCCTCTACTCCAGAACTGTGTGGCCATCACCCTCACTCTCAGAACAGAACCCCAGCTCAGGCTACACCCCAGGCCTGACTCTAGCCTCCTTGTCCTCTGTTCTCACCAGACGTAACAGTCCTAGCGGACCTAGAACATTCCCCTAACCACTCTCATCTCTGTCTCTCCTCCAAAGCCACGGCACCAATTCCTAAACCTAAGACACCCTTTCACACTCACCCCATGACTTGACACAAGTGGGGATCCCTCTGCATATAACCTCTGACCTGGACTGAGGGCTTAGCTAGAGGCTCTAGACACCAAGGGCAGGAAGGGTGGCAGCAGGAGTTCCAGGACACCTGACACTCACCAGTGCAGGGTCCATAAGTGCTTCTGCTGAAAGCAGAACCTGCAGGAAGAGCAGGGCCACGTTAGTTTAAGTCCCATCGTGGGTATAGACAGAAAAGTGAAACACAGTATTTTTAGGTACAGAGGAAAGCCAAAGGGGGAAAATCCAGCCTTTATAAAAGAAGGCAGAGAGGGTTCAGTTGTGCCCAAAGCACGTGCATCTTGACTTTCCAGGAGAGGGAAGAAAGGAGTGAAAAGGCTGATGGGGTCGTGTTGTGTTGGAGTAGCTGCCCTCAGGCCAGCGAGCAGGAAGAATAAGGGATAAATTATGTCCATGTCTCAGTGTGTTTCCGACCCTTCCATTTTATTCCTTCATATTCTGCTTCTTCCTGTGCCCAAAATACACTCTTCTCTTCCTGTATCTTGTAGTTGAGTTTAGCCCTAATAGCTGGTCACGAATGTGACTCTTTACACTTCCTTTTCCAGTTTTTCCATAAATGTTCAGAAAGAAATGGTGCAGATATATTCTCTCCACTGGGTAAGGTAACATATCAAACCACCGCTTACATGATTGTGTGTTTTTGAAGGAGACAGAGCATGGGTAGGGGAGGAGCAGACAGGGAAAGAGACAGAGAATCCGAAGCAGGCTCCAGGTTCTGAGTTGTCAGCACAGAGCCTGACACGGGGGTTGAACTCATGAACCGCGAGATCATGATCTGAGCCCAAGTCGGACGCATAACTGACGGAGCCACCCAGATGCCCCATAGAGGGTGAGATCAATGATGAGGGAAGAATAAATCTGGACAACGTGCATCTAAGAAAAAGAAAGAAAATGTGGAGAAAAGACAACACCCCTAGATTTCATTAAAACTGCAAACCCAATAATACTAAAAGATTCAGAGCAAAGCCAAAACCTTGATATTACGCATGTTATAAACACATGCTTGGTGTTACTGCAAATACAAAAGGACTACACAGTTTTGCTAAAATCCTTGAGTTTTCCTGGGAGCAGACCAAGTCATAGCTACAAACATAAAAATCCCAAGTATTTTAGAACGTGAGAAGCTATTTCCAAAAAGTGACAAGGCTGGGGCGCCTGGGTGACTCAGCTGGTTAAGCATCCAACTTTGGCTCAGATCATGATCTTGCAGTTCGTGAGCTAGAGCCCTACTGTCAGGCTCTGTGCTGACAGCCTCCTTCGGATCCTTTGTGTCCCTCTCTGCCCTCCTGAGCTCTCACTCTCTCTCAAAAAAAATTTTTTTAAAGTGACAAGATTGTTGTAAATAAGAATAAACATTAAACATCACTTTAAATTTTTTTTTCAACGTTTATTTATTTTTTGGGACACAGAGAGACAGAGCATGAACGGGCGAGGGGCAGAGAGAGAGGGAGACACAGAATCGGAAACAGGCTCCAGGCTCCGAGCCGTCAGCCCAGAGCCCGACGCGGGGCTCGAACTCACGGACCGCGAGATCGTGACCTGGCTGAAGTCGGACGCTTAACCGACTGCGCCACCCAGGCGCCCCAAACATCACTTTAACATACAAGAGTAATTGTTCCAAAAGAGATTAGCACATTATAAAGCTGTTCTAGTAAGAAAACGATTGTCATAGGATTTAGGTTGGAAAAACTACAGAGATCATGAAGTGGGTCCTGCATGTGTGCGTGGATCTGGATGCTTTAGCGGGGCTACAGAGCATTGAAATAGTAGCAGCTTGGGGCGCCTGGGTGGCGCAGTCGGCTAAGCGTCCGACTTCAGCCAGGTCACGATCTCGCGGTCCGGGAGTTCGAGCCCCGCGTCGGGCTCTGGGCGGATGGCTCGGAGCCTGGAGCCTGTTTCCGATTCTGTGTCTCCCTCTCTCTCTGCCCCTCCCCCGTTCATGCTCTGTCTCTCTCTGTCCCAAAAAATAAATAAACGTTGAAAAAAAAATTTAAAATAGTAGCAGCTTATCATAAAAATGTACACCTCTACTTTAAACGATGCACACAGGGACACCTGGCTGGCTCAGTTGGTAAAGCGTGACTCTTTGAGTTCCAGCCCCAAGTTGGGTAGGGAGCCTAATAATCTTTTTAAAAAATGACGTAATTTCAGCTGGATGGGCTTAACTTGGAAGACAAAAAATTATGTCTCTTACAAGTTAACAGAAGAACAGATTTCTCAAACCAAAGTATCACAATAAAGAATCCCACTACATTGAAACAAAGGGCTCCTGGGGGCTCCTGTTACATTTTGTCATAAAAACTGAAATGACCAGTTACACAGTTGAGCAAAAATTACACAAATTCGTGAACCCTCCGTAATCGTTAAATTACTTAAAATTTTAATACTTAGTGAATTAAAAAATCTTGTGTATGTAAATGAGAATTCCAGTAAGCACTTTTTAAAAATGCAAATGTAAAGTTAACAGTAATGAACAAAAATAAAGCAAAACTCAGTAAGGCGTGGGGTGCCTGGTCAGACTGTGGCTGACAGCTCAGAACCTGCCTCAGATTCTGTGTCTCCCTCTCTCTCTGCCCCTCCCCCATCGTGCTCTGTCTCTGTCTCAAAAATAAATAAATGTTAAAAAAACCCCAAAAACCCAACTCAGTAAGGCTGACATCACAAGCCTGACGTTGCCCACTGCTAGTAACACTATAGAAATTAGCTAAATATTGTAAACTGTTATATGTATGTAGATTGGTAACATTTTGAAAACCAATCTGGCATCATAAATTTAAAAAAAATTTTTTTACATTCATTTTAGAGAGAGGGAGACACAGAATCTGAAGCAGGCTCCCAGCTATCAGCACAGAGCCCGATGTGGGGGTCAAACTCACAAACCGCGAGATCATGACCTGCGCCGAAGTCAGATGCACAACCAACTGAGCCACCCAGGTGCCCCTGGAATCATAAATTTAAACCTACGACTACTTGTGGAAAGTGGGCTATCTTTAATGCAGAATGTTAGACAACTGTATGCTTGTATAGCCCAAAGCATGTGGCTACAGTACCAGTGTTTATAAATGCAGAAAACCACGGGCAGAAACATATAAAAAGATTTTGTTTATATACTCATATCCCAGAATACTACGCAGAAAAACGAACAGCTGTACGGTGCTGTGACTGCAGTAACCCATCAATCTTTCATCTAAACTACGATGCTGAGGACTTCCCACAGAGGCGCTGAAGCTCTCGGACAATAAAGGGTGCTTGCTTGAGACATCGGACAACAGCTCAACCTTGGAGAGGGCCATGGCGGCCGCGGAAGAACCGCGGAGCTGGGTGCCGGGGTGCTGTCTAGACCCCAGCTCTTCCCCGGCCAGTGGGAACGCGAGAACGGAGCGGTCGGCCGGCAGGGGGCGCGCTCACACCCTGGCTCACCTTGTCCTCCAATTCGCAGGAAGACGGTGGCCGCGACCAGAGCTACCACCCTCAGCCCCAGCCCGGCCCACGAGCAGCCACTCCATTTGCCCCAGCGGGCTAATGTTTAGAACAGCCCTTGCCGGCTTCCCTCTCCCTGGAACGGATCGGGCTTTGGCGAGCGCAGCTGCACCGCGACGCTCGTGCTACTCGGGAAGAAACCCAAAGGTTAAGTGGTTAACAGCAATGAGTACAAGCAATAAGCTCCTGGCCGTGTGCAGGAGGTTAGCACTAATCTTACAGCCGGCTATTCAGCTGCACACGCATTCTGTGCCACTCTCCTCGGGCAGGCGACATTCCAGAATTCGGAAGACCAAGGTAAACAGGACCCTCGTAAGAACAAAAATATGAAATTTCAACGAATAAGAAGAGCTGAGGGGGTGAGGGCCCAGAGAAACGCAGCATTTACCTGGATGGGAACCGCCACGGCGACCGTGGCACCGCAGTGCTCAGCCCGCACGACAGCCACGCTGAGTCTCCGAGCAGCCGGCCCTGCGCGTCCCCGCTCCGTTACCTTGGGCAGTCCCAGCAACCTGAGCCTCCGAGCGCTGGACAGAACCAAATTTACAAGATGTCGCTGGAGGCCGACGCCGGAAGGCCCGCCTACATGCCGTCCGCTGGGCGGAAGTGCCTCGCTCCTTGAGCCCTCAGTGGCCCAGTGTGGCGCACTGCCTTCTGGGTAACGTAGTCCTGATGGAGACGCCAACCTCCGCACGGGTCTCCATCCTGACCTCCGGCAGCTGTCCCGCCACACCATGAGGGATGCTGGGATACATCATAACAAATACCCCGTGAGTGCCTGTAAGTCAGGGGAGACTGAGGCGCTATATTCCTCAGCAATGCCCGGAATATGGGACAGCCTCTGAGTACAAATGACCCAACTCATGCCGCTGCTGAATGCAAGGATTGCCAGGGCGACTGCCCTACCCCACCCTCGAGTAGACTAGCAGACTGGATAACTACAGATATTCTTTGCACCCCGAGTACAGAAGTCCTATAAACTTTCCCAGGATGCATCATGTAGCAATGCAAATTGAACCAAATCTGGACTGAGAGTTCTTCTTTATCCTCCTATTTCCTCTGAAACACAAAAGAGAGGCCCCCGAAAACCTGTTCATTCTTTCATTCCATCCGAGTCCAATTCTGTTCTCACCCACAGCGAATACAGTAAAAATAGTTTAAAGAATACTTTTAGGGGCACCTGGTTGGCTCAGTTGGTTAAGTGTCTGACTTTGGCTCAGGTCATGATCTTGTGGTGTAGCTCAGAGCCTGGAGCCTGCTTCGGATTCTGTGTCTCCCTCTCTCTCTGCCCCTCCCTCCCTCATGCTCTTTCTCTCTCTCAAGAGTAAATAAATGTTAAAAAAAAAAAAAAAAAAAAGACTTTTATTATCACAAAAGCCAGTGGGGTGACCAGGGAGTTCCTGTGTGGGGTAACTGAGTGGCTAGAAAAATCCATTACAAGTCTCATGAGACAGAGACAATGCCCCCAAAGAAGGGAAACGTTGGGAAACCTCTGTGGGCTGGGAGGTGAAGCCAGCTCAAGTCCCCTTGTCCAAAGTTGGATGATGTCTCCACCCAAACTGATAGGAGGTAAGGTGTAAGGAATGAGGCTTCACCAACCCTGGTGACTACTGCAGATGAAGAGAGCACAGCAATCTGCTGGGCTCCCTGACACCTGGTAGAAGAGGGATGGCTTCTCGGATAGGCAGTGGCAGTGCCACCCCAAGCAGCTCTGAAAGTGGAAGAGTTCATGAAACCAACCCACATATTTAGCCCGGGAGGTGCAATTCGGGCTGACTTCTAACCTCTCACGATGCTGACATTGTGAACTTCCTGGTGCACAATGAAGACAGGCTACTGGCTGAAAACTTTACAACATTCACCACACACACAGTACTCTTCTGGGTGTGTAGATGTTGTGTAAGACTGAAAGGTCTTTAAAAAATTTTTTTGTGTTGTTGAGGATGATGATGGCAGGTGAGAACAAATACCACTCACATAGATAAAAGGCAAAGCTCTTTGTAACTTGCAGCTGGGAACAAGAGAAGGTCAGACAGAACCCAACTGGGGCTTGTAGTGAGGGGCAGCGTGACAGCAAGCTGGAGCTGGAAGAGGCAGTGTATGCATAGCAAGGTAGGTTTCCCAGGATCCGTGTGGGCTGAAAAATTTCTTAGACTCCAGGGCACAGGGGCATCCTTAGCTGTCTGGTACCTGGTTCTGAGGTGTTCAGGCCATCAGGACTGGTATGGGTGAGAGCCTGATATGGGGAGTATTTGGGGGTGTGGAATTAATCAGATACTCCAAAAGGGGAGCTGACTGGCTTCATGCCAGGCTTCAAAGTGGAATTAAGACAGTATTTTATAAAAGTATATATCAAAACACTGTGATTCTGGTATGAGACAGTGATACACATACACCTATGAAACAGAATTCAGAGCATAGAAATAAATTCTCACAGATGGTCAAATGATTTGGACACGGCTGTAAAGGACTTCAATAGGGAAAGTCCAGTCATTTGAAAAGGCGCAGGGAAAACTGGACATACCACATGTGAAAACTGGGGCTACATTATAGCGTTATACAAAAATGAACTCAACACGGATTAAAGACTTACACATGGTTCTCAAACCATGTGACTTAGAAGGGAAGAAAGCTTTCTCACACTGGACTTGACAATGATTTCCTAGACATATAGCACCATACAATGAAAGGTAAAAATTGATAAAGTGGACTATATCAAAATTTAAAATTCCTGTGCACCAAAGAAAACAATCAACATACGGGAAATGCACGTATGAGTGAAAATGCAACATGGGGGAAGGGGAGAAAATATTTGCAAATCTGACAGGGGATTAATATCCAGAATATACAAAGGACTTGTATAAAGAACTCATAATTCAGTAACAAAGAAAATACATTATCCAATTAAAACACGAGCAAAGGACTTAGCTATTTCTCCAAAATAAATATGCTCAACACCCACACGTTAATCATTAGAGAAATGAAAACTAAAACTACAAAATATATCCCTAGAATAGCTATTATATATATATATTAAAAAAAATCTAGGGGCGCCTGGGTGGCGCAGTCGGTTAAGCGTCCGACTTCAGCCAGGTCACGATCTCGCGGTCCGGGAGTTCGAGCCCCGCGTCGGGCTCTGGGCTGATGGCTCGGAGCCTGGAGCCTGTTTCCGATTCTGTGTCTCCCTCTCTCTCTGCCCCTCCCCCGTTCATGCTCTGTCTCTCTCTGTCCCAAAAATAAATAAACGTTGAAAAAAAAAATTTAAAAAAAAAAAAAAATCTATATGTTGCAAAGGATGAAGAGAAACTAGAAACTTCACACACGGTGGGCAGGTGCACAGGAACATAAAATGGTACCAGTATTATGGAAAACAATTGCTCAAAACATGACCATAATACCACATGAATCAACGATTCTACTTTTTTGGGGTAGGTGCAAAAGGAATTGAAAGCAAGGTGTCGAAGAAATCTATGTGTGAAAGTTGGAGTTGCGCCTACAAAGCGTCCTACCTTCACTCACCGGTCTCCTTGGTCTCATCCAGGGTGGACTTGTGGCTGCTCCACAGTATGTGCTGTGGCTGAGGCTTCCCATGCTTACTGCACAGACACCCATTCTGTCCACTTTCAAAGGCCTCCCTGCATCAGTGTCCCCGTGTGGCTACCCACTGCGTGGCCGGGGCCGGGAGAAAGACTGCGAAGTCCTTCCCACCCTCCCTCCGGGCCAAGGTCAGATGAACTGTGTGGCCCCTAACAAATGAAGGGCTCTGCTCGTCCTTTATGCCAAGCTTCTCTCTATTCTGCTTCGTCTGATGCAGGTGTAGGTCTGCCCCACGAGTGTACAGGCCATGCTCAGGGTAGGTTCCACCCTGCTCAGCCGAGTGCAAAGTGTCTCTCCAGAGCAGGACACACATCTCACAGGGCTGGGCCTCGTGGACTGACGGACCTGGCTTTGGAGTCCTGACCCGTGACGCTCCTATAGACACCTTGCTCTGAAGGGGCCTCCTCGTCCTGGGCTCCATGCCAGCAACCTGTAGGCAGAGAAATGCTGGCCAAGCATAGGCAGCCTTGTCCGGAATGCCTGTCAGACACACCCACGGATAAGGCCAGGGGACTGCTGACAAGTCTGGGGGACTCGAGCCGGTGAGAGGAAGGCCTTCTGTGCAGAGCTCAGCCTGGCCAGCGCCCACGATGGGACTCTGGGCAAGGAAATGAGAAAGGGGTGAGGGCAGGGAGGAGAGGTGGGCTCCCCAAGTGTCCTCTGCAAATGACTTTCAACAAGGCCATGGCTGCTGGTGACTGGTGAGCACTGGGTAGAAGACGAGTCCAGACCCAGAAATGTGTGCTTGCACACTGGAAATTATAGAAAGCTTATGAAAGAAATTGAAGAAGACACAAAGAAATGGAAAAAGATTCCATACTCATGGACTGGAAGAACAAATATTTTTTAAATGCCAATACTACCCAAAGCAATCTATATATTCAATGCAATCCCTATCAAAATAACACCAGCATTCTTCACAGAGCTAGAACAAACAATCCTAAAATTTGTATGGAACCAGAAAAGACCCCGAATAGCCAAAGAAATGTTGAAAAAGAAAACCAAAGCTGAAGGCATCACAATTCCAGACTTCAAGATGAATTACAAAGCTGTAATCATCAAGATTGACAAAGCAGGAAAGAATATCCAATGGAATAAAGAAGACAGTCTCATCAGCTAATGGTGCTGGGAAAACGGGATAGCGATATGAAGAAAAATGAACCTGGACCGCTCTCCTATACCATACACAAAAATAAACTCCAAATAGATGAAAGACCTAAATGCAGACAGGAAGCCATCAAAATCCTCGAGGAGAAAACAGGCAACAACCTCTTTGACCTCGGCCATGGCAATTTCTTACTCAATGTGTCTCCAGAGGCGAGGGAAACCAAAGCAAAAATGAGCTCTTGGGACCTCATCAAAATAAAAAGCTTTTGCACAGTGAAGGAAACAATCAGCAAAACTAAAACACAGCCTACGGAAGGGGAGAAGATATTTGCAAAACACCTATCAGATAAAGGGTTAGTCTCCAAAATTTATAAAGAACTTATCAAACTCAACACCCAAAAAACAAATAATCCAGGGAAGAAATGGGCAAAAGACATGACTAGACACTTCTCCAAGGAAGACATCCAGATGGCCAACCGACACATGAAAAAAATGCTCCACATCCCTCATCATCAGGGAAATACAAATCAAAACCACCATGAGATACCACCTCACACCTGTCAGAAGGGCTAACATTAACAACTCAGGCAACGACAGATGTTGGCGAGGATGCAGAGAGAGAAGGTCCCTTTTGCACTGCTGGTGGGAATGCAAACTGGTGCCGCCACTCTGGAAAACAGTATGGAGGTTCCTCAAAAAACTAAAAATAGAACTACCCTACGGCCCAGCAATTGCACTACTAGGCATTTATCCACAGGATATAGGTGTGCTGTTTTGAAGGGACACATGAACCCCAATGTTGACAGCAACACTATCAACAATAGCCAAAGTATGGAAAGAGCCCTGTTCATCAATGGATCAATGGATAATGTAGATGTAATCTACAATCAAAAGGAATGAAAATCAATCAAAAGGAATCAAAAGGAATGAAAATCAAAAGGCAATCAAAAGGAATGAAATCTTGCCTACATGGGAAGAACTGGAGTGTATTATGCTAAGTGAAATTAAAGAAAGACCAATAGCATAAGAGACAAAACAGATGAACATAAGCAAAAATAATATAAAAAGAGGGAGGGGGACAAAAGAGAAGAGACTCTTAAATATGGAGAACAGAGGGTTGCTGGAGGGGGGATGGGCTAAATGGGTCAGGGGCATTAAGGGATCTACTCCTGAAATCACTGTTGCACTATATGCTAACTAACTTGGATATAAATTAAAAGAAATAAAGATTGCATTACAGTAGCTCGTGTTCAAGGACCATTTAAGGATATGTGCAGACTTCACACCATCTGAAACGTTAGTCCTCCAAGGAAGCAGTGGAAGGGAAAGGATGAGAGCCGAAAGTCAGAACTGAAATGTTAGTGGGAAAGAAAAGGTATAAATAAGGTGGCCACTGCCCCAGGCATCATACAGTGATGGACACAGAACAGATGCTCCCTGTGAGGGCCGCATTTTTTTGAGCATCTCTTGATGTTGCGGAAGTAACGTTCCTCTGTCAGGTGCCTGGGGCTCTACTATTGCTCTACACCTTAGAGCAACCACCGGGGCCTGAAAGAGGCGTGTCCAGGGGAAAAGACAGAGAAAGAGAGTACCGGACATCCACCCAGAGTGACCCACACGACATCAACATCCCACCTTCTAAATTTATGAGACCTTCAGAGGAAAGTCTTAAACCCAATGGTCCCTACAAGTGGTGATGACACGATCAGTGCCTGAAGTTGCTGGCATAGGCAGGCCCCAAGTACGTGAGCAAGAGGACAGGAAGGCCTGGGGTACCTGACCTCAGACAGGGACGACAATGCCACCATAGCCCCCAGGACCACACGGTAGGCATTTCTTTGACCCTCCAACATGCCCAGTCCGCACACGGAACCCAGCCAGTGCAAATGCAGCCGGCCTCCTAATCTGCCGGAGTCTTCTATCATAACACCAAAGTATCCTCGCTCAACTGTTTCTTGCTTTAGCTTAGCCACAGAGACCTGTGTGAGGGTCTCACAATCTCAGAAGCGATCCTGACGTCTCACCACCTCTCGTTCAAAGCCCCAGACTTGCAATGAATCTGGCCGATCCCATTTCCCCCACCCAACTAATCTACCAGCCCAAATAAACAATCCAGGTGAGGGTCACCAGAAAACCTTGCCGAGGCCACAGAGGGGTAACAGTCCCGCCCGCCCTGGTGTCTGACCTTCACTGTGGGCACCTCAACAACCGTCTTATGTCCACTGCCTCCTCAGAAGGCTTTACGACCCTCCACCTCACATGCACACCCCCCCCCCAACAGCCCTCCAGTTCCTCCCGTGTTTGTGATCCCCACCCCCACCAGCCTGGCACCCACCGGAGACACAGATTTAGCCCCTCCTTCCCCTACCTGATCCCCAATGGCACTGCCACCATAACACAAAGATGCCCCATACGAAACCAGAAGCACAGCTTTACTGGGGTCCACACGCCTCCCTCCATTGGTGCAGGTGCAGAAGGAGGGAAGCCATGAGAAATGGGTAACCACGGTTAAGGTCCTACAAGTTGAGCTGAACCACCAGGCCTGCTCTGCCCTCCAGCAAAGCAATGTCAGTCTGATGGTCCAAACCGAGCTCCTCAGGGCTCACTGCTGCCTCTTACTAGCCATGTGACTCTGGAGAAAGACTGACCCTCAGGGAGGTCTGTGTCCTTATCCCATACAATGGGAATAAGACTGTTCCCCCCTCACAGGGTGATATTGATATCACACATCAGTAGCACACTATGTATCAGCTTACAGTGCACAGCATCCAGGGTTTTGTCTATGTTTTCAGTGCAAATGAAGTGGTAGGACTTTAAAAGTTTGGGAGTGTATTTTTCCCACTTTGTAAGTTTTTAAGAGGATGTGATGCGTGAAACTTACATCATAAGCAAATGCTTAAAAATAAAGTAACTCTTACACCAATTATTAAGTGTGTGGATAAATTTAAGTAATTCACTGCGCTCATTTCTAGTTGCCTGCCTATGCCTATGTATTTGGAAGGAGGCTGCTTTGTTAGTATTCAAATCAGTAGCTGTTTCATACGTTCTGAAGTTAAGGGGAGCGCTGAAAACTACTAGTCCTCGTGCCATCATCTCGGAAGACAGCATGTGGGGAGTCCTGGACTGCACAGCAGAGGGGAGGGGAGGCAGCAGTGCCCTGGTCTGGGGCTCGGCTGACCTTGGTTTTGTTCCACAGGGAGTGGTCTTGAGTGGCTGCTTAGCCTGCAGGGGAGGAGCCACACCGATTCACACCTCAGTCATCCTGCCAACACCTCACCTCATCTGGACCTCCCTCTCTCCGCACACAGGCCAGAGAATTCACCTCATCTCTGAAAGAGAATCAGCAATACACATGGGTCCCAGGCCTTCCCTACCCCACCGCAGGACCCATCTGAAAGAACCTCAAAACCCTCCTTCTTCAATCTGATCCCCAGACTCTGACCTGATCCAGTCCGAGGTCCCCACCATTTAACATTTATCTCCAGCCCTCTTCCCTCACCTCTAAACCTTCAAGCCCACCTATCATGAGAAGTCTCATCTCCATCCTGAGACCTCTCAGAATCACATGTCTAAGATGTAACTCAAAATCTCTGTGAAACCTGCTCCCTGTACTGACTTCCCCATCTCCTTTCTTTCAAATGTCCAGGCAAAAATAAAAACTTTGGATGGTCTTTCACTCCCTTTTATTCACAGACATGCTGGATGGAGCATGAAATCCTGTTGACTCTTTTTTTAATCAATTAATTTATTTAGAGAGAGACAGAGTACAGAGGGGGAGAGAAAATCCCAAGTAGGCTCCACACTGTCCGTGTGGTTCTCAAACTCAGAACCATGAGATCATAACCTGAGCCGAAACCAAGCGTCGAATGCTTAACCAACTGAGCCACCCAGGTGTCCCTGATCTATCCAAATTCTTACCACATCTCTCCTCTACTGCCGCTCCTCTGGTCCAGCGCCCACCATATAATCTCCTGGAGTCTATTGCCGGGTTGTCCTCCTCGCTAGTTTCCCATTCCCTTTTCAATAATTTTAAACTTCAAATATGGATATGCCCCTAAATTAGGTCCCTGGAACCAATGCCAACAAGTGCGTGCGTGTGTGTGTGTGTGTGTGTGTGTGTGGAGTTGGGGGGAGGTCCCTGGGGTTCCTCACACAACATCAATTCTTAAAAGCCAGACTGATGTCCAAGAATTCAATTCTGACACTATGTATCAGGAATTAGCATCAGATTCACAGGTTAAGAGTTCAGTCCTACAGGACGGTACCCCCACCCTCAACCCCCTGTCATTTCAGATGCCAGCTGCAAGCCCAGGCTGTTACTGGTGCTTCCCACTGACTGGTTATAAATCAGAGGTTCCCAAGACCCCTTCTCCTCAGGTTTAACTGATTTGCTAGAATGGTTCACAAAACTCAGAGAAACATTTTTCTTCCTAGATCACCGATTTATTACAAAAGGGTATTAACTCAGAAACAGCCAAAATGGAAGAGACGCACACGGCAAGGTATGAAAACAGAGCACAGAGTATCCTTGCAGTCTCCAGGTGCACCACTCTCCTCAAATCTCCAGGTGCTTACCAACCCGGAAGCTCTCTGAACCCTGTCCTTTAAGGGTACTTTGGAGGCTGCATCATATAACCATGGCTCATTCAATCGCTGGCCACTGGCTATTGGTTCGACCTCCAGCCCCTCTCCCTTCTCCCAAGGAGTAGGGAAGGGAAGGGAAAGGAAGGGAAGGGAAGGGAAGGGTAGCGTGGGGGGGGGGGGGTCAGGTTGGGGGGAGGGGAGGGACTTAAAGTTACAACCCTCTAATCACCAGGTTGGTTCTCCAGGCAACCAGCTTAGGTGCTTCCAAAACTCACCCCATTCGTAGGACAAAACACAACTTTACCACTGTCAACACTTAGGAAATTCCAACAGTTTTGGAAGCTATGAGCCAGGAACTATGCACTAAGACCAGATATACAGCAGAAATACATTTTGGTCACCTTAACAAATACGTATTTCTTTAAGTCACCAAATCGCAGCCCCTCCCATCCCCGCCCCTTCACGGATTTCAGCGGCTCACACCGTCCCTGCCAAGCGACCCTCCCCCTCACCCCTCGGCCCCGGGTCCCGACTCAGCAGCCCTTACGGGCGGGCGGGACCGGGACCAGAACAAGAACGCCCTCTGCTCGCGCCCTGGGGGCCTGACTGCGGGGAGCTAACCGGGCGCTCCTCCATTCTGGCCTCGGCCCTCCGGACGGGGGCGGGGGCGGGCAGCCGAGGGCCCCGGGGTCGCAGCACCCACCTGCACTGGCTTCACGCGCGCGGCCTCCTCCTCCGACCAGTGGGAAGAGCGGGGCGGAACGCGGCAGGCGACGGCAGGGGACGAGGGCGCCTCGCAGCCGCCTCAGCGGCGGGAACATCACCTCCTCTGGAACCTTGCATCCGCTTCGAAGGAACCCAGCGTCCCCAAGACCCTGCACCAGTCAAACGGCCCAAGAACTCGAAGACGCGCAACACCAGGGGAACGCCACCGGAAGTCCCGCCCACAGGCGCCGCTACCGGAATCCATGCTGCGTTTTCATTGGCTCGGCTCTCACGATGGCCTGCCGCGGAGCCTTCTGGGTAGCGTGTGGTTCCCTGGCGGCTTCCCGCCCCGTCGTGGGGAATGAGGTCCTTCCTGATTTCGGGATGGACGCCGCGGGACAACGTGAGCCTGCCCGGGGAGATGGAGTTCCTGGATTCCTGTGATGCAGCATGGGGGTCGCTGACTCTCACAGCGTATACCCAGATTTCCTCTGAGTGCAGTCTAGGCCAAGTGTCCCAAATAGAGGTCTGTTACTACAGACTCTGGGAAGCACAGGAAATTCCCAAAGGCTACACCACCAAAGGGACACACCAGACTATTGTTAAAAAATAAAATTCAACGAGTAATTTTCCAAATCTAATTGGCTTTACTAAATACCTCATCAACAGGCTGCGTCCCATCTAGCAAGTAGAGGGGATCTCCGAGGAGTTGTACAAAATGGAAGATTTTATAGGGAGGAGGTTGGGGGCAGAAAGTTATTAGCAAAAGGATTTTCAGGCAAGGTTGCTTTTCCTTAGGGGGACAGCATGCAGATGACTTTCATCTTCCTTGGAGCATGGATGAGGGTCCATGTAGCAGATTACTACATCAGCACTGATCAGAAAATTCCTGACTAACTGGTTAAGTCTACATTTCTGGAGGAGGTTGAAATTGCAATTAGATTAGGTATTAAGCCCCAGTTTGGGGACTCAGCCTACGTGCACCATTTTGGGTCTGTGATTTTCTTTTTAACTTCATAATAATAATCAGCAGCCACTCATATTGATTGCCAAATACATGTCAACTGTTTTATGACCTTCAATATGCAAGGTGAGGGACGAGAAAGAAAAAAAACCCTAGACAGGGCATGATGGGGAGTTGGAGAAGGGATATTTCTCTGGCCTGGATAATCAGTGTTCAGACTGTGTTCCAACCTAGCAAGTAACACTTTTATTGAGATCATACTTAATACTTCATTTCTTAGATATGTTCCATTTCTTTTGTTAACCTTAAAAGTGCCAATTATTTTGCCAGCAAAAGATGGGTTTGAGACCAGCTGAGAATTGTAACCTGGTACAAGCAAGATTTGGCAAAGCCATAGGCAAGTCTGGAGAACAAAGAAGGAAACCTCTCTTTCACAGAGGAAGGGAGTTGGGCGGAGACGTTATAAACTAAAAGTCCATCGGAGTAAACTGGGAGTTATAAATATAATGGCTTCTCATTATCTGAGCTATGACTGCCTCTCATTGGCTGGGCTGTTGAGGGTGGGAGTAGAGGAAGAAATCTTTCTTCCGCCTGATGGGATAGTAAAGAGGACTGGACTTGCAGGATCCACCTTTACTCTTCTTGTTGGGTGTGAGTTTGACAACTAGTGGTGAGATTAAGAGCAGGGCTCGAACTCACTAACTGTGAGATCATGGCCTGGGCTGAAGTCGAATGCTTAACCGACTGAGACACCCAGGTGCCTCATTCATCCATATACTTTTAATCTGTACAGATATGTCTTTATATTTAAAGTGGGTTTCTTGTAAACAACATATTGTTGAGTCTTAGGTTTTGATCCACTCTGACAATCTTTCTTTTGATTGGTGCATTTTGACATTCAAAGTAAGTCTTGATATAGTTGGATTAATAATGTGTCACATTGGTTATTGTTTTCTGTTTGTTGCCCTTGTACTTTGTTCCTATTTTTGCCTTCCACCCATTTTCTCCCTTTTGTAGTTAAAAAAAAAAGTTTATCTGTTTTGAGAGAGGGAGAGAAATAAAGAGCAAGCAGAGGAGGGGCAGAGGGAGGGAGACAGAGAATCCAAGCAGGCTCAGCACAGAGCCGGACTCAGGGCTTGAACTCACCACACGTGAGATCATGACTTGAGCTGAAATCAAGAGTGAGGTGCTTAACCAACTAAGGCACCCAGGTACCCCTCCCTTTTGTAGTTTTAATTGAGCATTTTATGCATTCCATTTTCTCTCCTTTCTTAACAGTTGTACTTGTTTACTTTGGTGGTTGCCCTAGAGCTTACAGTATACATCTACAGCTAATCTAAATCCACTTTCAGATAACACTACCATTTCACAGGGAGTGTGTGTGCCTCAATATAACAAAATAATACTAATTCCTCTGTCTCCTTCCTTGCATCGTTCCTGTTATTCATTTTAATATATTCACACACACATATATACTCTAATACATTGTTGCTGTTTTTTGACAAATTGTAATCTGTTAGATAATTAATAATAAGACAATTCTTTTTTTAATTTTTTAAAACGTTATTTATTTTTGAGACAGAAACAGAGCATGAGCAGGGGAGGGGCAGAGAGAGAGACACACACACAGAATCTGAAGCAGGCTCCAGGCTATGGGCTGTCAGCACAGAGCCCGATGTGGGGCTCGAACTCACGGACTGTGAGATCATGACCCGAGTTGAAGTGACGCCCAACCAACTGAGCCACCCAGGTGCCCCAAGACAATTCTTATTTTACCTTCACTTCTTCCTTTTCTGATGCTCTTCCTTTCATTGTAGATCTGAGATTCTGAGCTATATACCATTTACCTTCTCTCTAAAGAACTTTTAACATTTCTTTCAAGGCAGGTCTACTAGCAACAAACTCTCCATTTTCGCTTGAGAAATTCTTTACTTCTCCACTTTTGAAGGATAACTTCACGGGGTACAAAGTTCTAGATTTGTGGTTTTTTTCCTCTCTCAACACTTTAAATACTGCACTCCACTCTTACATGGTTTCTGAGAAATTGGATGTCGTTATCTTTGCTCCTCTAGAAATAAAGTGTTTCCTTTCTCTGACTTGTTTCAGAGTTTTTTTTTTTTTTCTTCCTATCTCTATTATCTGTTGTTTGAAAATACTATTTCTGGGTGTAGTTTTTTCTTTTAGCATCTTTCCTGCTTGGTGTTCTCTTAGCTTCCTGGATCTGTAACTGGATGTCTAAATTTGGGTAAATTTGGGGGAAATTATCAGTCGCTATTGTTTCAAGCATTACTTCCATTCCTTTTGGTCTTTCTTTCCTTCTGGCATCGACATTATGTACCTGTCAAACTTTTTCAGTTGTTCCATAGTCGTGAGCTTTATGAAACAAAATTTTCAATGTAAACATAAATTTATATATAATTACCTTAATGTTTGCATTCTTTTGTACATGGTGAGGTTTGAAAGATAGAGTGGAGTCTTGCATCATTTCCCTCCCACGTATCACTCCCAAACTGTTTTCTTTCCGTTTCCTATTCTATAATGCTTGTTACCCTTTCTAAAGTTCAAGTTTCTCAATGAGCCACCTGGTTTGAAGATTACATGATGAAAAGATGACCTCAAGCAAGAAATCCTACCAGCAGACTGCCTTTGGACCTGAACTGCAACTCTTCCGTGGTCCCCAGCCTGTTGGCCTGCTCGGTAGATTTTCCACTTGCCGGGCCATCACAAATGCTTTAGCTAATTCTTTAAAACACATATCCACTCCCAGCCCTCCACACCTCTCTCTACACACACACCGTGATGCTTCTCTGGAGAGCCCAATACACCACAGAACTGAACACTTAAAAATGGCAAGATAGTAAATTTTATGTGTACTTTACACAAAAAAAATTTTTTTTTCAACGTTTATTTATTTTTGGGACAGAGAGAGACAGAGCATGAACGGGGGAGGGGCAGAGAGAGAGGGAGACACAGAATCCAAAACAGGCTCCAGGCTCTGAGCCATCAGCCCAGAGCCTAACGCGAGGCTCGAACTCACGGACCGCGAGATCGTGACCTGGCTGAAGTCGGACGCCCAACCGACTGCGCCACCCAGGCGCCCCACACAAAAAATTTTTAAAATGCTTTAGAAACTTTTATGATACAAAGATATAGCTTAAAGACACTACTAGAAAAAAAGAAGCCAAACAAGAATTTTCCAAGAAAGGTGTTTCAGATGGTTCAAGATTTTTTATTGATAATGAATTCATATGAAACTGAATTTAAATTTATTTTATCTAAACTTCATTTTCCATTCTAAACAACTCTTATGCTCAGTGATTATTAGCACCTTTGTTGTTTATGAACAGTGCAGCTCTAATTCATAACAGAGCCTTGCTGGTTATCCAGTGCCATGCTTCTGCACACACAACATGGACAATACTAAAAATACATATATGCGCTTAGTAAACACAGCTATACAAGAGTAAGCGTAGGATTCTATTTATATAAAATTCTAGAAAATGCAAATGACAGTGCTCACCTGGGGATAGCAAGTTGCGTAGGACTGGGAGAGAGAGAGTACAAGGGGCCGATGGAAACTATATATAGGGGTTATGGATTATTCGTTATCATGGCTCTGGCAATGCTCCCATCGTGCATACATATATGAAAATATATCCTACACCTTCAATAAATGCAGTTTAACGTATGTCAATACCTCCATAAAGCTGTTAAGGAATAAAGATACCATATAAAATCTGGATCTCCTCTTCCTCCCGAAATATCACATCTGGCAAAGCTGTACTGACTCCATTGACACCCTTCCCAATATCTTATTAACTCTGATTCTTTCTCAAAACAGAAGGAAATGCTGACAAATGAGGAAACTATGCTAAGCAAAATAAGCCAGTCACGAAAAGACAAATACCGTATGATTCCACTTACATGAGGTCTCCAGAGCAGTCAAATCCATAGAGACACAGTATAAAAACATAGCTGCCGGGTGTGGTGGGTGGCGGGTAGAAGCTTGTCTCGTGGGTCTAGTTTCAATTTTGCCAGATGAAAGGAATTCTGGAAATAGGTTGCACAAATGTGTGAAATTTTTAACACTACTAAGTGCACAGAGAGAGGGTAAGCTGTGCTAGGTGTGCACAACACACATGTAAAATAAAGAACTATATTACAGTGGTTACCAGGGATAAATGAGAGCCGGTGTTTGGCTGAAGTCTTTCCCCCTTTGCAATGTTCTCTGGTGTGAACTTTTTGGGGCCAAAAGAGGTTGGACTTTTAGATGAACAAACACCCGTATTTGCTGCACAGATAAGATGTTCTTCCATTGTGAATTCTCTGAAGTGGAATGGGGCTGGAGTTGCACCTAAAGACCACACTGACTACACTCCAAGGTCTCCCTCCAGTGCCTTCTTGATGTCTAATGAATGGCGAACTGCACCAAAACAATTTCCCACGTTCACTACCCAGCAAAACCTTGGATTGTGAGTAACTTGTTCTGCAACTATTGCTCAAGACGAGCAAATATTTCTCATGAATTTTAACTTGATAAACAAGCTATGTCTTGCAATACAAGTAGTAAGTGACGCCGAACATCCCATGATCACAACTGGGCCAGTGGTTCTTGAAATTCGCTTTGATATATGGGTGCTCCGGATTGCAAGCATGTTTCTGGAAGGAATTATACTCTCAAACCAAGGTTTTACTGTACTTCTAAGGTGCTTCTCCAGGGTAATGAGCTTAAAGTGGTACCTAAAAGATTCACCATATTCTCCGCATTTACAAGTTGCTTTACGAGTGTAATTCTCCACTAATGGGTTGGAGTTGTATCTAAAGCCTTCTCCACATTTATGGTGCTCATAGATCTGTCTTCATTGTGGATTTTCTGGTGATGAACGAGGTGGGACTTTCTAATGAAGGCCTTCTGACATTTGCCACACTCATACGGCCTTTCTCCAGTGTGGATTTTCTGATGCTCAACAAGTATATGCTTGTAGCTAAAGGCTTTCCCGCATTCGCTGCACTCATAAGGCCTCTCTCCAGTGTGATTTCTCCAGTGTTTAATAAGGTTGGAGTTGTACCGAAAGAACTTCCCACACACGCTGCACTCATAAGGCCTTTCTCCAGTGTGAACTCTCTTATGTCTAATGAGTCTGCAGTGGTACCTAAAGGATTTCCCACATTCGCTGCACTCATAAGGCCTTTCTCCAGTGTGATTTTGCCAATGTTTCATGAGTTTGGACTTGTACCTAAAGAATTCCCCACACAAGCTGCACTCATAAGGCCTTTCTCCAGTGTGAACTCTTTGATGTCTAATGAGCGTAGAGGTGTACCTAAAGAATTTCCCACATTCCCTGCACTCATAAGGCCTTTCTCCAGTGTGAACCCTCTGATGTTTAATGAGTGTGGAATTGTACCTAAAGAACTTGCCACATTCATTGCACTCATAAGGCTTTTCTGCAGTGTGAACTCTCTGATGCCTAATGAACGTGGAGCTGTACCTGAAAAATTTCCCACATTCGCTGCATTCATAAGGCCTTTCTCCAGTATGAACCCTCTCGTGTCGTATGAGTCTATAGTTGTACCTAAAGAATTTTCCACATTCTCTACATTCATAAGGCCTTTCTCCATTGTGAAGTTTCTGATGTTTCATGAAGTTGGCATTGTACTTAAAGAATTCCCCACATTTGCTACATTCATAAGGGCTTAATCCAGTGTGAACTCTCTGGTGACTAACGAGTGTGGAGTTGTACCGAAAGAATTTCCCACATTCGCTGCACTTAAAAGGCCTTTCTCCAGTGTGGATTTTCTGGTGCTGAACAAGGTGGAACTTTCTAATGAAGGCCATCCCACATTTGCTGCACTCGTAAGGTCTTACTCCAGTGTGGATTTTCTGGTGCTCACCAAGTACCTGTTTTTGCCTGAAGGCCTTCCCGCACTGAATGCACTTGTAATCACTCTGTCCGCTTTCAAAGGCCTCCCCGCACTTGGGGTCCCTGTGTGGTTTCAATGCACTGCGAGCGGTCAGGTGCTGGGGCAGGCCTGTGCCGGCCGGAAAGTCCTTTCCGTCTTTGCAGCACGTGCAGCTACTCTCTGCCACGTGAACACTGTCGTTCGTTGCAGAGGAAGGCCTCCCCTCCTCCCTTCTAGAAAACTGGTCTTCAATCCATTCCTTTTGGTTTGCCCCACAAATATATAGTTCCTGATGAGAGTACATTCCATCCTGCTCAGCCGAGGGCAACATGTCTTTCTCACACTGGGCCTCCTGGACGGAAGAGCCTGGCTTTGGAGTCCTGACCTGTGATGCCTCCTCGTCCTGTGCTCCATGCCAACAACCTGTAAGCAGAGAAATGCTGGTCAATCGCAGGCCGACTTTGGGACAAGACAGCCTCATCGGGAATTCGTGTCGGACACACCCACGAATGAAGCCATGGGACTGCTCATGGGCCAAGGGGCCTCAAGACGATGAGACGAAGGCCCACTGTGCAGAGCTCAGCCTGGCCAGCGCCCACGATGGGACAGCCCTGACTCTGGGGAAGGACACAAGGGCAGGGGGGCTGTCTCAGTCCATGCGGGCTACTATGACAAAACACCGCAGACTGGGTGGCTTATTACAAACAATAGTGATTTATTTCTCGCAGTCCTGGAGTCTGCATCAGGGTGCCGGCATGGTGGGGTGAGGGTCCTCTTCCGGGCTGCCAACTTCTCACTGTGTCCTCACATAGCTCAAGGGGCTAAGGGGTCAGTGGGGTCTCTTCTACAAGGGCACTAACTCCACCCATGAGAGCTCTGCCCTCACGACCGGGGCGCCATCTCCTAACACCACCACGCTGGGCACGAGGTTTGCAACACAGGAATCAGTGGTGGGGGGTGAGAGCACAAACACTTAAAACACAGCAGGTGGTGTGTAGGGAGGGGAGGCAGGGATTCAGGTCACTCCTGGGCAAAGGGCTATGTCTGCTGGTGACCGGTGAGCACTGTGTAGGAAACAGTAGACAGACTAGAAATACCTACCTAACCACAACAGAGACACTGTAATTCAAAACTATTTAAGGATACACACAGACCTTACAATATCCTACGTACAGTCGGATGTTGGAGAGCCTGTGAAGGCAGTGATGAGACAGAATTAGAGGTGAAGGCTAACAGGTGTTGGATTGTGGCAGAAAGGGGATCAGAATTCAGAGTAGACGTGAAAATGGGAAAGAAAAGGTAGAAATGAGGTCTGGTGGGGCGCCTGGTTGGCTCAGTTGGCTAAGTGTTCAACTTCAGTTCAGTTCATGATTTTGCACTTCATGGGTTTGAGCCAGTGCGGGCTCTGTGCTGACAGCTCAGAGCCTGGACCCTGCTTCGGATTCTGTGCCTCCCCCTCTCCCTGCCCTGCTCGCACTCTGTTTCTCTCTCTCTCAAAAATAAATAAATGTTAAAAAAAAAAGAAAAGAAAAGAAATGAAGTCTGGCCTGTCCTGACACCAAACGATGGTGGACAAAGGACAGATTCCCAGCTCTGACACACATCTTTCCCCAGCCCCATGGCACCAGGGCCACGTGCTTTTGAGTGCCTCTTGCCACTGACATAGTAATGCCGGCCTATTAGGTACCCAGGGTCCTCCCCATGGCTCAAGGTGAGCACTGATGTGGCACCTGAAACAGGCCAGGCCTCAGTGAAAGAAAGGAAAAGGAATGGCCAGCACACGACCAGAGCAACTCAACACAGGACATCTGACATCTTACAATTCCAAGAACTTCACAGGAGACACTGTAGAAACAACCCAGTGTGCCCTCAAATTAGTAACTAGGTTGGTGCCTGCCATTCCTGGCACAGGCAGGAGGACCCAAGAAATGTCAGCAGGAGGAAGGGGGAAAGCCTGGGGCACCACGGTTCCAAGCATCTAGACTAAGTGACCACATCAGGGACAAGCCAGGCCTGAGGGATCTCTCAGACAAACGTGAACTTCTCTGACTTCTGAGCCCTGGGACCTGCTGGGGAGGAGCGGGTGCAGGGCACACGGCCCAGTCCTACCAGGAGACCAGGAGAGGAAGAAGGACCCTTGGTCCTGCGGGAAGGACAGAGCTACCCCTGGGGAAAAGGGGCAGAACAGAGCCCAGCCCAAGACGCGGGGCTCAGTGTGAGGGCCTTACCTAGGGAGGACAGAAGCGCCAAGTTCTCCATCATCACAGCACGGTACAGGAGTCTCTGAGCTCCATCAAGGAGGCCCCACTCTTCCTGGGAGAAGTGTATGGCCACGTCCTCAAAGACCACGCGGCTCTGCCAGAATTGGATGGTTTGGCTCATGAACAGCTTCTTATGTTGACTGTGTCCTGAGAATTCTGTATTTATCTGTTGGCCATCCACTAATTACAGGGCTAAACTGACGGTCAAATCTGTTTGGATCTCCTCTGATACCCCGAGCCCACACTCTGAGCCACCTCCTTCACTGACTCACCCAAGTCAACACCACTCCCGCCCCCGCCCTAAATCAACCAGGGCCGGGTACCAGACAACCAGGGCCATCTCTTCTACCCCAGATACACTAAAATTATACAGAATAGCCATCCCTAAGCTTTTCGCCCTACCCTTCTTGCATTTCTCCCACAAAGTCAAATAAACTCTGCTAAAATGATTCCCTTTGCCGGTGGTTATGCCTCCTAACCCAATCTGATGCTCCCGTGTGGCCCTGTGTTACACGGTGTGCTCCCACCTCCTCGACAAATAGAATAAAAAACCTTTCAGCGTCATCGGTCTCCACATCATCGCTCGCCCGCTTCTGTGAACTGAAGTCCTGTGAGTGCCATTCCTGATACACTTCTCTCCCCTGGACCTTCGGTCCTCCCCCACACACATCCATCCCTGCTCACCCTCCTCCCCGACTTCCCAACGTCGAAGACTCACCAACTGCTGGCGGCACTGGCGCCTGCTCTCGTTACCACTGATCGCTGTGTTCAGAGCACAGCACGAAGGGAGGAAGACCCCATGTAGCCTGTGGGCTCAGCGATGTGGGCCTCTCCCCATCTCCCGCTGGCCAGTTTCCCTGGGGTTCCCCGGGTCTGACTCTCCAGTGAACTCGGACTCGTCCCTTTCCCTTAAGCACCTGGAGCTATCCACACTCCTCTTTACCTGCGTATCGCTCCTGGGACTCCTCTCCCTCCCGACGCTGACCCCTCCACAGACACCCCCCAGACACCCCGGGCCCACGCTGGCATGTCCTTCACTTCCCCAGAGGCCATTCTGCACATGGAGCCCAGGCAGCGCATGGAGGTGCATCCAGGATCCAATTCAGGCCCAGTTCTGCCCCTGAACACAGGGAGTCCCCGGGTCCCCCAGCGCCAGGCCAGCCTCCAGCCTTGCTTTGAAGGTCCCCCTGCCAGGCCCTGCTTCTTGCTTCATCCTCAGCCACCCTGCCCACGTGAGGACCTCACACACCTTCCGCCCCTGCACCTTCTCTATTCCACCCACCGCCCCACAACCAACTGTCCCATAAGCAATCAGAACCTCCCCGTCTCCTTCGAAGGCCAGGGACGCTCATGTCGCACCCACACACCCATCCACGTTAGGTCTGGCAGCTCTTCAAGCTGATCCACCGCCCCCTTAACATCTAGCTCATGTGCACGCCGGTCTCAGAAGACTTTCCCGCTCCTACCCCACCATCTCTCCCTCTCTGTTCCGTCTCTGTCTCTCACACACACTCACACACAGACACTCAGGTTCCTCAGCTTTAGGGGGCCTGGAACCCCACCCAGGTGCCCAATCAAGGAACCCCATACTCAGGCCACACCCTTTGTCCCATCCCTGCCCCCCTAATGGCATCGCCCCCACGACCTAGCGATGCTACCTCCCGGAGCTGGTCCACAGCTCCTCCGAGCCCACACCCAGCCCCCACACTGCGGCTGCCTCCAACCTGAATCTATCCCCGGAGCTCCAGCCCTCCGTGTCAAAGTGCCCACGTGACCCCTCCCCTTGGGGCCCCTGGAATATCTGAGACTAGAGAAAAATGGAGTCTTCACATTCCACCTGGAAAGTCCTCATACAGCTGACTTCCTCCATTTTAGTTGAAGCACCCATCCTTGCAAACAAGGCCAAAAACCCGGGGCACCCCAACCCTTCCCTCTATCCCACCTCCTCATCTCCCCGAGTCTCTCCATCACAAAATATGAGCAGCCCTGATTCAAAATACACCCAGAAACCAGCGACTCCTCTACTTCCACACCCACCGCTCCCGTGTAGCCACAACACTCACCCGCACTGTCGCCCGGGCCTCCCTACCTTCACCCACACCCCCTCCCCGCTGTGTTTTCCACTCCGCAAAGGGAGCCTGTTAAAATTGGGGTCACACCACCTTCCTCTTCTGTTTCAAACCTTCCCTGCTTCCCACCAACCTCAGATTGGAGACCCCAAACCCCAGCTGTCACTGAAGGTCTGGTACCCGTGCACCCCTACCTACCCCCAACCTGGCTTCCCATTCTTACCAGGTATGAGAGACCTGTAGTTTCCCCAACATCCCAGCTAAGTCGCACCTACAGGCATGTGAACATTCTGAATCCTGCGGCCAGGACTCCCTGCCACGTCTTACCACATCACTTGTTAGAAACGGGAACCCCTCCACATACAATCTAATACCAAATGTAGGATCCCGGGCCTGAGGGAAGCACGTGGTCCTCAGGCTCAAGAGAGCGAGGACAGGAGAAGGCTCCTGTGACAGGCCACTGCCACTCCCTGGGGGCATATACACAGCATGCCAAAACTACCTGGGTGACAATCGGGATGGCTGAAAGGTGCGACACCCTCCACTCACCTGCACGGGGTCCATAAGCATTTCTGCCACCGCCATGGGACCCTATGGGAAGGAGACAGGAGACCATGAAAGATGGGTAACCGTGGAAGGATCTTATGAACTGAGCTGGACCACCAGCTGTGCCCTGCCCTGGAGCAAAGTGATCTCAGCCTCATGGTCTAAGTTCAGCTCCTCAAAAAACAGGTTGTCTCTTATGGATGGGTTAACTGAGCATCCATGGGAAACCCTGAGCATCCCTGAGCCTAAGGGGGAAAAGTGCTTATGGGGATAAGAATGCTTTCAACCTCACCGGGTTCATATTGGTACCGAAACGTCAGGAGTACATACTATGTAACAGATCTTCCTGTCCATAGAATCCAGTTTTGTGGATTTTCAGGGCAAATGAAGTGCTAGGATTTTGAAATTTAAGGTCTTTATGTTTACTGCTTTTTACGATTTCAGGAAATGTACATCAAACTTTATATTGTAAACAGACTAAAATTAATCTCAAATAAATTACGAAGTGTTTGCATAAGTTTAACTTGTTGAATAGGTTCATTTCTAATTATCTACCCATGTATACATATTTAGAAGAATTTTTTTAATGTTTTATTTAGAGACAGAGAGAGAGAGTGAGCAGGGGGGGGGAGGAGAGAGAGCGAGACACAATCCAAAGCAGGCTGCAGGGTCCGAGCTGTCAGTACAGAGCCCGACACGGGGCTGGAACTTACAAACCGCGAGATCATGACATGAGCCGAAGTTGGATGCTTAACCGACTGAGCCACCCAAGTGCCCCATACATATTTAGAAGAATATTAATTAGTGCTTAAGTCAACAAATTTTTTATACATTCTTACGTTGGCCAGTTGTAGGAAAAGGTTGGGTACGCAGACAAGCCGCTGGTCCACACAGCGACAAGAACTGCTGCTACTTAATCCTCAGAAGGGGGCTTGTTGGAGGCCCTGGACCGGACAGCGGCTCATCCCACTGGCCCTGAGGGGTAGGGCTGACAAGCATGCCCTGTGTGGGACCCCGCCACTCCATCAGCCTGGAGGACATTTCCCTTGCTCCACAGAGAGTGGTCCTGAGGGTCGGCTGAGCCCGCAGGTGTAGAGTCTACACCAGTACACACACTGCCCCACCGAAGGGCAGTTCCTCACCCCACCAAGGCCTCCCTTCCTAGAGATGCAGAAGGATCTCTCCTACAGCAAATCTCTTTTCCGGAGGAAGCATCAGGGATGCCAACGCCTGCTTCCCATGACCTACCCGCCAACTCTCAGCCCTCAACTCCCTCATCATCTGAAATCATCTTAAGACTCCCTCCTTGGGCGGGTCCTCAGGCCAGGCTCTGGAGCAGTGCACACCCTCCACACCTCGGACAGCTCCAGCCCAGCTCCCTTCCCCGTCCTCCAGACCCTCACTTCTACAGACCCACGTCATGTCTCCACCCTCAGATATCTCAGCATCAACATGTCCAAACCGAACTCACGATCTCCCCGAAACCTGCCCGCTGGGCTCGCTTCCCCACCTCTGTTCTCTCAGATGATCAGGCAAGGAAGCCCTGACCTGGTCCTTCACTCCCCACTTGTGCTCACAGCTACAGGCGACGCAGCAGGAAACCCCGTCGGCTCTGTTGCCCGACTCTTGCAGAATCTCCTCGCATCTCCCTCCACGGCCACCGCCCGGGCCCAACCTCCACCATGACTGCCCGGGGTGGTTCCTCAGCAGCCCCCCGGCCTGCTCTCCCCTATCCTAACCTATCTCTGGGCGCGCACCTCCCACCCCCGCCCTGGACCCCTGACCCCGGAAGATCCCAGCCGCGCACGCCGCCCCTGCAGGCGACACTCCGCCCCGGCCCCTGGGCCCCCGACCCCGACTCAGGAGGCCCTGCGGGCCCTCCTACGCCCCACCGCAGGGGCGGGACCGGGACCCCGAGCCAGGACGCCCTCTGCTCCCGCCCCGGGGGCCTGACTGCGGGGAGCCGAGCGGGCGGGGAGAGGAGGGGCGGGGCGGGCGGCCGAGGGCCCGGGGGTCGCAGCACCCACCTGCGCCGGCTTCACCGGCGCGGCCTCGGCCTCCGACCAGTGGGAAGAGCGGGGCGGGACGCGGCGGGCGACCGGGCGGGGGCGAGGGCGCCTCGCAGCCGCCTCAGCGATGAGGACAGCGACTCTCTCCGCGCTCTCCCACTCCGTCACCTTTGCGCCAACCAACCGCCCGAGAAGCCCTGAACCCGTGAAACCGAGAGCAACTAAAACGACCCGGAGAGTGGACGCCGGAAGTCTCGCCCCCCACCCAGTGCGCACGCATGCCAACGTCACCCTCTCGTGTCTTCATTGGCTCAGCCGCCGCCGACACGCACCGCAGACTTATGGGTAATGTGGTTATCCGCCGCCACCACCAACTCCCCCCGCGCAGACTAACGCCCTCCTCCCTGCTAGCGGACGAAGTGCCCGGAGGCTAGTGGGGGGCGCTGGGAAATGGAGTTCCGCTGCTCCCCGGGGCGGGGGGGGGGAGGGGGGGGTGTCTTCGCCTGCTTTTAAAGGGGAGGGACCCAGATTTCTCAGCGCACAGTCCAGCAGTCACAGAAAGGTTAGGGACCTGTTACTTCATATGCTACGATGCAAGGGAGGTTCCCAAAAGCTACAATGCAAGGGGACACACCACATCAGGACAACGGGTCCACTCAGCGCTGCCAACTACCTCGTCGCTTTTCAAATACAGGCTGAATCTCTGGAGTCTGTTTTAATGAGCCTTGTATTTGTCCCAGGACAAGAAAGAAAAGGCTTCGGACAGAGCCATGGAGGGGAAGGTGGGGGCAGCGCCCAGGTGGGGAGAAAGGGCCAAGCTCTGCCTCGGTTTCCTGGAAAAACCTCTTTCCTGCCTGTGCAGTCGGTCACTGGTTGTGTTTGAACCCAGTGAGTAACACAGTTCTTCAAATACTACTGCTTCTGAGACATTTTTCAATTTCAGATTAAGAATCTGAAATCTGGAAAGAATAGTAACTTAACACACGCCATCTTCTGCCAGGACGGTGTGGCCCCTTCTGTAAGTCGAGGCACCCGTAAGAAAGGAGCAGCCTGTCCTACAAAGGTGACGGATCCACTCTCCTGTCCTTGCTGGGAAGTGATTCTCATTTCACCTGAAATTCTACTACTGGTGTCCTTACAGGACGTCGAAATCATCTGTGAAAAACACTTGTGAAACGGAAATTACTGAAAGGTATTAATAATGATCAGTTATTCAAAGAGAGTAGCAGAAATACAGCTGGAGAGACATAACTTGTTCACATTAAAAAAAAAAAAAAAAAAAAAAAAGGAAAATTGAGATCTTAAGGAAGTTTGCCAGAACGTGAAATCTGAAAAGCCAGAGAATGAAACTACGCTTATGGCTCTGCTTGAATCTGGCCACACTCAGGTTTTTGTCTTTTTTATACTTGAAAACGAGGCTATTAACTGCTTGGAGAGAGAGAGAGAGACACTATTTTGAAAGGCTTGCCTAGATGGTGAAAATGAACAGGGAAACTGTGCTGTGGGGGGTGTATTTACGTATCTGAGATGCACAGTATGCACCCACTGGGTTTCAGGCTCTCCAGTAGGTGCACGGGACACATCGGGGAGAGAGCTGCCAGCCGCTCTCTGTATCCCGACTGTTCTGTTTTTCTCCATTTGTCCCTTTAGCGTTCATCTGAAGGCCAAACTAACAAAGGTGTGTACTCCTCTCTTCCTAGTCAGTTTTACAGGCTTGCAGAGCTCCTATTACAAACAGCTCAAGAACCAGCCCTAATGTGTGTTTCTGCTTCCTGCCTGACAAAGCATGTCCCCACCTGGGGACTCCCTGACACATCAGTCATAAAGGCATAATCTCAGTGCCCCCTCCCGCCCTGTCCTTCCTGCAGGTGACATGGTTTTGTGCAGACCTCCGAGGTGTGCCAGGCCTCTTATTTCTGGGTATGTAGAGTGTAGCTAAGCTACTTCCTGGTGTCACTGTCTCAGCATCCATTTTGTTCGGCCAAGCGGCCTGCAGGGGACTTTACACTGACATCCACTTCCTCATGGAAGTACATGCCCTAGATTACAGCCTGAAGAGTCACAAGCAAATGTAAGTTCCTGACAGGACTTCCCAAAGGCCCTTGTAATGACCCCACCATTCAGCACCCTGTGCGGTACTTAATAAATGTTAATCTACCAGTCACAACACAGGAGACTGTTGAGTAGCACAACTTGCCTTCTCGTGTCGACCTCTCCACGTTGCACTCAGTCACCTTTATAAATAAAGGTGCATGGCATCGACCTCTCCACGTTGCACTCAGTCAGTCACCTTTATAAATAAAGACCCTGGCGCAATTCAAAGACATGTCCTGTGTTTAATGATTTGGTCTTGATTCCTATACTGATTTTGTCAGGACACCCTAAATATCCTGTATTCAGGTTTTTACAATACGTTACTAAAAAAGTCAGTAGTTAGGAACTTGATTAGTTACTAGCACCTTCTGTAATTTTTGCTCAAACTTCCCACTTAAGAGCAACCAGAGAAAGTCAAATATGTACACTTAACAAATCACACAGGATCCCCACTTCTACTTACCCCACCCCCACCCTGCCACTGCACCCTCACACCAGCATCCTACAACCAGGGCACTCCTGAAACCTTACCTTTTTTCCATTACAGAGCATTCCCCCTCTTCTGTGTGCCTCTAACTTTCTCCCAAAAGCAGGAGATGGTAAACACACAGGTATTATTTATAAAGATTAGAACAAAAGTCACTGGAATAGAAAAAAGAAAAACACTAGAGGGGCACCTGGGTGGCTCAGTCAGTTAAGCGTCCGACTTCGGCTCAGGTCATGATCTCACGGTTTGTGAGTTGGAGCCCCGGGTTGGGCTCTGTGCTGACGGCTCAGAGCCTGGAGCCTGCTTTGGATACTGTGTCTCCCTCTCTCTCTACCCGTCTCCTACTCCCACTCTGTCTCTCTCTCTCTCAAAAATAAACACTTAAAAAAAAAAACACTATAAAAATTGATGAAAATAAAAAGCTGGTTCTTCCAAAAAATTATTGAAATTGATAACTTTAGGTAGGTCAAGAACATAAGAGCAACTAAGAAAACCAGGTATGAAGGGGAAATATGATTACTGACCCTGCAGAGATTAAGAGCATCATAAGGAAATATCATGGGCAACTTTACCCATCAAATTTAAACAATTTACAGGAAATGTACAAATTCCTTAAAAGATGATTAAATATGACATGAGGAAAATCTAAAGAGAACTACACAAAGTAATAGTAATTGAAAATCTTCCCACAAGGAAATCCCAAGCCCAGATGCCTTCAGTAGGGAATTCTATCATTTAAAACAAGAAATGCCACTAGTCTTCACAAATCCTTCCAGAAAATAAAGAAGAAACATTTCCCAACTGGTTCTATGAGGTTAAGATTCTTTTGATCTCAAAGTGAGATAGAGACAACACAAGAAAACTACAGACCAATTAACCCTTATCTATAAAGATATCAGATACATGAAAATTATCAGAAAAGGGCATCTGGGTGGCTCAGTAGGTTAAGCATCTGACTCTTGATTTCGGCTCAGGTCATGCTCTCACAGTCATGAGATTAGGCCCTGCACTAGACTCCATGCTGGGCTTGGAGACTGCTTGGGATTCTCTCCCTCTCTCTCTAATCCTTCTCTGCTCATACATTCTCTTTCTCTCTCAAAATAAATAAACATTAAAAAATGTATGAAAATTGGCGCCTGGGTGGCGCAGTCGGTTAAGCGTCCGACTTCAGCCAGGTCACGATCTCGCGGTCCGTGAGTTCGAGCCCCGCGTCAGGCTCTGGGCTGTTGGCTCGGAGCCTGGAGCCTGTTTCCGATTCTGTGTCTCCCTCTCTCTCTGCCCCTCCCCCGTTCATGCTCTGTCTCTCTCTGTCCCAAAAATAAATAAACATTTAAAAAAAAAAATGTATGAAAATTATCAGAAAATCTGATTTTGCTGCATATCTTGAGAATAATACATTATGAGCAAGTGGGATTTGTCTGGGGAATGCAAGATGGGTTGATTTAACATCTGAAAATTAAAATTAACCAATGGAATACACCATATGAAGAGAATAAGAGACAAAAAAAAAAAAAAACCCACCACATACATGATCATCTCAACAGATGCAAAAATTGAAACTCAGAGCCCAGAAATAGGTCAACACAAATACCATCCACCTATCTCTGACAAAGAAGCAAGGACAACTCCATGGAGAAAGGATAATCTTTTCAAAGTGTGGTGCTAGAAGTGAAAAGCCATAAGTAAAAACAATGAATCCATATACAGAACTTTCACTTTTCACAAAATTTCACTCAAAATGGGTTATAGATCTAAGTTTAAAATACAAAACTTTCTGACCCCTAGAAGATACCATAGGAGAAAACACGTGACCTTATGCTTGGTGGTAAATTTTGAGATATGACACCAAAATCACAATTTATTAAGAAAAATGGGATAAGCTGCAGTTGATTAAAAAAATGTCTTCATGGGGCGCCTGGGTGGCTCAGTTGGTTGAACATCCAACTCTTGATTTCGGCTGAGGTCGCGATCCCAGGGTCATCAGATGGACCTCAATGGAGCCTGCCTTCAGGCTCCGTACTGTGTGTGGAGCCAGTTTAAGATTCTCTCTCCCTCTACCCTACCCTGCTAGTGCGCTCCCTCTCTCTCCCTCCCTCTCAAAAAAAAAAGACTTCTCCATAAAAGACAAAGTTAGGGGAATATGAAAAAATGCTCAACATTTGTCATTAGAAAAATGAGATGGGGCGCCTGGGTGGCTCAGTCAGTTGAGCGTCCGACTTCGGCTCAGGTCGTGATCTCACAGTTCATGAGTATGAGCCCCGCATCGGGCTCTGTGCTGACAGTTCAGAGCCTGGCGCCTGCTTCTGAGTCCGTGTATCCCTCTCTCTCTGCCTCATCCCCACTTATGCTCTATCTCTATCTTAAAATAAAATAAAAACATTAAAAAAAAGAAAAAGAAAAATGAGATAAAAAACAACAAAATCTTAAAAATTACATTCCATTATGTATCTACTTGAATGGCTAAAATCGAAAATAATGACATCATCAATGCCTGGAAACAAAGACTCTTATTCTTGCTTGTGGAAAATAGTAATAGCACAGCACTTCCGGAGTGAAGCTTGGCAGTTTCTCATAAACCTAATATACTGTGACCACGGAATGCGGGAATCATGCTTCTTGGCATGTACACAAACGAGCTGAGAAGTTACGTTCACACAATACCGCCACTTGGATGTACAGCATGTTTATGCATAAATGCCCAAACCTGTAATCAAGATGTCTTTACAGAGGAAAATGAATAAACAAATTTTGGTACATTCATACAAGCAAGATTATTCAGTGATTAAAGAAAATATGCTATCAATTTGAAAATACACAGAGGAAACTTAAATGCATAATACTAAATGAAAGAAGCCAACTGGAAAGGCTACGTGGAGCAGATGATTCCAACTGTAGGACATTCCAGAAAAGGCAAAACTGTGGATAATAAAAAAGATCAGTGGTTACAGAGGAAACAGACAACCCAGGATGGGAACAAATATTTGAAACCTATATATCCATCTGCTGCAGGGTTAGTCTCCAAAATCTGTAAAACTCCTACAACTCAATGATAAAAAGCTAACAACTGGATTAAAAAAAATTTTTTTTTAATATTCATTTATTTTTGAGAGAGACAGAGTGCAAGCAGGGGAGGGGCAGAGAGAGAGGGAGACACAGAATCCGAAGCAGGCTCCAGGCTCTGAACTGTCAGCACAGAGCTCCACGCAGGGCTCGAACCCATGAAGAAGATCATGACCTGAGCCTAAGTCGGAGGCTTAACCAACTGAGCCACCCAGCGCCCCTAATAACTGGATTTTTTCAATGGGCAAAGGACTTGAACACACATTTCTCCAAAGACATACAAATGGTCAACAGGTATATGAGAAAATGCTCGTCACCACTGATCATCGAGTAAATGCAAATCAAAACCGCAATGAGCTATCGCCTCACATGTGACAGGACAACTATTAGCAACAAAGCAAAACACAGTCTTGCCAATGACGTGGGAAAGCGGAACCCTTGTACACTGTCGGTGGGACCACAAAGTGATCCAGCTGCTATGGAGCACATGATGGATGTTCCTCAGAAAAACTAAAAACAGAGTTACCATAGTGGGTATCAAAGTCATAATAATAATACGAATAACAATAATAAAAGTAATAAATCCGAAGACTTGGAGAAACTGGAATCCTGCGCACTCTTGGTGGGCATATGAAATGGGTACAGAAATATGTAACAGTTCTGCAAAATATTTACACCAAACCAGCACTTTCACTTCTGAGTATTTACCTGTAAAGAACGGAAGAGTCTCAAACGGTCTCAAAGGGACCTTGGTACACTCACGCTCATAATATTATACGTAACAGTCAATCACTGCGGTAAGTCCTTTTCCAGTGTGAACTCTTCGATGCCCAGGAGCGTGGAGCTGCATCTCAAGAACTTCCCAGGATGGCTAAACTCCAAAGGACTTTCTTTGTTCAGTGTGAATTCCCCAGGGTCTAGTGAATGTGAACACCCAAGGAATCTCCAACATGCCTAAGGCCATTCCCCGGTGTGAACTCACACACACTGAGGTTAGAGCTATACTTAAAAGCATTCCCACATTTGGGGCACTCAGAAGGCCTTTTTCCAGGGAAACTCTCCTGTTTAATGAGATTGGCATACACCCATGGAATTTTCCACCTAAGGCCTTTATCCAGTTTGATTTCCTCAAATAAGTTTATGTTTGAGGAAGAAGGCGTTCCTATAGTCACTGCACTCATACAGCCATTCCCCAGTGTGGGTTTTCTCACAATCAACAAATATACATTTGTAGCTGAAGCTTTTCCCACATTCACATTTCTAAGAATTTTGTCCACTTTTTTTTTTTTTAAATAGGCTCCATGCCTAAGGTGGGGATTGAAGTCCCAACCCTGAGATCAAGAGCTGAATGCTTGGGGGGGCGCCTGGGTGGTTCAATCAGTTAAGTGTCTGATTTCAGCTCAGGTCACGATCTCATGGTTCATGGGTTCAAGCCCAGCGTTGGGCTCTGTGCTGACAGCTCAGAGCCTGGAGCCTGCTTCGGATTCTGCGTCTCCCTCTCTCTCTCTCAAGAATAAATAAACATTAAAAAAAAAAATTTTTTTTTATACTTGTATGCTCAGGGCACCTGGGTGGCTCAGTCACTTAAGCGTCCGAGTCTTGATTTCAGCTCATGATCTCATGGTTCGTGGGTTCAAGCCCCACTTCAGGCTCTGCACTGACAGTTCAGAGCCTGCTTTGGGTTTTCTCTCTCTCCCTCTCTCTCCGCCCCTCCCATGCTCTCTCTCTCTCTCTCTCAAAATAAATACATAAACTTAAAAAAAAAAAAAAGAGTTACATGCTCTGGGGCGCCTGGGTGGCTCAGTCGGTATTTGACTATTGATTTCCCTCATGGTTCATGGGATCAAGCCCCGTGTCAGGCCCTGTGCTAACAGTGTGGAGCCTGCTTGGGATTCTCCCTCCCTCCCTCTCTCTCTGCCCTTCCCAGGCTCAATCGCACACATGCTCGTGAGCACACGCTCTCTCTCAAAATAAACTTAAAAAGAAAAAAAAAAAAAAAAAGAGTTGCATGCCTTACTGACTGAGCCAACCCGGTGCCCCAATTTTGTTCACTTCTAAAGTTCTCTGCACCCACCGAGTCCCTGTGTTGTTCCCACTCATTATGAAGGGCCTGCTCTTGGAGCCCACCTGGGCTGCCTATAAATCCCTTCACATTTTCAATGCAGATACAGATTCTGTCATGTAACCTCTACAGTTCTTCACAAATGAAGGCCTCCCCTCATCACTCCTGGAAAGTTCCGCTCTAATCTGATGCTTTTGGTGCTGGCAACACTCTCCCCCACAGGCGTACAGGCCTTGCTCGGGGTGTATACCATCCTGTTCAGCCAAGCGCAAAAGGTCTTTCAAGAGCGAGCTACACGTCTCACAGGGCTGGGCCTCCTGGACGGACGGGCCTGGCTTTGGAGTCCTGACCTGTGATGCTCCTACAGAAACACTGTGCCCTGAAGGGGCCTCCTCATCCCGGGCTCCATGCCAGCAACCTGTAAACAGAGAAATGCTGGTCAACCGCACGCTGACCTTGTTGGGACGAGGCAGCCTCCTCGGGAATGTGTGTCGGACACGCCCACAGATGAGGCCAGGGGACTGCTCACGGGCCAGGGGGACTTGAGACAGTGAGGCCTTCTGTGCAGAGCTCACCCTGGCCAGCGCCCATGACGGGACAGCCCTGACTCTGGGCAAGGACACCAGGGAGAGGTGAGTGCAGGGAGGAGAGGCGGACTCCCTAACTCTCCCTCTGCAAATGACTTTCAACAAGGCCATGGCTGCCGGTGACTGGTGAGCCCTGGGTAGAAGACTGTGTCCACACCCAGAAATGTTCAAGGACCATTTAAGGGTATGTGCAGACTTGCAGGCGATCTTAAGCATAGTTGAAGTCTTGGAGAGCCCTTCAAGGAGGCAACAGAAGGGAATGCGTGACAGGTGAAGGACACAGAAAGGAGCACATGGGGGACACCAAGAGCTGGAAGTCAGAGTAGAAATAACAATGCGGAAGAAAGGGTGCACATGAGGTGTGGACACTGACCCTGGATCAAAAGTGGGGGACACCAGACAGTTTCCCAATGTGATTTGAATCCAGCTTCAACATATACCCTCACAGCTCTGATGCACTAGGCCCACGTCTGGCTGAGCATGTCCTGTCCAGCCCTCAGGCACACAGGGCCATCCCTCTTACTGAAGGTGACCAGCTACGTGCGACCCGGCAGAGATCAGAGCTCGGGGAAAGATGGCGCATGCCCACAACAACCCAACCCATGCCTTCCTACATTCCAGAATTACCAGAGCTTCAGAAGAGGGTCCTGCAAAATCAAGCCAGGGGTCTGCACAAGTAATGACCGTATTTGTGGCTGAGATTCCTGGCACGTGGAGGCCCCCAGAATCATAAAGAGAGGGGATGACCTCGGGCACAGAAGTTGCACTCATCTCGAGAGAGTAACAAGACAAGGGACAGGAGAGGCCACGGCAGTGTCCCTGACAGACTTTATGATTTCTGACTCCTAAGCCATACTTTTTGAGACTTCAGGGCAGTGGAGAACGGGGCGCGTGGGGAAAGGTGGTACAGGGCTCACAGCCCAGCCGTGCACCCACAACAAACGTGCCAGGAAAGGAAACAGCACCCAGAGCCTTGACAAGATAAGCCCCGATGAGCCCTGGAGGGAGAGGGGGACAGAGCAACGCCCAGCTCAGGAGCACATCTGAGGGCCTTACCTAGTCATGCGCGAAGTGCAAAGCTCTCCAGCATCACACAGCAGTACAGGCATCAGAGTCTCATCGAGGAGGCCCCACTCCCCCTGGGAGAAACCTCCGGCAGAGACCACACAGCCCTCGGCAATCGCGCCAGTTCAGTCCATGCAACCTCTGCGTCTAGGGTCTTCAGTCCTCCCCCCTCCGTCCCAAAGCGGAAGAGGTGCCGGGCCGGCTGGCACTGGGCCCGCTCACTCCCCCCCACTGTGTCCGGCACAAAGTAAACAGGTGGAAAGGGAACAGGAAAGCAACTGCTAAGCTCTGGGCCAAGCACGGGGGAGCCCCACCCCTTGGGGGTCTCGCAGATCTGGCCTCGCAGACAGCCAAAGTCCGAGTCATCTGTCTGCCATAAATGACCAGCACAGGACCTAGAGCCAACCACTCACACTCCTCCTAGGCTGCTCGTCACTGTATGGACTGTACCTCCTGCACGTCTCCCGTCCCTCCCCTGATGTACCTATTCCCACCCGCTCTGGTTCGCGCTCCGTGCATTTCCATGCTATGGTTAAGAGGCCACTCGGCACGTGACATCCAGACAGTGCACGACAAACGCACTCAGCAGTTTTCTTCCCCAGATCACCAGTCTCCTAGGACCAGAAAGCACCTGGCCCTGCTCCTTGCTTCACCCTTACCCTTCAAGGTCTACATGAGGACCACAGACCCTCAGCCTCTCATCCTTCTGTGCCACAAACGCTGTCCATTCTCTCCACTCAGAGCCCAGCTATGCGGAGACCTTCACCTCGATCGTTTCAACATTCTGGATTCTGTGCCAGGACACCCCTCCGAATCCTACCCCATCTGTTCTCAGACAGGAAGCGATCCATATACTCCAGCACCGAATCTAGACCCTGAGTCTGGTGAAACCACAGGCCTTCCAGACCCAGGGAAGCAGAACAGTAGGGGCAGAGTCTCAGGAGAACGGGAGTGGCGCTGGGAAGTGGGGTTCCTGGGCTCCAAACTAGGAGGGGCTGTGATGGGTCCAAAAGGAGCCCTACCAGACTTCCTTGAGGAGCAGTCTAGGATGTCACAGAAATGTTCACAGGGGCGCCTGGGGGACTCAGTCAGTTAAGTGTCCGACTTCAGCTCAGGTCATGATCTTGTGGTGAGTTCGAGCTCCTGTGCTGACAGCTCAGAGCCTGGAGCCTGCTTCAGATTCTGTGTCTCCCTCTCTCTTTGCCCCACCCCTGCTCATGCTCTGTGTGTGTGTGTCTCTCTTCAAAATAAATAAACATTAAAAAAAATTAAAGAAATGTTTACAAACCCATTCTTTCAAAATGTGTGAATCACAGCAAATTTCTAAAGGACACACCAATCATACATCATGGTGCCAACTAGGGACCATGAAGGCTGGGACACCCCTCACATACCTCTGCAGGTGCCAGAAGCATTCCTGCCGATGCCACGGGGCCCTAGGAGAGGGAGGCCAAGAGTAAGAGGTAAACAGGACAGGATTCTACAGCCTGGGTTACACTGCAGCCTCTGCCCTGCCCTGGAGCAAGCTGACCTGAGCCAGAGGGTCTAAGTGCAGCTCCCGGTAGCTAAAAGCTGTCTCTTACCTGCTCTGTGAATCTGAGGAAGAACTGAACCTCCTTAAATCTCAACGCCTTATCTGTAAGACGTAGATAAGAAAAGGGCTGATGTTGGTATCAAATATAAGTAATACATGCTATGTATGAACTGTATGCGCCACATGATAAAGTTCCGGACGCGTGTCCAATACAAATGAGGAAGCATCGGGGCGCCTGGGTGGTGCAGTCGGTTAAGCGTCCGACTTCAGCCAGGTCACGATCTCGCGGTCCGTGAGTTCGAGCCCCGCGTCAGGCTCTGGGCTGATGGCTCAGAGCCTGGAGCCTGTTTCCGATTCTGTGTCTCCCTCTCTCTCTGCCCCTCCCCCGTTCATGCTCTGTCTCTCTCTGTCCCAAAAATAAATAAACGTTGAAAAAAAAATTAACAAAAAAAAAACAACAAATGAGGAAGCAGGGTTTGAAACGTTTTTAAAAATATTTTTTAGGGACACCTGGGTGGCTCAGTCGGTTAAGCACTGGACTTCAGCTCAGGTCATGATCTCACGGTTTGTGGGTTCTAGTCCCACGTCGGGCTCCATGCTGACAGATCAGAGCCTGGAGCCTGCTTCAGATTCTGTGTCTCCCTCTCTCTCTGCCCCTCCCCTGCTCACACTCTCTCTCTCTCAAAAATAAACATTAAAAAAAATTTTTTTTTACTTTAAATGTATTTTAAATGTTCATTTATTTTTTGAGAGAGAGAGAGAGAGAGAGAGAGAGAGAGAGAGAGAGAGAGAGAGAGAGAATGAATATGAATCCCAAGCAGGCTCCTCACTGTTAGCGCAGAGCCTGACACGGGGCTCAAACGCATGAACCAGGAGCTCGTGACCTGAGCAGATATCAAGAGTCAGACGCTTAATGGATTGAGCCACCCAGGTGCCCCGGGTTTGAAACTGTAAATGCTCCTACTTTTAAAGGTTTCAAGAGGACGCCACATATAGTTTTCCACTGTAAGCAAATACACATAAACGAACATTTCAGCCAATCATAAACGGTTTGCACATCCAAATATGGATATGAATACGTTTCTAAGCGGCCCTCTATGGACATCTTACGGGGGGATACTGGTTACCTGGTGTCTAAATCAATAGCTATTTCATACCTACTTACGTGAATGAGTTGTCTGGAGGAGCTAAGCAGGCACGTAAGCCACCTGCCTGCTCCCTAATCCTCTCAGGGATGAACTTGACGGGGGGGTCCTCGACTATAGCAGTGGACCATTCCTCTTGCCTGGACAGGCGAGGGCGGCCCGGCAGGGGCAGGGCCCGCCCCAGGCCCCAGCTCCGCTAACCTAGCTTTCATTCCACAGGAAGTGACCCGGAGAGTATGGTGACCTGCAGGGCAGAGTCTACACAAGCTCACACTTTTGTGTCTACACACACAACTTCTGAACCACCCCACCTACTACAGACACAGTCCAGAATTCCTCCTAGGGCAAATCCGCTCCCTCGTGAAGAACGCATGGAGGCCCAACTCCTTCGTCTCATCCAGTGTCAGCCCCTCCCTCCTTCCCCAGAGCCCTTCGGAACCCTAACACTCACCCTCCTCATCCGGATACCCAGCACCACGAGGACGCCGCCGGAAGTCCCGCCCCAGGCAGTGCGCACGCGCACAAGCGTGTCCGCATTCATTGGCTCACTTGGTCGCCACCGCGCGGCGCCTTCTGGGTAGTGTAGTTTGGGAGCCCGTGGAGCGCGCTGCCTCAGAATGAAGGTCCTCCCAGACTTTGGGGATGAAGAGCCAGAACGTGAGCGGCGCCGGGAAATGGAGCTCCGGGGCTGTAAACTGGGAACGGCGGCAATGGGGCTGTAAGGAGCCCTACCGGATGTCCTTGGGATGCAGTCTAGGACGTCACAGATATGTTTACAAACCCATTCTTTCCAATTGTGTGAATCGGAGCAAATTTCCAAAGGGTATACATACAGTGGACACCGTATACCATCGTGTCACTTGGCGTCCGCTCGTCCTGGTCAGTTCTCTTGTCAATACACGTAGACTGAAACTTTGGAGTCATGTTTATGGCCTTCAGTAGGTGTGGTCAGGGACAATAAGAAAACACCCCAGACATGGTCATGACAGGAAAGTGAGAAGAGAGATATCAGGAGAGGCACTGGTTAGAAAGGGTGACGCTGTACCTCCTTTCCACTGAAAACATCTTTCCTACCTGTATATCAGTGATTGTGTTCCAAGATAGTAAGAAACATTATTATTCATATAATACTTATTACTCCGTATGTGGAATATGTTTCTCTCCTTTTAAAGTCTGAAGCTAGGGGCGCCTGGGTGGCTCAGTCCGGTTGTGTCTGACTTAGGTTCAGGTCATGATCTCGCATTCTTTGAGTTCCAGCCCCGCGGCAGGCTCCGACCCTGGAGCCTGCTTCAGATTCTGTCTGTCTGTCTGTCTGTCTGTCTCTCTCTCTCTCTGCCCTTCCCCTGCTCATGCTCTGTCTCTGTCCCAAGAATAAACATTAAAAAATAATAATAAAGTCTAAAACTTATCTGAAGAGAAAAGCGACTTATCATACTACATTTCTTGCCAGGACAGGGTGTTCTATTCTAATAGTCCAACCATATGGCAAAGGGAGCAACTTATTACCGTTGTAAAGGTTTAGGAATCCATGATCCTTTATCCCTGTTGCTAAGAGATTTATCATATCCGATGTAATTGCTGCCCCAGTATCAGCAATGGGAGTCGAGATGATCTCTGCAAAACACCTGTGATATAGTAGTTACTGAAAGCTATTAATAATGATTACTTTTCAAAGAAATCTAGTATAAATAGTTATAGAGAAAATGATCTGTGACAGGTGAAAAAATGTTAGGATCTCAGTGAAGATTGAGCCAGAGGCAGTGAAGTTGGAGAAGTCAGAGAATGAAGCTGAACCCACAGCTGTGCTGAAACCTGGACCACACTCAGGGTTTGATCTCCAAAATGCGGCTCTTTTTGAAATTTGAAAACATGAACAGCTTGGTAGTAGAAATAATTACGGTTTCTGGAAATATAAAAATGAATAGGGAAGCTGTATTGTCATGTGCTGCTCTAACAAATATTCAGTAATCACCATTTGGGTTTTAGACACAAGAGCAGATACATAGGACGTGGGGAATAGGGTTGCTCTGTGTATGCTGTGCATGTCCTGTATTAAATGACTTTGTTCTGGGTCCTGTATTTATCTTGTAAAGAGATCATAAATCCTATATTTGGGTTGTTGTTTTGTTTTTTTTTTTAATACAAGAAGTGGCATTTAGAGCTATGTCTCTCCTACTCTACTTAGCAATGAAAACACAAAATGACAGCACTTGTTGAAAATCAACCCCCCCACAAATAAAGGACACCAGTCTTATGGTTCTTTATATATTTTGGATATTAACTCGTGTGTGTGTGTGTGTGTGTGTGTGTGTGTGTGTGTATGGCAAATATTTTCTCTCAGTCCATAGGTTGCCTTTTTGTTTCCTTTGTTGTGCAGAAACTTTTTAGTTTAATGTAGTCCCACTTATTTTTGCTTTTGTTTCCTGTGTTATATATATATATATATATATATATATATATATATATATATAAAATATATATATATTTCTAATACCAATGTCATGGAGCTTTCTCTTTATGTTTTCTTATAACTTTACTGTTTCAGATCTTCTGTTTAAGTCTTTAATTCATTTTGAATTGATTCTGGATATGGTGTAAGATATGGGTCCAATTTAATTTTTTCATGTGGATATCCAATTTTTCCAACATCATTTAATAAAGAGTCTATCCTTTCCCCCACTGGATATTCTTGGTGCCTGTCAAAAATCAGTTGACTTCATTTGTGTGGGTTTACTTCTAGACTCTCTCCTCTGTTTCACTGGTCTATGCGTCTGTTTTTATGCCAGTGCTTTATTGGTTTGATTAGTATAACTTTGTAGTGTAGTAGAAGGCAGGAAGTTTATAGCCTGTAGCTTTGTTCTCCTTTCTCAAATTGAGGTAAGTGTCTTTTGTGGTTCCATCAAAATTTTAGGATTTTTAAAAAAATTTCTGTGAAGAGTGTCATTGGAATTTTGATAGGGATTGCATTCAATCTGTAGATTACTCTGGGTAGAATGGACATTTTAACAAATTGATTCTTCCAATCAACAAACATGGGATATCTTTCCATATATTTGTGCCTGTGGCTTCTTTCATCAATATTTTATAGTTTTCAGTGTTCAGATCTTTCACCTCTTTTGTTAAATTTATTCTGAAATATTTTATTCTTTGTGTTGCTATTGTGAAGGGGATTGTTTTAATATCTTTTCTAGATAATTTATTGTTAGAGTTAAAAATGCAGATTTTGTATGTTGATTTTGTATTCCTAAACTTTACTGAATTCATTTATTAGTTTTTACAGTTTGTTTTGGTACAGCCTTTCAAGTTTTCTACATTTAAGATCAGTTCATCTGCAAACAGAGACATTATTCCTTCCTTTCCATTTTGGATGCCTTTCAATTATTTTTCTTGCCTAATTGCTCTGGTTAGGACTTGCAGTACAATGCTAAATAAAAGTAGAGAGTGTCTTGTTTGTAATCTTAAAGGAAAAGCTTTTGGCTTTTCAACATGGAGTATGATGTTACCTATGTGTTTTTAGTATATGTCTTTTTTTTTATATTAAGGTAAATTTCTTATCTACTTAATTTGTCACAAATTTTTATCATGAAAGGATGAAGTTTGTCAAAAGCTCTTTCTGCATTGAGATGAGCCTATGATTTTTATCCTTTGTTAATGTGGAGTATTACATTTACTGCTTTATAGAAGTTGAGGCATCCTTGTACCCCAGGGATAAATCCAATTTAATCATAATGTATAATTCTTTTAAGGTGCTGCTGAATTTGGTTTGCTAGCATTTTGTTGAGGAGTTCTGCATTTATATTCATTAGTCTCCAAATATTTAAAGTTAAGAGTAACTTCTGCCTGAGTTGTTGAATTGCTATATTGTCCCCCTGAAACTAACACTGTATGTTAACTACACTGGAATTTTAAAAAAATGTTTTAATTGAACAGAGAGGGGCACCTGGGTGGCTCAGTCAGTTAAGCGTCCAACTTCGACTCAGGTTATGATCTCATGGTTCTTGAGTTTGAACCCCGCATTGGGCTTTGTGCTGACAGTTCAGAGCCTGGAGCCTGCTTCAGATTCTGTGTTTCCTTCTCTCTCTGACCCTCTGCTGCTCATACTCTGTCTCTCAAAAATAAACATTAAAAAAATTTTAATTGAACAGAGAAAGTTCTGCCTGGAAGTAGAAGATGGAAGTGAATGTTGTTACCAAAAGTGTTGGTTTGTGAGGGATTTATTCTTGCCAGCTTCAACCGTACTCAAGGGGCAAAAATTAAGGCCTGAACTCAATCTTATCCTCAGCATATGACTGGACAGATATTCCCCCAGTGGATCATAGAGGAAGGATTTTAGGAACCAAAAAAGTAAATCCATTATAAATCCATTATAAAATTTACGATATAAACCACTTAAAAGTATTTTTTAGAATTGATTAAAAGTTATAAGGTATGCATATAAATTTTATTCAAAAATAAAAAGGACAACAGTAGAGTCATAGAAGTTAATGAGGATTTCAACTCGAAATAACTATAGGGGCACCTGGGTGACTTAGTCTGTTAAGTGTCCAACTCTTGATTTCGTTTGACTCAGGTCATGATCTCACGTTTTGTGAGATTGGGTCCCATGTCTGGCTCTGCACTGACAGTGTGGAGCCTGCTTGGGATTCTCTCTCCCTCTCTCTCTCTCTGCCCCTCCCCCGCTTGCAATCTCTCTCATATTGGAAATCAGTTTGGGGCGCCTGGGTGGCTCGTCGGTTGAGCGTCCGACTTTGGCTCAGGTCATGATCTCACGGTCCGTGAGTTCGAGCCCCGTGTCAGGCTCTGTGCTGACAGCTCAGAGCCTGGAGCCTGCTTCCGATTCTGTGTCTCCCTCTCTCTCTGGCCCTCCCCTGCTCATGTTCTGTCTCTCTCTGTCGCAAAAATAAATAAAAACATTAAAAAAAAAAATTAAAAAAAAAAAAAAAAGGAAATCAGTTTGGCCAATTCGTAAAAAGTTAAACATTCATCAATGATCAACACTCCACTCTCAGGTATTTACTTATATATGAATGTTCCCAGTTCTTTTGGTAATTGGAATCACTGGAAGCAACCTACATGTCCATTAATAGATAAACACACTGTGGCACATACGCCCAATGGACTATGACTCAGCAATAAAGAGGAATGAATGCAATAGGGATAAATCTCTAAACAGCCACACAAGGATATACTTTGGGATTCCTTTTATGTAAAAATGTAAGGAAAAGCAGTCACATAACAGTATACTGCAGGATTCCAAGAACATAAAAATTAAAGAAATGCAAATTAGTTTATAATGACATAAATCAAATTAACAGATTCTCCCACATTCATTGCACTCATAAGGCATTTCTCCATTGTTGGAAATCTGCCAATGTTTAACAAGGCCAGAGATGTAGGTAGAGATGTCCGCACATTCGCAGTTCTCATAAGGACTCACATCAGTGTGAACTCTCTGTTGTGTAATGAGACTGGAGTTGTAACACAAAAATTTCCCACATTAGCTGCACTAATAAGGCCTTTCTCTGCTGTGATTTGTCTGACGTCTAATGAGTTTGGAGTTGCAACTAAAGGATTTCCTACGTTGCTGCACGCATCAGGCCTTTCTCTAGTGTGAGTTCTCTGGTGTCTAAGGAGTGTGAAGCGGTACCTAAAGAACTTCCCACATTTACCACACTCATAAGGCCTCTCTCCAGTGTGGACTCTCTGATGAATAATGAGCGAGGAGCTGTCCATAAAGAATTTGCCACATTCTCTGCACTCATAAGCCCTTATTCCAGTGTGGATTTTCTGGTGCTCAACAAGTTTATGTTTGCGGCTGAAAGCTTTCCCACATTCGCTGCACTTATAAGGTCGCTCTCCGGTGTGGATTTTCTGGTGTTCAACAACTTTGTCTTTGCGGCTGAAGGCTTTCCCACATTCTCTGCATTCATAAGGCTTTTCACCGCTGTGGATTTTCTGATGCTCAACAAGTTTATGTTTGCGGGTAAAGGCTTTCCCACATTCAAGGCACTCATATGGCCTCTCTCCAGTGTGAACTCTCTGATGTCTAATGAGCGTAGAGCGATTCCTAAAAAATTTTCCACATTCACTGCAACCATAAGGCCTTTCTCCTGTGTGGATTTTCTGGTGACCAACAAGTTGGGACAGTCTAAGGAAAGCCTTCCCACACTGGCTGCACTCAAAAGGCCTCGGCCTGGCGTGAATACCCTGGTGGTCACCAAGGCCAGGTATCCGTGTAAGACATCCTCCACATTTTGGGTTCTCATAAAACTGACCTTCATCGTGGCCTTTCTGGTGCTGATGGAGGTGGGACTTTCTAAGGAAGGCCTTCCCACACTCTCTGTACTCATGACGCTTTTCTCCAGTGTGGATTTTCTCATGGTCAACAAGTATATGTTTATGACTGAAGATTTTCCCACACTGAGTACATTTATAATAATTCTGTTCATTTTGAAAGTCCTCTCCACCAGCTGTGCCCCAGTGTGGCCGTCCAACAAGCTGAGGAACCTGCTGTTGGAGAAGGCCTGAGCTGGCTGGGAAGTCCTTCCCATCTTCACTGCACATAAAGGTCGTCTCTGCCATGTGACCTCTGCAGTTCTTCACAAATGAAGACCTCCCTTCGTCACTCCTGGAAAGTTCCGCTCTAATCTGATGCTTTTGGTGCTGGCAACACTCTCCCCCACAGGCGTACAGGCCTTGCTCGGGGTGTATACCGTCCTGTTCAGCCAAGCGCAAAAGGTCTTTCAAGAGTGAGCTACACGTCTCACAGGGCTGGGCCTCCTGGACGGACGGGCCTGGCTTTGGAGTCCTGACCTGTGATGCTCCTACAGAAACACTGTGCCCTGAAGGGGCCTCCTCATCCCGGGCTCCATGCCAGCAACCTGTAAACAGAGAAATGCTGGTCAACTGCACGCTGACCTTGTTGGGACGAGGCAGCCTCCTCGGGAATGTGTGTTGGACACGCCCATGGATGAGGCCAGGGGACTGCTCACGGGCCAGGGGAACTTGAGACGGTGAAAGGAAGGCCTTCTGTGCAGAGCTCACCCTGGCCGGCGCCCATGATGGGACAGCCCTGCCTCTGGGGAAGGATACCAGGGCGGGGTGAGTTCAGGGAGGAGAGGTGGACTCCCTAACTCTCCCTCTGCAAATGACTTTCAACAAGGCCACGGCTGCCGGTGACTGGTGAGCACTGGGTAGAAGACTGAGTTCACACCTAGAAATGTGTGCTTGCAACACAGCAGCTGGTGTTTAGAGACTATTTAAAGATAGGTGCAGCCATCACAATACCTCAAGGGTAGGTCATATGTCAAGTGTACTGCAAAGGGAGCAGAAGTGAAAGGATAATGGAGGGAAGCCACAAAAGTGGGGGAGCTGGGAAGTGCAAGGTTAGAAATGATGACAGGAAAAAACAGGTAGAAATAAGGTATGACCACGCTCCCTGGCATCACACGATGGTAAAGCCAGCTGTGACAACACACCCATTCCCAACTCTGCAGCCCCAGGGCCATTTCCTGTAGCTGGTGATGGAGTAAGGTCCATGCTGTCAGGCACTAAGGCCCCTCCACCTCTTCAAGATGAGCACTTACATGGGACCTGGAACGGGCCACCCTAGATGAAACACAGGAAGACAGAGTAGACTGCACGACCCCCAGAGTCAGTGATCCAACACATGACATCCCACATTCTAAAACCAAAAGAACCTCAGAGGAGGGTCTCACAGAACCAGCGGTCTCTACGAGTAGAGAGCACGTTGGTGGCTGGAAGTTCCAACACAGGGGTGCCCCTAAGAAACGTCAGCAAGGAGGGGAAGGCCTTGAGTACAGAGGCTCCGTGCTTCTGAACAGAATAACCTGACCAGGGACAAGCAAGGCCACTGGGATTTCTCAGACAAGCTTGGAGCAGAGGTGCACGCAGCCCGGACCTGGCCCCCTTAAACCTGTGGTTGTGGGAAAGTCAGAGCTCCTGACCCCGAGGGAAGGGGAAAGCCGGAGCTAAGCCCTGGACGCTGGAGTGGGTGTGAGGGCCTTACCTAGTGATGACAAAAGTGCAAAGGTCTCCAGCATCACACTGTGGTACAGGCGTCTCTGAGCCTCATCGAGGAGCCCCCACTCCTCCTGGGAGAAGCGCACGGCCACGTCTGTAAAAACCACAAACCCCTGCCAAAACAGGGAGGCTTCAATCGATGTGCAGCTTCTCTTTCCGGAATGTTCATACCGCCACCTCCTTCCATCCCCTCCTTGCCCTTGTCCTCCACCCCGACTTCCCAGTGTGGAGGAGATACAGGGTCTGGTGGCACTGGCGCTTCCCTTCTCCTCACTGCCACTGATTGCTGTGTCCAGAAAAACACAAGCGAGGAGGGTGCAGGAAAGCCCCGCCCAGGCTCTGGGCGCGCAGTGGGGGCTCTCTGTCTCTTTCAGCAGTAAATTATGCTGAGGTCCCCCAGATCCTACGTCCCGGCCAACACAACTTGAACTTACCTCTCCCACATAAGCGCCCCTCCTCCTCCTCACCTGCCCATCATTCTTGGTCTGAACCTCTCTCCATATCTGGTCCCTCCACTTCTGCAACTTGGTTACTGAGACCGCAGCCCACTCTGTGGGTAATTTCTGTGCCTTCCCAACACACCGCTGTTGCACATAGAATCCAGGCAGAAGTGTGCAAGTGGAATCAGCATCCTATTTTGCCCCGTCCTGCCCCAGAAACCCAAGTTCCCCGGTGCCAGGGTCCTTTTGTGGTTCTCCCCACGTGCCACCCGTGTCATACTCCCCCTCCCAAACCTAACGTGAGCACCTCACAGACTCCCAGCCCTCTGCTGCATCATCACTACCCTGCTGTCCTACAAGCAGTCACAGCCTGCCTTTACCTGACCCGCATGTGAAGTCCAGCGACACTGAACTCCGCACCCAAGGCCCAGCAATGCTCCTGGCTGCTTCGTTTTAACCTCAACTAACCCACCAGGTCTATCAGCCTCAACGAAGCAACACAGGCCTGACCCAAAGTCACCACCAAACACTGAGGACTCCATGGAAAGATCATGCGCCCTGGCCTGAGCTTACTAACACCTGACCTCCTTCGTGGAGATGCTTCAACACCTACTGCACACCCCTGACCCCTCGGAAGCCTTCAGACTCCTCACCTGTATCCCACACGGGCACGCCCCCCACAGCTACTCTGCTTTTTCGTCTGCCTTTGTGACGTCCACCACCACCAACCAGGCTCCCAGAAGAGATTCGAATCTCCTTCTTCCCCTTCCTGCCTCCACAACCTAACGACGGCCCCTCTGGAAACTAATGCCCGGCTATACCGCAGTGCACATGCCGGCCACTGTCTCTGGCTGTCTGCAACCTGGAAGCCTCCCCTGAACTCCAGACCTGTGCGTCCGACTGCCAAGTGGGTGCCTCTAGTCGGGAGTCTCTGGACCATGTGACATCAGTGGCAAAACCTGACTTCCTATTCCAACTGACTACTGACTTCCCCGTCTCAACTGACAGGACATCCATTCTTCCAGAGAAAGCCAAAATCCTTGGGGCTGCCCCTGACGCCCCCTTCCATCTCGTCCCCCCACACCCTTGCTCGCCACATCACTGAACGTGGGCTACTCCGTCTGGAACACATCCAGAAGGCAGCTGGTCCTCCACCTCCACAACCACCAGCCCTGTGCAGCCATCAGCAGAGGTCACCTGCGCAGTCCCAGGAGGCCCCCCACTATCCCCACCTTCGTCGAGGCCCTCCCGCACACTGCAGCTGCACACAGCCTGTGAAGATCAGGTCACCTGGCTCCTCCGCTCAGAACCTTCTCCTACTTCCTTCAGATTAAAGGCTCACCACCTCAGGCTGTAACTGTGGACCTGGTAACTGTGTGCCCCCCAACACTGCGCCCGCTGCCCCATATTCCCACTGTAGGTAAGAGCCTCGCAGTTCCCTGATCATTCCAATTCACTCTCACGCCCATCACTTGAACATTCTGGATCCTGTGCCCAGGACACCCTTCCACATCTTACCCCATTGGTTGTCACAAATGGGCAATGCTCCATAGAATCCAGGGATGAGTTCAAGACCCTGGGCTTTGATGAGACCACAGGGACTTTAGACCCAAGGGAGGGAGAACAGGTGAGCAATCTCAGGACACCATCATTCTTTATATGGGAGTGGCAAAACCATCAGGGGGACAACTGGGGTGTCCTCCAACTGTCACATCCTCCATGCACCTGTACAGGATCCATAAGCATTTCTGCAAATGCCATGGGAACCTGTGGGAAGAGGGAGGCCATGAGAAAGGGGCAACCATGGTAGGCAACCAACAGACTGAACTGGACCCCCACTACCCCTGCCCTGCCCTGGAGCAAAGTGCTCCCAGCCTGATAACCTAAGCTCTCAGCCCCTCTGACGTCAGTGCCGCTCTTATCAGCGATGTGGTTCTGTAGGAGGAATGAACGTCCCGAGCCTCAATTCCTGGCCCCCACCTCACAGAGCTGATAACAGTATTAAACAGAACTGATGCACACTAACTACCCACAGAGTTAACAAGCCTGTATGTTTCCATTGCAAATAAAGGACAGGGTTCATAAAATTTGGATTAGTGTTATCTCTGCTTGCGATTTTCAAAAGATGTGTTATACAACGTTCTGTTGCTAGCAAATACCACAGATAAATTAACTTTGCAATTTTCATAAAGTGTTGTTGCTTTTCATTTATCGAATGCATTCATTTCTAGTTTCCATGTGTACATATTTACGTAAATGTTGGTTAGCTGACGTCTCAATAAATGTTTCATACGTTCCGAATTTAATGAGTTGTAGGGAGAGTCTGAGCGGGCAGCTCAGCTACTCTTCCTTTCAGCAAACAAGCCTACCTGCTGCGTGGCCCCCTGCAGGGCGCTGGCAGGACCCCTTGACTGGAGCACTCCTGCCTTCCTCTTGCCCCCAAGGGTGGAGGTGGTGAGAGAGCAGTGTCCTCATCTGGGACCCAATTGCTCCACAAATCTGGCTATTTCTTTGTCCCACAGGGACTGTCTCCCAGGATCACCTGACCTACAGGACTGAGAGTCTCTACCTCCGTCTCCACCCAGGCCAACAAACTTACCATATCCAGGCATTCTTTTCTAGACCCAGGTCAGAATACCTTCTACATCAGGTACGCTCCTTTAGGGAGGGAGCATCAGGGATGCTGAATCCCCCGGGGCACTCCACGTCTCAGCCCTCCTGACGCTCACTGCAGAGCCCACCAGTAATAACGACCTTAAGACCCCCTCCTTGGGCGGGTCCTCAGGCCAGGCTCTGGAGCAGTGCACACCCTCCACACCTCGGACAGCTCCAGCCCAGCTCCCTTCCCCGTCCTCCAGACCCTCACTTCTACAGACCCACGTCATGTCTCCACCCTCAGATATCTCAGCATCAACATGTCCAAACCGAACTCACGATCTCCCCGAAACCTGCCCGCTGGGCTCGCTTCCCCACCTCTGTTCTCTCAGATGATCAGGCAAGGAAGCCCTGACCTGGTCCTTCACTCCCCACTTGTGCTCACAGCTACAGGCGACGCAGCAGGAAACCCCGTCGGCTCTGTTGCCCGACTCTTGCAGAATCTCCTCGCATCTCCCTCCACGGCCACCGCCCGGGCCCAACCTCCACCATGACTGCCCGGGGTGGTTCCTCAGCAGCCCCCCGGCCTGCTCTCCCCTATCCTAACCTATCTCTGGGCGCGCACCTCCCACCCCCGCCCTGGACCCCTGACCCCGGAAGATCCCAGCCGCGCACGCCGCCCCTGCAGGCGACACTCCGCCCCGGCCCCTGGGCCCCCGACCCCGACTCAGGAGGCCCTGCGGGCCCTCCTACGCCCCACCGCAGGGGCGGGACCGGGACCCCGAGCCAGGACGCCCTCTGCTCCCGCCCCGGGGGCCTGACTGCGGGGAGCCGAGCGGGCGGGGAGAGGAGGGGCGGGGCGGGCGGCCGAGGGCCCGGGGGTCGCAGCACCCACCTGCGCCGGCTTCACCGGCGCGGCCTCGGCCTCCGACCAGTGGGAAGAGCGGGGCGGGACGCGGCGGGCGACCGGGCGGGGGCGAGGGCGCCTCGCAGCCGCCACTGCTGCGGGAACAGGCCCTCTTTTCGCGCTTTCCATTCACGTCGGTCGGGACTGAGGTTTCCGGACGCACTAAGCCACGGAACAGTCCCGGGAACCACAGAGAACTCAGACACCACAAAGGCGCCCCCGGAAGTCCCGCCCCCAGGAGACGCGCGCACTCGAAAACGGCCCTTGGCTACGCCGCACGGGCTTCCGGGTAATGTAGTTTCAACGCCGTTATTGCGCGGATTCAGGACGTAGGTCGTTCCCGACAGATTAAAGGCCCTGAAAGAGTATGAGGAGCTCTGGGAAATGGAGTTCCGTGTTCTTCAGGGGCTGGGGCTTGCTGCTTCTTAAAGGGCGATACCCAGCTGTCCTCGGAGTGCAGCGTAGGGCGACTCAGAAATGTCCAGGGCCCTGTTGTTTCAGACTCCGTGAATCACAGCACATTCCCAAAAGGCTGCACATAGGAAGGGACACAGCATGCCGTAAAGTTCCTCGGCGTCCCCTCGTAGCTCTCAGTTACCTTGTTGCTTGCAAGGGACGTGTACACTGACTCTTTGGAGTTCCTTTTATAGCCTTTAACAGTTTCAATAAGAAAGCTTTCAGACAGGACTGTGATGGGGAAGTTGGAGGAGGGGTGTCAGGAGGCACTGAGGTAGTTAGAAAGAGTGACGATGGGGGCGCCTGGGTGGCTCAGTCGGTTAAGCGTCCGACCACGGCTCAGGTCATGATCTCACTGTTTGTGGGTTTGAGCCCCACGTGGGGTTCTGTGCTGACAGCTCAGAACCTGGAGCCTGCTTCAGATTCTGTCTCTCTCGCTCTCTCTGCCCCTCCCCCCACTCATTCTCTGTCTCTCTCTGTCAAAAAATGAATAAGCATTAAAAAAAAAAATTAAAGAAAGGAGGACGATGTGCCTCTAATTCCCACAGAAGGCATTTGTCCTGCCTGTATAGTCAGTGATGGTGTTCCAGTACTTTTATTCAGATATTATTGTATTTCTGAGATACGTTACATTTCTTTTTTTTTTTTTTTTCAACGTTTATTTATTTTTGGGACAGAGAGAGACAGAGCATGAACGGGCGAGGGGCAGAGAGAGAGGGAGACACAGAATCGGAAACAGGCTCCAGGCTCTGAGCCATCAGCCCAGAGCCCGACGCGGGGCTCGAACTCACGGACCGCGAGATCGTGACCTGGCTGAAGTCGGACGCTTAACCGACTGCGCCACCCAGGCGCCCCACGTTACATTTCTTTTAAGATCTGAAACTTATCTGAAAAGAGAAAGACTTAGCACGTGCCAACTTCTGCCTGAACAGTGTGTGCCTTCTTGACAAGTTGATCGTGCGTGCAAAGGGGCGTCTTATCCCTGAGATGAAGATTTGAGTATCCACAATCTCATCTATTTGCTGGGAAGTGAGTATCATTTCATCTGTAATTGCAGCAGTAGTGAATGCACATGGGGTTGATATTATCTCTGGAAAAACACTTGTGAAATGGATATTACTGAATGCTATTAAAAATGGTTTTGTAATTTTTCAAGGAGAGTGGCAAAAATCATTCTAGAGAAATATATCTGAGACAAGTGGGGGAGAAAGTTAAGATCTCAGTGAAGTTTGAGCAGGAGACACTGAGTTGAGAGGTCAGAGAATGAAGCTGAGACTGTAGCTTGCTGAAACCTTGGCTACATTCATGGTTTGGTTCCAAGATGTGATTTTTTTTAAGTTTATTTATTTATTGTGAGAGAGAAAGCATGAGTGGGGGAGGGGCCCCAAGCAGGCTCCAGACTGTCCGCACCCAGCCTGACATACGGCTTGAATTTATGAACCGTGAGATCATGTGTCTTAGACTCTGGGTCTAGAGTTCTTTCTTGGGCAGCAAGAAAGCGGGATGCAGGATTAAAATGTGAGAGATGGCTAATGTCCAGGAGAAGACAAGAGCCCTCCCTGATTAAGGGTCCTTGCTTCATTTTTATTAGGATCAGAAGGCTTACAAATATGGTGATGGACGTGCGCAAAGAGACAATAAATCTGTGAACATTAACATATGGGCGTGAGGGAAAGGGGGGTTTGAAGATATACGGTGTTAGGGGTTTGGGTCAATATAAAACAAAATCCTCGCAGCGGCAGATGGTTGTTAACCGCAGACACGAGGCGCTGTGTCTGTTTATCTTAGGTAGCCTAGGGGATAAGACAGATAGAATGTGTAACCTCCGGGTTAACAAGGCACCTTTCTTTTATTAATTAGCTCCACTCTGGACGACTCTGCCCTGCAGTGGTCTATAGCCCTATTTACCTGTTCACCTAATTTGCTACTTCCTTCCTGTGAAAGCAGCTTTCTGCTGTAGTACTAAATAGGGGGGCTGTTTTCACCCTGAATACCTGATCTTGTTTACCTCGTATACCTTTGTTCTATACTGGAGCCTTTGCCCTGCCCCCTCTATACCTATTTACTTAATCTTGTTTACCCAAACTTGGGTGTGAGCATCCTTTGGCTTTGTAATTCTTTATGCCTTGTTAACCCATCAGTGCAGGCTCAGAGGATTCCTAAGCATATTCCCCACAATCATGACCTGAGCCCAGGTCGGATACTTAACCAAATGAACTTCCCAGGTGCCCCGATTTTTAATATTTGAAAATATTGTGCATTTACAGCCTGTAGGGAGAGGAAAACACAATATTGAAAAAGAGTTGCCACAAAGGTAAAAAGGAATGGGGAAGTTGTGCTGTTGTGTATTTACTGATCTGCAAATGTTCAACGAGCACATAAAGGGTTGCAGGTACAATAGTGTGTGGCACACAAAAGGGATAGAATTGCCTGCGGCTGTGTATACAGCACACGTCCTTTGTCCTGTGTCAATGCTGTCAGGATGTCATACATATTCCGTACTTAGCTTTTTTACAATACGTTACAAAAAGTCAGCAGTTATAGCTATTTTTCACACTGTAATTGGCAGTTAAATTACTTAGTGGCAACCTTAGCTCAAAATCAAAGCCCCGTAAGTGACCTTCTGGAAAATGCCTTATGGTCTCTCCTGCTGGTTTTGCTGAGGAAGAACCAAAGAGGGGACTTAAGATTTGGAGTGCTTATTTTTCATATTCAGGGAAGGAAAAGAGTGTTCTTTGGCCAAATTCCAAAGTCGTGAACAAGAAACCAAAGTTTATTAGAAATAACTTCAGATGATCTCTGAATGCCAGCCACTCAACAACAGCCTCACCCCAGCAACTCAGTTTCTGAAAATTAGTAGATCATTGATCATTCTGAGCTTCCAAAATTCAGTCAATCTGTTCAAGCCCCAGTCCTGAAAGACAGCCAATCAGTGACAGCCCCCGGCATGGGCAGCAGTCCATCAGCAAGGGCCTCACTTCAGTGACCCTGCTTCTGAAAGTTGGTCAACAGTAGGTATCACAGTCACAACTGAAGAGCCCATCAGTTCTCAAACACGCCTGTTTCTGAAAGTCTACCAATTCCTGAATGCCAGACTTACCAAAAACTAGATGAGAACAGCTCTGGTTTTCTTTGAGATGGCTAGAAGCTCTCCCTTGCAGGCACATAGAAAATTCTTTTTCTTTCTTTCTTTTTCTTTCTTTCTTTCTTTCTTTCTTTCTTTCTTTCTTTCTTTCTTTTTCTTTCTTTCTTTTTCTTTCTCTCTTTCTCTCTCTTTTTTTTTTTGCATTGCATACTGAGTGAAATTCATTGTTAGTTCACAGGTTTGCAAACCTTTCAAGGGTTCAGCCTATTTGTAACATACACTTAGTTATGAGTTTGGACTTATGAACGACAAACAAATTGGCACGGACTTTGAAATTGAGAAGGCAATGTTTTCTATTCTTGCCCAAGTTGCTATTACCCACTTTTGGGTGTATACTGAATACAAAAATGCCCAAATGGAAGCATAAATTTTGTGATGAATTTCCTGAAGAGCAGATATGTATTAAATGTGGTGAGAAGCCTCTTCAAGGTCTTTGTATGATATGCAATTGTTCATTTAATATGGAAAATGGATAGATGTAAATCAACATTATTCACAGTTAAGCATGAGGGGTGTATGAGTTCAACTAATATCAAAGTGAGTGAAAAAATTTTCAGAGAAATTCAGATTAAGAAAACAATTACAGGAGAGGTTGTAAGAGCTTCCACATTGTATATCGTGATTAGTCCCCCAGCTCACACTTCTGCGGAACATGTGTCTCACTAGTCAATATTTGATGGACAGAGGAACAGGGTAAACTGGATGTGCTCACTGCAGAAGCTGTTTCATCTAGGATGTTTATCATGAAAGTCCTGCTGAGATCTGCTCTGCGTTGCTGGTCCTAGCAGATCCCAGCCTCCTACCCAGTGCCATACCACATATTTGTCCCTTGCACCTTGTTAAGGGCAAGTCAAATCCTTGAAGATTTGGGAAATCTGCTCTCTTTGGGTTGAGTTTCTGGGCTTTTCATTCTGTTTGTTACCTGGGTTTTGTTGTTAGTTCCCAGCGGTTTGGGATCCTTGGTGGATCAGGCCATTCCTCTTCATACCTTTTTGCTGTCTTTTGAGCGATTTTTTAAATTCTGTGCTAAAAGTTTGTTGTCCTAATAAGTTGAATCATAGGGTGGAACACAGGCATTGCCATATTGTTGGCAAGCCTGTGGTTCAAGCCAGACTCACAGACCAGTGTGCAGTGTGTTTGCAGATCCCACTGTACTGGCAACTATCTAGACAAACTTTGCTGCGGGTAACCAATAAAGCAAGTGCGGTCTCCTTACACCTTTTTTTTTTTTTTTTTTTTTTGGTATTGAGAGCTGGACTATAATCTAGAGAAAGAATTCTCTCTGGTTATCCACATGATGCCAGGGGCACAGATTGTGAGCCTGTGGTTTAAAGCAGCCAATCATTAGGTTGAGGGTTAGAGGTCCACAAGTATTCTATTCCTACCAGCCATTGTCTGCTCTCATAGGGTGCTCTAGGTCTAAATCCTCTCCTCTCCCATGAAAAACCCCTGCATTTTATATGCATTCCTGTTCCAATCCTAATTCTTGAGCCTATCTTTCTAAATACTGTAACTGCACCATGGGGAATTTGGGCCTTCAGTGGTCACTGTGGGGGGACATTTGATGTGTTAAGAAGACTTCTCGGGCCCAACGGACTGTGTTGTTTTTATGAGTATGCAGATGCCTCCAAATAAAATCTGACTCAAAAGTTGCATCACTAAAAGATTCTTTGGGCAAAACTAACGAGCAATTTGACGAACTTCAGCAGTAGCAAAGGAGACTCATTCCCTTTGTAAATCCTCCCTCCTTGTCCTCCAGTTGCTTCCCCATATCCAGCTCTCCCTTCCCCCTTATCCTTCTGATTTCTCTCCTTTGGCACCTCTTCCCCCTCCTGTCCCCTTTGTCCAGGGCCCACACATTTTCCCAACAACTCCCTGAAAACCCCAAATGCCACCTACTGCTAAACATCCACCCTTCCCATGAGTCAGGTGTGCAGGAAACTATAAAATTTAAGCCTTGGACTTGAGCAGAATTAAGAGGTAAAACTAAAGATTCTCTCCGACCCAAATAAGACCACCAACTATTCATAAAAGAATTTAGTTGTTTTTGGTTTTTTTTTTTAGATCTTAGAATTCTTTACAGTGCTTAGAAACCAAGGTCACCTAACTTATACGGTGTATAAGGAGTAACAGGAGTCCTGTTTCAAAGGGTCATGAAATGGCCAGAAAAGGAGGTCCAAGTCTCCTAAAACCCATACCTGAAGTATTTATAACAAAAGTCGATGATACAGTAATTTAATCATCGAGCCAAAATTATCTAAAAAAGATGAAGCTATAGATTTTCAATACAGACTAGAAAAATACCTTCTTACAACATTTGGGAGTTACGGTGGTGACGTAACAGCTAATGTAAAACGATGTCATTTTATCAATGGCATTAAACTTAGAGACCTAATCTGAAAACAGAAATTAGAATAATAGTCCCTTTAGCTGAACTACAACAGTCCATTTTGAAAGGACTTTAGAATAACAACAAGACAGGACCTGATGTAAATCGTGTCTCTGTGGGTCAAACAGCTGATGGCCCACTTCCCAATCAACCATCTACTGACAAAGTCACTTGTAGATAACGTAAATAGAATGAACACTGGAAAAAAAGGTTGTCCTATCTTATGAAACAAAACCCAAGACAAAGAAAATACCCTCAAGTCAGCACTGTCAATGAAGGTGCTCTGAGGAAGGAAAAAGTGCCTGAGAGCCTGCCTTAAGCACTCGTACCAATGGTCATCCTCACCAATTCCTGACTGATAACGGGGGTTACTCCTTCTACATTAAACACTGACAGCTTTGCTTGGTCTCTTCCTCAGAATGTAAGATATCTACAATAGCCAATAGATTTCCCCCATTTCAAACCTTAATTATAACACTTGGGCCCTTGACTGAAAAATTAAAAGCATTCTTCCTGCTCTGTGATAGCAGCCCTGCAAATTTAATAGGAACTTCTTAAATCATATATTACCAAATATCCTATCAGTAAATGGAGAAATTACAAGGGATTTTTAAAAGACATAAATATCCTGAGCTAGATTAAGGTAAAAATGCTACATATAAAAATCAATGTGACACAGCTAAAGTAAATGATTAGAGGTAAATGTGTAACTTTAAGCAGCTTATTACAAAAGAAGATGTCAATAACCTAAGCTTCTATGTTTAAAAAAAAAATAAGAAAATAAGACCAAACTAACCCCAAACCAAGGATAAAAAAGAAAATAATAAAGATTAGAAAAAAACTCACTGAAATTAGAAAACAGAAACACAGACACACAAAACCCTGATAACTAAAACAGACAAAAACACTACAAAAAAGACAATTATAGGCCAATATCCCTGATGATCATACATGCAAAAGTCCTCAACAAAATATTAACAAACCAAATTCAACAATAACTTAAAAGGATCATGCACCATGATCAAGTGGGATGCAAGGAGGGTTTAGAATCAGCAAATCAATCAACATGATACACCACATTAACAAAATAAGGGACAGAAATCCTATGATCATCTCATAGGTGCAGAAAAAGCTTTTGACAAAGTTCAGTATCTATTTATGACAAAAACTCTCAACTAAGTAAATGTAGAGGAAATGTACCTCAACATATTAAAGGCTATAGATGACAAACCCACAGCTAACATCATACTGAACAGTAAAAAGTTGAAAGCTTTTTCTCTAAGATCAGGCACTAGACAAGGATGTCCACTCTTGCCACTTTTAGTCAAGTAGTATTGGAAGTCCTAGCCACAGCAATTGCACAAGAAAAAGAAATAAGAGGCATGCAAATTGGAAAGAAAGTAAATCTGTCAGTATGTCAGATGGCAAACTGCATACAGAAAACCGCAAAACCTCCACCCGAAAACTAGTAAACTAATAAATGAAATCGGTAAACTTGCAAGATACATAATCAATATACGGAAATATGTTGCATTTATATACACTAATAAAAACTATCAGAAAGAAAATAATCTCATTTACAATTGCATCAAAAAGAATAAAATAATTAATTTAACCAAGGAGATGAAAAGCCTATACTCTAAAAACTATCAAGACACCGATAAAAGAAGTTAAAGACAATACAAATAAATGGAAAGATAATCCATGCTCATCGATTAGAAGAATTAACATTGTTAAAATGTCCATACTACTCAAAGCAATCTACAGATTCAATGCAATCCGTATCAAAATACCAATGGTATTTTTCACAGAATAATCCTCAAACTTGCATGGAACCATAAAAGACCCCAAATAGCCAAGCAATCTTGAAAAAGACCCAAGCTGGAGATACGATGTTCCCAAACTTCAAACTATAGTACAAAGCTAAAGTGGTCAAAATAATATGGTACTGACACAACAACAGACACATAGGTCAATGAAACAGAATAGAGACCACAGAAATAAACCCACACTTATATAGTCAATTAATCTATGACAAAGAAGACAAGAACAGAGAATGAAGACAAGACAGCCTATTTAATAAATGGTGTTGGGAAAACTGGACAGCTACATGAAAAAGAATGAAATTGGACCACCTTATTATACTGTATACAAAACTAAACTCAAAATGGGCTAAAGACTTAAATATAAGACCTGAAACTATAAAACTCTTTGAAGAAAACATAGGCAGTGAGCTTGCTGACACTGGTCTTAGCGGTATGTTTTTCAATGGTCTCCTCAAGCAAGGACAACAAAAGCAAATATCAATAAGACACCAAACTTGGGGCACCTGGGTGGCTCAGTCAGTTAAGCATCTGAGTTTAGCTCAGGTCATGATCTCACAGTTTGTGAGCCTGGGTCGGGCTCTGTGCTGACAGCTCAGAGCCTGGAGCGTCCTTCGGATTCTGCGTCTCCTGTGCTCTCTGCCTCTCCCCGCTCGCGCTCTGGCTCTGTCTCTCTCAAAAATAAATAAACATTAAAAAATATAAAAAAAAGAGAGAGACCAAACTAAAAAGCTTTTGCACAGCAAAGGAAACCATCAACAACAAAAAGGTAACCTACGGAGTGGGAGAAGATATTTACAAATTATATATCTAATAAGGGGTTAACATCCAAAACACATGAAGAACTCATAAAATTCACTATCAAACGACAACAACAACCTGATTTACAAATGGGCAGAGGACGTGAAGACGTTTTTCCAAAGATGACAGACAACAGGCATATAAAAAAATGCTCAACACCACTAACCACCCGGGAAATGCAAATCAAAACCACAATGAGATCAACTCACACCTATCAGAATACCTATTGTCAAAAAGATAAGAAAGAAGTATTGGCAAGGATGTGGAGAAAAGGGAACACTCGTGCACTACTGGGAATGTAAATTGGTACAGCCGCTACGGAAAACTGTATGAAACTTCCTTTAAAAATCATAAACAGAAATACCATATAGTCTGGCAATTCCTCTTCTAGGTTATCTGAAGAAAGTGAAAGCACGACTTCAAAGACATATGCTTCCCTACGTTCATCACAACATTGTTTACAATAGCCAAGGTATGGAGGCACACTGGATGTCCACTGATGGACGAATGGATAAAGATGTGGTATGTGTGTGAAGATATACATCTATCTATCGCTATCTATCTAATGATCTCCCTATATGAATATCTATAGCTATCTATCCACCTATCTATATGGAGAGAAATACAATATTACTCAGCCGTAAAAAAGAATGAAATCTTGCCATCTGTGACACGATGGACCTAGACAGTACTATGCTAAGTGACAAAAGTCACACAAAGAAAAATACCGTATGATTGCACTTATATGTGGAATCTAAAAATCAAAACAAATGAACAAACAAAACAGAAAGAGACTCATAGATGGCTGTCAGACAGAAAGGGGGTGAGGACAGATGAAACAGGCAAGAGGATTAAGAGGTACAATCTTCTTCCTGTTATAAAATAAATAAACACAGGATGCAATCTAGAGCATAGGGAATACAGTCAGTAGCATTTTAACAACATTGTACAATGACATTTGTAACTACACTTGTGGTGACCATTTTGTAATGTATATGAATACTGAATAAGTATATTGTACACCTGAAACTAATATATTGTATGTCAATTACTCTTCAATTAAAAAAATAAATGAGGGGCGCCTGAGTGGCTCAGTTAAGTGTCCTACTTTGGCTCAGGTCACTGATCTCACGGTCTGTGAGTTCGAGCCCCACATCAGGCTCTGTGCTGACAGCTCAGAGCCTGGAACCTGCTGCAAATTCTGTGTCTCCCTCTCTCTCCGCCCCTCTCCAGCTCACACTGTCTGTCTCTCAAAAATAAATAAACATTAAAAAAAATTTTTTTAGGGCGCCTGGGTGGCTCAGTCGGTTAAGCGGCTGACTTCAGCTCAGGTCATGATCTCGCGGTCCGTGAGTTTGAGTCCTGCGTCGGGCTCTGTGCTGACAGCTCAGAGCCTGGAGCCTGTTTCAGATTCTGTGTCTCCCTCTCTCTGACCCTCCCTGTTCATGCTCTATCTCAAAAATAAATAAAACGTTAAAAAAATTTTTTTTAATTTTTTTAAATGAAACAAAAAATTGGTTCAAAAGATCAATGAAATTGACAAAACTTTAGATAGGCAAAGAAAAAAATTAACTACAGTGGGACTGAAGACACTACTGACCCTACAGACATTAAAAGTATCCTAAGGGAATATTATAAAAACCATTATCCTCCCAAATTATGACAATTTAGTTGAAATGGAAGAATTCCTAAAAGGACACCAATTATCCCAAACTGACACAAGTAGAAAATCTATATAGGACTATACTAAGTAAATTTTGACTGAAATCGATTGAAAGTCTTCCCAAAAGAAAACTGCAGGCTCAAGTGCCTTCACTAAGGAATTCTAGCAAATAGTTAAAGAAATATCCCTAATCTTTCAAAAACTCTTCCATTCTTCCAGAAAATAAAGGAGACAACATTCCCATATTTTTCTACGAGATCAGGATTCCTCTGATAGCAAAGTCACACAGAGCTATGACAAGAAATCTCCAAACTTTATCTCTCATCAATATAGATGCAAAATACATTAACAAAGTATCAGAAAACTGATGTGGTAACGAATACAAAGGACTGTACATCATGACCAGGTGGGATTTGTCCCAGGAAATGCAAGGTTAGTTTGACATCTGAATATCAATGAATGGATTATACCATATGAACAAGACCCTTCCCCCGAAGAACCCACCCCATGCCCACATGATTCTAATGGATGGAAAAAAATTGGAAGAGAGTCTAGAAACAGATCAGCAGAAACACAGTCAACTGATTGTTGAAAGAGGAACAAAGGCAATTCAGTAGAAAAAGGGTAGTCTTTTCACCAAATGGTGCTGGAACTACTAGATATCTTCATTTTTTTAATGTTTGTTTATTTTTGAGAGAGAGAGAAAGAGAGCACGCGCATGAGCGGGAGAGGGGCAGAGAAAGAGACAGAGACAGAATAGGAAGCAGGCTCCAGCTCTGAGCTGTCAGCACAGAGCCCGACGCAGGGCCTGAACCCATGAACTGCGAAATCATGACCCGAGCCAAAGTGGGATGCTTAACCGACCGAGCCATCCAGGAGCCCCTAGACATCCTGATGTTTAAGAAAATGATCGAGATATAGAATTTATACTTGCACAAATATTTTCTCAAAATGGATAACAGAACTAAATGCAAAACACAAAACCACAGAACATCTACAGGATGATAACACTGGACACTGAATCTTGGATTTGGCAATGCCTTTTTATACAACACTAAAAAGACAATCCTTGAAAGAAAAACTGGGTGATTTGGACTTGATTAAAATTAAAATTCTTCTCGGCAAAAAACAGTGTTAAAGGAATATGAAAATGATACTTACACGTCATTAAGGAATTCCACATGAAAGCAACAACGCCACACCATTACACACCTGCTAGAATGGATGAATTCCAAAACACTGACACCACCAGATGCTGATGAGGACGCGGAGCAACAGAAACTCTCATTCACTGCTGGTGGGGGTGCAAAATGGGGCAGCCACTTTGGAAGACTGTTTCTTACAAATCTAAACATACTCTTATTGTATGATCCAGGAAATCACACTCCTTGGCTTGAACCCAAGAACTGGAAACTTACATCCACACAAAACCTACACACAAATACATATTGCAGGCTTCTCATAATTGTCAAACTTGGAAGCAACCAGGAAGTCCTTCAGTAGGTGAGTAAACTGTGCTATATCTATCTAATGAAATGTTATTAACCGATAACTTGTACACATCTTAGAGCAGCTTTATTTTTTTTTTTTTAATTTTTTTTTCAACGTTTATTTATTTTTGGGACAGAGAGAGACAGAGCATGAACGGGGGAGGGGCAGAGAGAGAGGGAGACACAGAATCGGAAACAGGCTCCAGGCTCTGAGCCATCAGCCCAGAGCCTGATGCGGGGCTCGAACTCACGGATCGCGAGATCGTGACCTGGCTGAAGTCGGACGCTTAACCGACTGCGCCACCCAGGCGCCCCAGAGCAGCTTTATTTGTAACGGCCCCAAACTGGAAACAACCCAAACACCCATTACTAGCTGAATGGATAAAAACCAACTGTGGTATATGCATACAGTGGAATAATACTGAATACAAATGAACGAACTATTGATACACACAATGAGATGGATTAATCCCAAAATAGTTATGGATAGTGACAAGGGCTAGAGTCCCCACTCCCAGGAAGTATATACCATAGGATAGGATAAAATTCTAGAAAATGCTTGCTGTTCCCTATGAATTGTGGAAAAGGGTATTAAAAAGACTGCGATAAAAGGATTATAAGGGGATACAAGGGATGTTGGGGTTGTGTTGAATATGTTCATTATCTTGACTGCGGTGATGGTTTCATAGGTATATACACATGCTGAAACACATTTTATACTTTAATATGTGCAGTTTATTTCATGTCAATCATACCTCAACAAAGTTTTTGAGAATTAAGTGTTCCCCATAAAGTTCATATTTACTGTCCCTCTCAGAAAGTCACATCTCCCAACTATTTTGGTTCCACCACATCCCTCTCCCCAGTTTAGGAGGATGAGCCCTGCCTCAATGTCAGCAAAAACTGGAGAGCAGTGAAATCCATGTCCCACTTCAGGCACTGGGAGTGCCAGCTGAGTCAGAGAAGCCCTATCCTTGGAGCTCTCCTTTGTCAGTGCTGAGGTTCCTGCCCGTGTACTGATGGCCACAACCTCAACAGCCCAGGGAGGTACAGGAATCCACAAACCTTTAGACACTGACAGTAGCCTTGGCCACAGGATACAGATGTCTGAAGATCCTAAGAAGTTCTATACACTCTCATCCCTCAACAATCATATGGGCATCTGTAGATGCCTCCTGGAGAAGAGATACATATCCTCTCATTTGCCACATTCACCTCCGCTCCATTATCTCAGTGTTTCTGTACCGGTTTTGATCCCCGCCTTGCCCTGTGGGCCTTCCAGGCAAGAACACTTTGCCTGTGGGATGCTGGATATCGGGGACACCAGGGACTGGCTGATCCAGGAGACAGAAATCCCTGAAAAGTCCCGGGGAATATGCGAAATTCCCTAGCAACAAGAGACCCACTTCGTATGGTTTCCAGAAGCCCTGGGGATTATCACAGCTATGCCCTCCTCAAAATGAACTCTGGGCTCACAGGAAACTTGCCTTCCAGGCCACAAGATGAGGCACCCAAAGCTCTTCACTCTTCTAGCAAAGCCTTGGGCAACAATGGAAATTAGGCCGAGACTGAGACTTTTCTCTGCCATCCTGTTGACCCTTCTGAGGCACATAAAGTTGGTGCCGACAAAAGGTGTTCCTCCCTTCATGTTGGAAGAACCCAACTTTTTCTCAATCCATTGCACACGGTAAAGAGACCCCCCCTCCGCCAACACACACACATACGAGTATCACTGCAGATGAGAGCAGCGTGAGGCAAGCAGTTCTAAAGTCAGGTGATGTGGAAGCAAGACGAAGGAGTCCTGGTTATTGTGTTTACAGTCAACATTGTTCACGAAGAGAAATCCTGTCTGGAAATCCCCAGCAGACTCCAGTTCAAATCCTTTTTGCCAGAGCTGGATCACGTCCACTCAGAATCCAGCCATGGGGGAGGAAGTGAGCACCTCACAGGGCTCAGAACACTCATGATTCCCTCCAGGGAACAGGAGAGAGAGCCCAGGGGTCTGCGTTCCCTGAGCATATCAGAGTGACTGACACTCGCTGTGGGACCTTGACAGCTGGCAGCAAAGAGATGGCTTCCGCCACAGGCACTGGCAGTGACAGAACTCTGTCAAGAGCCCTGGGTAGTCTACAAAGTGCAGTGTACCTCATGAAAGCTTCCCACCTACATGCTTCTTATCGGGAACGTCCTCATGATAAATGTACGAATGATGGCTGATGGTTCCCTCCCAAAGGGTACTCACAGAGATTTTGTCTGGTGTGAGTCCTATTAGGTCGAACAAGGAGACAGCACATCTTCTGCATTCATAACGCCTTTCTCCAGTGTGAACTTTCTCATGCTAAACAAGTTTAAGAGGTGTAGCTGAAGGAGCACCGAAACTGTTGCATTCGTGAGGCTTTTCTCCAGTGTGAACCCTCTGGTGCCGGACAAGATGGGAACTTCTGCTGTAGGCTTTCCCGCATTCGCTGCACACGTAAGGCTTTTCTCCAGTGTGAACCCTCTGGTGGAGAATGAGGCTAGAGTTTCGGCTGAAGAATTTCCCACATTCGCTGCACTCGTAAGGTCTGGCTCCAGTGTGAACTTTCTTGTGCTGAACAAGGTGGGAGCTGCTGATGTAGGCTTTTCCACATTCGCTGCACACGTAAGGCCTTGCGCCGGTGTGAACCCTCTGGTGTAGAATGAGGCTGGAATTGTGGCTGAAGCATTTTCCACATTCTGTGCACTCATAAGGCTTCGCTCCAGTGTGGATTCTCTGGTGTACAATAAGGTTGGAGCTATGGCTAAAAAATTTCCCACATTCACCGCACTCATAAGGCCTTTCTCCGGTGTGGATTTTCTGGTGCTGCACAAGTGTGTCTTTACGGCTAAAGGCTTTCCCACACTCGCTGCACTCATAAGGCCTGGCTCCAGTGTGAATTATCTGGTGCTGAACAAGCGTGTCTTTGCAGCTGAAAGCTTTCCCACATTTGCTGCACACGTAAGACCTTGCTCCCGTGTGGACTCTCCGATGTTTGATGAGGCTTGAGTTATGGCTAAAAAACTTTCCACATTCAATGCATTCATAAGGCCTTGCCCCAGTGTGAATTCTCCAGTGCTCGATAAGGTGGGAGCTTTGGCTAAAGAACTTCCCACACTCACTGCACTCGTAAGGCCTCTCTCCAGTGTGAAACCTCTGGTGTTGCACAAGTGTGTCTTTCCGGCTGAAGGCCTTTCCACACTCACTGCACTTGTAAGGTCTTTCTCCGGTGTGAATTCTCTGGTGCTGAACAAGGTGGGAGCTTCTGCTATAGGCTTTTCCACACTCACTGCAGTCGTAAGACCTTTCTCCAGTGTGGACTCTCTGGTGCTGAACAAGTGTGTCTTTGCGGCTGAAGGCCTTCCCGCATTCACTGCATGTGTAATGTCTTTTTCCAGTGTGAAATTTCTGGTGCATTTTTAGGTGAGACAGGTGAATGAAGGCCTTTCCACACTCTTTACACACATGCGATGCTTCTCCGCTGTGAATTTTTCTGTGACTGATAAGAGCTGATTTCTCCTTGGACATATTTCCACATGGCGGGCATCGAAAGGGTCTTACTTCAGTCTGACTTACCTGGCTGCCGAGGAGAGTAAAGGTGTTCAGGAAGGCTTTCTTGCTGTCGGTGCAACTGAAGAGCACCAGTCCATCATGGTCTGTCTGCTGCCGGCCGACACCGGAGCCGGCTGGGAAAGATTCCATGCACTCAGTCCTTTTGTACGGAATCATCCCATTGCTGGTGGTAGGGCACTGGAAGAGGCCAGAGCTGCCCAGAAAGTCCATCCCCTCCTCCCTGCAAGTACAGGGTTTCCCTGGCACGTGGACTGCATAGCTCTTCACGTATGAGGCCCCATCAGCGTCCCCTCCGAAGAGATCCTCTCCACTGCATCGCTTCTGGTGCCGGTAAAAGTCCTCACTGAGTAAGAATCCTCTCCCACACGGGCCACGTGTGTACGGCTTCTGCAAGGGGGGTGATCCCTGGCGTTCCACCAAGTTCAAAATGTCTCTTAAGAGTGGATCACACACCTCACACGGGTGGGCTTTCTGGATGAACAGACCTGACTCGGGAGTCCTGAGCTGCGACACGCCGACAAAAACGTTCTGCTCAGGCGTCTCCCCGTTGTCTGCTTCACGCCAACCATCTGAAAGCGAAAAGAGGCCGGTGAGGTACACGTGGGCTTTGGTGGACAGCAGCGGCCGCATCACATCCACGTGTGTGACGCACCAAAGAACGAGTGCCCTGACTTGCTGCTGGAGCCAGCAGGCCCAGTGTCGGTCCTGGGCCTCTAGCAGTCACAGTAAGGAGAAAGAATGGGTAGCAGGCATGACGGTGGTGCATGGTAAAGGGAGCAGAGGAGAGGTCTCCAGCTCACTCCTCCACGGAGCAGGGCCTTGGCGGCTGGTGCCAGGAGGGCTCTGCGCAGAAGGCTGGGTCCTGACCCAGGAAAATCTGACTGCGGTGAGTAGCTGCCTCTTAAGGACTGTTTAAAGAGATGTGCACAACTCACTGCACATTAAAGCAGCCGGTGTTGCAGAGTGTGGCAGAGGGAACAGAGAAGAATGAGACACGGACACCAGAGAAAGGAGGAAACAGTCAGGGCTGGAAGACAGAAGAGAAGAGACAAGTGCACAAAGTGCCAGGAGTGGGGAAGGCAAGGCAGAAAGGAGGTAGCGCTATAGGCCCTGGCAAGAAAACACTGGTGAACGAGAAGTAGGCTGCAAGTCTGACCTGAACCCAGCACTGACATGGCTCTCCTCCGGTCCTCAGTCTGCAGGGCCAGGCCCTCTGTGGGTCTCGCTCACTGTGGCTAGAGTCAGGTCAGCCCCGACAGACACCAGGGCTTTCTCCCCCTCCCCCCATGGGCAACTACACGGGATCTGGAAGATGAAGTTGTAAAGAAAACCCAGGGCACATGAGTGGCCCAGGTAGACCCACCTCACAGAGAAGAAAATGAAACGTTAGGGGTGCCTGGGTGGCTCAGTCAGTTGAGCCTTGGACTCTTGATTTCAGCTGGGGTCACGATCTCGTGGTTCATGAGTTCGAGCCCTGCATTGGGCTCTGTGCTGACAGTGTAGACCCTGCTTGGGATTCTGTCTCCCTCTCTTTCTCTCTGCCCCTCCCCTGCCTGTTCTCTCTCTCTCTCTCTCTCTCAAAAAATAAAAATAAACTTTAAAAAAAAAAGAAAAAAAAGAAAGAGAATGGAATGTTAAAAATGGAAACCCTTGAAGAAAGATTTGCCAGAGCAGCCCTGAGACATTCATGAGCGGTGACCACGTCAGTGCCTGTAATTCCTGGCAGACTCAGGCCCCAGGAAATGTCAGCTGGATGGCGAGGGCAGCACCTGGGACACCAAGGTACCGTCGATCTGGACAGATACCTGGCCAGGAAGCGCACAGCCATGTTGAATCTGTTGAGCAGACTAAAAAGGCCCTGAACCTCTAACCCGTTCCTGCAAGACTTTGAGCAAAAAGTGTTGGAAGTGTTCAGCAGGGGAGGGGACACTGCACATGGCCCAGCCCCGGCACCCACAGCACCTATTCTGGGACCCAAACAGGGGAGGGAGTCACTGAGGTGGCTGGACAGAAAGAGATGCCTCTAGGAAACAGGGGAACCAAACCCCAGGGACACTGGAGTGAATGTGAGGGCCTGTGGAAGGCAGCCTCTAAGATGGCCCTATGAATGCCTGCCTCCTGTGTGAGCCTCTTCCTTGGACTGTAGGTTAGACTGACCGACCCATTTTCTAAGGAACAGAATAAGGGGATGTCACTTTCAAGGTCAGGTTGGAAAAAGGCTGGATTCCATCTTGGGTACTCTCTGCTCACTTGCTCAGAGAGGAGGCAGCTTCCATGTTACGAGGCACAGCACAGAAAGGCTACCAGGACAGAGAACTGAGGGAGGCTGTAGGTCAACAGCCAGAGAGGAACTAATTCCCACGTTCAATAAGCCACAAGAAACTAATTCCTGGGAACAATCACATGAGTGAGCCTGTAAGTGGATTCTTCGAGAGAGTGGCTTTCGGATGAGAACACAGCCCTGGCTGACTCCTTCACCAAAACCTCGTAAGAGAGCCTAAGCAAAAAGCATCCAGGAAAGCTGTGACCAGATTCCTGATGCACTGAAACTGAAATAGTGAATTTTTACTGTTTTAAGACACTAAGTTTTGGGGTAATTTGCTATATGCTCACAGATAAAACAGGGACTTACCCAATGAGGCCACCAGTGCAAAATTCTCCAGCATCACATCACGGTACAGGAGTCTCTGAGCCTCCTCAAGGAGCTCCCACTCCTCCCGCGAGAAGTACACGAACACATCCTCAAAGGTCACACAGCCCTGTCGTGATGGGGGGGACAGTTCAGCCACAGGCAAGAGGACTCCCCAGTCTATCCACTCACACGACCACCCCGGTCCCTCTCCTCCCAGCTCCCGACTCAGAGGAGACACCAGGTCTTGGTGCCACTAGTGCCTGCTCTCTTCTCACGTCCCTCTGAGCACTGGGTGCAGAGCAGAGCCAGGCAGGCGGGCAGGTGGGTACTGGGTAAGCTCTGGGTCCGGCACGAAGGGCGCCAAACACTCGTGCTGGCCAGTTCTCCCGGTGTCCTTCAGACCATGCCTCCCAGACACAACCTTAATGCCATCACTTCACACTTCTCCTCACATGTACATCACTCTTTGAACCACCCCTTCTCCCCATCTGGGACTGCCACTTCCACTACCAACTTTCTGGATCACACCATATGCACCCACAGGGCAAACCACCTCCCACCCCATGCTGCTCTGCACGTGGTGTCCAGGAAGTGCTCATGTATCTTTGTGACAGGTACACTGTCACCCAGTGCCTAAGCAAGAGACCCAGTCCTCAGTCCCAAGTTTCAACTTTTCTTGTTATTAACTGCATTGCCACCATGACCTGAAGATACTCCCTCCTAAACTTAACCCGTAGCTCCACCGCATTCAACATACCGGCCACCACCTTTTGAACTTCTTCAACCAGTACCCTTCCCCAGAACTAAAACCACATCCAGCTCGATGTCTCAACTAAGGAGTTTCTGGGACTTCTTAAGCTAAACGTGACAACAGCCTAACTCCCAATATTACCACTGAAAATTACTCCTGCTATCAGCTTCCCTATCTCAGTTGATGGCATCTCCGTCATTCTACCAGGTAAAGAAAGCACAAAACAAAAACAAAAACCTTAGAGTAACCCACAATTCGTTCCTTTCTCTTATTCACCCTTCACACAAGAAAATCTGGTCACTCTGGTTAAAAAAACAGATATTCTCTTAATCTAGTTAAGGCATATCCAAAATAAATATGTAAAGAAGAACAATAAAAGTTGTCTTCTTGGAAAAAAAAAAAAAAACAGATATAACGGGTGCCTGGGTGGCTCAGGCAGTTAAGTGACAGACTCCCGATTTCGGCTCAGGTCACTATCTCACGGCTTGTGGGATCGGGCTCTGTGCTGAGACCACAGAGACCGAGGAGCCTGCTCCTCCTTGGGATTCTCTCTCTGTCCCTCCCCTGCTTGTGCATTCAATCTCTCTCTCAAGAATATATAATTACCTAAAACAAAACGCCCAGATACAAAATCCACCACCATCTCTCACTTCCACAGCCGCCTCTCTGGGCCAGCTGCCGTCAACACTCACAGACTACTGGTAGGCTCCCCACTCATGCCCATGCTCTGTTCTCAGCCAGAGAGCAGCCAAAGGGAGCCCGTTAAGATCTGGGTCGGGTCACCTCTCCTGCTCCAAATCTGCCACGTCTTTCACCACCCTTGGAACAGAGGCCCAGCTCCTCAGGCGGCCACTCCAGGCCCGACCCCTGACCACCTGCCGTCTGCTCTGACCCGATTAAGAGGGACCTACGGTTCCCGGGACACTCCTAACTCATTTCCACCTCCAAGTATTTGTGCCAGCGCCTTGGAAACCCTGGCACACCTCATCCCACCGATACTGATACCCGGAACCTCGGCACATACCCGCGGGGAGTGAGTGCCCTCCGCCGCCTTTGCACTCAGAGGGAGCGATGAAGGCCAAGTGAGGAAGGTCCTAGAACAAGCCGCCCCTCCGCTCACCTGAGCCCCGTCGGTCCGCGCCGCAGCCTCCATGGGATCCCGTGAGCAGAACCGGGTGGTGAGAAGCGGGCAAAGCGGGCAGGCCCTGCGGGCTCAGCCGGAACCCCAAAGCTCCACTAGGCACGATGCCCGCGGGACGACTGTCGCGCTCCCAGCCCGTCTCCCCCGGGTACAAACGCGCACAGCTCAGGGTACCGCGGCCGGGGCGTCCGAGGGCAGCGCGCGTATGCGAAGGCCCCGGGAAGGGCGCAGCTCCAGCCGACACCTCCGCGCAAGGCCGCCGGTCCCACGACGGGGCTCATGGAGAGTAACAAAGGCGCGTACAGTACCGTCCTTCCGGGCTCGGTTCCGAAGAGCCGCGCGGGAAGCTCGCCCCGCCCCAGACTCGGGGCCTCAACGGCCCGTGTGGAGAGTCCCGGCACAGGCAAAAGACGTCACGCTGGCGACGCCGGAAGTCCCGCCTCAGCCTCTCCGGGCGGCGGGAAACGCCCATCTTCTGGGCTGTCTTGAGCACAACGCCGATGCGGCGGCACAGACTTCTGGGTAATGTAGTTGGAGCCCTGCATCCAACCAGGCAGTGGGCATCTTTCCCGGTCTTCCTGGCAACCGCCTGGCCGCCGGGGGCGGAGGCCTCAAGGAGGAGAAAGATGCGGGGGAAAGAGGGTCCTGGAGTGCCAAAGCTCCTCTTAAAGGCGACGCACCCATATTTCTGTGGTCACCTGGGGCAAAGTCATGTCCTCAGAGGTCTCTAGCGCGTGATCCAGTCTTTAATACTGGGGGAGCTGTTTCACCTCTCAGCTTTGGGGACTGAGATTTAAATTGAACAGTGAATATGTCCCGCTGGTGGGGACTTTGTGTAGTACCATTAAATGTTACTCCAATTCGTTAATTCCCAAATTTAAATCCCTGAGACGACGGTGACATCATCACCTGTGAACTTACTGACATCATCACCTGTGAATTTACTGAAAATCAAAGTTATCGGACCCAAAAGACACCTTCTGATATATAATACCTGGGGGAGGGGCCCTAGCGTAACCTGGAGAAGTGGAACTCTTTTTATGACCTCCCTCCTTCCCCCAAGATTTAATAACTAAAATGGGAAAGTACTACAACCTACTTCATGGAATATGAGATAAGTGCTTAACACAGGGCCTAGCGTTAAATACAGGCTCTTATTGTTACTATTGTTATCACAAGGTTGGTACATATACTGATGTAGGAGGGTGTCAGGGACCCCTCTTTGCAGAATCACTGGTGATTTGTTTTCAAACACAAAATACAACCACTCTGAGTCAGCAAGCAGCATCATAAATAACGGTGACAATTTTTGCATAAAGCACATGTGTATACCATTAGGTGCATTTAATTTTTAAATTTTTAAATTTTTTTAATGCTTATTTATTCTTTTAAAAATTTTTTTTTCAACGTTTATTTATTTTTGGGACAGAGAGAGACAGAGCATGAACGGGGGAGGGGCAGAGAGAGGGAGACACAGAATTGGAAACAGGCTCCAGGCTCCGACCCATCAGCCCAGAGCCTGACGCGGGGCTCGAACTCACGGACCGCGAGATCGTGACCTGGCTGAAGTCGGACGCTTAACCGACTGCGCCACCCAGGCGCCCCAATGCTTGTTTATTCTTGAGAGAGACAGAGTACGAGTAGGGGAGGGGCAGAGAGAGAGGGAGACACAGATCTGAAGCAGGCTCCAGGCTCCAAGCTGTCAGTACAGAGCCCAACATGGGGCTTGAATTCATGAACCAGGAGATCATGACCTGAGCCGAAGTCCAACGCTTAACCGACTGAGCAATCCAGGTGTGCCCTGAGGTGCATTTTATTAAAAAAAAAAAAAATCTTATATAGGAAGGTTTCACAAAGCACAGGTAGGTCTGTTGTGCAAGGGACACATTCCTACAGGCCATATGATTCAAAAGTTAGGACTATCAAGACTAATTGCTCTTAGGCTTAAGTAGGTGTGGACCTAACATGGTTTCATATGGCAGACCTTAAAAACAAATCAGTTATTTTGCTAGCAAAAATGGGTTTCTTCTGAAAGAGCAGAGAATTGCAATTCAGGACAAGTAATCTATTGCAAAAACCATAGACTAGTTCAGCAAACAAAAGTAAGGAACTTATTTATGGAGAAGAAAGAGGAAGTTGGGAAGGATTGTTTTGAACGCAAGTCCACTGGAGAAAAGCAAGAGTTCAGGGTGAATGTGTTTTCTCTTTGTTTGAGTTGATGGGGTGGTCAATTTCTTGTAGGAAATGCAGTGCACATCTTTTCCTGTTAGGGTCTGTAGTTGATGATTCTTCCCTGTTGATTCTTCTGTTGGTCTTGGTAATTGGAAATTCTTGATTTCCAGTAGTACTGGGTGAGAGTTCCTCCTTTTGGCCTCCCAACTCCATTTTAGTGAGGTTGTCCTTTATTCATTTTCCCATTCCTCCCTTTTGACCAGGATCCTTCTCGGAAAGCATTGCTGATCAAGAGTCAGTTTTTTCTTAATTCAGTGGCCTTTTGTCCCTCGGTGCCTTTACTGAGCAATTAGGCCTTTATAATTTTGAAGGATATCTACTTTATCAACTGTGGGTCGGAGGAGGCAGGGCCAAGTGCACTAGAAGTCCCGTGACTATCTCAAAGGGTGAGAATCTATGGACAGTGGGAGATCTGAGAATTAGGACTGATGGCAATATTTTTGAACAATGTATATAGAAGATCTCTACACATTTTGCCTATTGAGTCTTACCAGTGCCATTAGTGTGTTCAACTAACCCTGAGGACTGAGGATGAGACACACAATCAAAGTATAAAACCAGCCAAACAGTACTGTTTGTTATGGGTAAAATGGGTTACCCAACCACCATGATGTTTGAGAGGTGTTTCTCAGGTAGGGATAATCTTTTCTAACAGAGTTTTAGCCACAGAAGAAGCAGTGGCCTGTCTACAAGGGAAAGCTTTGGTCCAGTGAGACAACGTATAAACCATGACTAAAACACATTTATATCCATGAGACAGGGAAAGCTGTATGAAATTCATTTGCCAAACCTCAAATGTTCCATTGGGCAGTTCAAAGTGTCTGGGAGCAGTATGAACACGTTTCCTTGTACCACTGGACAAACAGGACAAGTGAAGTAGGCACTTTTGTGGCCTCATTAATATTTTCCTCACCAATATTGGTTCATAAACACTATCATTTTGTCAGTAGACCAATAGTTGTACATTGGTAAATGGTGGGAATTTTAGAATTTCTGGTAGGGCCATATTGTCATTTAGTCCAAATAAGAATTCTCTCTTTTTTATCAGATCAACAATTATTAAATTTCCAATGTTGTTTTTACTTTTGGGGGGTCAATTGTTGGGTGTCTCTGGTCAATTCTTCCAAATTATCATGTGCGAGAACATTCTTTTCGACGATGACAGAGGTTTGGCTCTTGGGTCTCCTTGAGAGAAACATTTGGCAGAAATATCAGTGAGGTGGATTACTTTGGCCTCCAGGGAGTTGAGTCCAGAATGTCCAGGAAGCTTAATAATAAACAGAGCAGCTGGCCTGTTGAGCTCAAGTAGCCAAAGGTGAAGGTGCTTCCTCATGGACTTCAAAACAAGTTGAATGGCATACCTAGCACTAACATGGTCCTAAGTTAAGTGTAAGGGAAGCGAGGACATACTTTTCCTCTCAGGAGTCCAAAAGAACAGTATTGGTGAACACCTAGACCATTTCTAGCACAATCCATCAATTTGATCACCGATGCCCATTTTATTATCCATCATCTACATTTTACCCTCTTACGCCCTTGTTAATGTGACAACCAAAATTAAAACCTCATCCATTCACTGATTGCATCTCAATGTTAGGATCGTTGGGTGAAGTCTTATGCAACTCAGGTCCAAATACTGTCTCTCAGAGCTATATATGTTTATATATGGCTTATACACACAATGTCTCCACTTACACCCAATATAATATCAGTGTCCAGAACACAATAGGACATACTGAAACTGTGGGAGAGATAACCACCACCAAGTTTCTATATACAACAAATGCATCTTCAAAGAAACAGTATAAGACTATTTGAGACCAAACATGAGAAATTTAATGAAAAAAAAAAACTGACATAAAGAACACTTTAAAGATTCTATTTAAGGTTGAAGGAAAGTGATCCCAGATGAATGGTCTGTGATGGTAGAAGGAATGAGGATCTATGAGAGGGGTGTGTTTGTAGATTAATACAAACATTCTCTGTATAAGACATTAATATTTCCTTTTTGAAGACAGAGTGATGGATTACCATGTATAGACTCAATAGCACATAAACTGAGATAAGCAAATTAATATTTAAATCTTATATTTTTCAGGAGAGCAAAGATTTTATCTCTATTTTATTGTGTTAAATAAGTGCATTGTCATTTTCAGCTTAAATACTAGTAAACAGAATCAGTGTATACACCCCACAAATATGAAGAAGGAAAAATTGAAATGTACAGAAATAGCAAGTTTTTTTTTTTAATTTTTTTTAACGTTTTTTTTATTTATTTTTGAGACAGAGAGAGACAGAGCATGAACGGGGGAGGGGCAGAGAGAGAGGGAGACACAGAATCGGAAACAGGCTCCAGGCTCTGAGCCATCAGCCCAGAGCCCGACGCGGGGCTCGAACTCACGGACCGTGAGATCGTGACCTGAGCCGAAGTCGGACGCTTAACCAACTGAGCCACCCAGGCGCCCCAGAAATAGCAAGTTTTTATTTTTTAATTAATTAGTTTATTTTGAGAGAGAAACAGAGAGTGACGCACATGCACGCGTGCAAGTGGGGCAGGGCAGAGAGAGAGAGATTCCCAAGCAGGGAGGGCTTGATGTAGGGCTTGAACTCACAAACTGTGAGATCATGACCTGAGCCAAAGTTGGAGGCTTAGCTGACTGAGCCACCCAGGTGCCCCTCAACAGAAAGTTTTTAAAAGGAAATGTACAGAACAAGTGAGGCAAAGAAAAGCACACACATATCCACAGAGAATGTATTTAAACCTAAATATATATGAGCCATCTCATGAAATGAGTATGGAGTAAATGCTCAGATCATCAGCCAGTAATTTTTGATATATTAAAAATATTCAACAATAACATGGATACAAGGGACACATCTAAAATATAAATATATGAAACAGGTTTTGAAAAATATACCTGTTATAATTATTACATAATAAGACACGAACACGTGCTTAGCATGTATTTATATCAGAAAGAAATAATTTACAGCGAGAAAGCATCACCAAGAAGATATAACAGAATATGTATGTAACTTATGATACTGACTTAAATTACATAAAGCCAGTTTGAGAATAGCAAGGATAAAGATACCAGTCCACAAATGTATCAGGCATTTTTATATCAGCCATCTCAGAAATTAGTAGAAACAGCCGATATAAAATTGTTAAGTTTCTCATGGATCCACACATCAAGAGTGACAAATCTGGGGGCGCCTGGGTGGCGCAGTCGGTTAAGCGTCCGACTTCAGCCAGGTCACGATCTCGCGGTCCGTGAGTTCGAGCCCCGCGTCGGGCTCTGGGCTGATGGCTCGGAGCCTGGAGCCTGTTTCCGATTCTGTGTCTCCCTCTCTCTCTGCCCCTCCCCCGTTCATGCTCTGTCTCTCTCTGTCCCAAAAATAAATAAACGTTGAAAAAAAAAAAAAAAAAAAAAAGTGACAAATCTGGCCTGACACATACATTTACATACAAGTAAAGGATGTTTATATTTAGTACAAACTGAATGTTTACAGTATAGACAACCATGAAAAGTATCTTTGATTTGTATGGAGTGAAATAAGACAAGGAAACAATCAAGACATCAATCAACAACAGAGGTAAATGGAAAATATTAAAAGGTGTGTTTGGAAATTAAGTTATAAAATACTAAATAACCATGTAACATAAAATAAAGATAATAAAAAGTGTAAATATTTTGACTAAATGACATCCCCACATATTCTTGAGCGATGTGTTTAATAAAATTCTATAGGTACATTAATAGTTTAAAATACATATATTATAAATAAAGGATAATTAACAAGTGATACATTCGGATGATTCACAGGTGATACATTCATCTTGCAAATACTAAAAGAAAAAAAATCCATAGTAGAGAAAAGCACACTAATGATTTCATTCATATGGATTTCACAACAAGCATAAAATGTATCTGTGATTAGTGACATTTGTAAGGTGTCAAACCATGAATTAAAAAGAAAGAGAATTAGTAAAGCAAAATTTCTGGATAACGGATTCCTCTGAGGTGTAAAATGGGATTTGCAATCTGTGAGGTTCATATAGGAATTCTAATTTTGCTGTGCTTTTTTATTCTGTGGGGTGTGCACTGGTACTTATTTTATTTATCTTTTTTCTATATGTGTAATTTCAATAAGATGAAGTGGACAAATGTTAGGAGCATGGCTTCATGAGTATTTGCCTGTCAACATCCATTAAACCTCACCCATACATGTCCTAGAACAAAGCCCTGCACAAAGGTGACCATTACTGTCCTTTTTCACTATATATTAGGTTCACTGTTTTTTTTTTTTAGCCCTTCTAGCTGAGGTTCCAACCCATACTGATTTGTCTCTGACTTGTATCAGTGTCACCCACTTCTTTTTCTAAGAGATTCATCCACGTTACATGAAGCAGTAGTTTTCATTGCTGTGTTTTCTTCCATTCTGTGACCGTATAATTTATTTAGGCATGTCCCCATTGATAGCTCTGTGGGTTGTTTTGGGTTCTTGGTTATGATCAATCAAGTTGCTTATAAGCCTATAATCCTACAGCTGACCGTTGAACGACACGGGGGCTGGGTGTGCTGACACTTGGTCCGTTGAAAATCCGCATATAACTTTGGTCTCTCCAAAAACTTAACTAAAATAATAGTCTGCTACGGACAGGAAGCCTTACTGAGAACATAAACAGTTGGTTAGCACATATTTTATATGGCTAGAGAAATGAAAATGATATTAAGAAAATCATAAAGAAGAGAAAATACATTCATAGTATGGTACTGTTTCATACAACAACCCCATGTATAAATGGACCCATGTAGTTCAAATCTGTGGTGTTCAATGGTCAACTGTGTATATTTTGGAGGAAAAATGCCCTCATTTCTATTGGGTATACATGCAGAATTGGATTTGCTTGGTTACAATACATAAATATGTTGAAGCTTTTTTTTTTTTTTTTTTTTTTTTTTTAAACGTTTATTTATTTTTGGGACAGAGAGAGACAGAGCATGAACGAGGGAGGGGCAGAGAGAGAGGGAGACACAGAATCGGAAACAGGCTCCAGGCTCTGAGCCATCAGCCCAGATGCCTGATGCGGGGCTCGAACTCACGGACGACGAGATCGTGACCTGGTTGAAGTCGGACGCTTAACCGACTGCGCCACCCAGGCGCCCCAAATATGTTGAAGCTTTGTACAAATCTTGACACATCAAGGAGTTAAAGCAAAAATTAACAGAAGCATTCTTTGAGAATCTATTGGCTATGTGAGGCTTACAATAGAGACCACTGTATATATTATCATCTGTAAATCGCACATCCTTTATATCAGTAAAATCTGTAATGAACTTATATAGTCCAAATGCCCTTTTCTCGCAGAAGCAGATGTTACACATTTATGACCACGTCCCTACGGATGTGGATCTGATTATCATTAGGGAAGGTCTGTGCGACTGTGTGTCTGTGTGAGTGAGATCGTGTGTGCGTGCCTCTGTCTGGATGGCTACATCTGTACATGTGTGACCATTTGGACACGTGTGTCTATCAATGTGGCTGTATAAATAAGTCTACCTTTGGGTATTTGCCTGTGTCTGTGTCCTGGTGGGTACCTGTGTGTGCACCTGCACAGGATGTTGTGTCCTGCGTGTGTGTCCCTGGGTGTGCACATGTGTCAATACACTTTTGGGTAGTGTGTGTGATGATGCTGTGGAGTCTGCTCAAACTGTGTAGGTTCCGTGGTGTGAGCGCCCTGCCTGCATCTGCCTCTGGGTGCCCCTGACCAACCGCCCACACCGGCCCCAAGTCCCTCGCTCCACTCTAGCCCAGTCACGTCTAAGGGGCCCTCTGAGTGCCACTAAGGCCCCACCAGCAGCCGGGCTCTTGAGAACAATGTCCCCACCGGGATATCTGTGCCCTCAGCCCGTTCCCATTCAGAACTTCCCTCCTGTGCGAGGCCTCTCTGACCAGCCCCCCGGGGGGGCCAGTCCCCAGGCCCTGGCCTCAGATCTCCCACCCTGAACTTCCACTCTCTCCAGTGCCCAGGATCCGCACACGCTCACAGCTTTGTGTGTAATGTTCCCTCTGCCTAGATCTCTCTGTGTGGGGCTAATTTCTATCTGTATTACAGGTTGAAATTGGCCGCGGGAGGTGTCATGATTGGAAAGGGATAGGCCTGGGGGCCAGGCTACGGTGTTCTCAGTAGCTGGTCTGGCATTCCGCTCTAGACTCTGGGATTCTCCTGTTGGACATGAGCAAGTTCACCGAACACTGACCTCAGTGACCATGACAGACTGAGATAAGGTCAAAAACCACGCCGTCACCACGTCAGAGCATGGACAAAAACAAGAACCCTGTGCAAACAATGGAAATGACCAGGTGCCCACCCTCTCCTGTGTGACCTGAGTGACAGCTACACTGTCCACCAGCTGCTGTAGTACCACTCCCGTCCCCCGCCTTGAAGATACAATATTTCAGGGGCGCCTGGCTGGCTCACTCAGTTAAGCATCCAAACTCTTGATTTTGGCTCAGGTCATGATCTCATGGTTCGTGAGTTCCAGCCCCGCGCCCGGCTCTGTGCTGACAGCTTGGAGCCTACTTGGGACTTTCTCTCCCTCTCTCTCTGCTCCTCCCTTGCTCACATTCTCTCAAAATAAATAAGCATTAAAAAAATTGTAGTGGGGCGGTGCCTGGATGGCTCAGTTGGTTAAGCGTCCTCCGTTTGCTTAGGTCATGATCTCACAGTTCATGGGTTCGAGCCCTGCCTGGGGGTCTGTGCTAACAGCTCCAAGACTGGAGCCTGCTTCGGATTCTGTGTCTCCCTCTGTCTTTGCCCCTCCCCTGCTTGCACTCTCTGTCTCTCTCTCTCAAAAATATTTAAATAAATATTTTTAAATTTTTTTAAAATTTCAGGATATCCAATCATAGGACCAACCCCATTTCCTGATAACATCCAATTCAGATCAAATTTCCACTTTCTTAAACCTCCTACAAATCACTGAGCACACGCCCAGAGCGCAGAAGACATCCCCCCAACCCACTTCCTGAGTGTCGCACATTTCCCAGCATGCAACAGCCCATGTGGCAGCGCACCAGTAGGCCTCACTGTGGGCACTTCCGGTGCCGGCGGGCACCGGCACCACGTATCCGTAGACCAAATGCTCCCCTGAGCTCCAGGCGCGCACATCTGAGATACCGACGTCCCCGCTTAGATGTCTGATGGACAGTTCAAAATGAGTGGGCACAAAGCCAGTGCCTCATGTCGCCCCGCCCACTCCACCTCACTGACCACCACCCTTCCCACCGCGGCCACAGCAGCCCTCCTCCAGACCACACCTCTCAGTCTTGCGCCTTGACACACGCTGTCACCTCTGCAGACGCCCTCCAACTCCAACCCCGCCTGAGGGTCCTGCATCGTTCCAGGGCCTGCTCGGCTCTGTGCACTTTAGTTCGACGTCCACCTTCGCATCTTATACACAAAGACAAGGAACTCCAGGGACAAGGAACGGGACCAAAGTCATGTGGCTGGCGATGGTCACGGTGCAGACAGGCTGGAATACCAACCATCACAACTCTAAGCTCTGAGCCCGTGTGCCACCCTGCCCCTCCACACCTGTCCTCTCACCCCCATGTTTCAATCCCTCTCTCATGCTTCCAGGGCTCCCAGACACTTTGGTGTCACAGCCAGAGTTACTTTACTCCACCCGTTTAATATACTTTTCACCTGAGCTCAAGGGAAGGGCCCATGTCTCAGTCACCCACGTGTCCTAACTCCACAGGACGTGCCACGACTGAAGCATGCGGTCCCGTCATTCTTGTCCACAAGGTAGTAAGGTTGCAGCTGGGCTGATGGAGCGTGGAAGTGAAGGCCAGATGGGAAGAAATGGGAGATGAGGGGATAAACCTCAGTCCTTCATCACTGAGACAGCAAGTCACAACAGCTTTGGGACGAACGTGGGCCCAGGTGTCTGAATGTACTGCATGGTACCAGAGCTTCCGGGGGGGGGGGGGGGCAAATTCTCTGTAGAGTATTTCGTCGACCCTTACAGACCCAGGAGCTCAGCTATAGACATAGCCCCAGCCACTGTGCAGATAAGCTCCCCTAAGAGAGGCCAGAGGAGGAAGGGGCCCTTGGGAGGCAACTCTCTTTCCCAAGTCATAGAAAACTATACATGCTGTCATTACAAAATTATAACTAGAGAACCTGGGTGACTCAGTCGGTTAAGCGTCTGACTTCAGCTCAGGTCATGATCTCATGGTTTGTGAGTTCCAGCCCTGTGTTGGGCTCTGTGCTGACAGCTCAGAGCCTGGCTCAGATTCTGTGTCTCTTTCTCTCTCTTCCCTTCCCCACTCACTCTCTCTCTCTCTCAAAAATAAACATTAAAAAAAAATTATAACTATTGAGGCACCTCAGTGGCTCAGTCAGTTGGGGATCTGGCTTCAGCTTGGGTCATGATGTCACAGTCCATGAGCTCGAGCCCCACATCAGGCTCACTGCTGTCAGCAGAGCCTGCTTTGGATCCTCTATCCCCCTTTCTCTCTTTTCTTTTCCCACTCACAGTCTCTCTTTCTCAAAAATAAGCATTTAAAAAAATTGTAAGCATTGTGACTGCTGACTCATTGCAAAGGGCACGACTGATGAAACGCGGTAAAGCATGGCATAAAGGTTTCAGCCCTCAGTGGAGTTGCAAACTTAGGCCTGTGGTCATTGCAGAGGTTTTGAGGAGGGCTTAAAGGGAGAATATGGTTGTATTTGTATTAAAAAGTGCACAATTTTTCTTATGAGGTAGCAATGATCATCTCCTATAGTTCAACATTTGTCCTCAAGGACGATCCCGAAGGAAGGAGATTGTCCGAAGTGCCCCACCTGATGAGAGCACAGTGGAAGTCAGTCCACGGGCAGGATGTGAAATTACACGTGCCTGAGTGAATACATCTTCATCCTTTTGGTAAATTCCACCCACTTTTCTTTATAACAACGCTGGGCACATTCTCCTAACATTAAACAGTAAGATTCCTTAACCATGTTTGTTTTTTCAGTTTGTCATGAGCTTAACTTGAACGTGTGGCTTTACTGTTTGTTTTAGACCTAAGTCAACCCTTACAAAACTGCTGAGGTGGACCTGGAGAAGGCCCTCAAAGAGATTTAAAAAAGTGAAAAACCCAGTCAGAGGAAACGATTAAGACTTACCTGGGAAGACCGCACAGCTGTATGATCCCGATCGTGCCTCAGAGAAAATAAAGTAAAACAGATCAGGATCAAGGGAAAGTGAGCAGAACAGATGTCTAAAATGACACGAAGAAGGGGCGCCTGGGTGGCTCAGCCGGTTGAGCGTACGACTTCGGCTCAGGTCATGATCTCGCAGTCTGTGAGGTCGAGCCCCACATTGGGCTCTGTGCCGACAGCTCGGTGCCTGGAACCTGCTTCGGATTCTGTGTCTCCCTCTCTCTCTGCCCCTCCCCCACTCATACTCTCTTTCTCTCTCTCTCTCTCTCTGTCAAAAATAAATCACTAAAAAAAATAAAATGACATGAAGAAAAGGCTTTCTTTAAACTGAATCTTCTCTCACCACTCTTACTCAACATAGTACTGAACGTCCTAGTTAGAGCAATTAGGCAACACAAAGAAATTAACAGGTATCCAAATGAAAAGAAAATAAAACTGTCATCATATACATACATACACACACACACACACACATATATATATATATGATGGGATCAAGACCAACACTTAACCGACTCACGCCCCCAGATGATAGATTCTTATACACTGAAAATCCCAGAGACTCAACCAAAAACTGTTGGCTCTAATCAGTGTAAAGTTGCAGGATGTGATCAACACATACAGATCAGTTGCATTTTTTATACGATAACAGTGAAACATCTGGGGAAATAAAAAGCTGTCTCATTCTAAATGGCATCAAAAACAATAAAATACCTAGGAATAAGTTTAACCATGGAAATGAAAGATCTGTGCAATGAAAACTATGAGATTCTATTGGAAGAAGACCCAATGGAAAGACACAGTGTTCAGAGACTGGAAGAATACTGCTAAAATGTCCATGTTACCCAAAAGCTATCTATAGATTCAACTCAATCCCTATCAAAATTCCAATGGCACTTTTCCCAGGAACAGAAGAAACAACCTTAAAATTTGTATGGAACCACAAAAGTTCCTAATAACCAAGGCAATCATGAGAAAGAGCAGGTAGCATCACATTTCCTGATTTCAAACTATACTACAAAGCTATAGTAACCAAAACAGTATGGAATTGGCATTAAAAACAGACCCACCCCAATGGAACAGAAGAGATTAAAAATCCCACAGATATGGTCAACTAATATTTGATGAGAGCCAAGAACATCCAATAGGGAAAAGAGAGTCTTTCCAACAAATGGTATTGGAAAACTGGATAACTCCATGCAGAAAAATGAAATTGGACTCCTTACCCCACTCACAAAAATTAACTTGAAATGGATCAAAGACCTAAACATAAGACCTGATGCTACAAGATTCTGAGAAGAAAAAGGAAGCTCCAAAACGGTGGTTCTGGCAGTGATTTTTTTGGCTATGACACCAAAAGCACAAAGAAAAGAAAAAAGCAACAAATGGGACTACATCAAATTTAAAAGCTTCTACATCGCAAAAGAAGTAACTTTTTAAAAAAATAAAAAAAGACAACCTATGGAATGGGAGAGAATATTTGCAAACCATGTACAGACAAGGGGTTAATATCCAAAATTTTATAAAGAATTCATATAACTTGGGGCACCTAGACGGCTCAGTTGGTTAAGCGTCTGATTTAGGCTCAGGTCATGATCTCACAGTTAGTGGGTTTGAGCCTCATGTCGGCCTCTGTACTGATAGCTCAGAGCCTGGAGTCTGCTTCAGATTCTGTGTGTGTGTCTCTCTCTGGCCCTCTCCTGCTTGTGCTCTGTATCTGTCTCTCTCTCAAAAATAAACACATTAAAAAAAAGAACTCCTACAACTCAGTAACAAAAAAAAAAATCTGATTAAACCATGGGCAGAGGAACCACACAGACATTTTTTGCAAAGACATCCAAATGGCCAACAGGTACAGGAAAAGGTGCCCATTATCACTAATCATCAGGGAAACGCAAATCAAAACCAGAATGTGGTATCACCTCACACCTGTCACAATGGCTAGTATCACGAGGACAAGAGATTAAATGTCAGCAAAGATGTGGAGAGAAGGGAACATTTGTGCACTGTTGGTGGGACTGTAAACTGGTCTGGTCACTTTGGAGAACAGTATGAAGCTTCTTCAAAAATTTAAAAATAGAACCACCATAGGGTCCAACAGTCCCACTTCTGGGTATATACATAACCAAGGGAAATGAAAACAAGATCTCAGAGATATCTGTACTCCCATGTTTATTAACATTGTACACGAGAGACAAGATGTAGTGACAGCTTAAGTGTCCATCAAAGGATGAAGATGTGGTATATATTCACAGTGAAATGTTATTCAGCCATTAGAAAAAAGGAAATGCTGCCATTTCTGACAATACAGATGGGCCTTGGGGACATTACGCTAGGTGAGATAAGTCAAACACAGGAAGACAAATACTGTATTTTTTATACAAAGATTCTTAAAAGAAAAACAAAAAACTCTGAACTCAAATAAGAGTGGAATGATGGGTTACCAAAAGTTTGGCAGGGGACAGGGAGATGTTGTTTAAGGGCACATAATTGCAGCTACTAAGTAACTCCTGGAGATTTAACACACGGTACAGGGGTTACAAGGAACAAAACTGTATTACAAACATTAAACTTGGCAAGAGACTAGATGTGAACTGCTCCCACCACTAGGAACACAGGATACAGGATACCACCAGGATACAGAGGTTAATGTTACAATGGCAATCACGTCGCAATATAAATTCAACAAGATCAATGTTGAACACCTTAAACTTACATGTTATATGCCAATTATGTGATCTGTCAATTATATCTCAATACAGAATAAATGAAAAAATAACTTTAAATGGTCTTAAATGATGCAGCAAAACGTACCCATTCATATATTTGTTCTTTGCTCCTTAGATATGAGATAATTTTAGGTAACAATATTTTTAGTATTCTAATTTCTTTTAAGTTTTTAAGTGCTTCATAAATCAAGACTTCACATTTATCACAAAGACTTATGACCCTTAATGATTAAGTAGGGTTTTTTTTTTTTTTTTTTTTTAACAAAAAAGGATTTCAGTAAATATTTGCAGAGCTGCACCAAGTGTCCAGCTCTCCTGACACGGAATGGCCGGGAGTGTATTAAGTCAGGTGGTGGGGGGAGGCCCCTTCACCTCGCCCATACTGCTCCCACCTGCCCCCCCTAAAACTGCTAACAAATTGTCATGGGTTTGGCAGGGAAACCTGAAAGAAACCACATGTACTCCTTTTTCTGTCACATCTACCTCTTTTCTTCCTCTTCCCTTATGCCTTTGCTCTCTTTTTTAAAATACTCTGGAATCACTCTTCAGGGCATACTGAAACCAAGCTAGGGCTGAAGGCTTTGTAATTACACAGCAGCTGCTGGTTTTCTCTCCTTTGTAAGTTCTTATTCATAGAGCATGGTCCTAGCCGGGTGGATCATACAACAGTAAGTGATGAACCGCCTCAGAAGATCTTCTCACAACGATGACACTTACGGGGTTTCTCTTTGGTATAATTTTTCAGATGCTTGGCAGGAGGTTTCCTCTGGCAACGAGTTTCCTCAGGACTTACATTCAAAAGGCTTCTCCTCAGTATGAGTTCTCTGGTGCTGACTGAGGGAAGTCCATTTGCAAAAGGCTTTCCCACATGTCTGACGCTCACAGGGTTTCTCCCCAATACGAATACTTAGGGGGCGGGGGGAGCGATGAATGAAGGCTGAGCGTGCGTCCACATTCACTGTGTTCACAAGGTTTTCCCCACTGTGACTCCTTGTGCTGACTTCGGGAAAAGAGGTCACAGAAGGCTCTCTGATCTTCTTCACACTCCAAGGGTTCTCCTGCAGTGTGGACTCTATCATGCCAGAAATAAAAGCGGTGACTGGAGGCCTTTCCACAGCACTGCATTCAGGGCTTCTCTCCTGGGAAAACACTTACGCGATCAGCAAGAGAACAGCGGTCACAAGAGGCTTACCCCCTCACTTTGTACTTGAAGACACTTTCTCTTGGGTGGGCAAAACTATTCTGGACAAAAGCGGAGCTGTCCCCGATTCTCCTCCGTTCCTGGCATTCATAAGGCTTCTCCCAGCGTGAATCTGCCTGTGCCACGGGAGGTCTGGCCTGCAGCCGAAAGCCCTACTGCACTTGGAAACTCTCCCATGGCTTCACTTGAGGTAAACCCTCACGTGCTCACTGAGGCCTGCCTTCTTTTTCTCACGTTCAGTGCAGTCCCGGGCTTCCCTTCAGCACAACTGCTGTTGCCAAACAACACGCCACCATCTGTTGAACCTTCCTCTCGTAGATTCTTCCCATCGACCACCGATGCTTTACGTGGACTGTGTGAGTGGTTCATGAAAGGCGCCCCACTGAGACTTGCTCCCGTGAAAGCCTCGAAGGCAGATTAGCTGTGCTCGGAGCTCACCTTCCCCGGGAGACTCTCCGTGTGGCTCAAGTACCTCTCCGCTGGCCCTTGTTGTTCCCGGTTCACCCCAACCATGAGCCCCATGAGATGCTCTGAGTCAACCAAGCCTGGAGTGAGGCTGCCTCCCACAAGCGGAAGGCTTTATGGTCTCAGGTTATGCTTTCTTGCCTAAAGGAAATCGGATACACAAAAGGCCCCCCACGCTCAGGGCCCAGTGTGGTTTCTCCCCACCGTGAAGGGCCTGGTGCTGGATAAGTCCACAGCTGACCACAGAGTTCCTCCCACCCTCCCTGCAGGTAAGGGCCTTCTTGGCCCCATGGCATCTGCTGACCTTCACAAATCAGGCCAGGCTCCTTACTTTCTAAAAAAATTTTCTCCACTCCACCGCTTCTGCATCTGGTCAAGATTTATACTACCCAGAAGTCTCTCCTACAGGGACTCTTGCGCTGGTGTTGCCGTGTTGCCCAGATGGTGTTCCCTGTGGCTCAGCCAGGTGCAAAGATGTCTGTCAAGAATGGGCCACATGTGTCACAGGGGTGAGCCTTTCGGGGGGAAGGACCTGCCTGGGGAGTTCTCATCTGTGACACCCACTGATGGGGAGCATCAGAAGGTGCAGCCTCATCCTTCACTGCATGCCGACAGCCTGATGGAAGATAAATGCCGGTGAAGTGCAGGTTTAATTGGTGGCCTGTGGCACCCCATAACAAATGTGTGTCTGATGCAACCAGGAAGTAGTCCATGGGGCCGCTGGCACGACAGGGGAGCCAGAATCAGGATCAGGAAGGGCAGCTGTGTGCCGCGGGTCTCTAAAGGTCAGAGAATGAAGGAGACCACACAGAGAGAGGGGACAAGGATGGATGGAGTATAGGATAAGGAGAGGCAGGGGCTCCAAGCCACTCCCCTGCCAGTGGTCGTCCGGCAAGGCCTTGTTCCTTGTGACGGTGAGTGCTGTGCAAAAGGGTCTGTCCCGGGCCAGAAAATTCTGGTTGGAATGGAATACTTTGTTTTCAAGGAAAATTGAAGGATATGAGCACAACTCACGACCTGTTAAAAAAGAGCCAATGCCGCAAAGCACTGCATGGAGCACCAAGAGGGGAAAAGGTGTGGAGATGGGAAGGGCGGGGGACCAACAGGTGACTGAGGACAGAGTAAAAGTGATAAGTGGGCAAAGTGTCACAAACGGGGAAGAAAAAGTGGGATGAAGTCAGCCGCTGGTTGTGGCATCAGAACGCTAGGAGAGACAGCACAGGTTGCTGGTAGAAGGCGAAGCCAGCCCTGATGCGACCATTCCTGTGGCTTCCACTCACCGGGGCCGGGCCTCCTTCAGGTCTTCTCTGCTGTAGTTGCCACTGCGTCTACCTTCTCAGGCACCCTGCGTTCCCCTCCGGCTGCATTTGGGAAACAACATGGGTCCTGGAAACTGCAAGTCCTACGGGGAAAGAAGAGCTGGTTGAGTGGCTAGCAGTCCCCACGGTGACCCTCTCCAGAAGGAAGAAAATTAAGTATTTAAAAAACAATCTTCGACACAGTCTTGCAGGAACAGCTCACTGTTCTTCACAAGGAGTGACCACACGGTGCCTGCGATTCTTGAAGAGTCAGGCCCCAGGATATGTCAATTAGAGGAAGCGGGCAGACTCTGGGCAGACTCTGAGAGATCAGGGATTTGGGTAATCACCCGGCCAAGGTGTGGCCAGGCCATATTTGTTGGGCAGATTACAAGACTCCTCACCCCCAAATCCTTCATTTCAAAGCTTTGGGACAGAAGAGGCTGGGGCTGCTCTAAGAGAAGAGGAAACAGTGTTCATTGCCCAGCTCTGGTACCCATACCACCTAGTCCAGGGAGCTAAGGAAAGGGATCATGCCATGATGGTACTGTCAGACAGAAAGCTGCCCTCTGGGGAAAAAGGGAAGAGCAAAACTCAGCCCAGGAAATTGGGAATCATACCTACCCCCAGGTATCCATGTCCCTGTTAAGTCTTTCCAGCCAAGCATGGGCTGAACCTAAAAATTCCTTTTTAATGAACAGATTATGGCAAAAATGATAGGATGTCACTTCCGAGAATAAGTTACAAAAATACCAGCCTCTATATTGGATGCTGTCTCTTGCTCATGGGAATCAGCTGCTCTGTGGTGATCTACTTATGGAGAAGACATCATAGCAAGAGACTGAGGGAGGGTTCGGGACAAAAACCAACAAGAAAATGACTAATTAGTCCAACAGCCTCCTGCTCGTGTGCATGACCTTGACAGGAGGTTCATCTCCAGTTGAGCCTTCAGATGAGACAGCAGCCCTGGAGAGTCTGACAACAAGGTTATGAAAGACCTTGAGCTAAAGATACCCACGTGAGATATGCCTGATTTCTGACTCACAGAAACTGGGAGATAATACACGTTTGTCGTCATCCCACTAACCTCTGGGATAATTTGCCACATAGCAACAGATAACCACAGCAGGGCCTTACCCAGTGAGGACACAAGTGCAAAGTTCTCCAGCATCACATCACGGTACAGGAGTCTCTGAGCCTCCTCAAGGAGCTCCCACTCCTCCCGGGAGAAGTACACGAACACATCCTCAAAGGTCACACAGCCCTGTCGTGATGGGGGGACAGTTGAGCCACAGGCAAGAGGACTCCCCAGTCAATCCACTCACACGACCACCCCGGTCCCTCTCCTCCCAGCTCCCGACTCAGAGGAGACACCAGGTCTTGGCGCCACTAGTGCCTGCTCTCTTCTCACGTCCCTCTGAGCACTGTGTGCTGAGCAGAGAGCCAGGCAGGTGGACAGGTGGGTACTGGGTAAGCTCTGGACGCCAAACACTGGTGCTGGCCAGTTCTCCTGGTGTCCTCCAGACCATGCCTCCCAGACACAACCAAACTTGGGCTCAGCCTTCTCCCAGAAGCCCCCACTACTAGGGCCTCAGGGCTCTCAGTTCATTTCTTCTCTCACTTCCAGTCTCCACCGTCGAGTGACGTCTGCGTCAGCCCCCCTCTCCTCAGCTCCAAACTTGCAGCAGAGAGGCGCAGCCTCCCGGCCTGCCATTCCACTGCTCTCTGCTCCCAAAAGACACAACGGAGGCTCTGTTCACTCCCAGCTCAACCCCACGTCCAAGTTCCCCGTTCCCTTGCGCCTGCTCCCGTGACTGGGTCGCCCTTCTAGTGTTATTCCCTGGGCCGTCCGTAACCGGAACACACGCGCCCTAGATCAGGATCCTGGGCCAGAGGGCCCTCCTCCAGGGACTCCACGACCGAGAACCGGGGGAGATAAGGCAGAGCCTCACCGCCACCATCGGCCACAAGGAGGAGCGGTGACCGTGAGGGTGACCCTTCACTCACCTGCGCCGGATTCATCCGTGCTGCCGCCCCTGCCACCACCGGGGGACCGGGTGGGCCAAGCGGGACCCTGAGAGGCGGGTGACCAGTGCGGGTCCCGAAGGCTTAGCCTGGGCGGGGTCGCCTGCAGCTGCTTGTCGCGCTCCGAGCCTCGCTAGACGACGGTGTAAGTGCTCGCAAGGCTCGGGCCGCCGCCTTCGGGGACCTCGGCGACGGAGCGCGGGGGCGGGGGCCGGAGAAGGCGCAGTCCCTGCGGCTCCCGTCCCACAGCCGGGCACAGTCTAGGGGAGATGGAGCCGATGCCCGGGCGTCACGACTCGCACAGGGCGCGGGGGCGGTCCCCGCAACGTCACTCTACCGCCCGGCGCGGCCCCGAGTGGCCCGGCGTGCGCCCCAGTCCACGTGGTCGTGGGCCGACCAGCCGCCGCTCACTGAGGGATGCGCTCCTGCGGCGCGACCGGAAGTCCCGCCCCAACCCCGCAGGAAACGCCCCTCCCGGGCGTCTGCGGCCCCTTCCCCAGGGCGGAAGCGCGCAGCACCCATTTCTGGGTAACGTAGTTTGCGCGCGCGCGCCACTTCCTGTCCCCTCAGCAACGACAAGGGCCTGCAGGAACGCGCCGGGAATAGAGCCCCAGGTTTCCAAGTAAAGAAAAGCGCCCCAATTCCTGTGGGCGAGGGGCGAAGCCTCGTCCCCAGCAACTGGCGTCGCGGGACCAGGGGACCTCTCTGTGGCCCGCCGCGACCCGAAGTGTCAGAAACTGCGAACGGGGATCAGCGCTGTCTTAAGGATCCTGCCGCGGTGCCCAGGTTTGAGAACCACAGCTCTACCGTGACGAGACTGGGCACTAAGTCTCTCGGAACTTGAAGTGCCTGTCACGCGGTTAGTGCTCAGTAAGTACCTAGTATTGTCATTGTTGTTACCATTAACACGCTGCAGAGGGAGGCGCGGTCGGGGTCGCCTCTTCGTAGGATCCTTGGCATTGCTCATGGAAACAGAAAATACAAGGACTTCTTGACTCGCAAAGCAGCCTCACAGGTCTTGATGACAAATTTTACATAAAAGCACAGATTTGAGCTATTTGGCTTATTTCGTTATTTTTTAAAGAACGCGGCAGGAGGGTTTCGTAAACTACAGGGAGGCACGTTGCCCAAGACGCGCATTATTACAGGTCTCATGATTCAGATCTAGGGAACATCATGACCCACTGCTGTCAGGCCTAAGTGGAGGGCGGAGTTGACATGGTCTCACGTTTGTGGCGTGACTTTCACGTAGTTCACAGTACCCAGGACCTCTGTCTCTCCCCCGTTGTGCCCTTCCGACACTCAGGACAGGTAGGCCCAGGTACAGATATGATTATGAAGCTCAGAGGCTTCAGGTCCTTATCAAAACATCCTCACCAGCAGCCCATCACCTGAACTTGCAGTTCCCAAAGGAGCACTAAATCCTGGGGAGGTGTGAAATATAAGACCCCTGAGGATATCCCCAGAATTGTGCACAAATGTGAGAACGATTTCACAGTCGCTTCTGTGTATATTCAGTTGGTCACAGCTCACTCACATGGTCCCAACATAAGTGTAAGGAAAGCTGAGATACATCCCAGGTGTCCAGGCAGAGAAAATGGGATTAGTAAGCATCCAGCTGCCTTCTGTCACAATCCATCAATTTGGTCACCAGATACATATTTTTATATTGCGCCTATGCATTCTATACTGTCACTCTTTTATTATTCCAACAACTCAAACCCCATCTAAATACTGAAACCATCTCACTGATACACTCTCTACTGTGTGTTGTTCTTTGCATCAGTTTCAAACACTATTCCTTAACACCACGAAACTATCAACACAAAGTAAATTACTTCCACTCACATCCAGTGTATGATGGGTCAGGAACACATGGAAAGACACAGTGAAGGTGCCAAAAACAATCATCCACATAGATTTTTATACTCCCAATAGTGTTTTTCAAGAAAGAGCCTGAAATAAGACTGTATGAGGCCTAAAATGAAAAATTTAATAGAAAACTAACCCACACAAAATGAATCTTGAAGTTTACATTTAAAATTTGATCAAAGGGGGCACCTGAGTAGCTCAATCAGTTAAGCATCCAACTCTTGGTTTGACTCAGGTCATGATCTCACAGGTTTTTTTTTTTTTTTCGTTAAAGTTTATTATTTTGAGAGAGAGAGAGAGATGGCACACAAGGTGGGGAGGGGCAGAGAGAGAGAGGAACGGAGGGAGGGAGAAAGAGAATCCCAACCAAGAATGATCTCACAGTTCTTGAGTTCGAGCCCTGCATCTGGCTCTCACTGACAGTGCGAAATCTCCTTCAGAGCCCCCTTCTCTCTGCCCTCTCCCTGCTTTCTTGTTCTCTGTCTCAAAAAAAAAAATCTTCAAAAAAAAAAAGAAACATTAAAGCTTGATCAAAGGAAAGTGATGCCAGGTGAAAGGTGTGCACTGACAAAAGGAATGAAGATCCAGGAGAAAGATGATCTGTGAATTAATACAATTACTCACTAACTGTATAACACATGAACAACATCTCCTTTTTGAGTAAAATGATGGAATGACAATGCAATCCTCAATAATATCCTTTATATTGTGCAAGAGAAGGGGAAATGTATTAATGCTATATTCTGTTGTTACAGACATGTTTTATAATTTTTAGCTTAAAGACGAATAAAATAGGACCAGATACATTCCCAACTAAAAGCAAAGTTTAGGGGCACCTGGGTGGCTCAGTCGGTTGAGTGTCCACCTTCGGCTCAGGTCATGATCTCACAGTCTGTGAGTTCGAGCCCTGTGTCAGGCTCTATGCTGACAGCTCAGAGCCTGGAGCCTGCTTTGGATTCTGTGTCTCCCTCTCTCTCTGCCCCTCCCCCATTCACTCCCTCTCCTTCAAAAATAAATAAACATTAAAAAAAATTTTAAAGCAAAGTTTAGAATGCAAATAGTCTGTACAAATTTTTAAAAGAAAGTATAAGTAACAGAACTGAAGCAAAGATAAGCACAAAATAGGAAGATGAATTTGAACCCAAACATACCAGCTGTCACATGAAATGAGTATAGAATAAATGTTTGAATTAGTAATTTTTGGTGGGTTGAAAAATATCTGGCAATATTCAATTTATAAGTCATACTTGTAAGATAAAATGTTATAGAGACAGGTGAAATAAAAGTTTGGAAATATATACCTTACAATTATTAAGTTAAAAACACACAAAAATGTGTTTGTATCTGAAAAATAGATACAAAGAAAAAAAAAAACGTCAACTGGGAGACATACTTTAAATTATTTAAAATTTTTCTTATTAAGTTTATTTTTGAGAGTGCAAGTGAGGGGGGGAGGGGCAGACAGTGAGGGAGAGAGAGAGAATCCCAAGCAGGCTCTGCACTGTCAACATAGAGCCTGATGTGGGGCTCGAACTCATGAACTATGAGATCATGACCTGAGCTGAAGTTGGACGCTTAACTGACTGAGCCACCCAGGCACCCCTATATACAATTCTTAACGTCTTTTCAAACTACATAGTTTGAAACAACAATCGTACTGTAAGAATAGAGTTAAATCTTGGATATTCTCCTACGTTATCTCAGTAACTGATTTTTAAAAGGCAGGCGTAACATTGTAAGGTTGCCTTAGATTCACACACCAAGGTGGACAAATCTGGCCTGATGGATACATAAAGAACTGCAGACACAGACTACAGGATGTTTGCTTTTTAGCACAAAGTAAGGGTGTATAAAACTGACGATACAGGGGCACCTGGGTAGCTCAGTTGGTTAAGCACCCAACTCTTGATTTAGGCTCAGGTGATGATCTCACAGTCGTGAGATCGAGCCCCACGTGGGGCCCTACACTGGGAGATTCTCTCTCCCTCTGCACCTTCCCCACTTGTGCACACACTCTCTATTGCAAATTAAGAGAAAAACCAACTGACTATATAGCATAATTTAAAAAAAAATCTCTTCAACTTGCATGGAATGAAATGAAGAATGCAATCAGGGTAGAGAATATCTGAAAAAATTTAAACATGTGCTTGGAAAATTAAGTTCCAAAATACTAAATAACCCATGCCTAAAGAGTGCAAAGATAATACAAATAGAACTATATTTTTTGAAAATAAGGACATCCCCAGTGCCATCTTGACAGAACTTTTGTAAGTAGTCTGATGAACAGTATTCAGACAAGTTAGGAGAAATAGATGGGGTCTACCCTTGAGTATGGGTTTGGGTTAGTCAGTGGACTTCTCTGCACTTAAGTTTTCTTATCACATGGAAGGGGTCTCTGTGGTTCTTTAAAATGCTCAATGTCTATTATTCAAAGCATACTTTTGTTTTAAAATTATTATAGAACAGAGGGCACCTGGATGGCTCAGTCAGTTAAGCATCCAACTCTTGGTTTTGGCTCAGGTTTATGAGATCAAGCCCCACATTGGGCTCTGCACTGACAGCACAAGAGCCTGTTTGAGATTCTTGCTGTCTCTCTGCCCCTCCCCCACTTACACTCTCTCAAAAATAATTAAAAAATATACAATTATTATAGAATGTTCAACTTGAAGCTTTACTTTACAGTATACCAAAAATGATGACATCCCTACATGTTCTCGTGAGGTGCAATTAATGAATTCCATTAAAAGGAACACCATTTAATGTGTATAATTAAAGGATGATGAGACAGATATACATTCATCCCCCAAATCTTTAAAAATAAAAGAATAATATATCCGGGTAATACAAAAAAGCATCTGTAAAGCATTATTCCATTCATATACATTTCAAAATCAGACAAAAATAAACACCATTTGCAATACACATTTAAGTTGTCAAACTACAAAGAAAAGAGAATGAGGACAGGATTTGCAATCTCGTGGGTTCATACCTGGCATGCTAAGATTGCCATGTTCCATTTTTCACTGGGGGGAGGGGACGCATTAGTATTAATTTATTGCATTGATATTTTTCCCTCTTTTTCATACATGTGTAATTCAATGAGATTAAATGGGCAAACCTTAAAAGTGTAGTTTGAAGTCTCCTTATTTGTGTTTCATGTGCAGCCCCTGGTGTGCAGAGAAAGCATGCCCCGTAACTTCTCAGCACGTATTGGCCTCACCTAAGACTGCACAAACATGACCGCTAGTATGTTATCACCACGGATTAGGTTTTCCTGGTCATGAACCCATCTACAGAATTCTGCAGGATTACTACCTTGTGTCCAATGTACATCTCCCCTCCGAGCGTTGTTGCGTGGATGCAGCAGTCTTAATCTCTGTGCTTCCCTCCAATGAATGAATGGAAGAAATTAAGCTCCTTAGAGATAACTGTCATCCGAATTATTTCCAGTTCATGATTATTATGAAATTGTTACAAACTTTTGTGTATAGACATTTTGGTGTAAAAAGCGCTTGTTCCTAATGGGTATGCCCCAAAGTGATTAGCTTGGTTATAAAATGTTTAAAAGTACTGTAAAATCTTTACCTCAGACCATATATAAGTATTAACTCAAAATGGGCCTAGACCATAACGTAATTATGAAAACCATAAAATGTCTAGAAGAAAGCATAACTCAAAGTTTTGCAACCTTGCATTGGACAAGCTCCCAAAATTAGAGAGTTTGACACAAAAAGGACACATCAAACAAACAAAAAACAATGAATTATTGATTACATTAAGGTTAAAAACATCTGTTCATCAAAAGACACCACTAAAACAAAGAGATAAGCCAACAATTGAGAGAAACTACTTGCAGAACACACATCTGATAAAGGCGTAGCATCCAGAATATTAAAACAAATTCTGACAAACCGTGTTAGAAAAAAAGAAAAAAAATTTTTTTAACGTTTACTTACTTTTGAGAGACAGAGAGCGACAGAGCACAAGTAGGGGAGGGGCAGAGACAGAGAGAGAGACACAGAATCTGAAGCAGGCTCCAGGCTCTGAGCTGTCAGCACAGAGCCTGACGTGGGGCTTGAACCCATGAACCGTGAGATCGTGACCTGAGCCGAAGTCGGACACGTAACTGACTGAGCCATCCAGGTGCCCTGGAAAAAATTTTATTTAAAAAAAAATTTTTTTTTTACATTTATTTATTTTTGAGAGAGAGAGAGCGAGAGCGCCTGAGCAGGGGAGGGGCAGAGAGAGAGGGAGACATAGAATCAGAAGCAGGCTCCACACTCCGAGCTGTCAGCACAGAGCCTGATGTGGGGCTTGAACCCATGAACCGTGAGACCGTGACCTGAGCCAAAGTCGGATGATTAACCGACTGAGCCACCCAGGCGCCCCTGGAAAAAATTTTCTAATGGGCAAAGAAAGGATTTGATCAAGCAACCAAAGATCTATGAATGACCATTGAACAGGTGCTCAGTATCATGAGTCATTCTGGCAATGCCACCTAAAACTATACTACAGTAATGAAGCACCTGCTAGAATTGCTAAAATTAAAAAGACCGACAATACCAAGTGCTGCTGAGGATGCAGAACAGCTAGCATTCCCATACACTGTTGGCGAGAACGCCAACTGGGACGGCCATTTCAGAGAACGACTGGCAGTTCCCTACACAGGCAGCTGTACATGTGCTACAGGACACTGTACTCCTCCAGTTATGCAAGTGAAAATGTCTTCTTCCAAACATCTATTGAAATATTAAGGGAAGTTTTGTTCACAGTAGTCCAAAACATGGAAATGTTTTCCATAAACTGGAAATGGATGAAGAAATTATAGCACATACAGAAAACAAGAGACTACTCGGTTTTATGTAAAAGAAATAGAAACAACATGGCTGAATCTTAAAATACCTGAAAAAAAAAAGACCACATATTAAGTGATTCCATTCATTTGGTATTCTAAAAAAAACCAGATCAGTGGCTCCTAAGGCTGGGGTTTTGGAGAGGGATTGGACTACATGAAGGAACGCTTGGGAGTAATGCAAGTATTTCACATCTGGATGGTGATGATGGTCACAAAACTGTATATATATTTTTCAAAATTAATCAAGATATATTCTTTAAAAAATTTTTAAATGTTTATTGATTTTTTGAGAGAGACACACAGAGAGCAAGTGGAGGAGGGGCAGAGAGATAAAGAGGAAGACACAGAATCCAAAGCAGGCTCCAGGCTCTGAGCTGTCAGCACAGAGCCTGACGTGGGGCTCCAACTCACAAACTGTGAGATCATGACCTGAGCCAAAACCAAGAGACGGATGCTTAACCAACTGAGCCACCCAGGCGCCCCAAGATATATTCTTAAAAGTGAAATGATTAAATGCAAATTATACTTCAATACATTTTTTAAATAAATAAGGGATATTTAAAGTTTAAGATAACGTGATTCAGTTCAGATACTTCCCTAGACTTGTCCAAAAGAACAAGGAAGGAATGTAAAGAAAGTATGCAAGAAAGCAGTACAAATTTTGTTCTATGGTAGGTGAAAATTTTGGGAGAAAGACTTAGAAAAGAGAATGGCAAAAAAAAAAAAAAGAAAAGAAAATGGCATATCATTTTATAGGCTGAACATATTAACATCACAAGGGGAAAGCTGCAGAGAGCCATGGTGTGGGGGCAGGTAGCACAGAACCCACGGGGAAATGCACACTGGGGTTGCCATGTTGTAGGAAGAATAACACAAAATTTCACCTGAGGTTCCTTTCATCAGTGAGAAGCAGTGGAGTGGAGGTCCAGAAATGGTGGTAACAAAGCCAGAAAATAGTGTTCATCTGAATAGCTGAATTCTTCAGATATTTTAGCTTACTTTACGAACATCTAGGATTTCACCCGTGTAGAGAAGAGCTGCTTGAAGAAAATGGGTCAGAAAAGATGATGATAAGGGCAGGTATTTGGTGGAGAAAGCAAGTATGTTCAAGCAGTAAATATAAAAACTGGAACCCCGAGAGAAGGCTAAAATGATGCTAAAAAACATGAACACACTTGGAAGTGAGGAGTAGGCAGAGGTTTGTGGGGTGGGGGATATGGGGATCCAGGCTTTTCCAGAATTCCCCCACAGCCTGAAGCAGCTCAAAACGTGGGGCTTACAATTACCCTGGGTCTAGGGTCTGGTATGGCTGCTGCCACAGAATGGGGCAAGCAGAGGGCTTTTGGGGGAGTGTGGAGTAGTATCTATACGTGAGAGTGGGAAAACGAAAACTGGGGGAGGACAGCAAATGTGGAAACAGAACTCGTTCCTTTAGATATTTTATGGCAGAAAACTGTGAGAGGATTACTGGGGCCTGGGGGTACACCTGAGACATAAGCTTGGAATGCACAGGAGTGAGGGCAGGCAGGGAGACGGACAAGGGGGAAGGCCCTACGATTTCCATTAGTGAGGGGGCTGACGTCACGGGCAAGTGTGGCTCCTTCCTGCTGGGGACCCTCTGGTAAGACTTGTGGGAAAGTGGGTTATATAGGGAACGGGGGAACCAACAGTGTTGGCTACAGAAACTCCCTTGCAAGACCTCAGTCCATTTGTGTCTACACTGGGATCGCATCTTCAGTGTGATGGCCAACTGGCGTTGGCAGATCAAGTAATCAATACACCTTTATAACGGTATCTGCAGAGGCCCTTTTGGCAGAGAAGTTAATACCATACCCAGAAATAACTATCAATCCCAGTAAGGACGAATCACTTCCCCACAGTAAGAAGCAGACCTGATGTAAGCAATCTGCCACCAAGTGGCAGTTTGGTCTCCTAGAGAACGTATCGTATCATGATCTTAGCGTCGGTCTTCGTAACTGGCACGTCAGAGGTTCAGTTAGTGAAGTGGCTATTTCAGTTGTGGGGAGGCGGACGCCATGCTGCAGGGCTCACCTAAAAGCTCCATTTCCACCACCCCAAGGTGCAAAGACTGGGAAGGCTGAGGGCTGAGCCTGGCTAACCTCGACTACTCTGCAATGGGTGCCTGCAGGCGCTGATGGGGAACACACGTATCCCTTCACTGCACCCCCTCTAGTAACTGCGTGCTCCTGTTCCGTACAAACATATCACTTGTCTGCTACTCTTGATTCTTCAGTGCTGCTCAACAACCAGACAAGCCATCTGCCACAAAAGTACACATATTGCCTTACTTCAGGCCACCTGTCCTAATGCAAAAGTGATACCCAATTGTCCTGGTCCAAGATCTGGCCACAGAGAGGACTTCTCCACACCAGTATCCTTCGGGGCCACTCTAAGTGAGATGTGATCACCAGTTCCTTTGCAGCCGACCTCCCACTCGCCCCCAAAGAGGAAGGAGATCCATCTGTAACCAAGGCCTGGGCTTTTCCTAATCAACTAGCCAACCAAAGGGGCAAGAGTCTAGTTCCACTTTTGATGTTTGGTTTTGCCCACTTTTGACCCCCACTGTCCCATTCTGCACCCTGCCCCCCCCCAATTTGGGGAACCTGATAAAAAAGCCCATAGGCTCCTTCCCTTTGTGCAGGGGGGAGAGCTAAATGCGCACCCTCACCTAGTACCAAAGGCCAAGGAGGTGATCCGAGGTGGGGTTCTGCTTCCACATCCAGGATAGTGTCATGCAAACCCAGGGGAGGAGCTAATCTTCCAACTGCATCCGGAAGCAATGAGAGTGGCTGGCACTTCATTCCCTGCCCCCTCCCCAAAGACGGGTCGACAAATTACTCAAGCCCAACAGACATAAAACGACTGGATAAAACAAATTTAAAAACAACAGAGCCTCAGGGACCTGTGGGGATAATGAAAAAAAGTAACATTCATATTGCTGACGTCCCAGAAAGGAAGCAGAAAGAGTGTGGAGCTAAACATAATACTGGAATAAATAAAGGTTGAAAATCCCCCCAAATTGGCAAAAGGCAATTTCAAAAACCTAAAGAAACCCCAAACAGGATGAACAAAAAATTTCTACACCAGGACACAAAATAATTAAATTTCTCAAAACTAAAGACAGACAAACAGTTTAAAAGCAGCTAGAGGGAAATGACATATTATCTGTAGGGGAACAGAATGGCAGATTTCTCACCTGAAACCACAGGAGGTCTGAAGGTAGTGAAGTAACATTTTTCAAGTACTAAGAATTGCCAACCATGAACCCTATATTACATCAAAATTTCCGTCAAGGATGAGGAAATAAAGCCATTCTCAGATGAAAGAAAACAAAGAACGTGTGTCACCAGGAGACCTACCCTGAAAGAATGGCTACAGGAAATTCTCCAAACAGAAAGGAAATGAAACTTTAACGAAAGGGTAAGAAACAGGTAAACTGACTACCCTTCTCATGAGCTTTTAAAAATGTTTGACAGGTGCCCCTGGGTGGCTGTCAGTTGAGCATTGGACTTGGGTTCAGGTCATGATCTCGCGGTTTTTGAGCTCAAGCCCCGTGTGGGGCTTTGTGCTGACAGCTCGAGCCTGGAGCCTGCTTCAGATTCTGTCTGTCTCTCTCCCCTCCTCCCCCTCCACTTGTGTGCGCGTATGCGTTCTCTCTCTCACAGAAATAATAAATGAATTAACTGAAAAACTAAAATTAAAATATTAAAAAAATAAAAATGTTTGACAACTGAAACAAAAATTGTAACATCATTCAATATGGTCCTCAACATGGGAAGAGTAAACACCCAAGACAACTAAAAGAATAGTGAGCGTAAAGGGACCTAATAGAACTAAGGTTTCTACATTGCACTTAACTGGTAAATGTTGTTGAGAGGAGACTGTGATAAATTGCACATGTACATTTTAATACCTAGAGCAACGACTTAAAAATAAAAAGGAAAAAAGAAATATGCCCCCAAACCACTATATGTGAATCAAAGCTGAATTCTAAAATATGTCCAGGGACCTAAAAGAAGGCAAGGAACCCTTTGCCCACCTCCACAAATACCAAAACAGCAAAACAGGAACAAGAAACGGGAAAAATTAAAAATCGAAGAAGAAAAATGACATTTAGTCCCAACATGTCAGTAACGACTTCAAGTATAAATGGTCTAACATGCCAATTAAAAGACACACTGTCAAAGTGGTAGGGGAAAAAATGCAGGATCCCTCGTATGCTACCCACAAAAAATTTACCTCAAATGTAACAATATAGGTACGTTAAAATAAAAGAGATGCACAAATATAAACCATATAAATAGTAATAAAAGTCCAGCAGTGGCTATGTTAATACCAGATAAAGTATACTTCACAGCCATGAAAATTAACAGGGACAAAGAGGGATATTAGTTACATAATGATACAAGGGTCAACATACCAAAAAAGAGCCATCATAAATGTATATGCACCAAACAAGAAAACATTCCAACACACAAAGCAAAAGGTAACAGAACAGAAAGAAAGAGACAATTCCACAATTACAGTTGAGGATTTCAATGCTCCTTGTTCAGTGACTGATAGAAACACTAGGCACAAAATCAGCAAGGATATGGAAAATCTGAGTAACACCAATAACCAGCAGAATCTCACATTTATAGAACACTCCACCCAACAACATCAGAATATATCTGTATCTGTATATCTATAGCTACCTATCTTTTTCAAGCACCCATGGAACATTTAACAAGAATGTTGTTTATGGCTCATCTGTTTGTGGGTCATAAAATACACCTCAACAAATGTAAATGTTCTGAAATCACTCAGACCACATATGAAACTAGAAAGAACAGAAAAATAATAAAATATTCCAAACACTTGGGTATTAACGAGCACCCTTCTAAATAATCCATGGGTCACAGAGGAAGTATCCAATAGAATCAAGAATTATTTAAACTGAATGAAAGTGAATTCAAAACATATGAAAATTTCTGGGCTGGAACTCCAACAGTGATGCTGGAAATTCACAAAACCAAAGACTTCTTACATTAAAAAAGAAAAAACAGGGGCGCCTGGGTGGCGCAGTCGGTTAGGCGTCCAACTTCAGCCAGGTCACGATCTCGCGGTCCGTGAGTTCGAGCCCCGCATCAGGCTCTGGGCTGATGGCTCAGAGCCTGGAGCCTGTTTCTGATTCTGTGTCTCCCTCTCTCTCTGCCCCTCCCCCGTTCATGCTCTGTCTCTCTGTCCCAAAAATAAATAAACGTTGAAAAAAAAAAAAAGAAAAAGAAAAAACAAACCCTACCATCTCAAAAAACTACACAGAGCTAAATAAAACCAGAAAGAGTAGAATAATAAACACCAGAGAAGAAACTGAGAATAGAAATAGAAAAAAAATCAGTGATATAAAAAGATAGTTTTTTGAAATAGTCAATAAAATTGATAAAATCTAAGAAGATAAGTAGAAAGAACAAATATCCATTTCTAATATCAGGAATAAAACAGGAGATATAATCATAGGTCTTCCTATTATGAAAATAATAATAAAGGAATACTTCAAACAATTCCACAATTTAGTTAGAAGACTTAGATGAAATGGAACTCCTCCAGAGTTCTATCAAAACCCACCTGATATAAAATAACAACTCTCAATAGTCCTCTACCAATTAAGTTGAATGAATGTGTTATTTAAAAGTATCCCAAAGATGGGGTACCTGGGTGGCTCAGTCGGTTGAGCATCCCACATCGACTCGGGTCATACTCTCACAGCTTGTGGGTTCGAGCCCCGTGTCGGGCTCTGTGCTGACAGCTCGGAGCCTGGAGCCCTACTTCGGATTCTGTGTCTCCCTCTCTCTTTGCCCCTCCCCTGCTTGTGCTCTGTCTCTGTCTCTCTCTCTCAAAAATAAACATTAAAAAAAAATTCTTTAAAAAAAAAAGTATCCCAAAGAGATATCTCCAGGCCCAAATGATTTCACTGGAGAATTCTACCAGATATTTAAGTAAGAAATAACACCAATTTTATGAAATCTCATCCAGGAAAGAAAAGAAAGAAAAGAAAAAGAAAAAGAAAAGAAGAGGAGGAACACTTCCTAGTTCATTTTGGGAGGCACGTAATCCGCAGACACCGATATTAGTACAAAAAAATTATACACCAATATGCTTATGATTTTAGACACAAAATTCCCCAATAAAAGATTAGCAAACAGAATGCTGCTACACTATGTTTATATTCCATGACCTGGTGCAGTTTACTGCAAGGAAGCAAGGAGGCAAGGCCAGTTCAACATTCAAAACCAGTCAAAGCAATCTGTCATATCAACAGGCTACAGAAGAAAAATCACATGGTCACATCAGCCAAAGGAGAAAAAACATTTGGCAAAATTCAATACCCTTTCAATGAAAGCTCTTAGTAAATTAAGAGGATGTCTTTCCAAACTAGACAGAGAACACATATATATATATATACATATATATATATATATATATATATATATATATATATACACATATATATATATACACACACACACACACACACACACACACACACACACACACACATATATAAAAGAGACAAACCAGGGGCGCCTGGGTGGCGCAGTCGGTTAAGTGTCCGACTTCAGCCAGGTCACGATCTCGCGGTCCGGGAGTTCGAGCCCCGCATCAGGCTCTGGGCTGATGGCTCAGAGCCTGGAGCCTGTTTCCGATTCTGTGTCTCCCTCTCTCTCTGCCCCTCCCCCGTTCATGCTCTGTCTCTCTCTGTCCCAAAAATAAATAATAAACGTTGAAAAAAAATTTTTAAAATAAAAAAAAATTAAAAAGAGACAAACCAAAAAACAGACTCTTAATTATAGACAACAAACAGATAGTTAACAGAGGGAAGGTGATTGGGAAGGATGTATTAGGTGAAGGGGATTAAGAGTACACTTATCTCCAGGAATGAGTAATATACGGAACTGCTGAGTCACTATATTGTACGCCTGAAACTAATATAATGCTGTTTTTTTTTTTTTTAATTTTTATTTATTTTTGAGAGAGACAGAGACAGAATGTGAGTGGGTTAGGGGCAGAGAGTGGGATCTGAAGCAGAATCTGAAGCAGGCTCTAGGCTCTGAGCTGTCAACACAGAGCCCAACGTGGGGCTTGAACTTACAAGCCGTGAGATCATGACCTGAGGCGAAGTTGGACGCTCAACTGACTGAGCCACCCAGGCGCCCCAATATAATGCTGTTTGTTAACTGCACTGGAATTAAAATTTTTTAAAAAGTAAAACAACAAAAAACCCACAGCCATCATATTTAATAATCAACACTGAATGCTTTCTTCTTAACATTACAAACTAGGCAAGTATGTCCTCTTTCACCCTTTTATTTGACATTGTACTGCAAGTTCTAGCTAGTACAATAAAGACAGAAAAGGAAATGAAAGAGATACAGATTGGGAAGAAGACAAAAAGATATTTGCAATTTGCTGATAACATTATTGTTTATGAAGAAAATCCTGAGGAATCTACACAAAATTCTGCTAGAATAAGTATTCAGCAAGGTCGCAGGAGGCAAGGTCAACATATCAAAATTAATCATATTTCTCTGTAACAGTAATGATCATGTACAAACTGGAATTCAAACCTCCATATAACATACAGTGACTCCAAAAAAAGTGCCAAAGTAAAAATCTAACAAAATATGTTCAGGATTTACAAGTGGAAAATTACAAAACGCTAGTGAAATAAACCAAAAAAGATCTAAATAAATGAAGAGACATACCATGTTCGTGGTGTGAGAGTCAAAATAATAAAGATGCCAAATCTCACAGAAATGATCCATAGACTAATGTAGTGTCTATCAAATTCCCAGCAAGATGTTTCCTACATACAGACAAGCACATGATAAAGTGTTTACAGAAAGCCAAGGGAAAAAATTTGATATGGAAAGCTAAATCAATTTCAAAAAAGAATATAGGAGAAATCACTTCACCCAATTTTAAGATTTACTAAAAGCTGCAGTAATCAAGATAGTTTGGTACTGGCAGAAGTTTAGATGTACAAATCAGTGGGATAACACAGAGACTCAGAAATAGACCAACATAAATATGCCCAACAGGTTTTTGATTAAGGAATAAACATAATTCAGTGGAGGCATAGTACTGTAGTCTAGTTTTCAACCAATGGTGCCAGTCAACTGAACATCCTTAAGCAAAAATACAAGAAAGAAACTCAACCTAAACCTCACATGGTAATACAAAAATTAACTTGACATGGATCAGATTTATATGCAAAAACGATAACACTTTTAGGAGAAAACACAGGAGAAAGTATTCAGGACAGAGAGCTTCCTTAAGACTTCTTAGACATGACCCGAAAAGGATTAAGAGGTGCCTTCACAATAATGCCATGAATCAATGTAACAAAAATGGCTTGCTCTATGATGGCAATACAAAAGTACACCTGCGGTGATTTAGGAGGCCCTGAGGAGGGTTCAAAGTGAATGCGTGATTATTTTTACGTCTTTCTGTACAGCATATTTCTTAATGTGAGGTAATACTATCACAGGTAGGTCAAAGCAAAGCAAAGCAAAACAAAAAAAAAACCCCACAAAAAAACAAAGAAGGAATTCCCAAAGACGCTGATAAAGGTACTGTTACTTACTACACTGGAAACCAAGGCCATGGAAACAACAGTGAAACTCACACACCCCTGCATGTGCACATGCCCATTTCATCTGTTAATATTCTAGTCAATTTCCTCAACAGTGAATCCTCACACCACCTTTCGTAGGATTAAAAATGGGATTCTTTCTCTCTGCTTTTTGGAGTTTCTCTTTATTTTTTTAGCTTAATTTAGCTATGTGTTTTCTTTTGTTTTGGCTCTAATTCGACCCATAGAAAACAAGTGAGGTGGACTTGGGAGAAGCCTCTCTAAATAGGATTGGAGAAGCTCAAGAACCACAATCAGAGGATTCATCTGACCAGGTAACGCAGCTACACTGCCATCCTCGTCGTACAGAAAAATACAAAAAAACAATAGACAAGTAGATCAAGAGCACGTATAAACGGATGGTTAAGTACACCTGAAAAAAATTTTTTGCTTTTTAAAAAATCAAAGTCTTAAGAATGTGCTACAGTGGGCCCATTCATATGTACATTTTTATCTCCTGAAGTATGAGTCTTTCATAACTCAAGTTTTCATATTTCTTGTTAAGACTTATGCTACTCACAGGTAGGGATGATGCTGTAGAACAAAGGCCTTCAATAAAGGTTTTCAAGGGACTGTGGGGTCTGGGAGGCACCCTGTCCTATGGGCGACGGCTGAATAAAGCCATCTGTGAGTGTGAAAAAACATAAACATAAAAATAAAAAAAATAAAGGTTTTCAATACACCCTCAACTGTCCCAACTGTCCTGACAATGGACAGCAGTGAAGGTATATACAAGGCAAAGGGGACAAGGGTCTCTGATCTCTGAAACACCGCCCCCCCCCAATAAGATAAGGAACAAGAAACTGCCATAGGCTTGTCACAGAAATATGAAAGAAACTGTGCTTGTGTTTCTCTTGTATCTCCTCCTCCTTTGTTTAAATATCCCTGAGATAATTTTGCAGTGTAAACTGAGAAGATGGGGCCAATGGTTATGCTAAGTGCATGAGAATGACTGGACCATGCTCTTGGAGGAGTTCTCAGATGTAGAATAAGGCTCTAGGCTGGGTGAATTTCCAGTATGACTCCTCAGATGACAACCGATATCCTCCAACAGAAGGGTTTCTCTTTGGTATGAACGATCGGATTCTGAATAAGAGGTTTCCTCAGTGGCTACATTTAAAAGTCTTTCCCCTGTGGAGCGCTTAGAGGGTGACCAAGGACTGCCCACTTGTGAAGGGTCTCCCCACTTCTGCTGCACTGCCACTGACGGGGTGTCTCCCAGTATGAATCCTCTGATGCTGAGTGAGGGAGGAGCTACGACTGAAGGCCTTTCCACATTCGCTGCATTCATAGGGCTTCTCCCCGGTGTGGATGACGGAGTGTCGGATGAGGCTTGTGCTCCAGCAGAAGGATTTCCCACACTCGACACATTCATAGGGTTTCTCTCCACTGTGAATCCGCTGGTGCCTCGTGAGCCCCGAGCGGCGGTTGAAGGCCTTCCCACACTCAGAGCACTCGAAGGGCTTCTCCCCGGCGTGAATGCTGACATGTCGGATGAGGTCCTTCCTAGTGCTAAAGGCTTTCCCACATTGTTTGCACTCAAAAGGTTTTTCTCCAATGTGGGCCCTTTTGTGCAAGATGAAAGTGTAGCAGTAGGTGAAGGCCTTTCCACACTCACTGCACTCATAGGGCTTCTCCCCGGTGTGGATGATGGCGTGTCGAATGAGGTTTGCCCTCTGGCAAAAGGCTTTGCCACACTGCACGCACTCATAGGGCTTCTCTCCACTGTGAATCCGCTGGTGCCTCGTGAGGTATGAGCGGCGGTTGAAGGCCTTCCCGCACTCCATGCACTCATAGGGCTTCTCCTCAGTGTGGATGCTGAAGTGTCGGATGAGGTCTGACCGATTGCTAAAGGCTTTCCCACATTCTTTGCACTCGTAGGGTTTTTCTCCGGTGTGGGCCCTTTTGTGCAAGATGAAAGTGGAGCAGTGGGTGAAGGCCTTTCCGCACTCACTGCACACATAGGGCTTCTCGCCGGTGTGACTCCGCTGGTGCTGCTTGAGGTGTGACCGGCGGTAGAAGGCCTTCCCACACTCCAGGCACTTGTAGGGCTTCTCCCCCGTGTGGATGACATAGTGCTGAATGAGGTCTGTGCTGTCGCAAAAGGCTTTCCCACATTCGTTGCATTCAAAGGGCCTCACTCCACTGTGAATCTGCTGGTGCCACGTGAGGTGTGAGCGGCGGTTGAAGGCCTTCCCGCACTCCAGGCACTCGAAGGGCTTCTCTCCTGTGTGGATGATGTAGTGTCGAAGGAAACCTGTCTTATCTCGGAAGGCTTTTCCACATTCTTTGCACACAAAGGGTTTCTCTCCAGTGTGGCTCCTGTTATGCAAGACTAAATTGGAGCGGTGGGTGAAGGCCTTTCCACACTCACTGCACTTATAAGGCTTCTCCCCAGTGTGAATCCGCTGGTGCCTCGTGAGGTGCGACCTGCGGTTGAAGGCCTTCCCGCACTCCATGCACTCGTAGGGCCTCTCCCCCGTGTGGATCATGTGGTGCTGGAGGAGGTGTGTGCTCTTGCTAAAAGTTTTCCCGCACTCGGTGCATTCATAGGGCCTCACTCCAGTGTGAACCTGCTCATGTCGAACAAGAAAGCAGTTCTTGGTAAACACTTTCCCGCATTCTGCACACTTATAGGGACGTCTCCCTTCACGAATCAAGGGATCTTTCAGTGGTCCCCGTGAGTCACGTTCATGGAGGACATGTCCCGCAGGGATCAGCTCCTGTACAATCCTTGAGTGTAGACTATCATCTGTCCCTAAACCATCATGTTCGGGCTTCCGGTTTCCAGGGAGCTTTTCCATCAGGGGGTCTGATCCTGGTTCCAACTGGCCTTCCAGCATTTCTGATGGCCTATCCTGACTCTTGCCTTGCCCAAGCTGGAAGTACCCTGGGGCTCGTGAAGTCCTTTGCTCCCGTGGTGAGGTTTCCTCAGACAAGGCAAGGTGGGAAGGGGAAGGCTCGGTGGTCTCAGGTTTTACATTGTCACCTAAGGGAATACAATACACAGAAGGGCCTATTAGAGATGGCTACACAGAAAAGCAAAATTGCCATTTCAGTGGGAATAAGAAAATGGAAACAGTGGCTCGGCACCTCCCATGTTTTCCAATCTCGGAAACCCCGTTTACAATTTCTTTCTTTTTGGATCCTGAACTCTTGAAACCTTTGAGAGGAAATCCAGAGGAAGAGAACCGATGGGGGACAGAGTGTCTGGAGACTAGGGACGGGCAGACAGAGGAATGTCGCGTGTGTGCTGGGTTTGCTCCAAGCAAGAACGTCTGCAGGTGCTATAAGAGGCCAGGATAGGAGCACCTGAGGCAGCCCATGCAGCATCCAGGAAGAGGTCAGGGAAGCTTCCCGTATAGGGAGAGCTAGAAGCTGCTGGACAGAGAGAGTGGGAACACCATTTCGGCCTCGGTTAACAGAATGAACAAAAGCAGAGTGTTCCGAGACTCAGGGAGTGCAGCACGCCAGAGATGGGCCTGTGAGAGTACAACCCCCGACACGGGATTGGTGTCCTCGCAAGGGGAGACACAAGAGTGTCTACCGTGTGAGGACAGAGAGACCGCCATCTGCAAACCAGGAAGAGGGCCCTCACCACACATCAGATCTGCCAGCACCCGGATCTTAAACTTCCAGCCTCCAGAACCGTGGATAACAAACGTTTGTTGTTAAAGCTGCCAGTCTGTGGCATTCTCGTTACAGCAGTGCAGACCGCCTAGACAGCAGGTGTGAGCAATGTTCTCGTTCTTCAGTTCAGTGATGTTAAGTACGTTATTTTCAAAAAGAAATGAATGAGCAAATACCTTGGGTAATACATCAATTAATCAAGGTCATTCATGAATCAGTGAGGACAGTGTGTCATAAGCCAAGGTTTAGGATTAATTGCAATTTGTACCTGAGGTCCACTTTAGCAAAAGTTAGAGATCACAGCAGTATTACGGTTAAGATCATGGTCTTGGGGGGGCGCCTGGGTGGCTTAGTCGGTTGGGCATCTGACTTTGTTCGGCTCAGGTCATGATCTCAGTTCGTGGGTTCCAGCCCCACATTGGGCTGTGTGCTGACAGCTCAGAGCCTGGAGCCTGCTTCAGATTCTGTGTCTCCCTCTCTCTCTCTCTGCCCCCCCCCCCCCCCCCACTCATGCTCTCTCTCTCAAAAATAAATAAACGTTAAAAAAAAAAAAAAAAAAGATCATGGTCTTGGACCACAGAAACCCTAGGCCCAAGCCCCACAGGAACTCAGTATTAGCTCCGTGGTACCTCCCACGGCACTCAAATTCCTTCAGCCCTCATTTTGTCTTCTCAAGAATAAAGCTAAAAAAAGAGCCTGGACCGTAGGACTCCATGAGGATGGAGTGAAATCCTGCATTTGCCATGTTTGCTATGTGGACCATGTTCAGTCTGGTGCCAGACACTGAGCAAAACGTAACCCCCGTTAGCTCTAATTGTTTATCATGGGTTAGTCCCATAACATACATCTGGGACCTAATTAGGAAGTATGTAAACTGACAGTGTAAGAATGTACATATTAACCCTGGAGGGTATTGAAGAATAAAAAGAACGGTCCATGGGTCACCCGGGTGGCTCAGTCAGTTAAGTGTCTGACTTGGGCCCAGGTCATGATCTTGTTTGTGAGTTCGAGCCCTGCACTGGGCCCTCTGCTATCAGCACAGAGCCTGCTTTAGATCTCTGTCCCCCTCTCTCTCTGTCCCTTCCCCACTTGGGGGTGCGGGGAGCACGGTCCATGAGAGGCGTGATGAGCCAACATTAAAGAGGCCACCAGATGGGGCGCCTGGGTGGCGCAGTCGGTTAAGCGTCCGACTTCAGCCAGGTCACGATCTCGCGGTCCGTGAGTTTGAGCCCCGCGTCGGGCTCTGGGCTGATGGCTCAGAGCCTGGAGCCTGTTTCCGATTCTGTGTCTCCCTCTCTCTCTGCCCCTCCCCGTTCATGCTCTGTCTCTCTCTGTCCCAAAAATAAATAAACGTTGGAAAAAAAAAAAAATTAAAAAGAGGCCACCAGAGTAAGGAGACAAGATAGGTCCCGGGAGATCAGGGGCAGAGACCCCAAGAAGGCCAGATGCCCACGACACAATCAGAAAAGCGTGCTACACGACGAGCTCACACGGTACGGAGTTTAAGTGTCTGCTCTGGAGCCGGAACGCCTGGCCCACATCCTGGCTCACGTCCTGCCTGCACCAAGTGAGCAGATATGGCACAAGTTACTTAGCTGCTCCCATCTCAATCTCGTCTAAAGCACTGACAGGCTCAGCTTCTGCCTCAGAGGCCGCCCTGAAGGCTGAATTGAGACAAGGCCTGTAAAACGCTGGGCACAATGCCGGCCCCTGCGGGGCGTTCAGTAAACTGCGGGCCGTTACCCATTATCCTGATGGTCGCTGCCGTATTTGGAAACTGGGAGCAAAGCAGTGACTGTGTAAGGAATATTTTCCTAAGGAACATTTTGCTGTGCTGTGGTTCAGAGGAACCCCCCACGGGGCCTCAAAGAGCGAAGAGGACAATGTCGGCACTTTCATACACGAATGGCGGGAATGTGAAAGGGGGCACCATTCTGCAGAACTGCCTGGCAGTTTCCAATTGAGCCAACCTGACCCAGAAACATACCAGAATCCGTTCCTCACAGAAATCAGTGCCTCTCGGCACCGAAACACATGACAAGAATATCCTCGGCAGCAGGAAGTTGAAAACAACAGCAATGCCTGTCAAGAGGGGAAGGGATAAATAAACGGCAGTTTTTCACACAATGAGACATCACACTGTATCGACTGTGAAAACTCCAACTATATGCAACCACATGAAAAGAATCTCACAGACATAATGATGATCAAGAGACAGATATACCGACAGCACACAGTGGGTTCAACACTCAAAATAAATCTATGCTGATGGTCTAAACAGGGGCTACCTCACGGAAGGGGCTGTCGAGGGCATGAGACCCTGACAAGGTGCTGGAGATATTCTACAGTGGCCCCCCCTTATCTGCAGGGGATTTGTACCAAGACCCCCCGTGGGTCCCTGAAATGACGGGTAGTATCAATCCTGTATATACTATGTTTTGTCCCTGTACATACATACCTAAAGTTTAATTTATACATTTGGCACATAAGAGATTAACAAAAAAAAACTAATAATAAAATAGAACAATTTTAACAAACGCTGGAATAAAAGTTACACGAATGTGGTCTCTATCCGAAAATATCTTATTGTACGCCACTCACCCTTCTTGTGGTGCTGTGAGATGATAAAACGCCCACATGAGGAGACGAAGGGAGGTGAATGACGCAGGCATGTGACACAGCATTAGGCTACTATTGACCTTCTGCTGATATATCAGAAGGACCATCACCTGCTTTTGGACCGTGGTTGCCCACGGGTAACTGAAACCGCAGAAAGCGAAACCACAGATCAGGGGCACTGTGGTATATATTAGCGTAACGGTGGTGATGTGGGTTTATACGTATACAAAGATTCGTCAAGCTGACCTCTTAAGGCTTTTAAGCAACACAGCATATGAGTTATATCTCATTCAAAAAGTTCAAGAAAATAATCATTAATGGGAGGTATGGAACAAAAATGTAGACATCTCTCGCAAGAATGAGACAACTTTGGGGCACCTGGGTGGCTCAGTTGGTTAAGCATCCGACTTTGGCTCAGGTCACGATCTCACTGTTCATGGGTTTGAGCCCCATGTCAGGCTCTGTGCTGACAGCTCAGAGCCTGGAGTCTGCTTCAGACTCTGTGTCTCCCTCTCTCTCCGCCCCTTCCCCTGCTCGTGCTCTGTCTCTCTCTCTCTCTCTCTCTCTCTCTCTCTCAAAAAATGAATAAACATTAAAAAAAAAAAAAGAATGAGACAACTTTTCCAAGATTGGTTATACAGGGAAAGTGGAGTTGATGCCAGTGTGCAGACACGGGAGAGGCATAAGCCTTTGTAATTTACTTTCCCTAAGTGCGAGGCAACCGAGCATATTTTTATGTTGAGCAGAGATTAAAGTTGAAGAGGCAGAAAATACGTGAAGAAGCAAGTGCCCTAAAAAGGTGTGATCTGGACTTAGTGCAGGAACTAAGGTTGAGCTCCACGAGGGGGCAGGATGGGGAGGTTCACACAGAGATTTCTATCCATGTATAAGGGTTGGAGATCAAGCAACAGAAGAACACAGACGACTTTCACCATGAAAATGTGCTGAGACATCACTGGTGGGTGGGGGGGCCGGCGAAGGTCTAGAACAAGGTCCAAGCGGCTGGGGGAGCCAGTGTGGGAGGCAGCACAGATCAGAGGCATGCAGCAGACGCAGGGAGACCGGCTGGACTTAGGTGTGTGGGGACAGGCCCAGGGTAGCAGGGGAGGCAGTGGAGACGCGTGTATGAAATGGACAGGATGTCTGGATGTGGGGGCTGGTGGAGACGGAAGGGTTGAGGAGTGACTTAAAGTGGCACCCAGCCTTCTGACCTGCACGGGAGGTGGGAGGAGAGGGAAAAATCACGAGCTCCCTCTCAGGCATGGTGAGCTGAAGTGTCTTTTGCACATTCGCAGACGTGAGACCGGGGACAAGGGTGAAGGTGTGGAACAGACTCTGAAGGGCTGAATAGACCAAGGGACCACGAGAGGGGAGAGCCTGGCTCTGCGGTGGCACCAGTCAGCACACCTGATGTCCCGAGGGCCTCAGCGGCCCACATTTGGGGAAGAGAGGGTGAAGTGTTGGTGAAGTGTTACCTTGAAGCTTAAGCGAACAGGAGGGGTGCTAAGATATGGAGCCCGGCAGTGCTTCTGAGTGTCTAACGGACCCTTGGAGAATGGTGGAGAAGGTGGGAAAGGGTGAGACGCAGAGGACAGCTAGTCTCCTTGCACTTCAGAAGGCAACTTGAACTGCTATCATTATTCACGAGGACTCATACTGTGACGTAAGTAGCACTAACAGCTTACCTTTGCTGAGCCATTCGTGCCCTGTAGGTCAGGGCCAGTGTGAACCAGCGTCACATGCAATCTGGTACGTCCTCAAATAATCCAGTGATATAGAAACTATTATGCTAGCAGTTTTCAGGAGCAGACTACACTCACCAAACCGCTGGCTCCTCTCCACGGACACACAGTTCAGCCTCATTTCCCAGAGCCAGGCACCGAAGTGCAGCCAGATCGAATGTGAGGAGAAATAGTGGGCATGACACCTCCCTTTCTTCTCTGATTTCCCCTCTGCCAGCTGGAAGGAGGCAGGACAACCCGAAAGTCTCATGTTGACGACAGGAGGTAGCTGGGTCCCTGAGTAACTGTGTGGCACACAGCTGCAGGCGGACCCACACAGTCCTTCGGTGAGAAAAGTACTTTTCGTGTGCTGAGCCCCCAAGATTCTGGAATACACCTGTTAGAGCAGCTGGGTTACAGTGGCTGAACTTACATGAAGGCACTGTGAGGTGACGCTCCTTTCTTGCGGCCACAGGGTTGTGGCATGTCACAGCTAGTTTTTAAGCCCAAGCAACCAGAGCCAAGAGCCCAAACTTCTTACCTAATAGGCCCCACACCTCCCCAGGAGTGCTGGACATTGTGATGGGGTGCCGGGAACGGGTGGAAAGACCTCAGGTTACAAGGCTCCGTGCATCCTAAGCCTTGAGAGAGGCCACAACAGTAAAACTTCCACAAACTCCAGGGAGTCTACTCTGCCGTCTACAAGCTGCCAGGACCCCCACCTGGCCAGCTGTTGGCACCCACCTGGGCAGTTGCTAGAGGAGAGGCCTCTCTGCAGTGTCCATAACTCTGGGCTCCGCTCCAGTGGGTAGATCTGCTCTGGTTTGGGTAGAGGACAGCCTGTTTACGGAGAAAGAAAGAGGACGTGGAAATTCTGGTGAGAAGAAATAAATCTAGACTGGGACATCAGAATTTGGAGAAGGCCTCAGAATGAAGCTGCTCCCATCCATGCAAATAAAATGATGTGACCTGGAAACCAGCTGCATAAAACACTGTCATTGGGCCCCAAAGACTGTAGACATTAGCATCGGCTCCACAGAATGCACCAATTCCCTTTGATCCCCATCCTGTAGAATCGCAACACTGTTTAGACCTATCTCCTGAAGGTGCTTTCTAATTAATCCAGTCAGGGGCCTCGACCTCCCTGTGCGTCAGCCAATACCTGGTGAGCTTCGCTGCTACCACTGCCTAATTTACACAAAATATCTGGGGTGAGGCCTGGGCATCAGGAGATTTTAAGCACTTCCCAGGATGATGGCACCCCACCTAGTAGGTTCATTTCACCAGTGGCATCTCTGATCATAGACAGTCAGGTAGGCAGAGTGGCTGGGTAATCTGAGCAGAGAGATAGGTTATTCCAGGCAAAAAGACTAGAATGCAAATACAGGAACAAGGACAACAAATAGAATACAGTGACAAATATGGTAAATATTAACCCCTCTGTATCAATATCACTTGGAACGTCTGTTTTTTTTCTAAATGCTCCAATTTTAAGACAGAGATGGTCAGAATGGATAAAAAAATAAGACCCAACTATAGATCGTCTATAAAAAACCCACTGTAAATAAAAAGATACATGTTGAAAGTAAATGGATGGAGGAAAATATACTAATACGTTATCAGAATACTGATACTAGCACTAGTCAAAAGAAAGCAGGCAGACCTGTATTAATTTCAGACAGGGCAGACCTCAAAGCAAGGAAAATTACCAGGGATGAAGAAAGCATTATGTAATGATAAATGGGTTAGTTTGCTAAGAAGACATAAAATTCCTTAATCTGTATGTGTCTGCCATCAAACTATATGAGGCAAAAACTGATAGAATGACAAGGAGAAATAGATGAATCCCCTATCAAAGTTGGAGACTACACTACTCCTCTACCAGAAATGGACAGATCTGGGGCGCGTGGGTGACTTAGTTGGTTGAGCGTCCGACTCTTGGTTTCTGCTCAGGTCATGATCTCGCAGTTTCATGATTTTGAGCCCCGTGTCAGGCTCTGCATTGCCAGTGTGAAGCCTGCTTGAGATTCTCTCTCTCTCCCTCTCTCTCTGCCCCGCTGTCTCTCTCCCAAAGTAAATAATACATAAACTTAAAAAAAAAAAAAAGTAATGGACAGATCCAACAGGCAGACAATTAATAATGCCATAGTTGAACTGAACAATCCCACCAATTACCTGGATATAACTGACATCTGTAGACTACTGCATCCCAAAAACAGAATTCACATTCTTCTCTCACATGGGACATTCACCATAACAGATCATATTGTGGGCCATAAAACACACCTTAACCAAAATTTAAAAAGAAGAGAAATCATATAATGTCTGCTCTCAGACCACAAAGTAATTAACTAGAAATTAATAACAGAAAGATAACTGGAAAATCCCCAAATAGGTAAAGATCAAACAGCACATTTTTAAATAACATGTGGGTCTAAGAAGCAATCTCAAGAAAGTAAAAAATATTTTGAACTAAATGAAAACCAAAATAGAGAATGCCTCTGTGGCTCAGTTGGAAGAGCATGTGACTCTTGATCTTGGGGTCATGAATTTGAGCCCCATGTTGAGTGTAGAGATTACTGAAGAAAAAAAAACAACAAAAAACTTCAAACCAAATAAACGTAAAAAAATAAAAAATACAACTTAGCAAAATTGTGGAATGTAGCAATGCAGTGCTTAGCAGTAAATTTATAACATAGAAATATCTTTTTAAAAGAAAGATCTAAAGTTAATTATATACATTTCCACCTTAGGAAACTAGAAGAACAAATTAAGTGCTAAGTAAACACTACAAAAGAACTAAGAATTAGAGCGGAAATTAATGAAACTGAAAACAGAAAATAGAGAAAATCAACAAAACAAAAATCTGGTTCTCTAAAAAGATCATTAAAATGGATAAGCCTCTAGCCAGGCTAACTGAAAAAAAAAAAAAAATGAGAGAGAACACAAATTACAGATCCTATGGACATTAATAGGATATTAAAAGGGGTGCCTGGGTGGCTCAGTTAGTTAAGCGTCTGACTTTAGTTCAGGTCATGATCTTGTGCTTTGTGAGTTCGAGCCCCACGTTAGGCTCTGCTAACAGCTTGGAGCCTGGAGCCTGCTTCAGATTCTGTGTCTCCCTCTCTCTCTGTCCCTCCCCTGCTTATGCTCTCTGTCTCTCAAAAATAAACAAACATGAAAAAAAAATTTTTTAAGGACTTTAAAAGAATACCATCAACCACTCTATGCTCACAAATTCAATAACTGAGATGAATACACCAATCACTTGAAAGACACAATCTGCTAAAACTCACACAAGAAGAAACAGACAATCTGAGTAGGTGTATATCTATTAAAGAAATTGAATCAAAAGTTAATAACCTTCCAAAAAACAAAGCACGAGGCCCAGTTGGGTTCACTGGTGACTTCTACCAAAACCTGAAAGAAGAAATTATACCAATTCCCTACAATCTCTCCCAGAGACAGAAGCAGAGGGAATATTTCCTAATTCAATATGTAAGGCCAGCATTACCTAATATCAAATAAAGACATCACAGAAAAGTATACACAATATGCCTCATGAACATAGATGAAAAAAAAAATCCTCCACAAAATATTAACAAATCAAACCCAACAGTGTATAAAGAGATGATAAATCACAACCAAGTGGGATTTATCCCAGATATACAAACCCGACTCAAAATTTAAAAATCAATTAACATAATCCATCACAGCAACAGGCTAAAGAAGAAAAATCACACAATCATATTGATAATGCAGAAAAGCATTTGATAAAATCCAACATCCATTCATGTTTCAGAGTTTAAAAAAAAAAACAAAAAAAAAACACCTCTGGGGAGGCTGTGTGACTCAGCTGGTTAAGTGTCTGACTCCTGACTTTGGCTCAGATCATGACCTCAGTTAGTGGGATCGAGCCCTGCATCTGGCTCTGTGCTGACAACACAGTCTGCTTGGGATTCTCTGTCTCTCTCCCCCACTCGTGCTCTCTCTCTCTTTCTCTCGAAATGAGTAAATAAATTTAAAAAAATACATAAGAAAAAAAAAGAACTCTAAGCAAAAGCGGAATGGAGGGAAATTTCCTCAACTTGATAAACATCTACAAAAATACTGGAAGTATTAGGTAATGTGACAAGAAAATGTAATAAGACAAAAAAAAGGTACACCTAACTTTACCATAAGATCCAGCAATTGCACTCCTTGGTATTTCCCCAAAAGTCCACATAAAAGCTTACACATGGATATTTACAACAGCTTTATAGTTAATTGCCAAAATTTGGAAGCAACTGAGACTTTCTCCAGCAGGTAAATGGATACACTGTGGTACATCTAGAAAATGGAGTATGCAGCACTAAAAATAAATGAGCTGTCAAGCCACAGAAAGACACTGAGAAACCTTAAATGCACATTACTAAATGAAAGAAGTCAATCTGAAAAGGCTACATACTGTATGATTCCAACTACAAGACATTCTGGAAAACACAAATGGGGATAGTAAAAAGATCAGGGGTTAATGAAGGGGAGCAGAAGGGACGAATAGGCAGAGCAAAGAGGATTTTTAGCAGTGAAAATACTCTGCATGATACTATAATGATGGAAACGTGTCATTACACATTTGTCCAAACCCACAGAATGCACAACACAAGGAGTGACCCCTAATGTAAACTATGGACTTTCGGGGACTATGAGGTCAGTGTAGGTTCACTGACTATAACAAAAGCACCACTCTGGGAGAAATGTTGATAATGTGGGAGGCTGTGCAGGTGTGGAGGAAGGGGGTTTATGGGGAATCTCTCAATTTTGCTATGAACCTGAAATTGCTCTTTAAAAAGTCTTCAAAAAAAAAAAAAAAACCCAAAAAAACCAACTAGGGGCACCTGGGTGGCTCAGTCAGTTAAGTGTCTGACTCTGGATTTTGGCTCAGGTCATGATCTCACGGTTTTCAAGTTTGAGCCCCAAATCATGCTCCATGCTGACAGTGTGAAGCCTGCTTGGGATTCTCTCTCTCTCCCTCTCTCTGCCCCTCCCCAACTCTCTCAAAAGTAAACTTAAAACAAAACACTAATATTTATAGGATGTAACCATATCCCAAGGGACTGTGCCAAGCAATTTAAATGCAGTATGTTCTTAAAACATAGAATTAAATTTATGTACTAACTTAGAAAATAAATGACATATTTAAAACATTGAGCCTTGGGTCCCTGGGTGGCTCAGTCAGTTGGATGTCTGACTCTTGATTTCGGCTCAGGTCATGATCTCACCAGTCATGAGTTTGAGCTCCACGTCGGGCTCCATGCTGACGGGGTGGAACCTGCTTAGGATTCTCTCTCTCTCCCTCTCTCTCTGCCCCTCCTGTGCTCTCTTTCTCAAAATAAATGAATAAACTTCACAAAAAGATAAAATAAAATATTGAGGCTTTTCACTCAAAAGTGTCTTCATTGAGCGAAGTCTTTTTTAGGTCCTAAGCGAAGGATTCTGTTGTTCTTCCAGCGAACATAAAAAATTCTAATTTAGGATTTCCTTACAGCCTCCACACGAAGTAAACACTGTGACTGGCACCATTTGTAGATGAAGAAACCAAGATCAGGCAGATTTGCTGAAACCGTGGAACTGGTAAATGGCTGAGCCAAGGTGGATCAGGGTCTGTGTAGTCGTGTCTGGCATCTGGGCTCTTTGACCACAAAGCTATACAACACTGTTCCAGAAGATGCTGAGTCCAAGTATGAGGGTGAAGACCAGACCATGAGAACGAGGATGACATGAGAACAGTACTGGCGGCAGCGAGGGTCACAATCGCTAAAGCCGCACATCGCAAGGTATCACCAGACCCTGTTCTGAGCCATTTGACCCTCACGACAGCCCTGTGAAGCAGAGGTGCTATGTTACTTCATTTTAGCTGAGACTACGAGGCACAGAGCGGTTCAGTACCCGGTCCAGAAACACAGAGCTCATAAGCCACAGAGCGGGGACTGAACAGTCAGGGTCTGGCACCAGACCCCGGTCTCCTAAGCACTACACGAAGAAGGAAGCAGCCGTGTGGGGCCAGCGACCTCAGCCCAAGGAGGCTGAAACAGTGACAGGGGGACGTGAGCAGGAGGCCTCAATCCTCAGGAAACACGGGCCAGAGAGAGAGACAGACTTGATGACGCTAGACAGCGCTTCAGGAACCACTGAAAACAAAAAATTGGGACTCCCACTCAGTCGTGTGGTCAAATAGGGACCTTGCACAGACATAAACGGCATCTATTCTCCTCAACATTTCACAAAAGAAAGAACCTGTGCCACCAAAAACCGCAGGAGAGCTTTTCGCGACGAAGAGGGGTCTTTTAAACTGAACAGATTAAGCTTTAGAGGGACTCGTTGCAGTGGCCCTATTTTCCTCACTTGCCGAAGATGGCATGTCGGCAGAATTAAACGAATGAAGAGGAACGGTATCCGCAGAGACACGGAACATGGGGCCTCACACCGCAAGGACTGGGCGACCGCTTCCTGCTGCCAAACAGCTGTGGCAGAAAAAAACACTGTGAAAAGACAGAGACACAAGCAGACCCACGGAGAGGTCAGGACGAAAGCCCCGGAAGCCAGGGCATAATCGTGCTTCTCGAGGTTGCTGGATCAGTCCCTCAAGGGGCCCAGCTGGCATTCCTTCCTGTGGGTTCCGTGAGACAGCCCCATTTCCTCCCAACACACCCTTCTTTGGCTGTGACCAAAAGCCAACTATGTTCTCGCCTCACCCTCCCTCCCACACAGGAGAGCACGCAGGAAGAGGGGAGTCTAGAAAATCACCGAAGCTGTGGGGAGGGGGGAGGCAGGCTACAGAGGCCTTCTCGACCAGCCAGGCCTGGAGCCAGAGAGTGGAGGGAAGGAGGTGATGGGTCTCCCACACGGCAGGAGGAGGGAGGCCTCACCCAGAGAGACCAGGAGCCTGCAGGTTTCCAGCATCACCTCCTGGTACAGGGTCCTCTGGGCCGGGTCCAGCTGCCCCCACTCCTCCTGGGTAAAAGTCACGGCCACGTCGTCGAAGGTCACCAGCATCTGAAAAGTCAAATAGAGGCAGCTGTGTTTGTCCTACGGCTGCTGACGGGAACCAGAGCCCATCTCTTGATGGCAAGGGAGCAGAGAGACCAAACGGCCGCTGAGGGTTGAGCTCTGTGCTGGCCTCAAGGACTCCGAGATGCTGCTTTGCCTTGATTACAGCAGCGCGGGAGCCAGGAGCCTCCCACGTGGGAGCCCAGGGAGAATGACGCAAGGTCAGGACCTTCCTGTGTGGACTGTGAGACACAGCATGGCAAGGGCTCCGAGACGCCAGACGAATGGGGGAGAGCACTGAAAACAGCAACAATGATAATTACAGAATAATCCCCGAGACTCACTGGTCTCCACAGTGTGCCTGCCTCGTGCAGACGCTCTGCCTGTCTCCTTAAAGGGAACAAAAGTCATACTCCTGAGGTGTGAATCCTCTTAAAATCAACACTTGCCTGGCAAGTGTTACTTGGGAGCCTCAATTCCTGGGTCAATACAGTAATTATCACTCGGTGGTAGTAGTTTTGAAAATTAATGAAAAAAAGATATTCGTAAAAGAAGCACTGGACGACTGACCACAGCCTGAGGTCGTATCATTATCACCCTCATGCCAGTCGGGGCCCTAAGTTTACACGTGGTATGAGCAGAGGCAGGATTTGAACTGAGGTCCCTCTGGTCTAGGGTCTAACTGCACAATCTTGACACTCCTCCATTAGCAAAGGAGTTAATGCAGATGTGAAGCATTCCACATAAATACCCAGTCACACTCGTTTCGGCAAACATTGAACATAATTTCTGTGGACAAGGGCAGAGGAGCGAGCTCATCATCGGCCACCTTACAGGACAGTCACCTGAGGTGGTGGCACCTGCTTGGGAAGTGGCAGGGCCTGGATCAGGTGCCAATGCCTCTGCTCCTCAGACTGCCAGGGAGAATCCACAATGAGCCATTGTTTCTTTTTCCTACTGGAGTCTTCTTTCCTTTCCTTTGGCGACTCTGCCGGAACTCAAACCCGCCTGCCTGGGTCCTCACGGCACCCATCCCTGAGGAAAGACTACTTCAGGCCCAGAGAACGGAAGCTGTTGAGGACGATGCAAGCAGGCTGCGGCCATGAGAACAGCCTCCGATTTACCACTGTCTGTCCTGGCAGAGTGTATGATGGAACGGTCAGCAAATGATCACAGAGGCTGGCCCTCCCAGGGTAGGTCTCGACAGATGGGGACGGGGGGCCATGGAAATCACACAGGTCTTCTGGGGACTCCTGAAACAAATATACCTTTTTTTTTGTCCACACGCTTCCACCTGCTGAAATGCCATATTCCCACCTTCCGCCCAAACTGCCTACTCCAAGGAAGCCTGCTTGGCTTGCAATGTTTCCGTGTCACTGCCAGGTATCCCTATATGCGTTTTGTACAGAAGGGGGTACAAACACAGGCTGTGGTGGCTGACACACTGATTGTTTCTGCTACTTAAGAGCAGCAGTGAGGGGCGCCTGGGTGTCTGCCGGTTGAGTGTCTGACTTCAACTCAGGTCATGATCTCAAGGTTTGTGAGTTTGAGCCCCACATCTGGCTTGCTGCTGTCAGCGCGGACCCCACCTCGAATCCTCTGTCCCCCTCTCTGCCCCTCCCTGGCTCGCACTCTCTCTCTTTCTCTCTCTCAAACATAAGTAAAACATTAAAAAGAAAAAAGAGCTGCAGTGAATTTGGGCAAATAACTGAACTCTCTAAGCCTCAAGTTGTTTTCATGCAAAACAGCAATAATAACAGAACTTAACTCAGAGGAGGTGAGGATTAAAAGAGGTGAAATGTTAGGTCTGCCCTTCAACCCACAGCAAAAATTAACCAAGGCCAGCGATTAGGGTTCCTCTGCCACTGTTTTCTCTTTGCTCCCACAACATCCCAGACATATTCAACCAGGAACCCTTATTTAATTTTGCCAGGTTTCCTACACAAAAATGCCAGACGATGGGCAAGCAGGGAAGGGGCCACTTCGGCCTCAACTGCTGGGACAGTTCTGTCCAAATGCGTGACATCTGAGCAGAGGCCAGAAGGATGTGAGAGGAAGACCCTCCCTCCCTCCCGCCAGAGTCAAAGGGGCAGAATCGCAGGCACAGGGCAGGGCAAGGACAAGGGCTGGGGGATGAATTCAGCATGGTCAGGCTTGCGTGTCCGGAGAACCGCGCCCCCGGGGAAGAAGGCAAGGTCGAGGAGGTCGGCGGGAGGGCCGGGTGGGCACCTGCAGGTCCCCGGGCGGGCTGGATCTGTGAGTGACGGACGCCCGCCCGGCACTGACCAAACACTTGTCGGAACTCCGGCACTGCCGCAGGACTACGGACAATAAAACGACAAGCTAGCGACGCGCGCTGTACACAAACGACAGGGAGAAAAGGCAAGCGAACGGCTTCCTAGCCTCCGGCTGCCCAGGAGCCCTCTCCGCAGCAGACAGGCTGCAATACCCACAGCGTCGTCCACTCACCCGCGCAGGGGCCATCCACGCCGCCGCCATCGTGGGACCCTGTGCACAGAGCGGAGCCCGGGGAGGGGGTGGCGGCCGAGGGGCCCCAGAGCGGGGCGACCTCGGCTGACGGTCTCACTCCCAGCCTCAGTTTCCCCGCTGTGAAGCGCGCTCGAGGTCCAGGGCTGCAGGGACAGCAGGCGCTCACGTGACACCCCGTTATAGAGAATGAGGGGCGGGTATCAGGCTCGTACAAGGACGCGGAGGTAAGACCCACGCTCCACACCGCCTTCTCCGCTCGCGCCTCATAAAGGCGCCCTGCCCACCACTGCTCGAAGCCGCACAGACCGGTACGACCCACCCGGCACCGGCGGATGACGTTCGCCTCCACGGAGCAGGAAGTCCCGCCCCCGCCGGGGCGGGCCGCAGGAAACGCCCCTGTCCTGGGCTGTCATTGGCCCAGCGCGCGCGGACACGCGGTGTACAGCCTTCTGGGAATTGTGGTTTTGTCCCTGAAAGCAGCGGCGGTGGGGAGCTTCCCGAGCCTGTCTCCTCCAGTGGAAGAGTGCGCGAGGCCGAGTACCGCCTCGGACCTGCATCTTCACAGTGGGGCCGAGGGACGGGCGCGAAACGGTCCCTCACGTGCCCGGGGAAATCGAGGCTCCGGGGGCCGGGACGTCCGCCCGGGGTCGGGGCACGTGACACGTGGGGGACCGAGGTCTTCGGCTCAGCTCTGGACTTCCCCGTGCTCCTCACCTCCTCGCGATCCTCCTGGAGGGAGCCGGGCACACAAGCCTTAAGAGTAGCGAGCGCCAGGACGCGGACGCCAGAAGCCCTCCCTCCCACGCGGCGCATGCGCATCGCCTGGCCCCTCGCGGGCTCTGTCCAGCACCAGCTGCACGTGCTGTGGGGCCTTGACGCCCGCTGGTGAGCGAGGCCGGAGGTGGACGCAGGGGTCGAGCACCGGCACTTCGACCTGTGTCTCATCGCTGGCCCAGGGGTCGTGCATGGATCTGCAAATTCGGGAGTTGTTAGCGAACAGGGTTATCTCCAGTCTCAAGAAAAGCCTGAGAATAGAGAAAGGAATGGGCAGGGGCGAACCCAGAACCAACCCGGCATTAAATAGGTGCAGACAAGAAACCAACAGTCATGTTAGGAATGCTAACAATCCTTCGAGAATATATTACAAAAAACTTAAAAGTCATCGTTGGTTACTTATTTGTGTGTGTGTGTGTGTGTGTGTGTGTGTGTGTGTGTTTCTCGTGACAAGGTGAGAAAATAAAACGCAGCTTCCAATGAATATACACACAGTTATAAAAGTGGAAACAGGGTGTGTATTTGACCCTGCTGTTCTGTCACAATTACTAAACACATCACCAAGGAGTAGACCTCCACATTATTTTTCCCCCATGTGTAAAAAAGGGAATCACAACACACAGATTTCTTTCTTTTTAAATGTTTGTTTACTTTTGAGAGAGAGAGAGAGAGACAGAGCAAGCAAGGGAGGGGCAGAAAGAGAGAGAGAGAATCCCAAGCACTCTCTATGCTGTTAGCCGGGTGCGGGGCTTGATCTCACGAACCAAGAGATCGTGACCTGAGCCGAAATCCAGCCAGAGACTTAACCGACTGAGCTACCCCGGCATCCCAACACACATATTTCTTGTAAGTACTTATGTTTATTTGTTTTTTAAAGAAACAAGAATCAGTAGTGCTCTTACAGAAATGGGTACAGGGAGATAAGAGAAAGCTTCCTACAGAATTCCGAGTAACATACAGATCGCCTTATTTCAGATGGTGGAGTTTGATTCCCTTGAATTGGCTGGACTTAGTGACTAAGGATGAAAAGAAGAAAAGGGTAAGTTGACAGCAGAGGAAATGGGTAGACACCACCCTTACCGAGTGAGCAAGGTTAGCAGCTTTAGTGATGTCCTGCTGACACCATGTACCACATAGTATGATGCAACAAAACTGTTCACTACTGTGATGTCCTTCCCCCAGACTCACCACTTTACTCATAAAAAAATCAGATAAGTGCAAATCGAGGAACATTGTATAAAATATCCAATGAAAACTCATCAAAAGTGTTGGGATCATGAAAAACAAGTGTAACAAAGTAACTTGATTAAGTGCAACCTGGTGTCCTGGAATGGGATCTTGCAACACAAGGACATTAGTGGAGGAAAAAAAATGGTAAAATCCAAATAATTTGTAAACAATGTTATATCAATGTCAATTTCTTAGCTTTGACAAATGTACCATATATCTGCATAATACATGAGGTGAAGCTGGGGTGGAAGTTATATATAATGGGAAATACATACTTGCCACTTTACAGTAAATCTAAAATTATTTAAAAATAAAAATTTAAAAATAAAAAAGAGCAAGGAGGGACTTCTAGCTTGACAACAGGAGTAGTTATGTGGACTCATTCCCTAGTGAAACTGGTGGAAAAAATTTAAGCGAACAAAAACCAAAACATACAAGATTTAATATCTCTGGAAATGGATGTACAACAACAAGGTTATACAACGAATGAAGAACATTTATTCAAGATGATCTGTAATTCTGTAAAAACAGTGCGAGTCTGCGGTTTTTGAACTGAGACATTTAATCTCCTTCAACCTTCCCAGTTCAGGGAGATAGAAAATCCACTACAGTGGTGCAGATGAGAGCGCAGGGATCCCTCACTCCCAACTCCCACTCGGAGAGTTATCTTCCAGGAGGGCCAGGAGGTCAGCATCTCTCATCCTGCCCCCAGCTACTTGTTGTTAAGGTGAAGTTCCTGGCCAGTATGGTCCCCAGAGGTCTCTTTTAGCAGGTCGCCACTTCTAGGCTGGAGGTTCCGCCTTGGGCACCATGCTTCTGAGAATACTGGTCCACTCTCATTTTTGTGCCAGCTGAATGGAAGGATTTCCACACTCCGAGACGGCAGCTGAAAAGAGTTGAGGCCACTTCCCACTCACCCCACCTCAAATGGGGGTGTCAGACAGAAGTGGGACATTGTCCCCACTCCCAGTTCAAGAGTGCTGACTCAGTCATTTTGCTCTGGGGAAGCAGAGAACCTGGGAAGAGAAATTTGGGAGTAGCCAGCCTGGGGAAGAACAAATATCCAACAACATAGGAACCCAAGAAGCTTGAATACTTTTGGTTCAGGCTGTAGAGCAATTTCCCCCAGAACTTTGCTGAAAGCAGTTCTGGAACTCTGTCCTTGAACCCCGTGAATGGTCTCTGTAGCTCTCTGTCAGTGAAAAAACTCACCAACTCCCAGATTTTTCCTGGCCAGGAATGTGTTATGTGCCATGACCCTGGAATTCTGTAATCTGCTTCATGTTCGTCCCCTGTCATTTTAGGGGGAATAGTCCTCTAACAGGTGTCCACTCCAGTCAGCTCTTCCTTCCATTCCTTGTAGAATCTCTCCTGTTCTCTTGAAACCAGGAGCACAAACATATCTTTTTTTCCCCAATGTTTATTTATTTTTGAGAGAGGGACAGAGAGAGAGGGAGACACAGAATCCAAAGCAGGCTCCAGGCTCTGAGCTGTCGGCAGAGCCCAATGTGGGGCTTGAACTCACAAACTGCGAGATCATGACCTGAGCTGAAGTTGGACGCTTAAATGACTGAGCCAGCTAGGTGCCCCAGGAGCACAAACATATCTTACTCTCAAACAATGACTCTTACCCAGGGACTACAGTTCCCTGTGAGTCACAGGCTAGTTCCTGGGAGCATAGAAAGGGAACGAGTAGATCAACAACCAATAGTCCTAACAATGGTGCCAAGGGACCAGGAGCATTTAGTAGCCTAATGGTAAAATCCACTCAACATTTGCTCTACAGATACTTCCAAGAGAAGCTGAGAGAAGGCACTTTGCAAAATGCTGTGAAGGGTATAGTGTTGAGTCACTCACACCTGGATTGTAGACAGATGGTCTAGGGTGATGAGACTCAGTTCATGTCAACCATTACCTCCTCACAGAGGTTTCTCCATATCTCTCAATTTTAAATTAGTCCTCCACCCCAACACCACCCCAACATCACTCTTCTCTCTCTCTTGTCCCTCATAACGATTTGGAAAAAAAAAATATATATATAGACATATATTTGATCAATATTTATTGAGTGCCCATTTTTTGGACAGGCACTGCCCTACACAATGGGGACACATATATACCAAAAAATAATGCATTCCTGTTCTAGAGGATCTTTCATCGTAACAACTAATAGTTTAAAAACAAGAACAATGAAAAACCTAAACAATATAGGTTGGACGGGGGGAGTGCTGTGGAAACAGGAAAGTGTAGAGCAGATGAGAAATCGTGGGAGAGTAGAATGAAAGCAGTTTTGCAGCACTAAGTAACATGGTTGGGACAAGTCTAACGAGACATTTATTATCTAAGCACAGACTCTGAGGAGGGAAGGAGCCCTTATCTGAAGAAACAGGGTGTCACAAAGAGAACACCTACGACAAGGAAATTGAAGGGGGAGAGCCCTGGGAGCCTGAAGAGGCGCAAGAATGTGGCCAGAGCTGCACCTGCAGGGGTTCGAGTGAGAGGAGAGGAGCCAGAGAGAGAAATGGAGACACTGTGGTGCCTTGGACTACACAGGAGGTTGGAATACACTTCCTGCGTGCTCTAGAATGTACCCAGGGACTGGTTGATCTCGTGCAGTAGCATACACAGACCTGAAAATGATTATCATGAAGGAAGTTTATTCCTACAGATCCATAGGCTCAGGATGCAGGGCACATGATTCAGGGTCTCCTGGAGACCAGGATGGGTCAGGAGGCAGAAGTGGAGGACAAAATGTAGTTCCGAGCTTTTGTATTGTGCACAAAGGAAAGGCAAGGCAGGGCAGGGGAGACAGCTTAGGATTGGCTAGTTTGAATACTGTTAGCAGGCTTTAGAGCAGGAGGGCTGTCCTGATTTGTCTGGTCCCAGGATCTGGGATGATCCGCACAGAATACTGTTTCCTGAAGTGAAAGAGCCAGGAGGAGGTGGTTCCCCTTAGTATCTTTGTATTGTCTAATTTGCATATGAAAGGCAAGTCCACACCAGTAGTTTGCTACCTCTGAGGACTGGTTATCCTGGGAGGAGGCCACCTGCCTGCCATGAGCAAGGCCCCAAATTTAGAGCATCAAGAATACAGACAAGCAAATCCCCGCTGTGAAATGGGTAGTTATGGCAGGGTTTTAAGTAAAGTATTGATGTCGTCTGATTCATGTTACAAAAAGATTACTCTGGGTGCTGCATGGGAGTTAGGCTATGGAAAGGGGAGGAGAGGGGGAAGATCTGTTGGAAAGTTCTCACTGCATTCCCCGTGGGTAAGGATGATGATGTAAGGTAGTGACAGCGGGGGTTGTTTATCACACACACTTGATCAGAAAGGAAAAGTAACCAAATTAGTACAAAAATATGGACATGACAAAACTACCCAAAACAATCTACATATTCAATGCAATCCCTATCAAAATAACACCAGCATTCTTCACAGAGCTAGAACAAACAATCCTAAAATTTGTATGGAACCAGAAAAGACCCCGAATAGCCAAAGCAATCTTGAGAAAGAAAACCAAAGCAGGAGTCATCACAATCCTGGACTTCAAGATGTATTACAAAGCTGTAATCATCAAGATAGTATGGTACTGGCACAAAAACAGACACTCAGATTAATGGAACTGAATAGAGAATCCAAAAATGGACTCACAAACATATGGGCAACTCATCTTTGACAAAGCAGGAAAGAATATCCAATGGAATAAAGACAGTCTCTTCAGCAAGTGGTGCTGGGAAAACTGGACAGCAACATGCAGAAGAATGAAACTGAACCACTTTCTTATGCCATACAGAAAAAATAAACTCAAAATGGATGAAAGACCTAAATGGAAGACAGGAAGCCATCAAAATCCTCGAGGAGAAAGCAGGCAAAAACCTCTTGGATCTTGGCCGCAGCAACTTCTTACTCAACACATCTCTGGAGGCAAGGGAAACAAAAGCAAAAATGAACTACTGGGACCTCATCAAAATAAAAAGCTTCTGCACAGCGAAGGAAACAATCAACAAAACTAAAAGGCAACCGACAGAATGAGAAAAGATATTTGCAAATGACATATCAGATAAAGGGTTAGTATCCAAAATCTATAAGGAATGTATCAAACACCCAAAAAACAAAAAATCCAAAATGGCAAAAGACATGAATAGACACTTCTCCAACGAAGACATCCAGATGGCCAACTGACACATGAAAAAATGCTCAACATCACTCATCAGGGAAATACAAATGAAAACCACAACAAGATACCACCTCACACCTGTCAGAATGGCTAACATTAACAATCCAGGAAACCACAGATGTTGGCAAAGATGCGGACAGAGCAGATCTCTTTTGTACTGCTGGTGGGAATGCAAGCTGGTGCAGCCACTATGGAAAACGGTATGGAGTTCCTCAAAAAATTAAAAATAGAACCACCCTATGACCCAGCAATTGCACTACTAGGTATTTATTCAAAGGACATATGTATGCTGTTTCAAAGAGACACATGCACCCCAATGTTTATAGCAGCACTATCAACAATAGCCCAAGTATGGAAAGAGCCCAAATGTCCATCGATGGATGAATGGATAAAGAAGATGTGGTATATATATACAATGGAGTATTACTCGGCAACCAAAGGAATTAAATCTTGCCATTTGCTACTACATGGATGGAACTAAAGGGTATTATGCTAAGCGAAATTAGTCAGAAAAAGACAAATATATGACTTCACTCATATGAGGACTTTAAGACACAGAACAGATGAACACAAGGGAAGAAAAAATAATATAAAAACAGGGAGGGGGACAAAACATAAAAGACTCAAGTATGGAGAACAAACAGAGGGTTACTGGAGGGGTTGTGGGAGGGGGGATGGGCTAAATAGGTAAGGAGCATTAAGGAATCTACTCCTGAAATAACTGTTGCACTATATGCTAATTTGGATGTAAATTAAAAACACTTTTTAAAAATATGGACATGAACATAATGGTTTCACAGTATGGATTGTTATTTTAACCCATCCATACCCTACACTGCCTCCTTCAAATGGTTATTAGCACATTTCTGATGACACTACCGTTTTCCTGTCACAGAAATACTTCACTACATAGAGATGCTCAGGCTGATAGCACCGTTTTGCTGTCACAGAGCCTAGGCCAGGGGCCAGCAGGGCGGACTGAGCAGAAATGCGCCAACTGAACAGGCTTTGGCTGCTCAAGTGCTACACATCCCAAAGGACCGGCCCCTGACCAGCTCTGGGAAGACAATCTAAGTGCTTAACATCTGGCCTGGGAAGTGATCTTACGCCTGAATCTGCAGGCCCCGCTCGCTGCATCCGTTGGACCAGATGATTGACGCGGACGGTGCGACTCACGGGGGGGGAATGGTGGCTTTTGTAGGCCTGAGGCTCTGGGACACACTGTATCTCTGCCTTCTGCGGACCCCCGGAGTACCCACGGTCAGTCGCGAAGGTGCGGCGTGCCTCAGTAAGAAACCCCGGCATCAAAGCTTCGGTGAGCTTCCCTCATTGGCGACGCCTGGACATACTGTCACACCTTTGCCCAAAGAATTAAGCCTTGTGTGACTGTGCCGGGACGGGACACCTGAACGCCGGTGCTCAGTCTCCCTGGACCTTACCCTTTAGTGACCTTGGCCTGTGTCCCGCGCTGTCACAGGCAGGAACCGTGTTACAGCTGTTCTGAGTGGAGCACATCCTCCTAGCACACCATCAAGCCTGAAGGTGGCTCTCGGGAGCAGGGAACAGTATGGACCCGTGCCATGATCTAGAAGCACGTTCCGGTCAAGGCTTGCCGAGGAAACGCTATTTGAGATGAGAGGTGAGGGATAAGCGTGCCGTCGCTGGGCAAAGTGGGGAGGAAGAGCCCATGGCAGGCGGAGGAGTGAAGGGAGACAGGGAGCGAAAAGAGGCCAGCGTCGTGCAAGAGGTAGTAAATGAGGCCCGTCCCCCACCAGGGAAGGCCCCGTGGATGGGCCACGTGAAGGATTCGGGGTTTACCCCGGGAGTGGAGGGGAGTCGTGGAACGTTTTAGGGGGAGGGGGCGGGCGAGCAGCCCGTGACCAAATCGGAGCCGGATCTCTGGCGTCAGTGTGGACAACGGATCGCCGAGGACACAGGTGGACCCAGCCGGAAGAGCAGGAGCCGAGGTGTCAGGTGACGTCTGCAGGCAGCAGGCAGCGGATCGCAGAGCCACGAGCTCCCCGGCGGGAAAACTTCACAGCGCAGACGCGCTCGACACACGGATACCAGAAACGGAAGCGGAATAAACAGGGACTGGAAACTAGTCACCCAGCGCTAAGAGCGAGGTCAGGAGGCGCAGCAGGCAGTCCTACTAGGGGGCCCAGGCTCTGGACTCCGCTCCAAGAGGACAAAACGACTCGCCCGTCTACAGTCTAGCGCAGACCCTTCAGTCGTGACACGTGTAACCTACCTGTGAGCAAGCGGGCCGTTAGCCCTCACAACTCAAGGGTGACATCGTGGAGCATTCCAGAGGCACCCCCGCCCCGCATCCCACAGCGGAGACAGGAAAGGCCGCCTGTGAGAACAGAGGGAGCCGCACGCGCCCCCGAGGCCAGCTTCCCAAGGTCTCCGGCATCAGGCCTGTAGGGCGCCCTCCCAGCTGGAGCCCGAGGCTCCCACCGCCTCCCACTCCCACGGACACATAGGTCACCTTGACGAAGCCTGCCAACACCACAGTCTTTAATCTCAAGTTATGCACATTTAATGATGCAGAAATCATGACCACATAGTTGATTTGCTTTTTGAAGCCAAAGGCTACAAGTTTCAACAGCGGGAACAAAGAATAAATATGAAATCACTGACGTATGTGCAATAGAAATACATAGCATTGACCTGGCCATTAGGTCTTTGTTGAAATCAAGGCAAAAGAGGGAATATTTGTAAGTCATATCACCTGAGGCCATATCTATACGGAGACAAGAGCCTTTCTCACCAGTCTCTGTACTTTGTAATCACTAAATTAAACCCTCCTTTGTGAGAATATCCACTGTGACTTCGTTTATATGTATATAAGCCTTCAACTCAAAGCTAGGACTTCATTGCGGCACACTGTATTTGTTTAATGCTTATAAAACGTATTTGAGTTTACTCAGCTTTTTAGTACCATTCATATCACCGTGAAGAAGAGTTAATAGAACAGGCCCAAGGCCACTGTCCTTTAGTCAAAGGAAAACTTTGTCAAAGGACAACTTTGCCAAAGTTTGCCCTTGACTGGAGCTTGGGACCTTGTATTTCAGGAGGTTTCCTAGAATTCGCAGAAATGACAGGTGGCTCAGTGTGCCTGTGGTTGGTGTAAACAATGTGGCTTATGCTGGTGAACTGCTATCCTTCTGCAGGTCTAGAATTTGGGCTACATTTTAGAGAAAGAGTGCCCAATGAAAACCCTAGGCATGGACTTTCTAATGTGCTTCCCTAGTAGACATTTCACAGATGCTGTCATAACTCATTGATGGAATGAACGTGAGTGCACTGGAACTCCTGAGGAACTTTAGTCCTTCTCCCTTGTCTGAGTTTGCTGTATATCCTTTTGCTGTAATAAACTGTAGCCGTTGAGTATATGCTGAGTCCTTCCTAATAAATCATTACCCCCAGGGTAGCCTGCAGGACTTTCAACACCACCATTTGTTCAGACTTTTCAAGTCTTAGAGATCTGGCCATAAAGGCCCATGTGGGTTCTCTCCGAGGTCAACGTATGCTATATATTGTGCCAACTATACACACAGCTTTGTATAAACACTGTGTGAGGGACCCAAACACTGTAATAAAGATACACTGCTGTGTGTGACCATTCACTAAGACACACGTACATTAAGTGTCTACTAAGGAAAATAAAAGGTAAAGACAACAAAATGAGACACTGGCTGGACACCGGGATGATGAAAGGAAAATGGCTACAATGTAAGCAGCTCGGGCAAGAGGACAGAACACAGTGGGATTCAGAGATATTTCTCAGGCACCTGAAACACGAGGTGCAAAACTAAGTGCCTCCCGTAGCCCTCTTCTACCTCCCTGCCACCTCAAACCCAGAGGTTTTCCGTCATTTCCTATAATAGGCTATGCAGCCGATAAGAGTAAGTTTGGTTTATCTCACTCAACCTGAAGGGATGGCCAAGGTGTACAGTCAAAAGAGAAAAGGGGATTTTGAGCATAATTTGATCCATTTAGTAAAAATGATGACCAGGAAAACAAAGACTTATCCTGTAAGAAGGAATATAGGAAAGGATATGGACATGGACCCTACACACACCCTAACTGACCTCAGATCTCTAATCTCATACTTCCTACCTGAATGTAGAACTCTGGGTAAATTCCTTCACCTTTCTGTGCCTCAGTTTTCTGATCTGTCAAATGGGGAGAACGTCACCTACCACGGACCTGTCGCAAAGGCTAAGAGTTGCTGTGTGTCAAACGCTGCAAACGATGACTGATACACGGGAACACACCACGTCTGCTTGCCGTCAGGACCATTATGGGTGCATCCTCGTGGTGACGGTCACGGCCGCATGACACACGCACACAGGCTCAGTAGGTAGGAATACCGACAAGGTGTGGAACGATGACCAGAGAGAAACATTCAACCTGGAGACAAGGACGTGAGGGAACTCTGTGATCACTGACAGTAAAATGCCTCGGGGGCGGGGGGTTAACTCACTCAGGGATCCCCTCACAGTGAGAAAGCAATGGCGACGCACGGATCCTGAGAAGCACAACCGTTTAACAGACGGAAGAAGACAAAGGGCCTCTGAAGAGGGGCAGGAAGTCACAGAAACCAGGAAAGTGCCTTCAAGTCAAAGAGGCGGGCAGCAGTAAAAGGCCCAATAACAGGCTGGGGGCGGGGGGAGGCGTGGGAGCACAAGAGGGAACTCTGTGAGACTCGCTTCAGTCAGGTGCCAGTGGTGGAGGCCAGACAGCGGACAGAACTGTTGCACAGGGTGTGTCTGGGCGAGAGGAGAGGGCGGAGCTCACCGGGCACGTGGCGCAGGAAGTGTGTGTGTCGGGGGGTGAGACTAGAGACTGGAACACAGGCATGGATTAAGAGGATAGAAAGGGATTAAGAGGGAGAAGTTAAAGACCAAGCGGTGAGGGTCTAAATTCGAACAGGTCCTAGACAAGCTGGGGATTGGGGGATGTGTCCAACCACGAAGAGCAAGAGTGATCCTTGGAGAGAAGAGACCTCTTTCCCCTTTGAGGCTCTGCAGGTATCTCCTGCTCTTCAGAAGTTCACTTACACTGCATTGCTTTTCACAAAAGACCTACATTAGCAACCTGTTTTCACTAAGCGAAAGAAACCCAACAAGGATTTTCACTTTTACCGGAAAAGGTGAAAAGCATTCGTTTTGTAGAGACAGCACACACCCCGAGCAGCAAGACTGGAACCACCAAGCTCCTTCCCCAGGAACTATGCCATCTCAGCATTCAGCCACCATAGCTGTGAACTGTGTCTGTGAGCATTCCGGCTTTATCTCGATTTATTTTGTGCATCTGTGACCAAGATGTCCTAAGAAAAGCCTAAGAGGAGTTATTTTTGGGGTCTGGGAATGCTAAAAATGTTTTTCCATATAAATTAATGGTAATTGCTTCTTCACATTATACAGATCACTCACTCTTATGTTTCAGTGTCTGTTCTCAGAAATATTTATGGAAACCAGCACAGAAGACTGCAGGCCTTTCCTTCCTCCACACAGTTCGGGATTTCTATTCCAACTCAAGATAAACCACCAGAAAATATGACTTTGGACTACACAATTTTGCCTATTTTCTCAGAGTCCTTCTTTGGTACTATAAACTAGGCAGAGAAATAGAAGATGTATAAAAGAAACAAAGAGAAATGAAAACAATTGAAAAATTCAAAAACCAAAATGAAAATTCACTGGGTGAGCTCAATACTACATTAGATAGGAGAGAGGAAAGATTCAGTGAGCTCAAAGAGATCAATGGAAATTAATCAACCTAAGCAACAAGGAGAAAGCAGAGTGGGGTGAGGGAGTAGGTGTCCGAGGACCTTCTGGGACAAGAATAAAAGATCTACCACTCGTGTTATTAGAGTCCTGAAAGAGAGGAGAAAGTGTGTGGCTGAAAAAATGTTTGAAGAATTAATACCTAAAAATCTTGCCAACTGGCAAAGGGCATATACGTCATCGGATTCAAAGAGCTAAGCAAACACCAAACAGAATAAACCCCTCAAAATTTCATGCCAGGTTATATCATAATCAAACTTCTGAACTCTATATGCAATAAAAAACCACTCTGAAAACAGCTTGACAGAAAGATGCATTACAGACAGAACAATGGGTCAAAATGGCAGACTTCTCATCTGCAACCAAGAACAGAAGGAAATAACATGCTTTTCAAGTACTAAAAAAGTGCTGACTCCAAATACTATATCCCACACAAATATCCTACTAGAATGAAGGAGACTGAGACATTTATAGAAAAAGGAAAACAGAAACATTTGTCATTAGAAGACCTACCTGATTACAGATGATCCCTGACTTACAATGGTTTCATGATTTTTTGACCTTATGATATTGTGAAAGTAATACGCATTCAGCAGAAACTGTACTTCCAAATCCAAATTTTGATTTTTTTCTCTGATTAATAAAAGGCAGTGTAATACTTTCTTTTGGTGCTGGGAGCAGCCACATCTCCCAGTCAGCCCTACAATCACAAGGGTAAACTACTGAAACTCTACATCATACTGTGTTGCCGGCGTTTGGGGACATTGTGTTTTGTGTTTTCGCATCCCATCATGTCTACAAAACACCCATCTGTGTCTCCTGCTTCTGGGAGGCAATTACTCTACGAGAAGAGGAAGGCAATTACTCTTGAGATGAAACTCAATATAATTGCCTAGCATGAAGCAAGTCTTCGTATGTGTTAGGACTTTCTCAATCAACAGTCAGCCATGTTAATGGTCAGTATTGGTTAAATCCATTGTCATCACAAAGAAAAGAGAGGGGCCAACTGGGAACATGGAGAAATTACTTGTCACATGGATAGAAGACCAAATGCAGAAGCGCATACTGCTGACATTGCCAATCCAGGCTAATGCAAGAAGTCTTTTCAATCCACTAGAAGAGCATGCTAATGGTCCTACGCATGCAAATGTTCACAGAAAGTCATAAGAGTTCCAATGCTTCAAGAGTCACCATAATTTTCATAATATTTAGGTCAGCAGTGAGGCAGCAAGCGCCACTACTCACGGTGCTGAAGCTTTTAAGAAAGAGTTGCATAAGATACTTGTGGATAAGAAATACTTGCCAGAACAAATATTTGATGTCAGTAAAACGAGCTTGTTCTGGAAGTATATGCTGGGGCACACATACATTTGTCAAAAGCCCGAGACAGTGCCAGGATTCAAGGCACTGCAAGGCCATGTAATGCTGCTTTTGGGTGTTAATGTTGCATATTTCAAATTAAAAGCCTTTTCTACTCTACCACTCAGAGAACCCTAGAGTATTCAAGAATGTGAGCAAGTATATGCTTCCCATTTATTATCACCATAACAAGAAACCCTGGATCACATTAGCAGTGTTTAAAGACTGGTTTTTGAACTGCTTTATTCCACAGTCAAGAGAATATTGTAGGCAAGACAACATCGCACCCATTCAAGGTTCTTCTGATCTAATACTTGAGGTCATCCCCGGTATTTCAAGGACATGCATCCTGGTATAAAGATTGTGTATCTGCCACCAAACACAACTGCAGTCAATCAATGAACCAAGGTTAAACAGCTATGTTCAAAGTATACTATTTATGTCATTTATGCTGGCTGTTGAGTGACTGAATCTAGCCAAGTTTGGGGAAGGTTTTTCACATTCTAAATGCTATCCAGAACATCACTACAGGAAGAGTCACATAGCAACGCACGAAAGAAGAAAGTTTTGAAGATACGTGAACACATTCATAGACTTTAAAGATTCTGCTGTTGAAGAAATAATAAGTAACAAGGTATTAGTGCTTGGGTAACAGCCAGAAATGGACACTGAAAATGAGGATATTCCTGAGCTTGTTGGCATTGAGGCTGAAAAGCTTTCTATTCTTTTTTTAAACTTTTTTTTTAATGTTTATTTATTTTTGAAGAAGAGCGTGAGCAGGGGAGGGGCAGGGGGGGAGGGAGACACAGAATCTGAAGAAGGCTCCAGGCTCTGAGGTGTCAGCACAGAGCCCGACGTGGGGCTCGAACTCACGCAAGGTGAGATCATGACCTGAGATGAAGTCAGACGCTTAGCTAACGAGCCACCCAGGCGCCTCAAGGCTGAAAAGCTTTCTATTGAGAAGCTAATCAGACTGGGGGAAGAAAGAAAGAAGTTTAGGCAGAATAAGTTACGCATGAAGCACCAAGAAAGTTCACAGCAAACAAACGGATAGAGGTAACTGCTACTATCAGCAGTGGGTAGGGATATTAGAAGAAATGGATGTCAGTTACAAGACATTACCAAGAGCTGACAGGCTGATACAGGGTAGTCTTGCTTGCTACACAGAAATATATAATGAAAAGAAGAAACAAACTGCACAGTCAAAACCTGCTATCTTCCTAAGGAACACGATACTGGCTACACCATCAACAAACGCTGATGCCCTGGTGCCTTCTACCAGCTACTCTCTTTCATAAGAAAAAGAGACTGATGATCCCATCACCTTAGCACCCCCATTACCCAGCAATTAATTTTAGTTCCTCATTTCACACATTCTTTAGGCCTGGTGTACTTTGGGCTGTGTATGTTAAGTACCCATACAATCACTGTTTTTCACTTTCAGTATAGTATTCGATAAATTACATGAGATATTCAACACTTTAGTATAAAACAGGTTTTGTGTGAAATGATTTGCCCAGCTGTAGGCCAACGTAAGCATTCTGAGTATGTTTAACAAAGGCTGGGCTAAACTGTGATGCTTAGTGGGTTAGGTGTACTAAATGCATTTTTAACCATGGTATTTTCAACTTACGATGGGTTTACTGACATGTAACTCCATCATAAATCAAGGAAGATCCGTATAGGAGTTTGCAAAAAAAGAAATTTAACAGGAAAAAAAATATCTTGAGATTTCAAGAAGAACAATGGAATGGATAAAAATATAGGTAAACACGTTACACTTCTCACGGGTTGTGTAAAAATTGTTTGATAGTTGAAGCAAAAACGAACATCATCCAATATGATGCTCAGTGTATGAAGAGGAAATACTTCTGTAAAAGGACCCAATGAAAGTTAAGGTTTCTACAATCAAAGTGCTAAGATGTTGATACTGTAGGCTGTGATAAATTACATATATATGAAACAATACCTAAAAAAACAGTAAAATACAAAGACTTATACTCAAAGTCATCACAGATAGATCTATTAGAATTCTAAAAATTAAAGTAACCCACAGGAAGGCAAAGCAAAAAACAAGACAAAAAAATAACCCCAAAACAACAGAGGAACAGTAAACAGGCAACAAAGAAAAACCAAATCATAAACTAGCCGACTTATGCCCTAACATATCAATAATCATTTTAAATTTAAATGGTCTAAGTATAGCAATAAAAAAGAAGTCAGGAAAATGGGTAAAAAGAAAGCGTTACCCAAATACGTGCTATTCACAGAGGCTCACTTCAAATGTAATGATATAGACAAGGTTGAAAATAAAATTATGGAAGAACATAAACCAAAAAATGCAAAATATTAACCCAAAAATGCAACAGTGACTATATTAAATCAGATAAAGTATATTCCAAAGAAAAGTTACAGGGGCAAAAAGAGACATTACATAATGATAAAAGGGTCAATACACTAAGATGATTTAGCAATCCTAAATGTGTATGCACCTACAACAGACCTTTCAAATACAGCAAAAACTGATAGAACTTAAAAGGAGAAAGACAATTCCAGAATTATACTGCAGGACTTCCAACATCCCTCTCTCAGCTCTTGATAGAAATACTAAACAGAAATCAGTGGGGACCTAGAAAATCTGAATAACATCATCAACCAACAGGATCATGTGGACATTTATACAAACTCCACCTAACAACAGTAGAATACACATTCTTTTCAAGCCAACTTATATAACATTCACCAAGATAAACCATATTTTGGGTCATAAAGCAAACCTCAACAAATTTAAACAGCCAAATCAAATATAAAACAAACTAGATGTGATTAACAAAGAGAGCATGAAATACTTCAAACGCTAGGAAATTAAACAACATACTTCTAAATTATTTATGGGTTAGAGAGGAAGTCTTGATTAAAGAAATTCTTAGAACCAAATGAAATGATATTAAAATATATTAAAACTTGTAAGGAAAGTGCTGTGAGGGAACTTTATAGAATGTAATGCTTACATTAGAAAAGTAAAAAATCTCAAATCAGTATTCAAAACATCCGTCTCAAGAAACTACAGAGGAAAATACCACCAAAGCAGGTGGAAGAACAGATATAATAAAGATCGATACAGACATATCAGTGAAATTAGGAACAAAAAGATAATAGAGAAAAAACAGTGGTATAAAGTGCTGCTTCTTTAAAAAGATTAAAAAAATTTGATAAACATCTGAGATTAACAAAAATAAAAATAACCGGCACATTTTCAATATCAGGAATATAACAGGAGATATAAGTACAGATTCTTCCATCATAAACAACATAATAAAGGAATACTTGAAACAAAAAAGAAAATTTAGATGAAATGGAACAATTCCTAGAAAAAGACAACTACAAAAGTTCATCCAATGTGAAATAGATATTCTGAACAATTCTATACATATTAAATAAAATAAATACATAATTAAAAAGCATCCAAAAGAAAAATCTCCAGGCATAAATGGTTCACTGGAGAATGCTACCAAACATTAAAGGAAGAAATAAAACCAATTCTATGCACTGTCTTCCACATAACAGAAGAAAGAACACTCCCAATACATACTGGGAAGCCACTATCATCTAGACACCAAAACCAATGACAGTACCAAACACAGACAAAAACCAAAGAAACAAAAATGAACAAAAGGAAGAAAACTACATATCATTATCACTCATGAAATTAGAGGAAAACTTTCTCAACATACTAGCATATTGAATACTGCAATACAATATATAAAAATAATTACACTCTACAATCAAGTAGGACTTGTTTCAAGAATACAAAGCTGCTTCAACATTCAAAACTCAAATCAATGTAATACATCATATCAACAAGCTGCAGAAGAAAAAAACATATGATTGTATCAATTGGCAGAGAAAAAGCGTATGACAAAATTCAACACCCATTCACAATAACAACAACAACAAAAAACCACAGCAAATTAGGAATACGGGAAAATTTCTAAACTTGATTAAGAAACTTCTATGAAGAAAACCTTATACTAACATCATACTTGACAAAATACTGAATGTTTCCCCCCTAATATCAGAAACCAGACAAGGATAGCCTTTCTTACTACTACTATTCAATATTGTATTGGAAACCCCAGCTAGTCCCGGAAAAGAAAATGAAGTAGACAGATGGTAAGGAAGAAATAAAACTACCTCTATTTGCAGATGGTATTTCTATGTAAAAAAACCCAAGCAGTCTATGAAAACAAATAAATGCCTACAGTTCAGAAAGATTGTAGGATACCAAACTGACATCTAAAAATTAATTACAATTCTGTATACTACCAAAACTTGGGTGGAAACTTAAAGTTAAAAATCAATCCATTTATCAAAAGAAAAAAGACCACCTAGATATAAACTTTATAAAAATCATTCAGGACGTATTATTGAAATTTATAAAACACTGATGAAATAAATCAAGCAATACTTAAATAAGTGTACAGACATACCATGTTCATAAACTGGAAGATACAACACCATAAAGAAGACAATTCTTAACAAACTAATCTGACAATTTAACTCAATTTCTATCGAAATTTGATACTTTTTTTCATAAATAGACAAGCTTCTCCAAAACTTTATGTGGAAAATCAGAGTAATGAGAGTGCTAAATCAGTTTTAAATAAGAAGAATAAAGAGAGATCATTTTATGCAACTAAAATATTTACCACCTAATTACAGCAATCAAGTAAACTAATAGTACAGGACCAAGAAAATGTCTGAGTATCAGCTCCTTAAAGCCGCATGAAGAAAATGTTTGTTTTTTAAAAATCAAAGCCTTAAACAGTCTTAACTGGTAAAATAAAATGTGCCCATTCATAGGTGTATTCTTATCTCCTCAAATATAAAAGTGTTTGATGGCTTTAGCCATTACATTTCTCACAAAAATTAAGCTCCTTATGAACAGAGACAATGTTTTAGAACAGAGAAGACATTCATGAAAGTTTCCAAACCTGCCCTCAACTAACTCTCTTGACACTGGACAGTAATGAATGTATATACAAGACATATAAAAAGTCTAAGTCCTTTCCCTCTCAACAAAACCCTCCTCCTGCCAAGTAAACTAAGGAATCCATGACAAAGTGCCAAAGGCTTGGCAAGGAAGTCTGAAAGAAAATGTGTTTGCAGTTCATTGTCTAAGTCTCCTTAAAAAAAAGAAAAAGGAAAAAAAAATTCCTGAGATAACACTGCAGTGTAAATTAAGGAAAAGATACAGCTGAAGGTTTTCCTACATGCACATAACCGCTGGGTCTCTCCCTGGATGAGTTCTCAGTTGTAGAATAAGGCTCTAGGCTGGATGAATTTCCAGTACGACTCATTAGATGACAACACATATCCTGCAACAGAAGGGTTTCTCACAGGGAAGAAAACTGAGGGGTTTCTCTTTGGTATGAATGATCAGATTCTGAGTAAGAGGTTTCCTCAGTGGCTACATTCAAAAAGTCTTTCCCCAACAGGAGCTCTTGGAGGTTGACCGAGGACTGCCCGCTCGTGAAGGGTCTCCCCACTTCTGTTGCGCTGCCACTGACGGGGTGTCTCCCAGTATGAATCCTCTGATGCTGAGTGAGGGAGGAGCTGCGACTGAAGGCCTTTCCACACTCGCTGCATTCATAGGGCTTCTCCCCGGTGTGGATGATGGAGTGTCGAATAAGGTTTGTGCTCCAGCAGAAGGTTTTCCCACACTCGACACATTCATAGGGTTTCTCTCCACTGTGAATCCGCTGGTGCCTCGTGAGCCCCGAGCGGCGGTTGAAGGCCTTCCCGCACTCCATGCACTCGTAGGGCTTCTCCCCGGTGTGGATGCTGAAGTGTCGGATGAGGTCTGCACGATTGCTAAAGGCTTTCCCACATTCTTTGCACTCAAAAGGTTTTTCTCCAGTGTGGGCCCTTTTGTGCAAGATGAAAGTGGAACAGTGGGTGAAGGCCTTTCCACACTCAGTGCACACATAGGGCTTCTCCCCGGTGTGGATCCTCTGGTGCCTCTTGAGGTAGGACCTGTGGTTGAAGGCCTTCCCGCACTCCAGGCACTCGAAGGGCTTCTCCCCCGTGTGGATGACGTAGTGGTGAATGAGGGCCGCGCTCTCACAGAAGGCCTTCCCGCACTCGCTGCACTCGTAGGGCTTCTCCCCAGTGTGAGTCTGCTGGTGCCACATGAGGTAGGACCTGTGTTTGAAGACCTTGCCACACTCGAAGCATTCGTAGGGATTCTCACCACTGTGGATTATGTAGTGACGTATGAAACCTGGCCTATCTCGGAAGGCTTTTCCACACTCTTTGCACACAAAGGGTTTCTCTCCAGTGTGGCTCCTGTTATGCAAGACAAAAGTGGAGCGGTGGGTGAAGGCCTTTCCACACTCGTTGCACTTATAAGGCTTCTCCCCGCTGTGAATCCGCTGGTGCTGTGTAAGGTGTGACTTGCGGTTGAAGGCCTTCCCACACTCCATGCACTTATAGGGCTTCTCCCCGGTGTGGACCATGTGGTGCTGGAGGAGGTAAGTGCTTTTACTAAAGGTTTTCCCACACTCAGTGCATTCATAGGGCTTCACTCCAGAGTGAATTCTCTCGTGTCGAGCAAGGAGGCGTTTCTTGTTAAAAATTTTCCCACATTCGTTGCATTTAAAGATATTTTCTTCTTCTTGAATCATGGGATCTTTACCTGATCCACACGAGTCATGGTCATGGACAGCACCTCGCAGAGGAACTGGCTCCTGTACAATTCTTGAACACACATTATCAGCTGTCCCTATGTTGCCATCTTCAGAGCTTGATTTCCCAGGGAGTTTCTCCTTCTGGGGATCTATCTCTGGTCTCAAATGTCCTTCTTGCATTTCCAATGACCCATCCTGATCCTTGGTTTGGCGCTTCTGGGAGTCTCCTGCAACTCCTTGTATTAGTTGTTCCTGGACGGGGGTGCCCTCAGACAGGGCTGGCTCACCAATGGCAGATACTGTGGCCTTGGGTTTTCCTTTGTCACCTGAAAGAAATCCAATACACAAATAGGTCTGTTGGTAATGCCAACATAGGAGAAAAACGAGCATTTCAGTGAAATGAACAGAAAAAAAATGAAGATGAAAATAGTGTCTCTGTGTCTTGCCACCTCTGAATCCCAGGATAACAATTTCTTTCCTGGTCCTCGGACTGTTGACACCATGAAAGGGAGAGAGACCCAGGGGAATGGCTGGATTAGAAGACTAAGTGCTGGAGGGGAGACACAGTCAATTCCAGATTGGATATTTATGCAAATGGATAACTTATATACGACCTCAGATAGTTCGCTTAAGAGATGATTCAGGGCAATGCTTGACCACACGAGAAAAGTCCAACCATGTAATTAGAGGATTTGTGTTTTGGGCTAGAAGATAGCAACTAGGCCTCTGGAAAGAGATGGGGAGGGGCAGGAGTCAGGTAGGAAATGATCCAATCAATTATGTTTATGTAATAGCAGTGAATAAAACTCTGGACCCTCAAGCCAAGTGAAATTCCTAGGCTGCCAATACTTCATGCATGTATTGCCCTACATCAACGCCAGAAGGGTAACAAGTCCCCGAGGACATAGTAGCTCATGTTTGGAACCCCTCCCAAAACTGGTCCTAAAATACACCTGATGCAGATGTACTGGACATGATTTACAACAACTATGTTAAAGAAGCTCAAAGAGCTAAAGTAAGATATGGAGAAAGTCAAGAAAACCATATATAAACAAAATGGAAGTATCAGCAAAGAGCAAGAAACCTAAATAGAAACCAAAACGTACAATAACTGAAATGAAAACTTCACTACAGGGATTCAAAGGAAGATTACAGTAGGATGAAGAAAGAATCAGCATATAGGACAATGGAAATTATGTCCAAACACAGGAAAAAAAAAAAGTAAAACATTTAAGCAAAGTGAAAATACCCTAATGGAACTGTGATAAGCCACTAAGGGAACCAATACACTCACTGTGGGATTCCCAGAAAATAGTGAAAGAAAATATTTTAATAAATGGCTGAAAACGTCCCAAATTTGATGAAAGACATCAATTTAAATATCCGAAAAGATCAATGCACTCCAAGAAAAATGAACTAAAATAGACTCACACCAATAAAACTTATAATCAAACTTGTGAAAGCCAAAGACAGAGTATCTTGATAGCAAGCTTGAAGAAACTTGTCACATACAAGAAATTCTCAATAAGATTATCAGCAGAGTTCTCATCAGAAACTCGGGAGGCCAGAAAACAGAAAAAATCTGTCAACCGAGAATCCTATATCCAGGGGCGCCTGTATGGCTCAGTCAGTTAAGCAACCGACTCTTGATTTCAGCTCAGGTCATGATCTCATGAAGCCTACTTGGGAATTCTCATTCTCCTTCTCTCCCTCTGACCTTTCCCTGCTCTCCCTCTCTCTCGAAATGAATAAATTAACTTAAAAAAAATCATATATCTGGCAAAACTCTTTTAACAGTGATGAAAGAAATTAAGTCATTCCCATATATAAAATCTGAGGAAGTCTGTTATCACTAGATCTGTCTTGCAAGAAATTCTCAAGGAAATCCTGCAGGGTGAAATGAAAGGACACTACGGGGCGCCTGGGTGGCTCAGTCGGTTAAGCATCCGACTTCCGCTCAGGTCATGATCTCGCGGTCCGTGAGTTCAAGCCCTGCATCAGGCTCTGTGCTGACAGCTCAGAGCCTGGAGCCTGTTTCAAATTCTGTGTGTCTCCCTCTCTCTCTGACCCTCCTCCGTTCAAGCTGTCTCTCCCTGTCTCAAAAATAAATAAACGTTAAAAAAAAAATTTTAAAAAAGAAATGAAAGGACACTAGACAGCAATTCAAAGCCATATTAAAAAATAAAGATCTCAATAAAGGTAAATATATGAACAATTATAAAAGCTACTATTATTTTAACAAGGGTTTATAACTACACTTTTTGTTTTTTACATGATTTAGGAGACTAATTTTAAAAAACTGTACTAATCTAAAAAGTAGTGTTACTGTAACTTCAGTTTGTAACTCCACATTTAGTTTCCTACATAATTCAAGAGACTAATGGGTTTAAAAGAGTTATTAAGATTGAGGGCATACAGGGGCGCCTGGGTGGCGCAGTCGGTTAAGCGTCCGACTTCAGCCAGGTCACGATCTCGGGGTCCGTGAGTTCGAGCCCCGCGTCAGGCTCTGGGCTGATGGCTCGGAGCCTGGAGCCTGTTTCCGATTCTGTGTCTCCCTCTCTCTCTGCCCCTCCCCCGTTCATGCTCTGTCCCTCTCTGTCCCAAACAATAAAATAAATAAACGTTGAAAAAAAAAAAAATTAAAAAAAAAAAAAAAAAAAAAAAAATTGAGGGCATACAATATATAAAGACGTAATGTGGTAACATGACCAACTAAAAGAGGTGAGAACAGAACTGTAAAGGAGAATTTCTTCTCCTGATATAAAATCAAATTAGTGTTATAAATTTAAGATATTAAATGTAATCCCCATGGAAACCACAAATAATCAGCTAGGGATAATATACACAAAGGAAATGAGAAAGGAATTTAAACATTTCACTACAGGGGCGCCTGGGTGGCGCAGTCGGTTAAGCGTCCGACTTCAGCCAGGTCACGATCTCGCGGTCTGTGAGTTCGAGCCCCGCGTCAGGCTCTGGGCTGACGGCTCAGAGCCTGGAGCCTGTTTCCGATTCTGTGTCTCCCTCTCTCTCTGCCCCTCCCCCATTCATGCTCTGTCTCTCTCTGTCCCAAAAATATAATAAACGTTGAAAAAAAAAATTTAAACATTTCACTACAGAAAGTCAACTGAACACAAGAGAAGACAGTAATGAGAAACAAAAAAAAAATCTATAATGCATATAAAAAGCCAGTATCAAAATGATAGAACTCTCTCTGTATTGGTAATTACTTTAAATGTAAATGGATTAAACTCTCCAATTAAAAAACAGAGATTGGGGGTGCCTGGGCGGCTCAGTCAGTTGAGCGTCCAACTTCGACTCAGGTCATGATCTCACAGTTTGTGAGTCTGTGCCCCACATCAGGCTCGCTGCTGTCAGGGCAGAGCTTGCTTCAGATCCTCTGTCCCCCCCACTCTACCCCTTCCGCACTCATGCACTCTCTCAAAAAAATTAAACATTTAAAAAAGTTTTTAAATAATAATAAAAAACAGAGATTGGCAGAATTGATATAACACGTGATCCAAGTATATGTGTCTACAAGAGACTTACTTTAGATCTAAAGACTCAAATAGATTAAAAGTGAGAGAACGGAAAACGATATTACATGGAAATACAAACCAAAAGCAAGCAGAAGTGGCTATGTTATTATCAAACAAAATAGACTTTAAGTGAGAAAAGATTACAAAAGACAATAAAGGACATTATGTTTTAATAAAAAGTATAATACAGCAAGAAGCTATAACAATTGTAGACATATACTTAATGTCAAACCATCAAAACGTATGAAGCAAAAAGCGACACAATGAAGGAAGAAAGAGACAATCCTACGGTAATACATGGAAACTTCAATACCCCATTCTCAATAATGGATAGCACAACCAGACAAACTAGAAGTAAGGAAATAGAGGACTTAACATAATAAGCTAACTAGAGCTAACAGACATATACAGAATATTCTACCCCACAACAATAGCATACACATTCTTCTCAAGTGTACATGGAACATTTTCCAGGACAGACCATGTTAGGCCACAAATTAAGTCTCAATAGGTTTAAAAAGATAACACATAAACTATGATTCATTTCTAATGAAAATGAAAATTTAACATATCAAAACTTATGGGATGCAATGAAAGCAGCATTAACTGGGAAATTTATAGCCATAAATGCTTACAAATTGATAGCTTATAAATGCTAAATAACAAAAGAGATCTCAAATCAAACTAAAGACAACTTAAGGATGTAGGAAAAGAACAAACTGAAACCACAGCTAGGGGAAGGAAGGAAATAGTAAAGATTAAAGAGAACTGATATAGGGAATAAGAAAATAGAGAAAATCCATGAAACAAAAAGTTGGTTCTTTGAAAAGATAACAAAATTGGCAACCTTTTGGCTACTGAAAAAAAAAAGATTCAGAGTACTAAATCAGAAATGGAAGTGGGGACATTACTATCAATTCTGCAGAAATGTTTAGTTTTTTTTAATGTTTATTTATTTTTGAGACACAAAGAGAGCATGGGAGGGGCAGAGAGAGAGGGAGATAGAGAATCTGAAGTGGGCCCCAGGTTCTGAGCTGTCAGCACAGAGCCCAAAGTGGAGCTTGAACCCGCAAACCTTGAGATCATGACCTGAGCCAAAGTCGGACGCTTAACTGACTGAGCCATTGAGGTGCCCTGCAGAAGTATTTTTGAAAAAGATTATAAGAGAGTACTATGAACTGTACATCAACAAACTGTTTAACCTACATGAAATGGAAAAGTTCCTAGAAACACAAAAGCCATGAAGACTAAATCAGGAAGAAACATAAGATCTGAATAAACCTATAACTAGTAAGGAGGCTGAATTAGTAGTAAAAAAAATCTACCAACAAAGAAAAACCCTGGCCCTGATGGCTACCCTGATGAATTCTACCAAACATTTTAAAAGAAGAATGAATAGCAATCCTCAAACTCCTCAAAAATATTAAAGAGAAAGAAACACTTCTTAACTCATTAAGGCCATTAGTACCCTGACACCAAAGCCAAAGACATTACAAGAAAACTACAAACTAATATCCCTTATGAACAATGATGCAAAAATTCCTCAACAAAATATCAGCAAACTGCAGTATATTAAAAGGACTGCACACCATGACCAAGTGGGGTTTATTCCTGTAATGCAAGAGCAATTTGACATATGAAAACTGATAAATGTGAATACACCACATTAATATAATGAAGGGAAAAGCCCACACAATCATATCAATGCTGAAAAGCCTTTGACAAATTCAACATCCTTTCATGATAAAAACACTCAACAAACTAGGAATACAAGGAAACTTTCTCAATACAATGAAAGTCATAAATGAAAGACTCATAGCAAACATGATACACAATGGTGAAAGACTGAAAGCTTTTCCTCTACTAAGATTAGGAACAGGGCAGGGATGTACACTATCACCACTTCTATTCAACGTAACACTGGAAGTTCTAGGCAGAGGAATTAGTCAAGAAAGAGAAATAAAAGGCAGCAAAATTGGAAAGGAAAAAGCAAAATTATCTTTGTTTGCAAATAATATGATCTTATATGTAGAAAACTATAAAGATGCCACACACAGTAACTGTTAGAATGAGCTCACCAAAGTAGCAGGATACAAAGTCAACACAGAAAAATCGGCTGCATTTTTATATACTAATAATAAACTATCTGAAAACGAAATTACAAAAAAGGCCTGCTTACAACTGCATCAAAAAGAATGAAATACTTAGGAGTTAATCTAAATGACAAAGTAAAAGAGATACAATGAAAACTACAAAATGTTGCTAAAATGAATTAAAGATGTAAATAAATGGAAACGCATACCATATTCTTGGACTGGAAGTCTTAGTATTGTTAAGATATGGATATAAGTGTCTGACTCGGCTCAGGTCATGATCTCACAGTCCGTGGGAGGTTTGAGCCTCACGTCAGGTTCTGTGCTGACAACTCAGAGCTTGGAACCTGCTTTAGATTCTGTGTTTCCCTCTCTCCCCTCCCCTGCTCACACTGTCTCCCTCTCTCTCTCTCAAAATATTAAAAAAAATTTTTTTTAAAGATATTGATATAATCCAAAGTGACCTACAGATTCAATGCAATCCCTACCAAAATCCCAGGCATTTTTGGCAGAAACAGAAAAATCCATCATAACATCTATATAGTATCAGAATGGACCCTGAATAGCCAAAACATCTTGAAAAAGAACAAACCTGAAGGACTCTAAATTCCTGATTTCAAAACTTACTACAAAACTACAGTAATCAAAACAGTATGGTACTGGCATGAAGACAGACATAGACCAAGAGAACAGAATCAAGATGCCAGTAATGAACTCTAGTATATATCATCAAATCATTTTTGATTAAGGGTGTCAAAACCATTCAATGGAGAAAAAGACACTGTTTACAACAAATGGTGCTTGGAAAACTAAGTATCTACATGCAAAAGAATGAAATTGAACCCTTATCTAACATCATATACAAAAATGAACTCAAAATTGATCAGAGACTTAAATGTGAGACCTACAACTATAAAATTCTTAGAGAACACAGAGCAAAACCTCCATGGCACTAGATTTGGCAATGATTTCTTAGATATGACACCAAAGGCGTAGGCAACAAAAGAAGAAACAAATTGGAGCTCATAAAAATTAAAAAACTGCATCAAGATATTATCAACAGAGCAAGATAACCCAAAGAATGAGAGAACATATTTGCTCATCATATATCTGATAAGGGATTAATATCATGTATCTGATAAGGGATTAACATCCAGAATATAGAGAACTAAAACTCAAAAACAAAAAAATCCCAATAACAGAAATGGGCAAAGGACCTGAACTAGACATTTCCCCAAAGAAGATACACACACGGTAAGTAAGCACAAAAGATGCTCAACATCACTAATCGTTAGAGAAATGCAAATCAAAACTACAATAAGTTATCATCTCGACTTCATTAGGATGGTTATCAAAAAATCAGAAAATAACAAATACTGGAGCATGTAGAGCCATGGGAACTCTTGCGCAATGTTGGTGGAAATGTAAAATCACATAGTTTCTGTGGAAACGGTACGGTAGCTCCTCAAAAAGTTAAACAGTGGAATTACGAGACAATTCAGCAATTTTTCTTGACATATGCCAAAAGAATTAAAATCAGGTTCTCAAAGATACTTGTACACCCATGTCACAGCAGAATTATTCACAATAGCTAAAATATGGAAGCCACCAAGTGTCCAACGAGTGATAAGTGGATAAGCAAAGTGTGGGATGTGGAATGTCACCGAGCCTTAGAAAGGAAGGAAATTGTGACACACGCTACAACATGGATGAGATTTGAGGACATTACGCTAAGTGAAATAAACCAGTCATAAAGACACACACACACTGTATCATTCCACTGATATGAAGTACCTACAGTAGTCAAAATCAGACACAGAAAGTAAAATTGTGGTTGCGAGGGGCTAGGGCAGAGAGATTGGGGGCGGTTATTGTGTGATGGGGAAGGACTTTCAATTTTACACAACGAAGAGCTTTGGAGATAGAGGTGGTGATGTTGCACCACATTATGAACGTGCTTGATGCCACCACTGTATATTTAAAAATGATAAAATGTTAAGTTTTATGCTATGGATATTTTACTACAAAAAAAGGATAAAATGAGAAATATACAAAAAATCCCTACAAATCAAAAAGAAAATGCAAACAAGTTAATAGAAAAATAGGTATTTATCATGAAAGGATATTTCAAAAAAAATACAGATTGACCAATAATCCTACGATCGGGTGCTAAAGTTCCTCCGCAATGAAAGAGAAATAAATGGAGACCACAGGAGACACAGTTTTGCACTCATCTGAGTGTCAAAAATTGAGGAGCCTTAGAGAATCGGGTCCTGGGCAAGGTATGGGTGGAAGGAGCTTCCATGCGTTCCCGGTGGAAGTGTAAACGGGTGCGTGCCCTTTAGAACACACTGGCAATTATCCAGGAAAAACGTGGAAGTTGCATAGCCCGGAATCCATCAACCTCACTCCAGCAGACATCAAAGATGCCGTAACCACAGGCAGGAGGACCGCTGCGGGGATGACTCCGGGGACCTGGACGGCTCTGGACAGCGCCTGTGTGAGCAGTGAGCACGTGAGCGCGCGGGGAGCGGATGGGAGCCAAGTGAGCCGGGAACTTACTGACCTTCTTCAACGGTAAGGAACTTGGGTCTATTTTTACACGGAGTACAGAAAGGATGAAGTTACGCTACACAACAAACAAAACGAAGGAGGAAATAATTCCCCTGAAAAGGTGCTCTGGACTCCGGTTCAGGAAGCGGCCCCGGGGCCAAGGGCAAGACCCCCTCCTCTGGACGGAAGGCGCAGCTGCAGACTCGAGAGCCCGAGTGGGTGTGGAAGGGTCGAGGCTCAAGCGGGGGAGGAGGCGCAATGCACTGTCAACGCCGCGGTCGCAAGGGGACACGTCCGTGGCTGGGGAAGTGCTAGCCGTCTGGAACAGAGTCTGAGCACCTGGGGAAGCGCAGGCAGGACCTGGAGCCAAGCCGACCAGAGGCACCACGCAGACGTGGAGAGCGGTGGGGAGGCCAGCGGCCCCCGCAGGGAAGATGATGGGAGTGAGCAGGGAGCATGGGGGCGGGGCTGATGGAGGTGGTGGCATAAGGAACCGAGTCGGGAGATGCACCGGGCGGGACACGGCTGCACAGGACCTGGGGACGCCGGCCACAGAGAGGCACTGAGGGCGGGGGGAGGCTTGAGCGGCTCTCTGAGGCCGTGTCCGGTCCCCAACCTGCCACCGAAACTTGGCAGGTGGACGGAGGGAGACATTACGGGTCCCTGGCCGGGCACGCGGACTCTGGGTCAAAGGGTTCCCCGGCTTCCGAACCACCAGAGAGGCCAGAACGAGAAGCTTCCCGGGGAACCAGGGCCCGCGGTCCCCGCCTGGTCTCCAGCCTGCAGGGTCTCCCGCGCGCCCACATCCTGGCTCCTACCTGGATAGGTGTTCTGGGAGAGGCCTCTCTTCGCCGTCCACGGCTCCTGCCCGCGCTCCAGCTGGCAGATGAGCTCCGGTCTGGGGACGGGACACCCTGGTCACGGAGAAAGAAAGAAGGCACTGGGATTTTTGGGAAAACAAATTAAACCTCTCAATCTAGTCTGTAAAGAAGACCTTAGAATAAAGCTCCTTCCATCCACACAAAACGCTAACATGCAAACCCAGAAACCAAAAGCAGGCCATACTGCCAGGGAGATTTCTTTCCCTCACAGTAAGTCAAAAACCAATATATAGAGTTTAATCATAAATGTCAAAATATAAAGTGTAATCATAGATAAACATAATCATAAGGGGCTGTGTCAAGCATCTCAAATGCATTATGTCATTTCAAAACTGAAATAAATTTACGGAGTAATTGAAACAACTGACATATTTAAAATATTGACTTATTCGTTCAAAACAAGCTATCTGTCTTCATTGATCTAGGTCTTTTTCTAAATCCTAAGCAAAGTTTTGTATTGTTCTTCCTATAGGCCATGGACCAAATGAGGATTCTATCTCAGGATTTCCTCACAGCATTCTCAGCAAGTACAAATTGCAACCAGCACCACTTTGTAGATGAAGAAACTACCGCTCAGGCAAATCATGGGATTTGCCAGAGCGCACAGACCTGGTGAATGGCTGGGCCAAAACGGACACCCAAGTCCAGCCATATCCGCTCTCTATGCCGTTTTACCACAAAGCTACACAACACCGTTCCGGAAGTGCTGAGTCCCCGTGTGAGGATGATGAGGATCACGAGAGATAAGACACTGTCAGAGGGGTTCTTAACTGCTAACCTGCACACCACCTGCTCACACCAGGCATTGTTCTGAGCTCTGTTCAAAAGTTACCCATTCATCCTTGCTACGGTCCGGGGAAGTACATACATGAGTATCTGGGGAAGTATATACATGTTACCAGCGAGCACACCCAGGTGCAGTCATGTGCCTGCAGCCACAGCTTTAAGGGGCAGAGCTAGGATTGAACATCAGGGGTCTGGTTCTGGGCCTTTGTCTCCTAAACACAACACTAAGGAGGAAACGGCAACACCCTTGTGTGTGGCCAGCAGCCCCAGACCAAATGGGGGGTGGAGGTGAGGTCGTCCTCAGAGAACTGGGGCCAGGGGAAGGACAGACTCAGGGACTCTAGACTTCAACATTACATGAACTACTCAAAAATAATAAAACTGAAAATCCTATGCAGTGATACTATCACATATGACCTTTACAGAAACATCAAATATCATACACTGTCATCGACATGAAACACAAAAAGGATTTTTACTACAGAAAACAACAACAACAACAACAACAAAAAATGGAGAACAGCTCAAAAATCAACTACTGGGACCCCATCAAAATAAAAAGCTTCTGCACAGCGAAGGAAACAATCAGCAAAACTAAAGGGCAACCGACAGAATGGGAGAAGATATTTGCAAATGACATAACAGATAAAGGGTTAGTATCCAAAATCTATAAAGAACTTATCAAACTCAACACCCGAAAAACAAATAATCCAGGGAAGAAATGGGCAAAAGACATGTATAGACACTTCTCCAAGGAAGACATCCAGATGGCCAACCGACACATGAAAAAATGCTCAACATTACTCATCATCAGGGAAACACAAATCAAAACCACCATGAGACACCACCTCACAACTGTCAGAATGACTAACATGAACAACTCAGGCAACAACAGATGTGACGAGGATGCAGAGAAAGAGGATCTCTTTTGCATTGTTGGTGAGAATGCAAACTGGTGCAGCCACTCTGGAAAACAGTATGGCGGTTCCTCAAAAAACTAAAAATAGAACTACCCTACGACCCAGCAATTGCCCTACTAGGCATTTATCCACGGGATGCAGGTGTGCTGTTTCAAAGGTACACATGCACCCCCATATTTATAGCAGCACTATCAACAATAGCCAAAGTATGGAAAGAGCCCAAATGTCCATCGATGGATGAATGGATAAAGAAGATGTTATACACACACACACACACACACACACACACACACACACACACACACAATGGAGTATTACTCGGCAATCAAAAAGAATGAAATCTTGCCATTTGCATCTATGTGGATGGAACTGGAGGGTATTATGCTAAGCGAAATTAGTCAAAGAAAGACAAATATCGTATGACTTCACTCATATGAGGACTTTAAGACACAACAGATGAACGTAAGGGAAAGGAAGCAAAAATAATATAAAAAAAGGAGGGGGCAAAAACATAAGAGACTCATAAAGATGGAGAACAAACTGAGGGCTACTGGAGGGGTTGTGGGAGGGGAGATGGGCTAAATGGGTGAGGGGCATTAAGGAATCTACTCCTGAAATCATTGTTGCACTATATGCTAACTAATTTGGATGTAAATTTTAAGAAATTAAAAAAAAAATAGAGAACAGCTTCATAAAATGAAGTTCGTTCCAGACTGAGTAAATTAAGCTGTCTGAGGGACTCACTGTAGTGGCCAAGACTTCCGGAGGACTGCGATGCCATGAGATTGTGTGGGTGAAGCAGGAACAGTGCCTGGGACAGCGCTCCAAGGACCTGAACAGGCTGTGACTATTATTATTCACTTTTCCTAAAAGTGACCCACTTTTTATTTTGCTTAGATTCCTTCAACAAGGGAATCTGTATCACTCTAGTAAGTGGGAAACCGGAGTCACTGGCCTTGAAGGCAGGTCACCCTGAAGACGCAGCAATGAAACCAAAACCATCTTAATTCCCAGTGAGCTCATGCTGCCTACTCGAGGGAGGCAGGTAAGGCATTAAGATTCAGCACTGAACCCAGATTTTTCCTCAACAATAATCAGGAGGCATTAATCATTCCATGAAATGATTATGTCAGGGTGTCCCTCAATGTCAGCTGATGAAGTGTCCATGCACCCTGTGACCACAGGGTTTTTCAACCTCTATACAATGGACATTTAGGTCAAGATACTTTTTTTTTTTTTTTTTTAGTGTATTTATTTTGAGAGAGAAAGCATGAGCATGAGAGAGGGAGGGAGGGAGAGTGAGAGAGAGAGAGAATCCCAAACAGGCTCCGCACTGTCAGCACAGAGCCCGATGTGGGGCTCGAACTCATGAACTGCGAGATCATGACCTGAGCCGGAACCAAGAGTTGGCTACTTAATCAACTGAGCCACCCAGGCACCCCAGGTCAAGACACTTCTTTGCAGGGAAGACAGGGAGGAAACTGTCCTGTGCGTTCCAAGAATGTTTGGCAGCACTCCAGGTCTCCACCCACCACGTGCCTGTCTCAGCCCCATCCCAGGGCGACAACCAAAATGTCTACAAACACTGCCCAGTGTCCCTCAGGGACGACATCGTCCCTGCTTGAGACCGCTAACCTAGAAGGCCATAACCGGGATGATGAGAGAAAGCGACAGGGATGGGGGAGGGCCCTGCATAAGATCTGGTGGTCAGGACACTGCTGGCGAGGAGGCGGGGACCGCGCACAGAAGGGTCACCGTCTGAGAGGCTGAAATGTCCACGAACACTCACCAGGCAGACACAACAGCAAGTTGAGGCCCGAGCCAGGTGTGTGCGCAGGAAACCACCAGACGCCCCGCACAGCCAGAGCAGGGGGAGCTCAGGGAGAGCACGGAAGGGGAGAGAAGAGCTCAGCAGGGCCCAAATGCACTTTCTATTTGTTTTTTTAATTTTTTTTTCCAACGTTTATTTATTTTTGGGACAGAGAGAGACAGAGCATGAACGGGGGAGGGGCAGAGAGAGAGAGAGAGAGAGACACAGAATCGGAAACAGGCTCCAGGCTCTGAGCCATCAGCCCAGAGCCCGACGCGGGGCTCGAACTCACGGACCGCGAGATCGTGACCTGGCTGAAGTCGGACGCTTAACTGACTGCGCCACCCAGGCGCCCCTGCACTTTCTATTTGTAAACGTTTTGTTACAAAATATTTAATCTATCAAACTTCTCTAATTTTGTTTTTGCCTCTTCTCACTGAGACCTAACTCCAGTTCTCCAAAAATCGGCACGTCTTCCCCTAAGCTCTGGGGTCTCAGATCGAATGGCCTCGTGGTGACTAACCTCAAGCAGAGAAACATCTAAGCTGGCGTTTCTCAACTGGGCACCCTGGATTCTGCAGGCGGGATAATTCTTGTTGAGGGGCTCGTCGTGTCCATCGAAGGAGGTCTCCAGCATCTCCGGCCTCTAACCACCAGATGCCAGTTCCACCCACACCCAAGGCGCGACAACCCAGAGTGCCCGCAGACGTTGCCAAATGGCTCCTGGGGGCAAAACTGCCACCCGCCGAGAAGCACTACTCTAACCGCCTCTCTCGTCCCGGCAGACGATCCCGGCCCTGGAAACAAGTGACAACCACGAGGGCACGTGAGCACAGAGAAGCCCCGTCACTGGGATCACCTCGTTTACAACAATACCTGTCGGTGCTGAAGGCAAAGGCCTCCGGGAGACCTGACTCCCTCCCTTCCCGGAGAACTTCCCATCACTCCCTGACCTGCTGGCCCTGCTGAGGACACTTGAGCCAACCAGGCTTAGCCCGTCAGCTCCCCCTCTGGAATGTGAAATGAGGACCTCAGATGGAGACCAGTCTGTCCCGGGCACTGGGGCGAGAGGTCCAGAGGAGCTCGGGCTCAGGTGGCCATTTCTGCCTCAAGGACACCCCACACAGCCCCGCAGCAGAGTAAGGAAGAGAAACAACAGAAACAGGCAAAGACGCAGAGGTGCGGAATCTGGGGGCCACGCCTGGAGACAGAAGGTCCTCTGACAACGAGGTGGCAGGTTCCCCCCTAGGGTGGAGTGGGGAGCACTTACCCAGAGACACCAGAAGTCCACAGTTTTCCAGCATCACCTCCTGGTACAGGGTCCTCTGGGCCGGGTCCAGCTGCCCCCACTCCTCCTGGGTAAAAGTCACAGCCACATCGTCGAAGGTCACAGATACCTGGATGTCAAACAGAGGTAGCAGCGTGTTGGTGTTGGGGTGCTGGACGGGATCGGGCCTCATCCCTACATCCCTGATAAAGGTACAGAGTGATCAAGGCTCGAATCGCCAAGAACCTCGTGAGCGCCAAGCTCCGTGCCGGGCTCAAGGTGAGGGCGGACACAGCAGTGTAAGGGAGAAGCCTCCTCCACGGGAGCCACCGGAAGGTCACACAAGACAATGGAAGTGACGGGTGGACTGGGAGATGCAGACACCATGGGCCCCAGGACGTCAGAGGAATGAGTGAATAATGACAATAACAGCATTGGTGACAACGGCAGTACCTGAGCCTCCCTGGTCGTGCTCGCTGCCTGCCCCATGCTGAGGGCTTCACATCTTCGTTAAGGTGACTGTAAGTACCCACTTCTTTTTTTTAATGTTTATTTATTGGGGCGGGGGGGGGGAGTGGCAAAGAGAGAGAGAGAATTCCAAGCTGGTTTCCTGTTCAGCGAGGAGCCCAACACTGGGCTCAATTCCACGACTGTGAGTTCACATCTGATATCAGGAGTCAGACACTTAACCTACTAAGCCACCCAACTGCCCCACCTTTTTAAAAAAAATTTTTTTCAAGTCCCCAGTTCTTAACTCACCTTGTTTCCACTAATGTGGTCTAGTGACTTAAAAACACTGTATATGGAGGGACGCCTGGGTAGCTCAGTCAGTTAAAGTGTCCAACTTCAGCTCAGGTTATGATCTCACAGTTCGTGAGTTCAAGTCCCGCGTAGGGCTCCGTGCTGACAGCTCAGAGCCTTGAGCCTGCTTTGGATTCTGTCTCTTTCTCTCTCTCTCTGCCCCTCCCCCACTAGTGCTCTGTCTCTCAAAAATAAATAAATCTAAAAAAAAAGAAACAAAAAACACTGCATATGTAGTTTGCCTTGTTAATGTTACTTCAGTCACCATATTCTACAGTCTTCTGAGACATTCAACACATACAAGACCACCTTTCTGCGTGTGACCAAATCAGATCCACGAATTAAATATAAGTAACACGGCTACTCCACTCTCAGATGGACAGCCCCACCGCTGTAGGTCTGTAATTTAAACGCTCCAAGACCTTGGCTTATGGTTTTCCATCTGCACCTCCAGAGACCACATCTCTGTGCTTTCTAGCTTTGTCCACTCTATCAGTGCTCTTGAATTAATATTTCAATTAAACATCTGGAAAGTCCTAATAAACTAATTGGTTGGTACACAGGAACCCTGCATCATGACTCGGTTCTGGTGCTGGATAAACTCACATCACTGGGAGCATGTTGGGCAGGTAGACACGCACAGAAGGGTTAACTACGGCCTCCACATTGATTCCCAGGTGATATATGCGTGAGTTATGAAAACTTTCCGACATGCAATCACATAACATCGTACGTATATGGTTGGTGAGAGGCAAATATATGGTTTTTCTGGTCGGCCTGAAGTTGGAAATGCAGAAAAAATTAGAGAGCGTCACTTATTAATCACATCCTGGCCATTTAGGGCCGACAGTTACAGAAGTCATTGTTCAGCTCTCTGGATGGTCACTAGAGCTAGTAATCTGGCTTCCGGCGAGTGTGACTTGGAGCGGGCCGGTTTCCTGGGTTGTTTACGATGGATACGGGGTTAGTTCCCTGGGCAGGTGGCTGCAAGTTTGGGTCAAAGTTCTACTTTTACGTACGTTCTGCCACTTGTCCCTCTGTATATTGTCTCCCATGTTACAAGGCTGGAGATCAAGTGAGTGACAAGCCCTCTCCACTCGTCCTACACAAACACAGCTGCAAACAGAAATCGAGTTCTCCCTCCACTTCCAGCTGCCCAGGAGCCCTCTCCGCAGCAGAGAGGCAGCAACGCCCAAAACATCGTCCACTCACCTGCGCAGGGTCCATCCACGCCGCCGCCATCATGGGACCCCGTGGACAGAGACGGGTCCCGCGGGCTCGGCCGACCGCCACCTCTTCCCTGTCCTGGGAGGGGTGACCTCGGCTGACTTTCGCACTCCCCGGTCACCGCGCGGCTCACGGCCCGTTCAAATGCGCGGAGGTGAGTCGCAACCCCCCTTCTCTTTTTGGATGAGCTGCACTGGAAGCGGCCACAGAACAGCGACCCCTCCCCACAGCTGGCGTGGACGGAATCGTCGCACACAAATGACGTATGCCTCCAGGAGGCCGGAAGCCCCGCCCCCATGTCAACGAGCCGCAGGAAATGCCCCTGTCCTGTCACTCAGTGGCCCCGGTACTGCCGCGGACACCCCCGTGCACAGCCTTCTGGGTAATGTAGTTTTTCCTCTAAAAACGAGTCCCAGAAGAACGCGTTCCAGAGCCAGTCTTCCTCGTGGTAAAACACCGATTAGGCCCAGATTCCCCTGTCAGGCCCGCCTCTTCACCGTGAACACAACCTAGGGGGATCGAGGAGAATGGATGCCCATCACATGCCCCGGGAAATCGAGGCTCCGAAGGCGGGGGCGTCCGCCTGGGGTCAGGGCACGTGTCACCTGTCCGCCTAGGGTCAGGCCCTAGGCTGGGCTCGCGACTTCTCCGTGCGTCTCACCTCCTCGCGATCTTCCTGGAGGGAGCTGGGCACACGAGCGGTAGGAAGAGCGAGCGCCAGGAAAAGCGAGCGCCAGGACACGGACGCCGGAAGCCCTCCCTCCCACGCGGCGCATGCGCACCGCCCGGCCCCTCGCGGGCTCTATTCCAGCATCAGCCGCACGTGCTGCCAGGCCTTGACGCCCGCTGGTGAGCGAGGCTGGGGGAGGTCGGGACTCCGGGGTGGAGCACGGGCGCTGCATCCTGTGTCTGATTGCCGGACTAGGGGTCCTGCGTGGATCTGCATGTTGGGGAGTTGTTAGCGAACGGGGTTATCTCCAGTCTGAAGAGAAGCCTGAGAATAGATGGAGAAAGGAATGGGCAGGGGCGAACCCTGAACAACCCGGTGTTAAATAGGTGCAGACAAGGGGCACCTGGGTGGCTCTGTTGGTTAAATGGCCAACTTCGGCTCAGGTCATGATCTCGAGGTTCGTGAGTTCAAGCCCCACATCGGGCTCTGTGCCGACAGCTCAGAGCCTAGAGCCTGCTTCGGATTCTGTGTCTGCCTTTCTCTGCCCCTCCCCTCGCTCTATCTCTGTCTCTCTCTTTCAAAAATAAATAAACCTTTAAAAAAAAATAGGTGCAGACAAGAAACCAACAGTCATATTGAGAATCCTCACAATTTTAGAATTCTATTACATAAAGTCTCACAAGTCACCATCAGTGACTTTTGTGTTCTTCTCATAACTGTGAGTGTGAGAGAATAAGATCTCTTTTCTAATGAGTTCAGAATACATATGGTTATGCAAATGGGAATGTAGTGTGCAGAAAATGCCCTCAAAAGATTTAGTTTTATGGTATATTACTCAGCCATAAAAAAGAATGAAATCTTGCCACCTGCAACAATTCGGATGGAGCTAGAGAGTATTATCCTAAGCAAAATAAGTCAGTCAGAAAAAAACACAAATACCATATGATTTAACTCATATGTGGAATTTAAGAAACAAAACAAATGATTGTGCGGGGGTGGGGGGAGAAGAAAACTAAGAAACAGACTCTTAACTATGGAGAACACACTTATGGTTACCAGAGGGAAGGTGGAGGGGGACGTTAAATAAGGGATCACTTGTGATAAGCACCAGGTGTTGTATGAAGTGTTGAATCACTGTATTGTACACCTGAAATTAATATTACATGGTATGTTGACTGGGTTTTAAATAAAAACTAAAAAGAAAAAGAGAGATTTAATTTTAAAAGTGGAGAAAAGCATAGTAACAGGATGTTAATGGAATCAAGGATTAAGGTGGAGTTAATTTTCTAGAGGCAGATGTTTTTTACAAAAGGTTGTGGAAGGGTGCTTGGGTGGCTCAGCTGGTTGAGCATCGACTCTTGATTTTGGCCCAGATCATGGTCCCAGGATCCTGGGAACAAGCCCCACATCATGCTCCATGCTGAGCAGGGGATACTGCTTGGGATCCCTCTGCCCCTTTCCCTCTCTCGGAAACAAAATAAATAAAAATTCATATTAAAAAAAAAAGGGGGCGGGGGCACCTGAGTGGTTCAGTTGGTTGAGCGTCCACCTTCAGCTCAGGTCATGATATCATGGTTCCTGAGTTTAAGCCCCACATCAGGCTCACTGCTGTCAGCCTGTCAGCACAGAGCCTGCTTCAGATCCTCTGTCCTCTCCTGCTGCCCCTCGCTGCTTGTGCTCTCCCAAAACTAAGGAAAAATGTTTTAAAAAATTTAAAAAAAGATTGTGGAGAAATATGGCTACATTAGCGTGTGATCCATCATTGGCCATAATAACTTGACCAAATTGGAAACAGCATATTTCTCTTCACACGTAGTTGACACAGTTAAATGAAGTGATTTGAGGCTAGAATGTAAGTCGGATATTAACGATTTTTATATTCTCTTTGTCACGAGAGGCAGAATGTCTGGAATCAGTGGTGGGGAAAGCTATATAGCTATTGGAAATCCCTGCTGTAAAGCACGTCAGAGAGTTTGCATGATTTCGACACATCACCGGGTAGTCAACGTGGAAGCCCTAGTTTCCTTTCCTATGCTTATCTTACCTACTTCCCCCAAAATGCACCTGGTGATGTGAATTTGTCTTAGCACCAGAACTGAGTAATATTGCAGGGTTCCTATGTGCAAACCGGTTAGTTTATTAGGAATTTCAAGGTGTTTAATTGAAGTATTACTTCAAGAGCACTGATAGAGAGGACAAAGCTAGAAAGCACAGAGATGTGGGCACTGGAGGTGCAGATGAAAAGCCACAAGCCAGTATCTTGGAGCCTTTAAATCATACATCTGCAGCAGGGGTTGGGGGGTGTCCGTCTGAGTAGCCGAGTTCCTTGTATAATGGGTCTGGTCACACATGGAGCCGTGGGCCTACACGTGCAAGATATTTCACATGAGGAGACTGCATAGAATACGGTGAAGGGAGTAACATGAACAAGGCAAGCTCCATACGCAGTGTTTGTAAGTCAGGTGACACAGCAGGGAAAGCGATGCCTGCAAAAATGAGCAAAAACCATGTTTTGAGCTCCCAGCTGTGTCTAGATGTTTATTCTGGGGCAGTCAGCTTATTGTGGATAGAGGGAGTGGCTGATACATGACAGTGGGACAGAAGGATACAGGGGAAGGTTGGAAGAGCCCTAAATTGCTCCAAGTGGAGGATGTGATTTCAGAAGAGGCGACGGTCCGTCTATTATTAGGGGTGATTTAGCTGATGCAATCAGAATATGACACATCACAGAGATACTGGTGAATCCATTTGAGAATTGAGCGGCAGTTGATGTTCAGTGAGACAGGTTATCAGACGGTAGCATGCTCGTGTCAGTATAAAGACGGTGGACCTCTGGGTCGACCCGTGTCCCGTTTTATAGATCCATGCTCCTGAGAAGATGGGAAATAGTAAATTGAGTCTAGAAGCAACTGTGATGGGGGATAGGGTATGCACCAAGGCGGTTATCGGAATGAAAATAGGAACTAGTTTTCACGGTGAGTGGTTGAGTTACCACCCTGGGGACCCGGAGGGACATCATCTTGGGACGCTCTCATGGGAAAGAGTTTCTACAAGAAATAAAGATTCTACCCCATCAGACACCAACTCACAGAACCATAAAGACCTGGTAAAAAAATGACTCAGCTTTTATTCATTAGTATCTTGCATCTTAGAAGAAACAAAAGACAGACAAGTTAGTAGAGCCAGGAGAGCTCCCTGGACAAATGCAATGAAACAGGTGCAGACAGGGCTCAAGAATCCATCTGAACAGATGGAGGCAGCACCCTCCGAGAGTGGGCCCGGACCCAGGGGTGCTCCAGGATCTGCGACAAAGGCAGCCGCTCCAAAGGCTGGTATCTGAGAAGCTTGGAGATCAAGTCCCGGGCCCCCAAAGGTATTGACGGAGGAAACCTGATGTCCACCTGATGAGGCCAGACAAGAAAAAAGAAAGGATGGTTAATTTCTGTGCTCCATGTTTTCTGTTCCTTGAGTCCCTTCCAGGCACTCTTCTGGATCTTATTCGACAACCTTTATGTGCAGCCCAGGCTCTGTAGCACCCCGCCCCCACGAATTCCCAGAATGTGACCATCCCACCTTGAGTATACGTCTGTACGTCTCATTATGGGAATGGCTCTCAAAGGGTGGATTCCCCACCAGCAGCTCATAGCAGAGCACTCCAATGCACCACAGATCAACCGTCTCATTATATGTTCTCCTTTCTATCATTTCTGGGGGCAAGTAGTCCAGAGTCCCACACATGGTCTTTCTCCTAGAGGACAGCAGAGAAGGGAGGCTTGTGTAGAGGCCCCACACAGGGCAACCCTCCTTTTCTAGATTCCAGTGAGATGAGAGATGCTAGAAAAGCCTGAGCAGTCCCCTCCCAAGCCTGGAAGTCTGGGAACACCAAGTTTTAATAAGGATCGAGGTTTAGGGAAGGCAAGTCCTGGGACCCACCAATTCCATACTTTGGAATTACTTATACATTTAGCTCACGATCCAGGATGTTTTCATAATATTCTGGGCATCAATAGAGATTTGTAACAAACTGAAGGTGCATCAACAGAGACCAAGTAAAATTTCCGGAATTATGGAACAATGATTCTTATTTACATGGAAACTTACTGGGGAAAGTTATATGTTTACAGAGATCAAAAGATAAAAGATGTGGTTCAGCCATTCTTTCCATCTACAAATGCACATTAAATATATACATATGAAAAAAGACAGTGCTCAAATACAAACCCGGGGTTTTATCCCAGTCTTACACGTGCAATGGGTTAAATTGGATCATTCCTTACTGGCACCCAGGGCCCATGCCACCACCACGTGACCTACCTCAGAGATGGGGTGTGCACAGACCAGCCAAAGTCTGCAATCTTCACCTCACCCCTGAACCCCAGCAGCAGATTCTCCGGCTTGATATCCCTGTGAATCACCTTTTTCTCATGGCAGTATGTCAGAGCATCTGCTAATTCCTCCATTATCTGAGTGAGCAAAGAAAAAGCAGTCTGGAAATGAAGCCAGCCAGTTTTCCGTGTGAGATAAAATACTCCTCATACATTTTCATCATTGTAGTGCAATCTTTTTTTTTTTTTTTTTTTTTTAATTTGAAAGAGAGAGCACACAAGCAGGAGAGGGGCAGAGAAAAAGGAGAGAATCCCAAGCAGGCTCTGTATTGTCAGTGCAGAGCCTGATGCAGGGCTCCAACTCACAAACGGAGAGATCATGATCTGAGCCGAAACCAAGAGTAGGACGCTTAACTGACTGAGCTACCCAGGCGCCCCTGTCGTGGAATCTTTTATGTCCTAGTTACCAACCCCATTACTTCCTTAATGGCACAATTAATTACTGGTGGGGGAGGAATTCCTCTCCCCATTTTATGTGGTCTTAAAGGAGGGATGCTAAAGTGGACGGAGCCTCTCTTTTGCCCTAGCACAGCAAGGAGCTGGACCAGGGCCCATGCTGAGCCAATCAGAGGATCGCCCACAGGACTGGAGTGCTGAAGAAATGATTCAAAAATAGGAGGAAAATTGGAAGATCACTCATTCTGACAGCAAGATGACCCAGCCCTTCCTGCTGGGATAACTGAGGCTCTGATTCCCCATCTGAGGCTCTGTAGAATCTCTTGCTTTCTATTTCTAAGCCAGTTCTACTCAGAGGCTTCCAACATGCTTCTTCACATAAGGTGGTGGAGATTCTGTTGCTTACAACCAAAGAATCCAAATTCACGCACACTAATTATTAATATTCTGGGTAACTAGGGTATCAAAATGTGAAGTTATAGGATGTACGTGTCACTACGTAAAAGGTAACAGAATTCAGAAATAAAGAAAAAAAAAAGGAGCTGGACACTAACGATAGCCACAAGCAGTGATCCCCACCAGCCCAGAGTAAACTCACAGGCCCAAAGCCGCCAGCCCTCCCACCTCACCGTGGCTGTGTGCTGTTCATCCAAAGTGTTGCTCTTTCGCAGCTCCTTGTAGAGCTCACCCCTTGGAGCATATTCCAGAATCAGGTACACCCGGCGTGCATCATGGAAGTAGTTGTATAGGCGTAGGATATTGGGGTGCCTGGAGAAAAGACGGAGGAAGGGTCAGACTCATGAGACCCAACTCCCGATGCTACTAAAAGTGATCGGTCGGACAAAGGACAGATTGCGCTGGGACCAGAATAATGGTCTGATACTGGAGTGTGTGAGGGGAGAGCAAGCGGAGGCATCAGGCTTTGGGGGTCTGAAACAGGGAGGAGGTTTACACGGTGTAAGTGGAGTGAGATGCAGAAAACGTCTTCAAGGTGGACTCAAGGTGGCCTGTTGGAGGGTCACTGGGGGGAGTGCCGGGTTCAGATGCCAGGGATGGAAGAGGAAACATGAAGAGGAAGAAGCTGGCGCTGGTTCTCCTGCAGCCCGTCCTTACTGTAGATGCGCCTGGATCTCAATTTCCCGGCGCAGCTGGTGCTCCAGTCCTTCCTTTTCTATCTGGGACTTGAAGATGACTTTCAGGGCCACAAGGAAACGGCTTTCCTTGAGCCGAGCCAGGTACACGTTCCCGAATTTTCCCTTGCCCAGAGGACGCCCGATTTCAAAGTCCTCAATCGTGAGGCGCCGCCTGAAAGTTAGAACAGAGCCTCGGTTTGGGGAAGAAGATGGCGGGCAGCGACGGCCTCGAACCTCCTTCACCTCCTTCCTCCTTCACCTAACGCCTCCCGACCCCCTTCCCCTTCCCCTTGTCAAGGGCGCAGCCAGGCTGGTTGGTTGGCCCACGAGCCAACACTTCCCACGTGCAGCTGGTCTTCATTTCTCGTCCCGCTCCGCTTCCTTCCGAGACACTCACACGGGGGGCACGCCGAGCTCCACGAGGCCTGCTGCAGCTTCTTAGACAGACAGGCAGAGGTCAACACGCGCTTCTTGCACCCCGCCCCCGCCCCCAACAGCTGACACCAGTCCTTCTCCACCTGTTCCCTGGTCTCGGGTCCGCTCCTCTTCTGCATCTGCGGGCTGCACGCTGCCCGACTGCATCGCAGCGTTTGGGTGGCTCCCCAGGAGACGGCACGGCGGCGACAGGACGCCTTCCCGAGCCCTTTGGAACTGTCCTCAAAAGGGGTGAGGGTAGGCAACAACCGGGCTGAGGCGCTTCGGACGCCGACGGCCCCCCACGAACCCTCAGCGCAGCGCGCGGAGCTGCACCTCCGGAGATCAAGGAACTCCCGGGAAGCCAGCGCTGGGGCCTTTATGTCTGCGCCCCCTCGTTGGCTGAGCCACAGTTCCTGACCGGCTCCCATTGGTTGGATCTTCTGGGCGCGCAGGCAGCGTGTCCAATAGAAAAGACAGAAATGGGAGCTTCCGCCCACGCTGAGCCAATGAGGTGGCAGGGCGCGGAGACCCGGGCGCTGCGGCGGGGCAGACTAAGGGGGGGGCCCCCGTGAGCTGGGGGAACCTGGGGGAATGGGAGGCGAAGCAGAGGGTCTCGGTGAACCAATTCCTGCGTGAGTCTCCGAGAGTGCGCGAATGCATTGATGAACTGACACCGTGTGCTTGTGAATGATGAGACACCAACCACAGGAAGCTGCGGGGGGTGGGGGTGGCTCTAAGGTCGGCAAACTCCCAAGCTACGCACCAAACCGGTTTGCGCACCAAACCGGCCCCCGCTGGGAGATCGTGTCCCGTTCAGGCCACTCCCCAGGGGTGTCCTTCGTCTTGCTTCCCGAAGTTTCTGCCTCTGTCCTGGGGTGTCCTGCAGCCCCTGCTCTCCCCACTCCACCCCACAGCCCTTGGAGCCTCCCCCAGCCTGGGACTGTAGGCCCATTCGGCGCAATGGCACAGACCGCTCGCCCTTTGCCTCCATGAGCTGTGTATTTGCTGGACTCTTGACCTTAAAAATACAATAATACATTCATTGTATTTAACATTCGGTTATTTTTAACCAGCAAAAAAAAAAAAAAAAAAAAAAAAAAAAAAAAAAAAAACTTATTTGGAAATACAGAATTACAATATAGGGACAAGGAAGATGCAGCAAAACGCTGTTTTATGGAGAAGGAAGTTTGGGAGGGCTTGTTTTGAAGGAAAGTCCATTGGAGAAAAGCAACAGTTTAGTAAAAGACACCTCATTGGTTGAGTTGCCGGGGTGGTCAATTTCTTGTAGGAAATGCAATGTATATCTTTTCTCCTTGGGGCCTATAATTGATGATTCTTTACTGTTGAGGATTCTTCTGCTGGCGTCTGCAATTGACATCCCTAGTCAGGATGTGACAGCCCCCGTCTGGCCTCCTGGCTCCATTTTACTGAAGTTTCCTTTAATTAATTTTCACAGACACTGTCTGCAGTTTGCATTTGGGGGTCTCAAATAGTAAAATCAGCCCACATGTCTGTTTGTGTGGCATATACAGGTGTTACCAAAAATTTAAATTGCATTCTTTTAGACAGGTGACGTAGCAGGATTCTTGCAGAGAGTCTGACACTGAGGCTTTTCTTTCCAGGAAGCAACTTTATTCTTGCCAGCACGGCTCAGTTGGGTTTCTACCTGAAGAATTGAGCCCTGAACAAATGCCACGTGGCATAGTTTTTAATACATTTTCTATTTCTTTGTCTCCCATATAATGATAACACACAAACATGGAGTCTGATTAAGTGGTCTCATGTGACAAGGTCGAGAGGGATGTTGTCACATGTATAGCCAGGTTGCTTGAGGTTTTTTTTTGTTTTTGTTTTTGTTTTTCATTCCTTATGGAGGGGACCCTACCACAGTAACAATATAAATTCTTGGAGGAATGTAATTTAGAAAGAAAAAATCTTCTCCCAACCCAGAAAACCTCCTCACAAAGATAGTAAAAACATAAATAAAAGTTTATTACTGAATAAACCTTAAACTGAATGCGATGCCGTACCACAGATAATTGCTAAGAGATGGAAAGTGAGAAAGATGCCATTTCGTAAAGCCAAGCAGACACTGGTTTTCCCAGTGTCTCCCATTACGTAGCTTCATCACAAACATAATTAGTCCTCAGGTAAGAAAACATAACAGCACCATTTGTTACACAGAGTCATCCTAAATCTACCTGGTAATTGGGGTGGCTGTCTGCTCCTACATTGGCTTTCCATAAAGGAAAACAAACGTCTCATTTCTTGAGGATAGAAAGCGGTGTTAACCTTAAAAATAAAAGTCACTTATTTTACCCACAAAAAAAGTGTTATTTGGAAATAGCACAGAATTGCCATGGAGACACGCAAACTACAATAAAGCCACAGGCAAATCCAACAAACAAAAGTTATTTTACGGAGGAGGAGGGAGTTGGCAGGGTCGTTTTGAACAAATTCCATTGGAGGAAAGCAACAGTTCAAGATGATGGAAGTCTCTCATTGGTTGAGTTGCAGGGATGGTTGATTTCTTGCAGGAGATGCAGGGTCCATCTTTTCCAGTTGGGGCCTGGAATTCACGATTCTTCCTGTGATTGCCTTGGAGTGGTTTCGTGAGAGTTCTGCCTTCTGGCCTCCCAACTCTGTTGTAAATTAACGAGGCTTCCTTCGTGAATCTTCCCTTTTGCAACTTGGAGCCAGATGCCCACCAGAGAGGCTGTCTTCCCAGAGAAGCTGAGTGATAGAGATAACATCTCCCTTGATTTCTGCATTTCAAAGAGATGGCTCCTGAGTCTTTTAAGACATTGGGGGGGGGGGGGGTCGGAGCGCACCGGGGGCCTGAGGAGAAGGCTAGTGGAGCTAGAACTGTGTGGCAGGGGTTCAAGCGGGACCAGGGGAGTTAGACAAATGGAGACAAATTGCGTAGAACCCTGTCAGCCTTTGTAAGGAGGCTGTAATTGGCTCCAGCACGTGTTCTAAAATGTACCTGGGATTTGTTTCCTCAGGTGTGGTAAGGCAGCAGATCTGGAAGGGACTGTCGCAAAGGAAGAAGTTTATGCTCACATCCCTAGCAAATGGGAGTTACGGCATGTTACCCGTGGGAGACTCTGCGCCGTGTGGATGGAGGTCTCGGTTCTCGGACTCCCCACAGAAGGTTTACGTGAGGACCGGCTCTCGGGGAAAGGCAGCCAGAAGGAAGGTAGCAAAGCACAAAGCCCTTTAAGGACAGGCCATTCTCAAGGTGGGAAAGCGAGGCACTGCCCTGAAGCTACAGGGGTCTTTTCTCTTCATGGGTCATAGACGGGGTGGTCTCTCATAGAGGCTCCTTCCAGTCACTGGTCGGGAGGGGAGTCTCTGATCAAGCCCACCGTGTTCCTACCGGGACCATCTTGGCAGCCTTCCCACGGGGGAGGGGGCAACGCTGCAGCGCACAGGCATGACCTTGGGCACGGATGGCCCTGCGGCACAGGCGGGAGCGTGCGTGTTCCGCACCGGGGCTCCTGGTCTGTCAGCCCTGGCGTGTTGGAAGGCGGTCAGCATGTGTGACCTACTTATCAGCACCCTAACCTCCAGCTCCGAACTGCCTGTTCTACCAGACGTACACGGCGGAGCGGAGGAGCGGGGGAAGCACCAGGGTGGGTCGGAGGCAGCAGTGACGGAGAAAGCACCGCCCACCACGTGTCGTGTCGCAGGAAAAGGCAAGGCGACAGGTAAACAGTTTACGATTGACTGGTTTGAATAATATGGCAGGGCTTTGGAGCGTTAAGTGTCACTCCCTTCTAGTACGGGGCCCTAGAGCTTTAAGGAGACAGACAGGTGGGTCGTTTGCATGTGAAAAGCGAGGTCTGGGGAAGTTGTTAGTGGTTGGTCTCTAATAACTGGCTGGTCCTGGGAGGGGCAGAATCTCCCCAGTCAGCAAGACTCCAAATGCCAGGACACAGAAAATTAAAAATATATAGTTAGTAAACTGTGAAATAGATGACCACCTGGGGAGGTTTTCAGGTGAATGGTAATGTAATCTGATTTGTGAATTAAAAGGATCAATCTGAGTAGTGTGTGGAAATTAGACTATAGGAGGGGCAAGACAGAAGATCTATTCGACTGTTTTCCAGATGGCGGAGGACACGGACTTAAACTAAGGTAGTGACAGAGGGAAGTGGTTTATCACAAAGTACAAACAGTTGATCAGAAGGGACAGTAATCAAATTAGTACAAAAATATGAACATGAATATAATGGTTTCACAATATGAGTTGTTATTTTAATCAACCCATAACCCACTCTGCCTCATTTAAATGGTAACCAGATTTTTTTTTTTTTTTTTTGAGAGATAGAGAGAGGAAGACACAGAATCTGAAGCAGGTTCCAGGCTCTAAGCTGTCAGCACAGAGTCTGAGGTGGGGCCCGAAACCACAAACTGTGAAATAATGACCTGAGCCAAAGTGGGACGCTTAACTGAGCCACCCAGGGGCCCCTTAAGAGGTTAGCACATTTCTGATGACACTACCATTTTCCTGTCACAGAAATACTTCACTACATAGAGATGCTCAGGCTGATAGCACCGTTTTGCTGTCACAGAGCCTAGGCCAGGGGCCAGCAGGGCGGACTGAGCAGAAATGCGCCAACTGAACAGGCTTTGGCTGCTCAAGTGCTACACATCCCAAAGGACCGGCCCCTGACCAGCTCTGGGAAGACAATCTAAGTGCTTAACATCTGGCCTGGGAAGTGATCTTACGCCTGAATCTGCAGGCCCCGCTCGCTGCATCCGTTGGACCAGATGATTGACGCGGACGGTGCGACTCACGGGGGGGGAATGGTGGCTTTTGTAGGCCTGAGGCTCTGGGACACACTGTATCTCTGCCTTCTGCGGACCCCCGGAGTACCCACGGTCAGTCGCGAAGGTGCGGCGTGCCTCAGTAAGAAACCCCGGCATCAAAGCTTCGGTGAGCTTCCCTCATTGGCGACGCCTGGACATACTGTCACACCTTTGCCCAAAGAATTAAGCCTTGTGTGACTGTGCCGGGACGGGACACCTGAACGCCGGTGCTCAGTCTCCCTGGACCTTACCCTTTAGTGACCTTGGCCTGTGTCCCGCGCTGTCACAGGCAGGAACCGTGTTACAGCTGTTCTGAGTGGAGCACATCCTCCTAGCACACCATCAAGCCTGAAGGTGGCTCTCGGGAGCAGGGAACAGTATGGACCCGTGCCATGATCTAGAAGCACGTTCCGGTCAAGGCTTGCCGAGGAAACGCTATTTGAGATGAGAGGTGAGGGATAAGCGTGCCGTCGCTGGGCAAAGTGGGGAGGAAGAGCCCATGGCAGGCGGAGGAGTGAAGGGAGACAGGGAGCGAAAAGAGGCCAGCGTCGTGCAAGAGGTAGTAAATGAGGCCCGTCCCCCACCAGGGAAGGCCCCGTGGATGGGCCACGTGAAGGATTCGGGGTTTACCCCGGGAGTGGAGGGGAGTCGTGGAACGTTTTAGGGGGAGGGGGCGGGCGAGCAGCCCGTGACCAAATCGGAGCCGGATCTCTGGCGTCAGTGTGGACAACGGATCGCCGAGGACACAGGTGGACCCAGCCGGAAGAGCAGGAGCCGAGGTGTCAGGTGACGTCTGCAGGCAGCAGGCAGCGGATCGCAGAGCCACGAGCTCCCCGGCGGGAAAACTTCACAGCGCAGACGCGCTCGACACACGGATACCAGAAACGGAAGCGGAATAAACAGGGACTGGAAACTAGTCACCCAGCGCTAAGAGCGAGGTCAGGAGGCGCAGCAGGCAGTCCTACTAGGGGGCCCAGGCTCTGGACTCCGCTCCAAGAGGACAAAACGACTCGCCCGTCTACAGTCTAGCGCAGACCCTTCAGTCGTGACACGTGTAACCTACCTGTGAGCAAGCGGGCCGTTAGCCCTCACAACTCAAGGGTGACATCGTGGAGCATTCCAGAGGCACCCCCGCCCCGCATCCCACAGCGGAGACAGGAAAGGCCGCCTGTGAGAACAGAGGGAGCCGCACGCGCCCCCGAGGCCAGCTTCCCAAGGTCTCCGGCATCAGGCCTGTAGGGCGCCCTCCCAGCTGGAGCCCGAGGCTCCCACCGCCTCCCACTCCCACGGACACATACGTCACCTTGACGAAGCCACTAATTTCAAGTTAAGTGCACTGAATGATGCGCTTAGTTTTCTGTTTGTTGAAGCCAGAGGTATGAACAACAGGAATAAAGAGATTAAAAACTGTTGATGTGTACTGCAGAAACACACCATGTCAATCTGGCCCTCACATTTTTATAGATAAAGGTAAGTAAGTGGTACATTTGCAAGTCAGACCACTGGAAGGCATATATCCTGACACACACGTATAGGTAATACACGTACCTCTATTAGGCATATACATACACGTGGAGAGAGTCCTAAGTGATGTGTACATGTACGCATACACACACACACAAAACACCAGTGTTTGGAAGAAGCAAAGTCCTTTCTCACCAGCATCTCTGAACCTTGTCATCACTAAATTAAATCCTGGCTAGTTTCTTCGTATTTTTTTTTAACGTTTATTCATTTTTGAGAGGCAGAGACAGAGCACGAGCAGGGGAGGGGCAGAGAGAGAGGGAGACACAGAATCGGAAGCAGGCTCCAGGCTCCGAGCGGTCAGCACAGAGCCCGATGCGGGGCTCGAACCCATGAACCGTGAGATCATGACCTGAGCCGAAGTCGGACGCTTAACCAACTGAGCCACCCAGGCGCCCCAAATCCTGGCTAGTTTCCAAGTTCTACTCTGACTTGGTGATTTTTTTTGGTTACAGTGGTTCTGCTTATATAAGCCTTCAAAGTTGTGACTCTTAAAGTAACTGTATTTGCTTTATGTACAGAAATTTAACCAGCATTTTAGTACCTTTCAGTCACTGTAAGGAAGTTACACAGCAGGCCTGGGAACTCCCATCCTTTGAGCTTGCAGGGTTTGCCCTTGGCCGGGGTTTGTGACCTCGGATGATGGCAGGTTTCCCACCACTTCCAGGAACAAATGGCTCAGAGTGCCTAAGTTTCTTGTGTAAACAATGTGGCTCACACTGAACCTGCTATCCTTCTGGAAAGCTAGAACTTGGTGTGTGCTTTTGCACATACATATTCTCTCTCCAAAAGACCAAGGGTCTCTGATGAACTTCCCTAGAATTTTTTAAAATGTGTTTATTTACTTATGTTGAGAGAGCGAGCAAGTGGGGGTAGGACAGAGAGAGGGAGAAAATCCCAAGCAGTCTGTGCTGTCAGTGCAGAGCCCAGTGTGGGGCTTGAACTCAGGAATCGGGAAATCATGACCTGACCGAAATCAAGGGTCAGACGCTTAACCAACGGAGCCACCCAGGCGTCCCCTAGTAAACTTTTAAAATCATGGTCTTAACTCCTTAACGGAGCTTAAGTTAAATGTGTCCCGTGTGCCTTCCCAGAAACAGGACTCTTGAAGCTTGTCTCTGATGGCCTCTGGCTTTCTCCATTCCTGGTGCCTCTCCTCGACTGCGTTTGCTGTGATCAATCACAGCCTGCCCCCGAGTTATGACAAAATGTGGAGTCCTGTGAGTCTTGCTAGCAAAACACTGAAACAGGATGGTCCTGACGCCCTTAACCATCTGGCCATACAGGCCTGTGCAGATTCTCTTCAAGAGCCACATGCCACACACTGTGTCCCCCGCATAAACAGCTCTGTGTGAGCACTGAGAGGGACCCGAACTAGAAGACACACATATACTGAGGATCTGTAAGGGGGAGAGAAAGGAGAAATGAACAAAATGGCTGCAAGGTGTCTGACGTGGGCAAGAAGGCAGACGACAGTGACCTTCAGGGAGATGTGGGGCACCTCACACACACAACCCCAAACCCCAACCCCTGCCTTAGCCGTTGTCTACCTCTGCGCCACCTCAAACCCCTCGTCTCTACTCTCCGCACAGTTGCAACAGATTATACGGCCGTTAAAAAGTGAGTGTGGTTTGTCTCCTGTACCGTCACTCGAGAAGGTAACTTGCAGACAAACGGTGATGGCCCGCTCTATGGCGCAGTGGTGCACAGACCGGCCTATGGGAGGCGGCGAGGTGCTCAGGGCATGGCTTCTGCAGCCAGCCCACCTGGCTCCAATCCCCAGTCCCGCACTTCCTGATCAACTGTGAAGCCTTGGGCAGATGTTTTAACCCTTCTGTGCCTCAGTTTTCTGATCTGTCAAATGGGGAGAACGTCACCTACCACGGACCTGTCGCAAAGGCTAAGAGTTGCTGTGTGTCAAACGCTGCAAACGATGACTGATACACGGGAACACACCACGTCTGCTTGCCGTCAGGACCATTATGGGTGCATCCTCGTGGTGACGGTCACGGCCGCATGACACACGCACACAGGCTCAGTAGGTAGGAATACCGACAAGGTGTGGAACGATGACCAGAGAGAAACATTCAACCTGGAGACAAGGACGTGGGGGAACTCTGTGATCACTGACAGTAAAATGCCTCGGGGGCGGGGGGTTAACTCACTCAGGGATCCCCTCACAGTGAGAAAGCAATGGCGACGCACGGATCCTGAGAAGCACAACCGTTTAACAGACGGAAGAAGACAAAGGGCCTCTGAAGAGGGGCAGGAAGTCACAGAAACCAGGAAAGTGCCTTCAAGTCAAAGAGGCGGGCAGCAGTAAAAGGCCCAATAACAGGCTGGGGGCGGGGGGAGGCGTGGGAGCACAAGAGGGAACTCTGTGAGACTCGCTTCAGTCAGGTGCCAGTGGTGGAGGCCAGACAGCGGACAGAACTGTTGCACAGGGTGTGTCTGGGCGAGAGGAGAGGGCGGAGCTCACCGGGCACGTGGCGCAGGAAGTGTGTGTGTCGGGGGGTGAGACTAGAGACTGGAACACAGGCATGGATTAAGAGGATAGAAAGGGATTAAGAGGGAGAAGTTAAAGACCAAGCGGTGAGGGTCTAAATTCGAACAGGTCCTAGACAAGCTGGGGATTGGGGGATGTGTCCAACCACGAAGAGCAAGAGTGACCCCTGGAGAGGAGGGACCCCTTCTCCTCTGGGGCTCTATCCAACAAGGCTTACAGAGCTGGGAAATTTTACACACGAATCTTGGAGACTATAACCCTGAATAATCTGCAGATCTTCAGTTTTAAGATCCATTTTTAGAAATATCTGTGGATAACAGGACTTCCATTTCTCTAGATACTTTAGGCTTTTTATTCCAATACCAAGATAAGCCACCAGAGTACCAGGACTTTGGACTACATAGTTTTGCCTGTTTTATTTCTAAGAGTCCTTCTTTGGTATTATAAACTAGGCAAGGAATTAGAAAACGTAAAAAAGGAGCCAGTAGAAATTAAACTGGAAAAACACAAAACAACCCCAAAACCCCAACACCACAAAAGCCAAAGCGATAACTCACTGAGTAAGCTCAACAGGAGATGAGATGAGAGACAAAACAATCAATGAGCTCAAAGATCAACAGAAATTGATAAATCTGAGTAACAGAGAGAATACAGACTAGATAAACAAAAAAATCTGAGGAACTCATTTAATTCGAGTCCCTGAATGAGGTGAGAAAGAGTAGGACTGAAAAACTATTTGAGAACACAATTACTGAATCCCCAGATTTGGCAAAAGACGTAGGTCTTTAAAATGTTAAACAAGGGGCGCCTGGGTGGCGCAGTCGGTTAAGCGTCCGACTTCAGCCAGGTCACGATCTCGCGGTCCGTGGGTTCGAGCCCCGCGTCAGGCTCTGGGCTGATGGCTCGGAGCCTGGAGCCTGTTTCCGATTCTGTGTCTCCCTCTCTCTCTGCCCCTCCCCCGTTCATGCTCTGTCTCTCTCTGTCCCAAAAATAAATAAACATTGAAAAAAAAAAAAAAAAAATTTAAAATGTTAAACAAATACCAAACAGGAAAACTCCAAAAATTCTGCGCCAGGACACATTGTAATCAAACTTACAAATACTATAGATAAAAACACCCTTCACGGAAAGGAAAAACTACAGACAGGGCAACAATGGGCTGAACGGCAGTAAGTAGGTTTCTCATCTGAAACCATGGAGGACACAAAGAGGTATATGTTTTTCTTGTACTAAAAGAACCGTAAACCTCAAATCTTTTATCCCATGAGAACATCCTTCAGGAATGAAGGGGACAGAGAAACACTTTTAGATGAAGGAAACCAAAATCATTTGTCAACAGCACACCTACCCCAGAAGAAAGACTACAGGAACTTTACCAAACAGAAGGCAAATGTTAACATAAGGTCTGGAACTTCAAGAAAGGAGAAAGAACAATGGAGATGGAATGAGTAAAAGTAGAGATAAACAGACCACTCTTTTCATGAGCTTTGTTTAAAAAAATGTTTGACAGCTGAGGCACAAATTACAACATCCAACATAGTGCTTGGTGTAAGAAGGGAAATACTTAATTAGATTTAAAATGGAAAATGCAAAGGAACCTAATGGAATTAAGGTTTCTATACATCAAAGTGCTTAAAATGCTGATAATATCAGACTGATAAGTTATGTATATACAATGCCTACAGTACAAAAATTAAGACAACACTCAAAACATAGGTATATCAAATGGAATTCTAAAAATTGTTGGGAGTAACCCACAGGAATGCAAACAACACAAAACAGAACAAGAAAATAACAAAAACAACCAGAAAACGAGAAACAATGTGAAGGGAACGCAGCAAAAAATAAAAAAATGGAACACTTAAGCCCTAACACACCAGTTAATTACTTTCAATTTAAGTGATGTGACTCTACCAATTAAAAGACAGAAAGTAGAAGGGATAAAAAAGCATGACCCAACTATGTGCTATTATAAGAAACTTCTTTCAAATGTAGTGACACAGATAAGGTTCAAAATAAAACTATGGAAAAATATAAACCATGCAAACATTAATCAAAACATGCAATAGGGAGGAACGCCTGGTGGGCTCAGTTGTCTGACTTCGGCTCAGGTCATGATCTCAAGGTTCGTGAGTTCCCTGTGTTGGCCTCTCCGCTGTCAGTGCAGAGCCTGCCTGGGATCCTCTGTCTTCTTTCTGCCCCTTCCCCACTCTCTCTTAAAAATAAACATTAAAAAAAAACATGCAGTAGGGACTATATTAATATTACTGAAGTATGCTTCAAAGTCAAGAAAATGAACATGGGCAAAAAGGGACATTAAATAATGAAAGGGTCAATAACCAAGATAACATATCAATACTAAATGTGAATGCACCAAACAAAAGAGCCTTAAAATACCTGAAGCAGAAAATAATAGAATTTAAAGATGAACAGACAATAATGCTTCAGGACTTCACCATCCTCTCTGTGCAACTGACAGAAACACTAAACAGAAGGTCAGTAAGGATACAGAAAATTTGAATACTACTACCAACCAAGAGGATTGTGCAGGCATTCACAGAAATTCCACCCAATGACAGAACACATTCTTTTCAAGTGGCCTTTTAGAACATTCAAGAAGACAGACTGGGTCATAAACACACAACAAATTTAAACAGGCCAAATGTGAAACAAACTAGAAATCCAATAACAAAAGATAAAGAAAATACTCTACTAGAAAACTAAACAATAATCCATGAACCCAGTAGTCTCTTAAGGAGCTGAAGAAACTGGAATTAAAATTAGCTGCGGTGGGGAATGCCTGGGCAGCTCGGTCAGTTAAGCATCCAACTCTTGATTTCAGCTCAGGTCATAATCTCATGGTTGGTGAGTTCAAGCCCCACATCGGGCTCTGCACTGACAGCAGAATTGGAATGCGCGCTCGCTCGCTCTCTCTCTCTCTCTCTCTCTCCCCCTCTCCTGGGCACACATATGCACGTTCTCTCTCCCTCACACAAAATAAATAAATAAACTAAAAAATAAACTAAAAAAAAAACACTTGTGGGATGAAGCTGTCACAATGCTATAAGGGAACTTTATAGTACTAAGTGCTTAAATCAGAAAAGAAATGAGGAGCAAAAGACAACCAAAGCAAGTAGAAGAAAGGATATAATAAAGATCAGAACAGATGTTAGTGAAATTATATAAACAATAGAAACAAATGAAATTAAGTGATGGTTCTTCAAAATGATCAATAAAACTGATAAATACCTAAGAAGATGGACAAAGACAGAGAGAGAGTGGACCTATTTCCAAAATCAGGTATCAAATGGGACAGAAGTATAGATCTTGCTGCCATTAAAATGGTAATAAGGAAATACTACAAGTCTACAAGTTAGAAAATTTAGATAAAACGGAACAATTCCTTGAAAATGCCAATCTTAAAACTATCCAATGTATCCAATATAAAAATTATTCTGAATTCAAGAAATTAGAGGAAAATTTCCTCAACAAAATATAATCAAATGGAATGTTTTAATACATAATACGTAAAAAAAAATTATACTCCACAACCAAGTGGGATTTATTCCAAGGATGCAAGACTGGTTCAATATTCAAAACTAATCAGTTAATACACAATATATCCATAAACTATAAAAGAAAAATCAGATAATCACATCAATTGATGGAGGCAAAGCATTTGGCAAAATCCAACGCTTACTCATAATTAAAAAAAAAAACCAACTCAGTAAATTAGGAATAGATGGAAATTTTCTAAACTTGATAAGAAAACTCCAAAAAGAACTTTTAACATTGTATTTGATGAAAAACTGAAAGTTTCCCGCCTCATTTGAGGAATCAGTCAAGGGCATCCTTTCTTATTACTCCTATCTGATATCACATTGGAAGTACACCTAGAGCAGTAAGAAAATAAAGTCATAGATAAACAGATGGGAAGGAAGAAATAAAACTCTATCTGCAGCTGATGTACCTTTGCAGAAAATCCTAAGGCTTCTACCCAGAGAAATGGCTAGAAATAATGTGAGTTCAGCAAGGGTGCAGGTTACCAAAATATCATCCCCCAAACCAATGATCATTCTGCATACTACTGAAGATCATATGGAAAATCAAAGTGTAAAAATCAACGCCATTTACACTCAAAAAACAAAACACCTACTTACAAATCTTAACAAAAATATACACAGCCTGTATTGAAAATTATAAAATGGTAATGAAATACCAAGAATTAAATAAGTGAAGTATCATAGCATGTACGATGTTCATGATGCTGCTTTTCAACAAACAGATCTACAAACCAATTCCTATAAAATGCAAACACGATTTTCTGCACCCTAAGATTTATATGAAAAGTCAGAGGAACTAGGAAAACTAAATCAATTTAAGTAATAGAGAGAAATCACTTTTACCTAATTTTGAGGTTTACTGTATAGCTACGGAAACTAAGTAAATAGATGGGATCAAGAAAAAGTCTGGGTGTTTGAGGTTTAAAACCAAATAAAAAAGTTTGTTTTCTAAAACTGTTAAGTCTTAACGTCTTAACTGGTGCAAGACAATGTGCCCATTCTTATGTGTGTATTTACCGCTTTGAATACCTGCCCTCTCATCTGTCTAACTCTCCTGCCACTGAACAGTAATGAATGTATATACAAGACACATAAAGGGTCAAGGCCCGTGGCCTCTGAAACACCCCCCCTGCCCCAAGTAAACAAAGGAATCCATGACAAAGTGCTTGACAAAGCTTGACAGAGAAGTCTCACAAACTTTTCATTTCATTTGCCCTTCTAATCTCCACCTTCTTTTTATAAAAATTCCTGAGATAACGCTGCAGTGTAAACTAAGAAAAAAGTAGCTGAACATTTTACTTCCTGCATAATCAACACCGGTCTCTCCCGGATGAACTCTCAGACGCACAGTAAGGCTCTGGGCCGGGTCAATCTCTAATTGCATCTCTACACGACTCCTGATGGCCTGGGATGGATGATTTTCTCACAGCGAAGATACCTGGGGGGTCTCTCTTTGGTATGTTCGATCAGATGCCATGGTAGATGTTTTCTCTGGCAAAAGGTTTTCCTCGGTGGTTACATTCAAGAAGTCTTTCCCCAGAAGGAGTTCTCGCAGGGTGACGGAGGACTGCCCGCTTGTGAAGGGTCTCCCCACTTCTGTTGCGCTGCCCCTGACGGGGTGTCTCCCAGTATGAATCCTCTGATGCTGAGTGAGGGAGGAGCTGCGACTGAAGGCCTTTCCACACTCGCTGCACTTATAGGGTTTCTCCCCGGTGTGGATGATGGCGTGCCTGATGAGGTTTGTGCTCCAGCAGAAGGATTTCCCACACTCCATGCACTCATAGGGCTTCTCTCCACTGTGAATCCGCTGGTGCCTCGTGAGCCCCGAGCGGCGGTTGAAGGCCTTCCCGCACTCAGAGCACTCGAAGGGCTTCTCCCCGGTGTGGATGCTGAAGTGTCGGATGAGGTCCTTCCTAGTGCTAAAGGCTTTCCCACATTCTTTGCACTCAAAAGGTTTTTCTCCAGTGTGGGCCCTTTTGTGCAAGATGAAAGTAGAGCAGTGGGTGAAGGCCCTTCCACACTCGGTGCACACGAAAGGCTTCTCCCCGGTGTGGATCCTCTGGTGCCTCTTGAGGTAGGACCTGTGGTTGAAGGCCTTCCCGCACTCCAGGCACTCGAAGGGCTTCTCCCCCGTGTGGATGACGTAGTGGTGAATGAGGGCCGCGCTCTCACAGAAGGCCTTCCCGCACTCGCTGCACTCGTAGGGCTTCTCCCCAGTGTGAGTCTGCTGGTGCCACATGAGGTAGGACCTGTGTTTGAAGACCTTGCCACACTCGAAGCATTCGTAGGGATTCTCGCCAGTGTGGATGATGTGATGTCGAAGGAAACCCGGCCTGTGTCGAAAGACCTGCCCACACTCTTTGCACACAAAAGATTTCTCACCAGTGTGTCTCCTCTTATGCAGGACAAAATTGGAGCGGTGGGTGAAGGCCTTTCCACACTCGTTGCACTTATAAGGCTTCTCCCCGCTGTGAATCCGCTGGTGCTGTGTAAGGTAGGACTTGCGGTTGAAGGCCTTCCCGCACTCCATGCATTCATAGGGCCTCTCCCCCGTGTGGATCATGTGGTGCTGGAGGAGGTGTGTGCTCTTAATGAAGGTTTTCCCGCACTCAGTGCATTCATAGGGCTTCACTCCAGAGTGAATCTTTTCATGTCCAGCAAGAAGGTGCTTCTTATTAAAAGTTTTCCCGCATTCATTGCACTTAAAGGCATTTTCCTCTTCTTGAATCATGGGATCTTTACCCGATCCACATGAGTCACGGTCACGGATGGCACCACCTAGGGGGACCAGGTCCTGTGCAATCCGCGAACACAGTCCATCAGCTGTCCCTAAACCACCATGTTCAGGGGTCATTTTCTCAGGGAGCTTCTCCCTCTGGGCTTCGAACCCTGGTCTCGAGTGTCCTTCCTGCATTTCTGACGGTCCACGCTGATCCTTGGTTTGGCCCAGCTGACAGTTCCCTGGGTCACCACGTCTTAGTTCCTGGAACGAGGCCCCCTTAGGCAGGGCTGGATCACAAGTGGTGGGTTCCATGGTCTTGGGTTTGTCCTTGTCACCTGAGAGAAACCCAAAACACAAAAAGCCCTGTGAATAATGACGACATGGGAAAAATAAAACGAGCGTTTCAGCGAAAGAAATGAAGATGAAAACAGGGCCCATCTCTGTTATGTTTTACTACCTCTGAATCTCAGGATTTTTACCCGTGGATCTTGGACTGTTGCCTTTTTGAAAGGGAGACCCAGGAGAAGCCAGGCGAGGGGACAGGAGGTCTGAGGGGAAATACTACCACAATCCCATTGTGCATGCGTCTGCAGTCTAATTATGGTGCTGTGTGCTTCAAGATACCTCTATGCGTGGACATCCCGCATGGGCACCTAGGAACGTATCCCTTAGTTTGGGACGGCAGGTAACTCATTACAGGCCTCCAGTTTGTACTAAAGAGATAACTCGAGGCAAGGTCCCGCCACATAAGAAAAACCTACCCTGAAATTAGAAAGTTGGGACTTTGAGCCACAAGATACCAGCTGGACCTCTGGAAAAGGAAAAAGAGCTAGAGACTGAGTCCCACGGAGAGTAACTCAATTGCGCGTATGTAATGAAGGCTCAATAAAAATAGAAATAGTGACGCTCTGGCCAATCTCCCAAGTTGGCCATATCTGTGCACGTTATTGTCATACACGGATGCCAGGAGGGAACAAGTCACTGAAGACATGGAAGTTTTGTGTCTGAACACCTCTGGCCCTGCTTGTAAGCTGTATCCTTAATCTGTAACAAACACTGAAGGCAGGGGCGCCTGGGTGGCTCAGTCGGTTAAGCTCCCGACTTTGGCTCAGGTCATGATCTCGAGGTTTGTGAGTTCAAGCCCCGCGTAGGGCTCTGTGCTGACAGCTCAGAGCCAGGAGCCTGCTTTGGATTCTGTCCCCCTCCCTTTCTGCCCCTCCCCTGCTCAAACTCTCTCTCACTCTCTCCCTCTCTCTCAAAAATAAACTTTAAAAAAAATTAAAAAAAACAAAACAAAACAGGCAACAACAGATATTGGCGAGCATGCGGAGAGAGAGGATCTCTTTTGCACTGCTGGTGGCAATGGCAAACTGGTGCAGCCACTCTGGAAAACAGTATGGAGGTTCCTCAAAAAACTAAAAATAGAACTATCCTATGACCCAGCAATTGCACTACTAGGCATTTATCCACAGGATACAGGTGTGCTGTTTCAAAGGGACACATGTAATCCCATGTTTGTAGCAGCACTATCAACAATAGCCAAAGTATGGAAAGAGCCCAAATGTCCATCGATGGATGAATGGATAAAGAAGATGTGGTGTATGTATATGTTATGTGTATATGTATATATGTACGTATATATATGTATATACATGTGTGTATATGTACACACACACACATACAGATACACACACATATATATAACGGAGTATTACATGGCAATCAAAAAGAATGAAATCTTGCCATGTGCAACTAGGTGGATGGAACTCGAGGGTATTATGCTAAGCAAAATTAGTCAGAGAAAGACAAATATCATATGACTTCACTCATATGAGGACTTTAAGAGACAAAACAGATGAACATAACGGAAGGGAAACAAAAATAATATAAAAACAGGGAGGGGGACAAAACAAAGGAGACTCTTAAATGTGGAGTATAAACAGAGGGTTGCTGGAGAGGTTGTGGGAGGGGGGATGGGCTAAATGGGTAAGAGGCATTAAGGAATCTACTCCTGAAATCATTGTTGCACTATATGCTAGCTTAGATGTAAATTAAAACAACAACAAAAACCTAAACAAACAAAAAAAACACTGAGGGCAGAGTAAGAACAGATTTCAGGAAGTTTCTTGTCTTTCTAACAATGTGTCAAATCTAAGGATAGTTGTGGGAAATCTCTGAACTCCCACTGGTTTCGGATGACCTGGGAAGACTTGGCATTCTCGGGAGTTCTGTGTTCTTAGCCTTGAGCTTGGCTGTGTTCAGAAAGACATCAAGAGAGTTTTCCAGTAGGAGGTGCCCACGATGGGGGTCCCACTGGCAGCACAGGAGTCGCCCCAGAGAGGAAGTACCGAGGGTACAGTAGCCTCATGGGACAGAATGTACAGGGGACCAAGAGTTTGAGGATGGTGTTGATGAGAACGCAGGGACAGAAAGGAGACAAGGGAACAGGATTCCCAAAGTTCTTGGGGTGGGGGGGAGCGGGCGGGAAGGGGACAGTGAAGACTCCCAGGACACGGCAGGAAGTGAGCAGGACTGGGCTGCACGTACTGAGTCTGGGGAAGAGACCAGCAAAATACACATGGATCTAGAGGAGAAAATGATAATACTCTACTTGAAGACATGAAGGAAGAGCTGGGTCAATGAAGAGTACGATGTGGGGGTCAGAAGAGTCAGAGGAAGGTGTGTTGAAAGGGACAGACTTCCAGTTCCAAGGTTAAGGGCTAGGAACGGGACGTACCACACGAGGGCCCTAGCTACTCCTGCCTGCCGTGACACAGAGCAGAGATGAGAGAGTAAATTGCAACAGTTCTCACCACAAGAAGAAACCTTTTTTCCTTTTTAATTTTCCTCCTTCCTTTACTTACACTGACATCAGGACCTGTTTCCACTAACTGAAAGAAATTCAAAGATTTTCACTCGTACGAAAACCACAAAAAGCAAAAATGGCGTTCAGTGTCTGTCGCATCGAGCCGTCACAGAGGCAGTGGGCCCCCTGGGTGGCAGAGGTGGCCCACCGAGCTGAGCTCCTTCACCAGAACAGTCCCTGACACTGAGCCGCCACAGCTCTGAACTGTGTCTGCGAGCACCTGTGCTTTCTCTCCACTTATTTTGGGCACCTGTCAGCAAGATGTGTCCTAGGGCATCAGGAAACCCTGGAGAGATGATTTTTAAGTATAGAAATAGTAAAAAAAAAAGAAAAAAAAATTCCATATAAATAAATGCCGTTTTGGCTAATGAAAAGTTTCACAGGAACACTCTACTTTCACATGGTGGGGAAACCCGTACGGTGATGTGGGTCCATTATTACTTGACAAAACCAGGGGAATAAAACTTAATCACATAAAACTGACAATTCTACCCAAATGAGTAAAAAAAAAATTTCAATACAATTCCCTATAAAGATGCCAACTGGGCCATCAAGGAACTTCACAGTCTGATGGTAGGACTTGTATGAAGGGTCAAACAGGCAACAATAAAGAGAAGGACACCTACCATCTCAGATGACAGTACTGCCACGGAATCACAGACTCACACACTGTGGTACCGGCACACGGAGAAGACAAACGAGCAATGGAAAAAGAAGAGACTTTGGGAAACACACGCAGGAAGCTTTGGCGGACGGCAGAGAGGGCAGAGAAGCTGGGGCGTTGAAGAAGGGGAAACACGGTAAACGGAGCCAGAAAGACAGGTGTTGCACTGGAAATGCAAAACTGTACTCGTATCTCCCATCAGACTCCAGTTCCACCTTGGATCGAAAGGTTAAATGCAAATGTCTCTCTCTCAAAATAAGCAACAAACATTAAAAACATTTTTTCAGGGGCGCCTGGGTGGCGCAGTCGGTTAAGCGTCCGACTTCGGCTCAGGTCATGATCTCGCGGTCCGTGAGTTCGAGCCCCGCATCGGGCTCTGTGCTGACCGCTCAGAGCCTGGAGCCTGTTTCAGATTCTGTGTCTCCCTCTCTCTGACCCTCCCCCGTTCGTGCTCTGTCTCTCTCTGTCTCAAAAATAAATAAACGTTAAAAAAAATTTTTTTTATAAAAACAAAAAAACAAAAAAAAATATCTTTAAATAAAAAAAAAGAACACAGTGGCAACTATCCAGTAAAAAACTTTAAAGTTTGCATAGCCTGGAATCCATCTACCTCACTCCAAGAAACATCAAAGACGCTGTAACCACATGCAGGAGGACCTTCGGGGCGGCTCCGGGCAGCGCCTGCCTGAGCAGTGAGTACGTGAGTGCACGGGGAGCGGATGGGGGCTACGTGACCCAGGAACTTACTGACCTTCTTTAACCATAAGGAGCTTGATATATATATTTTTTATGTTTATTTATTTTTGAGAAAGAGACAGAATATGTGTGTGAGCAGGGGAGGGGCAGAGAGAGAGAGAGGGAGACACAGAATCTGAAACAGGCTCCAGGCTCCGAGCTGTCAGCACAGAGCCTGATGCGGGGCTTGAACTCATGACCTGTGAGATCATGACCTGAACTGAAGTTGGATACTCAACTGACTGAGCCACCCAGGCGTATTGAGCATATTTTTATGCACCTTGAGCACATTTTTATGTTGAGTACAAAAAGGATGAAGCTACGCTACACAACAAACAAAACGAAGGAGGAAATAATTCCCCTGAAAAGGTGCTCTGGACTCCGGTTCAGGAAGCGGCCCCGGGGCCAAGGGCAAGACCCCCTCCTCTGGACGGAAGGCGCAGCTGCAGACTCGAGAGCCCGAGTGGGTGTGGAAGGGTCGAGGCTCAAGCGGGGGAGGAGGCGCAATGCACTGTCAACGCCGCGGTCGCAAGGGGACACGTCCGTGGCTGGGGAAGTGCTAGCCGTCTGGAACAGAGTCTGAGCACCTGGGGAAGCGCAGGCAGGACCTGGAGCCAAGCCGACCAGAGGCACCACACAGACGTGGAGAGCGGTGGGGAGGCCAGCGGCCCCCGCAGGGAAGATGATGGGAGTGAGCAGGGAGCATGGGGGCGGGGCTGATGGAGGTGGTGGCATAAGGAACCGAGTCGGGAGATGCACCGGGCGGGACACGGCTGCACAGGACCTGGGGACGCCGGCCACAGAGAGGCACTGAGGGCGGGGGGAGGCTTGAGCGGCTCTCTGAGGCCGTGTCCGGTCCCCAACCTGCCACCGAAACTTGGCAGGTGGACGGAGGGAGACATTACGGGTCCCTGGCCGGGCACGCGGACTCTGGGTCAAAGGGTTCCCCGGCTTCCGAACCACCAGAGAGGCCAGAACGAGAAGCTTCCCGGGGAACCAGGGCCCGCGGTCCCCGCCTGGTCTCCAGCCTGCAGGGTCTCCCGCGCGCCCACATCCTGGCTCCTACCTGGATAGGTGTTCTGGGAGAGGCCTCTCTTCGCCGTCCACGGCTCCTGCCCGCGCTCCAGCTGGCAGATGAGCTCCGGTCTGGGGACGGGACACCCTGGTCACGGAGAAAGAAAGAAGGCACTGGGATTTTTGGGAAAACAAATTAAACCTCTCAATCTAGTGTGGGACTTCCGGATACGGATATGACTTCAGAACAAAGCTGCTCCCATCCACACAAACAGTGACTTGTCACCTGGAAACTGGCACAAACACCACTGCTGGGATCCAAAGACTTGAGACAGTAGTGCTGGCTGTGTAGACAGCACCTGTTTCCTTTGACTTCCAGCTCACAGAATCCCAGGGAAGAGGATCCCCTCCTTCCAGAGAGTGTTTTCTCGTTATTCCGAGCAAGTGAGTCTCACCCACGTGTACATCCACACCTCCCGGCACGTCCGCCTCACATCCAACGAACGCAAACCTTTGTAGGCGAGGCCTGGGTATTGGGAGATTTAAAAACCTTCCCAGCGGATTCTGGCATCAAAGGAAGGTCGAAAAACCACTCTCTACCAACCTGCAAGTGGCTATGCCCCATCACCAATCGTTAGAGGTACATAAGTACACAACCTGGTAGGAGCCAGGACGGCTGAGTGGGTGGCATCCTGGGACTTTTATGAGGGAACCTGCCTCAAAGCCCTAGACCAGAGAGGGGGTAAAGAAACACACAGGTGGGCTGTCACTCGCCAAGCGGGGAGCTGGGATCACCTCTGAACTTACGAGACGAGAGAATGAACGTCCCTCAGGGTGAAGACTGAGCTGGTCTGTCATGTAGCTACTCACAGACGCAGGGAAAAGACACAGGACTGCAGAGAAGTCAATGGCAGAGGTACCAGGACCCACGGAAGGCTGTGCTGACAGATACAGAGCCACAGCCGGAGAGTATCAGTTGTCACTACGCAAACCTCACTTGCATCTGCTGCAGGCTCAGCTCGGGTGTCAAAACGGGAGTAAGACTTCCCTTCAGCTCTCAGGAGCCATGCCTCCTGTGACCCCAGGGCCTTTGCATGTGTTGGCCCTACTACCTAGCAGGCTGTTCTCTTCCCACCTTGTGCCTCTAGAGAACTCTAACTCTTCCGGTCTCGGCTCCCATGTTACTTCCCGACAGGACTTTGCTGAAGCATGGCTTCATTAATCTGCCATGTTGTTGTGGAGTTTCTCATCCTAACAATAAATGAAAAACTAGCATTTATAGGGTATAACCATATCCCAGGGACTGCGGCAAGCAATTCAAATACGTTATGGTTTTTGTTTTTTTTTAATTTTTTTTTTAATGTTTATTTATTTTTGAGACAGAGAGAGACAGAGCATGAGCAGGGAAGGGGCAGAGAGAGAGAGGGAGACTCAGAATCTGAAGAAGGCTCCAGGCTCTGAGCTGTCAGCACAGAGCCCGACACGGGGCTTGAACTCATCAACCGCGAGATCATGACCTGAGCCGAAGTCGGCCGCTCAACAGACTGAGCCACCCAGGTGCCCCTCAAATACGTTATGTTTAAAGTGGAAATACATTTATGGGATAATTTAAAGAACTGACATATTTAAAACACTGACTCTCTCCATTCAAAACAAAGTTTGCATCTTTACTGATCTGAGTTTTTTTTTTAGATCCTAAGCAAAATCCTTCTGTAGTTTACAGATGTGATAACCTAGGTCTGCAAGGGCTAATTCCCTAGTTGCCCCTGTATCGGCAAAAACCCATCTCATCCATCTGTTTTTCCATGGTCAAGTCTCTGGGTGGGTGCCCCAGGGACAACTAGGGTAAGTGGCTGTCATGCAAGGCCAAGGTCCCCCCAGACTACCGCGCTGGGGTGCAGGTATGCCCAGTGAGCCAGCAACACTCAGTGCTGGGCTGCTCAGCTATGTTCCCCGAGGGACTGATCGCACAGGCTCGCCCTTTTCAAGGCGCATCTGGTGGAGTCCCAGCACTGGTCCCCTGTGTGATACGAGGGATCTACTGGCCACACAGCGCGGGGCGCCCTCCTCAGATGATGTGGCACAAGAGGCTTCAACTGCTTCGAGGGCAAATCCTGCCATTGTTGCCAGCCTTACTGTTGTAGTCCGTCCCCCAACCCAGCAGGGATGGGACACCCCATTCTTGGAGACCCATGGTTCAATGTATAAGGGAGGAAAAAAAGCGTATGGGGTATCTTGTTCCTGCGAGGACACCTCAGGACGCATCTCCCCTTACGCCAGGATTGCGCAACCAATGTCAGGGCACCGGCCAGTGCATCCGGGCTCCCCCGACCGCAGCTGCCCAGCAGCATGCCAGAGTCTCCTCATTAAAATCACACTGACCCAATCAGAATGCCGATGCCGCCACCATGCTGCCCTAGACGTAAGCCCCGGCCCTCTGCGGCTGTCAGGGCACCCTACAGATGGGACTGCCACTCAACAGGGGCCACCTGGGACTGCCGGGAGCTCATCAGGTAAATACCCAAAGAAAAGGAAAATGACCAGGGACAGAGAGGTGACAACAAACAATTATGCTGGGGACCAGGGCCACCCTAGGGAGGCTGCTGCCCAGAGACCCCATGCCCTCCCCACGCCTCTCACCAGCAGGAGACAAATTCAATATGGGGCTGCAGGCAGCTAAAAGCCCAAGAAAATGAAGCGGGAGTAGGAGGGGTGCTTTAAAACTTATGTACCAAGCGAATACCAGGTTTAGAAAACAACACTCGTCCTAAACTACTGACTGATTTAAAACCAGTAACAAAAAGAAACCCCTAGATACACAGGAAGAAAATAAAAAATAACTAAATGCTCAGTATACAACTAAAACACTGCCTACAGTTTGGTGCGATTAGAAATGCAAAATTTATATGCTAAAAGTTAAGATAACAAATTATAATAATAACGTATAGCATAATTATTCTGTATAGTAATTCTGTAGAGCATAACAAAATTTATATTCCAAAAAAATTATATTACCAAAACAAAACCGGGCACTGATTGGTTTTTCTGACTCTACAATATAGGTTCTGAATTAACTTCAGGATTTGCTAAAACGCACCAATTGACAAAACTTCTTAAATTTAACCAATACTGGGGCTCAAATCCTAGTTATACCTGGAGATTCTTCTAAATTTAAACACAGCGCTGCCCAAACTTCAGTAGCTAATACAGGGGAAGAACAGGTATGTCTCACTTTAACTGCAGATTTGCCTACAACTCCCTGCGTCCCAGTGCCCACTGTCCTAAATTATGCCCTATGGGCACGGGTGCCCTGACACATCACAGAATTAAAACACATTTTTGGCGCTTACAAACTGGCTTGGTAAAATGGGGCCCGCAGACCCCAATTAAAATAGTTAATACAGCCCAATGGAAGCTGAAAAGGAGCCTCTCATCACATAAAAGCTGATCAATAAAGGAATGACCGTCCCACTGTTGCTCCACCTGACAGCCCAGTTGTGTCTGTGCTTGAACCCGGGACAAATGAAGGGCACCTCGTGGGGGTGACTACAATCTTAATACTCTGGTCCACCACTGAGGGTCCCTGCTAGGAATGCAGCGTGTCCTCCCCTCAATGTCATTATGCCCCAATTGCCAATGTGATCGTATCTGGAATTCCAGATAGGATCTTTAAGGAGGGAATTAAGGTTAAATGAGGTCAGGGGATGGGCCCCAATCTGGCAGGACTGGTGTCCTTTAAAGAAGAGGAAGAGGGGCGCCTGGGTGGCGCAGTCGGTTAAGCGTCCGACTTCAGCCAGGTCACGATCTCGCGGTCCGGGAGTTCGAGCCCCGCGTCGGGCTCTGGGCTGATGGCTCGGAGCCTGGAGCCTGTTTCCGATTCTGTGTCTCCCTCTCTCTCTGCCCCTCCCCCGTTCGTGCTCTGTCTCTGTCCCAAAAATAAATAAACGTTGAAAAAAAAAAAAGAAAAAAAAAAAAAAAAGAAGAGGAAGAGACAGCCTTTCTGAGCCCGAGGAAAGGACGCATGAGGACACAGCATGAAGTGGCAGCTGGGAAGAGACTGCCATCAGACACCTCTCTGCCGGCACCTCAGGTCTGGAACGTCCAGCCTCCAGAATGATGCGGAAATAAAGCTGTTGCTTCAGCCACACAGTGTGGCAGCCAGAGCAGACTCACACGATCCGCACACCCAACATCCAACAGAAATCAAGGACATCATTCAATCCACACCCCGCTGATTCTGGGCCGAGAGCTCCGGCTAACCGTGCTGCCCGGAGCCTGCTTCGCCCCTTCTCTGCCAGCCTGCCTTTCCCCCGCAGGGAAACCCTTCTTCTCTCCTGGGCTGCGGGGAGGGTGGCTCAACAACTCTGACCCGCACCCATCTCTGCAGACGAGATTTTAAGTGCCCCCACTTTCTCCAGGAGCACACGTGTGACGGTACATCGAGGACGACCTTGACCACGGAAGGTCATCTGACACACTCGGTTATGGATACATAAACACAACCCAACATCTTTTAGTCCCTTTGTGGGATTAGTTATATTATAGTTTACTTATGTAACTATAAAGAGAGAGAGCACACACACACGTGCACGCAAGCACAGGTAAGTGGGAGAGGGGTAGAGAGAAAATCCCAAGCAGGTTCTGAGCTGTCAGCTCGGAGCCCAATGTGGTGCTCAAACCCACACAAACTGTGAGATCATGACCTGAGCTGAAATCAAGAGTCTGACACCCAAACGACTGAGCCACCCAGGCGCCCCTGGGGGATTAGTTTTAGATAATAACACTACTTAGCATTATCTGGGGTCTGGTTACTACATTCTTCATTTACACATTTTATTTAACCTCACCGGTGTTGACAGTTACAGGTCAGCCCACCTTAAATGAGGCTTCCTCCAACCAAGACTCCAAGAACTGTTCACAATACTGTTAACAGACGCTCCGGTGGGTGCCCTCAGAGACCCCTTCACCACAGAGGCTTTGGACAACCTCTTTCTCCTCAAGCCTCCTGGAGTCTCTGAATGACCAACGATGGCCACAAGGGCTTCTGATGAGACAAACCATCCCCAGTTCCAACCTTGAGCAATACACTGTTAAAACCACAGTGACTGACCACACACTAGGCCCTCCTGAAAACAGCCGCTCTCACAGACAGGAGCCTGCAACCTCCACGCCCAGCTGCCCACCGTGCCCTGGGTCACAGAAACAGCATGGCACAAGCTTGGCACCGCCACCGACGACTCCCTGAGACAGGCTGGAGAACAGCCTGGGCCCCGTGGCATCCTCCCCTTGTGGGGCGGCTTCTCCTGTCTGCAGTTCCCAGCCACATGCTCTGCTGCTGGAGGAAGTCACCTGTCCCCAGGCCCCCAGAAAACCACTGGGAGTAACAGAGGGAATAGTTAGGGGAGTTTGGGGATTGTAAAAGAGAGACTGCTTTCCATCACACCCGAGGGGGCTCAGTGGAGTGTTGCTGCTTTCTAGCCCTTAGCCAGAACGTTCTAAATAAAAACGGGACCTAAGAAACATCGCTTGGCCAAACTTCAGGGGGTTATTTTCACACCAGATGCCCTGATCAACAAACGGTCCCATCTCCACATTCATTATAAACTGCTGGGCCACTGCCCAAAAATGGACTCCTTCAGGGGAAAGAACTTCAAGACCCTCCCATCTCACAGACACCCCCAAAATAAGTCAAAACCACGCATCTCTACACATACAAGGGCCACGATACAAGGCATGGCCAGGCATTCCTCGTTCCCTTCAGAGCTGCAGGCGATACTAGTAATGGACACACACCTCACTTCTCCAATTACACAATGCTGGGCTCTGGGAAGAGAGAGACATTCAAGAGCTTTCGCAGCCCAAACATGCCCAAAATTGCTGGCTTAAGTAGAAGACATAACTATCACTTTGAATAACTCCTTTTCAAATCCCAGTGTGACAAATAAACCCGAGTGGGCCCCTAGCTTGCCTTACAAAAGGCCTCTTGGCCTAACACCCCACACTAACACCACTGTTTCAACCAAATGCGGCAAACACAGGAGGCGCCCATCAACTTGAGCGGGCATTCACTCGCAAAGGACACCCCAGTCCCACACGTGGACAACACCAACCCAGACCAACACTCCAACGATGACAACTCCACGCCAACACTAAAACCTTCACCCCAGCATGTGTCCAGACTGCCTCTCCTAAGACCGAAATTAGACACAGAACCTTTTTGCTTTCTTCTATTAGGAATTCTATTATGTTCTTGAGGTGACTTTTTGGAACACTCCTAAGGAGGGGCCAGGGGAACCAAACACATGCTTACAGCACTGGAATGTTCAGTTCCATCCCCCAACCTCTGGGCAGGCAACAGGGGCTGGAGATGGAGTTCAAACACCAATGGCCAGTGATTTCCTCCATGATGCCGATGTCATGAAGCTTTCATCAGCAGCCCTAACTAACGTGGTTCAGTGAGTTTCCAGGCTGGTGAACACATCGAGGTGCAGGAAGGGTGGCAAGCCTAGACAGGGGGCATGGGAGCTCAGTGGCCTGTCCTACACACCTCGTCCTCTGCGTCTCTTCCATTTGGCTGTTCCTGAATTTGATCCTTTACAATAACTGGGTAATATTAAGTAGCCACCCCAGCAAATTATCAAACCTGAGGAGGGGGTCATACCTGATTTATAGCCAAGTGATCCAGACAGGTGACCACCTGGACTTGTGACTGGCATCTGAAGTGGATGTGTGGGAGGGGGAGGGGCTGTCCTAAGAGACTGAGCCCGTTTTAACCTGCGGGATCTGTGCGAACTCCAGTTAGTGTGTGGCAGAATTGCGTGGGGTCGAAAACAAGATTTTCATGTCAGAAGTGTTACTGAGTAGAGGAAAAACAGATTCTTTTCGTTTACACACAACTAGCACACACATGGGCGAGTATGTACAGACGTGCACAGGTGTGTACATATGAATGTAAATGCACACATACAAACATGTAAAATACATGACAGCATTAAGCTCTCTACATCGTCTGTCACTAAGTCACCTCTACGAATGCAAATCTTGCAGGTGCAAATTCATACGGGGGGGGGGGGGGAATGCTGTGACAATTTACATGAGTGGAACATGAATAAGCCTGAACAGTCCCGCACAGTCAGTGCTCAGGGGATCTGTGATTGTTAACTGCTTTTGAACTTTTGAACATGACCCATTTTTTTAAATTTTTTTTTTAATGTTTTATTTATTTTTGAGACAGAGAGAGACAGAGCATGACCAGGGGAGGGGCAGAGAGAGAGGGAGACACAGAATCCGAAGCAGGCTCTGGGCTCTGAGATATCAGCACAGAGCCCGACGCGGGACTCGAACTCACAGACCGCGAGATCATGACCTGAGCCGAAGTCGGACGCTCAACCGACTGAGCCACCCAGGCGCCCCAGACATGACCCATTTTGAATTTTTCTTATTTTCTTCAAAGAAAGAATCCTGCATCATTCTGGTAAATGAGAAACCTAGAGTCTACCCTTGGTGGAAGATCACCACAAAAACTCAGCAATGCCATCAAAATGCTGTTAAGTCCCAGTAAGCTCATGCTGCCTATTCATAGCTGTGGGCTCAAGGCTCCTTCTGTTATAAAGGGAAAAGTGCCAACAACTGGAGGGTGGGGGTAGTAAAGAAGATGTATTAAGGTTCAGCACTAGGGGCACCTGGGTGGCTCAGTGGGTCAAGCATCCGACTCTTGGTTTCAGCTCAAGCCATCATCCTGGGGTTCGTGGGGTTGAGCCCAGGATGGGCTCTGTGCTGACAGTGGGAAGCCTGCTTGGGATTCTCTCTCCCTCTTTCTTTGCCCCTCCCCTGCTTGTATTCTCTCTCTCTCCTCCTCTATTTCTACCCCCCTCTCTCAAGATAAATGAGTAAACACTTGAAAAAAAAAAAGATTCAGCACTAAATCCAGCTTGCCATCAAAAGCAATCAGAGGCAGGAAAAGAGAAGAAATAACGCAATCATCATATCAGGGTGTCTCTCAATGCCAGTTCATGTTCCTACACTCTCTGAAATAAGGTTTCTCAACCTGACATAATTATGTGGGTTACGGGCATGATTATTTAGGTCAAGACACTTCTTTGCAGGGAAGACAGGGAGGAAACTGTCCTGTGCGTTCCAAGAATGTTTGGCAGCACTCCAGGTCTCCACCCACCAGGTGCCTGTCTCAGCCCCATCCCAGGGCGACAACCAAAATGTCTACAAACACTGCCCAGTGTCCCTCAGGGACGACATCGTCCCTGCTTGAGACCGCTAACCTAGAAGGCCATAACCGGGATGATGAGAGAAAGCGACAGGGATGGGGGAGGGCCCTGCATAAGATCTGGTGGTCAGGACACTGCTGGCGAGGAGGCGGGGACCGCGCACAGAAGGGTCACCGTCTGAGAGGCTGAAATGTCCACGAACACTCACCAGGCAGACACAACAGCAAGTTGAGGCCCGAGCCAGGTGTGTGCGCAGGAAACCACCAGACGCCCCGCACAGCCAGAGCAGGGGGAGCTCAGGGAGAGCACGGAAGGGGAGAGAAGAGCTCAGCAGGGCCAAAATGCACTTTCTATTTGTAAACGTTTTGTTACAAAATATTTAATCTATCAAACTTCTCTAATTTTGTTTTTGCCTCTTCTCACTGAGACCTAACTCCAGTTCTCCAAAAATCGGCACGTCTTCCCCAAGCTCTGGGGTCTCAGATCGAATGGCCTCGTGGTGACTAACCTCAAGCAGAGAAACATCTAAGCTGGCGTTTCTCAACTGGGCACCCTGGATTCTGCAGGCGGGATAATTCTTGTTGAGGGGCTCGTCGTGTCCATCGAAGGAGGTCTCCAGCATCTCCGGCCTCTAACCACCAGATGCCAGTTCCACCCACACCCAAGGCGCGACAACCCAGAGTGCCCGCAGACGTTGCCAAATGGCTCCTGGGGGCAAAACTGCCACCCGCCGAGAAGCACTACTCTAACCGCCTCTCTCGTCCCGGCAGACGATCCCGGCCCTGGAAACAAGTGACAACCACGAGGGCACGTGAGCACAGAGAAGCCCCGTCACTGGGATCACCTCGTTTACAACAATACCTGTCGGTGCTGAAGGCAAAGGCCTCCGGGGGGCCTGACTCCCTCCCTTCCCGGAGAACTTCCCATCACTCCCTGCCCTGCTGGCCCTGCTGAGGACACTTGAGCCAACCAGGCTCAGCCCGTCAGCTCCCCCTCTGGAATGTGAAATGAGGACCTCAGATGGAGACCAGTCTGTCCCGGGCACTGGGGCGAGAGGTCCAGAGGAGCTCGGGCTCAGGTGGCCATTTCTGCCTCAAGGACAGCCCACACAGCCCCGCAGCAGAGTAAGGAAGAGAAACAACAGAAACAGGCAAAGACGCAGAGGTGCGGAATCTGGGGGCCACGCCTGGAGACAGAAGGTCCTCTGACAACGAGGTGGCAGGTCCCCCCCCCCCAGAGTGGAGTGGGGAGCACTTACCCAGAGACACCAGAAGTCCACAGTTTTCCAGCATCACCTCCTGGTACAGGGTCTTCTGGGCCGGGTCCAGCTGCCCCCACTCCTCCCGGGTAAAAGTCACAGCCACATCGTCGAAGGTCACAGATACCTGGATGTCAAACAGAGGTAGCAGCGTGTTGGTGTTGGACGGGATCGGGCCTCATCCCTACATCCCTGATAAAGGTACAGAGTGATCAAGGCTCGAATCGCCAAGAACCTCGTGAGCGCCAAGCTCCGTGCCGGGCTCAAGGTGAGGGCGGACACAGCAGTGTAAGGGAGAAGCCTCCTCCACGGGAGCCACCGGAAGGCCACACAAGACAATGGAAGTGACGGGTGGACTGGGAGATGCAGACACCATGGGCCCCAGGACGTCAGAGGAATGAGTGAATAATGACAATAACAGCATTGGTGACAACGGCAGTACCTGAGCCTCCCTGGTCCTGCTCGCTGCCTGCCCCATGCTGAGGGGCACATCCTGGTTAAAGCGACTACAAGTCCCCAGTCCGTAAGTCAGTCTCCTGTGGCTGGAATCCAAACTCTTGAAAGCCGACACTTGCCAGCTGTGTTAACCTTGAAGACATCACTTCATTTCTCTGAGCGTCTGTTTCTGGATCAATACAATAATAGTTCCCGCTTCACTGGTCACAGCCGTGAGATTTACATGGAAATGACTCAGCTCAGCTTCTTTGGGTTCTCGTTTCTCCCACAGCCCCCCCTTCCCGGGCGGGGGCGGGGGGAACATCTCATCACCTCCAACCAGTCCCGGAAAGGCTAAGGGAGTTCCCCAAATTCACCCGAAGCCTTGCCTCTCACAAACCAGAGGCAACAGCAGGTTAACCGCTGCTTACTCTTGTACCGGGAGGAAAAGAGGGCATCGGGAATTCCTCCGTAATCACAGTGATTACAATGGACTGACATTGGGAAGCATGTGCCCCAACTTTTGTCCTTAAATACATTTCCACCAATCCTGAAACTATTCTCGTGAACGTGGGCAGAGGAGCAGAGCCCTCAGCACTGACCTCACAAGAACGGCACCTGGAGGGTTGGCGCCTCCCTGGGTAACCGGCAGGGACCGGACCTGCGCCGCCCGCTCCCCACCTCACTCCCGGGGAGATTCCACCAGGAAGCATGAGCCTCCTTCTTCCTGAGCTCTGACAGCACTTGCCCCGAGGCCAGGACACTTCGGGACCAGGGAGCACAAATGGCTACGGAGAACACGGGCTTTGGCCACGGGAAGAAGAGCCTCTGACTGGCCGCCAAGTCGGTGCTGGCGGAGGAGGGGTGGAGCATCCCGCCCCCCGCCCCAGCAGCTGGGACCACCGCAACCTCACTAGCCCCTCCCGGGCCCCCTGAACTTGTCTCTGCCCGGAAAGCGGGCCCCCTCCGCCCGACGCCCAAGGTCACCTGTTAGAAGAGGGCAGGTGGGGCAGCGTGGGTCCTCCCAGGTCCCGTTGGGGGCGGGATTTACCCTAAGGCTGACGGGAGTCCCAGGCGGAAGCATCATTCGTTCTTTCCACCACTTACTGGCGAGCCCGAGACCAAGCACTCCGCGGAACCGGGGGTCAGTTAAGCCGCAAGCCAGCCCCACCCTCCACACCCCGCGAGTGCGGAGATCGGTCCAGCGGACGTCGGGGCTCCCGGCCCACTGGGGGCCCGTCTCCGCCCTCGCACAGACGCAGCAACTCCGACGCCAACGTCCACTGACCTGGGTCGGGCCGGTCGGCGGCGCCGCCATCGTGGGCCCCGCGGGTCGAGCAAGGCGAAAAGAGGCGAGCGCCCGGGCGGCCTCGGCGTAAAAGACACCACGACTCGGGGCGCCGCCCTCGGCGACCGAGGGGATGAGGGCGGCCGAGAGGCCGCGCGGCCCGGCGAGCGGCCAGGGGGCACACCCGCTGCAGGGAGTCGCGGCCCCTGCGAAGCGCGAAGGTGAAGCCTGGCCTCCTTCCCTGTTTGGTCCCCACGAAAGGCCTAAGGAGCGGCGCTGGCACAGCCCGCGGCGGGTCAAGGCCGTCCCAGGGCAAACGGCGGAGGCAAATGGCGGCGGCAGTGAAAACCCCGGAAGCCCCGCCCACGTACGTGAGCCGCAGGAAGCGCCCCTGTTCTTGGCAGGCATTGGCCTCAGATGCCTGCTGGGTAATGTGGTTTCCCTCCTCTGAATCCAACCGGGCAGGATGGACTTAACCAGGCGTCTTCCTCCGAGGGGAAGGAGCACAAGCAAGCGAGCAACCGATCTGCCCTTTTAAGTGGCCACAACTCGGAGGACCAAGGGACAGGGGTGAAGCCTCCATTCTGTGCCTGGGAAGTTGAGGCTCCGGAGACGTTTGTCAGGGTGGAGGCATATGAAAAGGCGAAGAACTGGCCTTCTGCCCCAGCTGGCCTGGTGACTTCCTTTTTTCGGTACCACCTTCCTCGATCATCTTCTAGGGGAAAAGACCAAAAAGTAGCTTAAAAATCCTCCCAAGGAGGGGGCGCCTGATCAGCTCAGTTGGTTAACCATCTGACTCTTGATGTAGGCTCAGGTGATGATTTCACACTCTGCCGACAGTGTAGAGCCTGCTTAGGATTTTCCCTTGCTCTTTGCCCAGTCCCCACTCGTGCTGTCTCAAAAAAAAAGAAAAAACAACCACCACAAAACCTCCCAAGGAGGACACTGAAAGTCCCCTTTCACAAGTTGCACACTCTCCAGGGACTTATTTAGCCTAGGGCCTTTTTCATAAGATGAATGAACTTCTGAGTCGTGTAGTTGGCCCAGATTACGAAGAATGGATTTGGCATCCTGTGAGGTGGAGAGGAGCAGACACAGGAGGCTTAGAGGGAAACTTAGGACTCCAGTTTCCAGCATGGTCAATTTGAAATGTCCATGAGACCACGAGGCATGTGTTACATAGGCAGTTCAATGACAACATTGGAAAAGAGTTCAGCTTTGATAAAGGAAATTTTCAGCTTTTCATGTTTGTGGGCCTTGCTCTTGGGCTCCTGGGGAAATTATACTTTAACATTTACCAAGGTCAAAATGGCTTGGCATGGGCTCTGTTTCTGCCCCAAGCACATGTTGTACATCTGCTTCACTGAAAATAAAAATAACAGGGGCACCTGGGTGGCTCAATCGGTTAAGCATCTGACTCTTGATTTCAGCTCAGGTCAAGATCTCATGGTTCCTGGGTTTGAGTCCCACATCCAGCTCTGCACTAACAGTGCAGAGTCTGCTTGGGAATTCTCTCTCCCTCCCTCTCTCTCTCTGCCCCTTGCCCACTCGTGTCCTCTCTCTCTCTCTCTCTCAAGATAAGTAAATAAACTTGAAAAGAAAGAGAACCAGAATGTAGCATTCCAAACATAAATATAAGAAAAAGAAAAAAACCTCCCTGGTTCCCCTAAGATTAGTCATATGTATTTACACACACTAAAAACGTAAGACAAAGTCTGAATTTTTGGAATGTCCTGGGTCATAATGTTAATTAATAAAGAGTTACAATTCAGTGTGTGTGTGTGTGTGTGTGTGTGTAGCAGTGTCCCAACCGTTCCTTCCCCAGAGCACCCTCTTCTTTGCTTTGTGAAGACTGTGTATCCTAAGTAGCTGTCTTAACATGAGCTCAAATAAAACCCTCTTCCTTTCTCTTTAAAATTTTAAAAAAGGTTTGTTCATTTTTGTGGACACTCCCATGTATTTGAGAGTTGTTAGCTTACACTGCTATTCCAAGTCATGACACTAGGTAAGACCAACAGAGGAATGAGTGTAGATTGGAGAAGAGAATGGACAGAGCATGAACCCTGGGCCAACCTGACTTTAAGTTGTTGATGTCAAGAAACCAACAAACTCACATTAGGGGTTCTAATGTCCACCTAGAGGTACGTTAAGCAATCTAGATTTGAGGATGGGTACAGATTCAGAACTGGAATCAGAGAGTATAGAAATGCCCTTCAGATTTAATATTTCTAAGATGAGACAAAAGCATAGCAATAAGTTAATTAGGTCAAGGAATGAAGAACGTATGAAGAGTTCTATGGAGAACTAGTAAGATATGTTTTATAAATATTGACACGTATACATCTTTTATAACTGTGTATGGTGTATATGTGTGTATCGCATATACATATGTAGTTGTAATATGTATATATGAGATTTGTTTCAAGAAATTTGCTTATGTGATTGTGGGGCATAGCAAGTTTCAAATCCAGAGGGCAGAGGGTAGGCTAGTGAAACTCTCCAGCCAGAGCTAATGCTGCAGTCTTGAGGCTAATTTCTTTCCTTTTAAAAATTTTTCATATTTATTTATTTATTTTGAGAGAGAACGAGAGAGCACTTATGCACACATGAGAGCAGGGCAGGGGCCCAGCGAGGGAGAGAGAGAATCTCAAGCAGGCTCCACACCCAGTGCAGAGCCAGCAGCAGGGCTCCATCCCATGACCCTCGGACCATGACCTGAGCTGAAATCAAGAGTTGGATGCTCAACCCACTGAGCCACATAGGCTCCTGGAGGCTGAACTTCTTCCTCAGGGAACTCTTACTTAAATCCTTAAGGCCTTTTCACTGATCGGGTAAGACCCACCCACATTATGAAAATAAAATCCTTTGCTTAAACAAGCCAATTGGTTGTAGATGTTAAGCACATCTATAAAATACCTTTACAGCAACACCAAATTAGTGTTTGATCCAATAATGACTGGCTAGTATAGCCTAGCTAAGTTTACACATAAATCTAGCCATCACATTCTACTTCTTGTCAACTGGGCACTCAGATGCATCTCCTTAAACCATACATAATTTCCAAACAAAAATGGTGAAAAAAAAAAGACATACTTCTGTCTAACTAGATCAAATCTGGTATTGGTCCATTGGATTTTATATGATGAATGTAATATGATCTAAAATTAATCTATTGATCTAATTTGTGTGTGTATATGAGAGGTAGGGGGGAGAGAAAGCATGAGCAGGGGACAGAGGGAGAGAGGTGGTTGGGGGGAGAGAGGTAGAATCTTAAGCAGGCTCCACACTGAGTGTGGAGCCCAATATGGGGCTCGAACCCACAACCCTGGGACAATGACCTGAATCAAAATCAAAGAGTCAGACGCTCAACCAACTGAGCCACCCAGGTACCCCTGTATTGATCTAATGTTAACTTCTCTGACATTAGAAATTGTCTTCTGGTTGTGTAAGATAATATCTTTGTTCTCAGAAAATACAAATATGAGACATGAAGTTCTCAAATGGTTCAGAAAAGTATAAATTGATGGATAGCGGGCAGGGAAAAGGATGAATGATAAACCAAATGTGACAAAAATGGGAATTGGTAATTTCTGTGTCAAGAGTATACAGAGTTTCTTCATGCTACTCTTGCAACTTTTCTGTAATTTTGAAATTATTTACAAATAAAAGTATATATGTTTCTGTGTGTGTCACTGATTAACTTCTGATACTTTATTTTAACTATTGTTTATTTCCTATTTTTCCCTCTAGCTGTTGCTCCATGAGTGCAAAGGTCTTCGTTTTCTTCACTGCTCACTGCTGTATCCCCTCCCCCAACTTCTAAAAATGTCTAGCACAAAGCAGACACATCATAGACGTTCCAGTAAGATATAATGGAACATTGAATCATAATCTTGAAAAGTTATGTTTTTCAAAGCAATGCAGTTGATTTTTTAAACTACAATTTGTTTTTGAATAGGAAATGGATGCATATGGCACAAAACCAAAATGATAGGACAAGATTAGCAGTGAGAAGCTTTATTCCTACCTATTCCTTGATTCACAGGTAAGCAATTGAATGGCTTTGCTTTAAACAAAGACAAATGTACATCAGAGTTTTCCCCATTTATTAGCCAAAGGGTAGCATGACATATTCAGTCTTGGGCTTTCTGTATTTTTGCCTAACACTATATCCCAGAGATAGTTCCATACCAGTATATGAAGGGTGTCTACATTGTTCTTAAAAGCTATAAGCCCTTTAAACTTCTGCAGAAGGAGTCTGCAAGATAAGAAGCAGACAATATTCTCTGGTTTCCTGCAGCTGCAAGGGAAGCAGATGTAGTCATAGCTAACTTTGTAGAAGCAAATGTTTAGAAAAGAGTTACATATGAACTGGAAAAATAATGCCTGACCTCTGAAAAGTCTGTTGTTCTGATTGATTTCTTTATTTGATATGCATGGCTATGGGTAACAGTATTTAATTGTTTTTCTTTTCTCATAGGTATAAAGCCCTAATACATTGGGGTGCCTGGATGGCTCAGTCGGTAAAGAGACTGGCTTTGGCTCAGGTCACAATCTCACGCTTTGTGGGTTTGAGCCCCACATCAGGCTCTGAGCTGAACGTTTGCTTAGAGCCTGGGGCCTGCTTCAGATTCTGTGTCTCCTCTCTCTGCCCCTCCCCCACTGGTGCTCTGTCTCACTCTGTCTCTCAAAAATAAATAAATGTAAAAAAAACTTATATAAAAAACCCAAAGCCTTAATAAATCTGTTAGCCAGAAGTGCATCCAGGGAGTTCTACCTGTACACAGCCACTATGAAAAAGGACTCTAAAGACTGCTCAGGTAAACAAAGACCATGACCATTATTGTTCATTTAAGTGAACAGCAAATATCTTTTGGGTTTTACAATTTGCCATGATCTTTCTTTTTGCTAGACCTTCAATTCCTTTTTTAAAAAAATTAACCAAATTGTTTTTTTTAGAGCAATGTTGGGTTCACAGCATGAATGGAAAGTAATATTCCCATGTACCCCATCCCCACACGTTCAAAACCTCTCCCACTAACATACCCACAGCACGGTGGTACAGGTTATAACTGAAGACTATACATCATATCATTATCATCCAAAGTCCACAGCTTACAATAGGGTTTACTCTTGGTGTACATTCCATGGGTTTAATAAATGTTTAATAACATGTATCCACCATTATATCATACAGAATAGTTACATTGCCCTAAAAAAAAAAAAACCCTCTGTGTTCTACCTATTATTCATGCCTCTCTCCCCTTAATGGCTGGTCTGACTTACTGCTGCCATAGCCAAGCCCACTTCAGTCTGGAGAGACTAACTCTGAATAATGAGCACCAAAATGATGACAGAAATGGATTATAACACATTAGATAAAACATGGATTCTTGAGTCCGTGTGTCATCCAAGTGAATTAACTAATTTCAAAAGGGTAGGGTGGGGAAAGTTCTTTACAAAAGAGTACCAACTCAGAAATGTGCAATGGAGTAGAATGACAGAAATAGAATGTTCACATCATACTAATTGTAGATTCAGGCAAGAATCTATAATTCAGTGGAGGCTGAAGCCAGTAGTTGAAGTGTGGTGGGGGAACTGAGTATTATTGAGCTATCTCAAAGAATGGCTCCACATTAATTGCAGAGAGGAAAAGGTGGAGAGATCCAGCAGGTACCACTTCAATCAAGCAAAGTTCAGAGTCTCCAAATGTGAAGAACTGATATTCAGGTGCCTCCTGATAGGAAGACACAACATCACTGCTATGGGGCTTCTGCCAAACTGTGTAACCAGAATCAAATGAGGAAACATCAGACAATCCAAAATTGAGAGACATACAAACACACACAGATAAGAGATTAAAAATTAAATGTGGCAAAATCTAAATAATAAATCTAAATAATAATAATCCAAATAATAATGATTCTAGGGGAAAATTAATGTGTGTTCCCCGAGCTGTTGTTGAAACTCTGGAATAGGTATAAAGTTTGTTAAATTCAAAACATGGCCCCCCAAACTCCAATTTATTGACTGTCTGACCTTGTGCAAATTACCTATCTTTCTGGGTCTGTTTCCTAAAACGTTAAAAACCTGGGAATAATACTAGTACCTGCCCTACTCAGTTGTAACAAATACAAAATGAGAATATACAGTTAATAACTTAGTTCAGTTCCGAAGGTATAATCAGGGCTCAATAAATGTTAGCTATTACAAACCCACGACAATTTACCTGCAATTCCAAAGGAAAAATGGTGCGAGAGCTGAAAGTTTCCTCATAAATTTGGAATAAAGGGTTTTGGTAGAATGAACTAACCAGAAGCTACATAAGGTCTCTCTTCACCTGGCTAGCATGAAGATACAAAGGCCTGAGGAAAACACTAACATGTTTGATCACAGGATATTTTTCATGCCATGGTTTTGGATAAGAGTCTGGATGTGTATTTTATTATTATCCTGGCCACATTGACAGAGGGAGGGGGACAAGGAGGAATTAGACATGGGAGGGTGAATGTGTAAAGGGGAAAGCTGGCGCAGTGATGGAGGGGGTTCAGATAATTTTCTTAGCTGTGGCTGTTGCCTCTTCTTTTTCCTGGAAGGACCAGTGCTCATTACCTTCTCCAGCCCTGCGTTATCCTTACTCAGCCCAACCAACATTTGGGTCAAATCCCCCCATCCTTACACAGTCGCTCATGCTCTCAGGAGATGGAGACATCACTGAAGTCTTCCTGTGTTTGGGCACCAGGGTCATGGACAGATTCTGGCCCAGAGAATTACCCTGCGATCCTTCCTGGGGCACCAGGCTCCACCCAGATGACCCACTGAGGGGCCTAAGATTGGAGCTCTGTGATTCATTGGGAAGAGACAGCGGAGAAAAAGTGAAGGCGTGAGAAAGGCACGGAACCAGACCCAGGAGGCCGGCGCCCTCCTCCGCATCAACATCGGGAGACCACCAGGAGACGACCACGCGGCCCGGGGCCACCTGGGACCCGGCTATTCCCGCCCTGCCGGCCAGTTTCAGGCCATGCCGCACAAACGGGTCACAGCCACGGGAGGAGGTCCCCGACGTCCGTGGCCCCCCAACCCGAGCACCAGCTTGCCCCTTAAGCATCTCGGACGCGTTCCCTCCGCCCAGGACGCCCACGGGGAACGCGGGCCTTCGGAAAGGCCCTGCCCAGGCGTCTGCCTCGTACACCCTACTGTGCACGCGCCGCCGCGCCCGCTCCAAGGCCGGATCCGCCCGGGCGAGCGCTGAAGTTTGCAAAACGGGGGCTACGGCGGCGGCGCAGAACGCGTGCGCAGAGGAAGCTGCGCTCTGAGTGTCTGGAGACGGCCGCGCGGGGGCCCCCGAGGGGCCTGGAGAAGAGGCGGGAAAGAGGGCACAGACCGCGGGAAACCGTCTGTGTTGAAAAGTTGAAAGCGAGAAAACGGAATCCCGCTATTCATTAAGAAGAAGCATAAAAAATAAATAAATAAATAAATAAATCCCGGGGCGGGGAACACCGGCAGAGTTTGTTTGTATCCTTGACTTGTCCAACACAGGTATATTCATGAATTGTACAAATGTCAGAAAATGGATAGCAGGAATTTAAAAATGTATTCCTTCTGATTGCTGCCTCTGGAGGTGACCACTTTTCACGTGCTACGCCGTTCCTCACGGCTTAATCCACATTTTTTTTAATGCTTATTTTTTTATTTTTGAGGAAGAGAGAGACAGAGCACGAGGGGAGAGAAGGGCAGAGAGAGAGGGAGACACAGAATCCAAACAGGATCCAGGCTCTGAGCTGTCAGCACAGTGCCCGACATGGGGCCTGAATCCACGAAACATGAGATCCAGACCTGAGCAGAAGTCGGACGCTCAACTGACTGCACCACCCAGGCGCCCCACGACTGAATCCACATTTTTAGGTATAAGTATTAAGAATTCCCAATATATAGTGGAAAATGGGATCATAACGGTGTTTCTTGATTAAAACTCATTGCATCTTATAAATAAATAAAACAAAACTCATTGCATCTTCTCCATTTTCAAAAATTATACTTCTTCCTTGTCATTAAGCAGCATCAATACCTTGACCATGACCAGTACCTTGACCAGTTAGAAAATTAAATTGGAAAAAGAACCAACTGACAACAGTATATAGATATAAAACAAAAGGATTAGTTTAAAGTAATGAATTCAGAAAATGTACTTGCAAGACATAGGACAAATGTAGCTTAATGTATAAGTTATTAAGAAAAAATGTTGTACCTAAGACGCAAAGGAGCTCAGAACAGGCCCCCCCACCCCCCCCCCCCCCCCCCCCCCCCCCCCCCACCCCCCCCCCCCCCCCCCCCCCCCCCCCCCCCCCCCCCACCCTACCCCACTTTGGCATAAGGATTGTTTTCAGATAAAGGGACAAGAAAGGCCCGCTGACGTCCCCTTTTACTCCCGGAAAATAGAAGGTAAAACTCCCATATGAAAAGGGCACTTGGGGGGCTCAGTCAGTTAACCAACCAACTTCAGCTCAGGTCATGATCTCACAGTTCGTGGGTTCGAGCCCTATGTGGGGCTCTGTGCTGACAGCTCAGAGCCTGGAGCCTGCTTTGGATTCTGTGTCTCCCTCTCTCTCTCTCTCTGCCCCTCCCCCACTCACACTCTGTCTCTCTCTGAAAATAATAAACTTAAAAAAAAAAAAAAACTCCCATATCAAAGATGCCCTTTCTACACTAAGAGAAAAGAAACATTCTTATCACCAGAGATGAGGAGCCAAAACTAAGAAAAAATTCTGTGCAAGCAAACCTTTTAAAGCAAACTTTTATCTTCCTTTAGTTTCCACATCTATTTTAGTTACTTTTCTAAAATCACCTCTCTTCGTTCAATCTAACATATAAGCACTTAGGTTTTGCTACTTTTTTGGGTCTTCATTTCCTTATGAAGCTTCGTGTATCAGGTAAAACTTACATTAAATAAATTTATAAACTTCTATCCTGGTAATCTGTTTTATATCAATTTAATTCTCAAGCCCAGCCAGAGCTCCTAAGAGGGTAAAGGTAAAATTTTGCCTCTTCTGCATAAACCAAGAATCTGAAAAGATCATCAAGGAAAAAAAAGAAAAATATGGCCAATTTATAAAAATTTATTAAAAATAGAGCCAAAACATTTAGTTAAAAGTGTTCAAACACACTAGTTCTCAAACAAGTTACAAATAAAGCAACGAGATACTATTGTTTCCAACTCTAAGATTTACAGTGATTGAAAGACTGATAACGTAGTGTGTGAGTAAGTATGAGAAAAAGAGAAAATATGAACAAAATGGAAGTTGCATATTACATTTTTCCTGAAATTAAATGGGAAAATTTTAAATTAAAATCTAAAAACAATGAATATGACAATTTGTTGAAAGAAAAATATACTGATCTGGGGCCAGGTGATAGGGTGGTTCAGTTTGTAAAAATTTATCAAGCTTTATACTCACACTATGTGTACTTTTCAACATTTACATTATACTTCAATAAAAAGTTAAAATACTGGCAAAGAGGCATTCTATGAGAATGCAAGAAAGAAATCCTTCTTATAAGTGGTAATAATATTATGCTTTTAATATAGCCACAGGGACATAGAATTTGATTAATCATAATCATTGATTATGTATCTGATTGATACATGATACACTGAGTACAGAGCCTGCCTGGGATTCTCTCTCTCTGACCCTTGCCTGCTCTCTCTCTCTCTCTCTCTCAAAATAAATAAACATGTTTTTAAAATAAAAAAAATAAAATAAGTGTTTTTTAAAAATATACTGAGCTCCTGGATGGCTCAGTGCGTTAAGCGTCCGACTTCGGCTCAGTCATGATCTCAAGGTTTGTGAGTTCGAGCCCCGCTTCGGGCTCTGTGCCGACGGCTCAGGGCCTGGAGCCTGTTTCGGATTCTGTGCCTCCCTCTCTCTGCCTCTCTCTCTCCCTCTCAAAATAATAAATAAACATTAAAAAAATTTTAAATGCATTCAAATTGACCATTTAATCAGTGATGCTTTTCAGAAGGCTATCAGAAAAGTTCAGTAATTTTTCCAAAGTCATACAGAACTTAAGTAGTAAAGCTAATATTCACAACCTTGTGTCTGGCTCCAGGATCTATATTCATAACCACTTTACTATATTGTCTCCCTAGCGTTACAAATATTTTCCCATAATTATAACATATTTTATTTTTATCTTTAAATTCCAAGGATTTAAAAAACTTTATTACTGATATGGATGGGATCTGTTTTTATGTGATATATTGTGAGCTAGTTTTATGAGAAAGCTATTAATATTGTAGAAATACATATATATTATTGGAAAGCTATTAATATTGTACATATATTTATTGATAATCAGAGTGTTCAATGTATTGATATATGAAAAATAGCTTAGCAAACTATATACCTATCTAGTGAGAATTACAGAACTCCCAGCAAACAAACCCCTGCACCAAGAGACTTGACCAAACTCTTAGCATAGCTGCTGGTAGATAAGACCTGTGTCCTCAGCATGATCCCAGTTCCCCCCTTAAAATGCCTGCCTGGCAAAGGTCAACACTCCCAGGAGAACTTACTAGCCAATACCTGAGACAGGTCCCTAACCTCCCTTTCTTTGAGTATTTACTAAAAAGGGCTTATAATTTTGAATTCTTCCTCTGTCCCTTTAAGATGTGTATGTATCTCCTACAATTCTGGGGTGTCTTTCTTTTTTTAAAATTTTTTTTAACATTTATTTATTTTTTGAGAGACAGAGAGAGACAGAGCACAAGTGGGGGAGGGGCAGAGAGAGAAGGAGACACAGAATCTGAAGCAGCTCCAGGCTCCAAGCTGGTCAGCACAGAGCCTGCTGTGGGGCTCGAACCCACGAACCGTGAGATCATGACCCGAACTGAGGTTGGCTGCTTCACCGACTGAGCCACCCAGGCGCCCCTGGGGTGTCTTTCTTAAGGATCTAAAAGCCATTTCTTGGGGGCACCTGGGTGGCTCAGTTGGTTAATTGTCTGACTTCAGCTCAGGTCATGATCTCACAGTTTGTGGGTTCGAGCCCCTCTTTGGACCCTGTGCTGACAGCTCAGAGCCTGGAGTCTGCTTTGGATTCTGTGTCTCCCTCTTTCTCTGCCCCTCCCCTGCTTGTGCTCGCTCTATCAAAAATAAATTACTAAACATTAAAAAAAAGAAAAAAGTAATGATATTGACATATTTTTTTTTTAATTTTTTTTAACGTTTATTTATTTTTGAGACAGAGAGAGACAGAGCATGAACGGAGGAGGGGCAGAGAGAGAGGGAGACACAGAATCGGAAGCAGGCTCCAGGCTCCGAGCCATCAGCCCAGAGCCCGACGCGGGGCTCGAACTCACGGACCGCGAGATCGTGACCTGGCTGAAGTCGGACGCTCAACCGACTGCAGCCACCCAGGTGCCCGATATTGACATATTAAAACAAATAAAATAAAAGCCATTTCTTTGAAATGTCATCTTCAGGAAGCTTAGGGCCTCTGTCTTCCAGTCTCTGTGGAAGGACAGAATTCTAACTTTGATAACTGCCAGCTCTCAGACACAGCTGGCCTGACAAATTGTTGTAATTTTTCACTTCCCTGCTCTACTTGAGCCCTTCCTGCTCCTCCCGGCTCGGCTTGGCCCCTGCCACCCCAAGATCCAATTACTCTCCTTGCATTTAAGTTTTCCAATTGAGTGGCTACAGTTCCCCCTGTAAGGTGTGGCCGACAGAGAAGAACCATCATGGAGCCCTTCAAGGATACTGGGGCCTCTCTTACAACTGTATTTCCCAAAGTATTGGTGAAAGGTTATCTTACGGCCCCTCTGCCTAGTGTGGGTAAATAGATCTTAAATGACAAACACTCTCTGACATCCAAATCTCCCTAAGCTTTTGAATCCCTTGCTCTACAGTAAACCATGGGAAGTTGGGCTTTCCCAGTTCTTTCCCGATAGGCCACCTTTTGGTCCATGGTTCAGCCACCAACCAACCAACCAACCAACCAACCAAATTGTTAGAGGGCTAACTCCTTGAGTTACAGATGCAACTCAGAAGCAATTAGATGTAGAATCTCTGTTCTATGGGCCCATATCTAAAAATTCTACCTGATACAAATTTATGATCCCTCCACCGTTATTCCACACCCTTAGTTTTCATTCCCACACACGTTCCCTTGATTTCCGCTTGTGTAATTTAGAAAACTCAAGCAGTTCTCTTGGAATGTAATACACCTCCTCTTGGGTGACATTTTGTCATCTTACCTTTAGGAGCCTGCTGACATTTGAGTCTAATTATGAGTCTAAAAGCAGAGAGGTGGGTCCTGAGGAGAGTCAGCGTTGTCTCACATGGCAACGGCCTCAGGGGAGGCCATCACCATTTCCTTAGGCAATGCTGTTAATTCCCTCAGAGGTGGATACCACTGGGGGTGGGGATGCCACTGCCCCTGCCACTTCCTCTAGAGGAGAGAAGACCTCAACCACTGGCAAAGAAGATTCATCCGAATTTAGGATCTCAGTGATAGCATTTTCATCAAGGTCTTCCCACACATCCCATCCCAACTTACAGGATTCCATTCTTTCCCTCTCAGTGCCCTCAGTTTGACAGAAGACGCCCTGTGAGGCTGGGAGTTCAATTTGTGTTGTAACTCAGCCAATCACAGGATGAGGTTTTGTATTTGATTTTTTGGTAATTTTAGCCCTGTATCTACAGGAGATAAGGGTCTCCCACAGGGCACACATGGAAGGTCTTGGGTCATTTATGTGATGTGTGAGCTGGGAAATCAAATTCCTGAGCTCCCCCTTTTCTCTCACCACTTTGTCAAGCAACATTAGGAACAACCAACCAACATCACCATGGTCCTTAATTTTCCAAAAATGTTTGGAAGTATCATATGCAGGATCACTTAGCTCCTTGCTTCCTCTAGGTGATTGAGTACCAAAAACCAATGTTTTGCATATCTACTAAACAGTTCACCCCATAGGCTATCTGCTCCCTTTACTACTGGAAATATAGTCCTTAGTGAATTTAAATCTAATCATACCCAGGTACCCCCCCCCTCCTTAAAAATCTTTTAAGATCACACAAACATATATGGGTAGCAAAACAAAACTTTCCTAGGGGTGCCTGAATGGCTCAGTTGGTTAAGCGTGCCACTTAGGCTCAGGTCATGATCTCACAGTTCGTAGGTTTGAGCCCCACGTAGGCCTCTGTGCTGATAGCTCAGAGTGTGGAGCCTGCTTCGGAATCTGTGTCTCCCTCTCTCTGTTCCTCCCCCGCTTCCTCTCTCTCTCTTTCTCTCTCTGTCAAAAATAAAGATTAAAAAAAAACTTTAAAAAAGCAGCAAAACTTTCATTTTTATCCTGCAGTACTGTGGATTACAGCTGTGAACAATTAAAAGAATCTGTCGACTTCCATCAAGGCTGATTAATGACCCGGAGAGGAAATTGCCAGGGAGAGACCCCGAGAGTCACTGCACGTGAAACGTCACCTGAAACTGCTCCTGCCAGTGTGGGGGCAGGATCTTGTTTTTAGTTACATTTTTGTATCTTATAAATGTGGACTTTTTGCAGTTAATTTTTATTTGTTTAAACATTGCATTCAAATATTATTTATTTTGATCACAGCAGTTTTTGCACCCCCTTAAATAGCTCCCGTGGTGAGAGCTACATCTTCCTCACCCTAATCCTGGAACTAATTAAAAAGAACTCTTTTGGGGGCGCCTGGGTGGCGCAGTCGGTTAAGTGTCCGACTTCAGCCAGGTCACGATCTCGCGTAAGCTCTACGCCCAACGTGGGGCTTGAACTCACAACACCGAAGAGTCGCACGCTCTACCGACTGAGGCAGCCAGGTGCTTCCCAAGAACCCTTTTAGTATAAGTAAAGGTCACCACTTCAAAAGATAAGTGTAGAGCATTAAAAAAAAAAAGCAGTTAAAAAAATACATAGGTGTAGAATAAACACTGAAAACAAGAAGATGTGTGACTACAGTAGCACTCAGAAGTGCTCTTGTGATGGTTTTGCGGTAGAGATTAGTAGAAATTATTAAATCTATCAATGGAAGAATGGGCGGCTTATCTAGCCCTTCCTAGATTAGGAGGGTCTGTTTGTAAGAAGTGATGCAATTGGTAAAGATAAAACTTCAGAAGCACGAAAGATTGAACAAATAGGTGGGGCCATCCAGGCTGATGATATAAAACCGTCCTTGAGGCGGACTGTCTCCCGAATTAACCCTAAGACCTCAGGACTCCACCAACATGGCTCAAGATAATTCTCCAAACAGTAAGTTCCCCGCACACCTGACTGAGGTTTCTGTTTCGTTGGTTTGGGAGGAAATTGACTACAAACTTACGGGCTTGCCACAACTTGTGGGAGTTCCATTTTAAACCTTTTTTTTTTTTTTTTAACGTTTATTTATTTTTAAGAGGGGGGTGGAGGAGAGAGAATCGCAAGCAGGCTTCAGGCTGCCAGCACAGAGCCCAGCTTGGGGTTCAATGTTACTAATTGTGAGATCACGACCTGAGCCGAAATCAGGAGTCAGATGCTTAACTGACTGAGCCCCATTTTTAAATTTTAAAATAACTATTAGGATTGGGAAAAATTTTCTCTCATATGATATGAAAATATGCTGTTTTCTGTGTATTGTGCATTGGGAATTTCAGAAAGATACAGGCAATCATGAATTAAACAAAATAGAAGATTTTTGCTTCAGGAAGGAGAGGGAGAGAGATACATTTAAAGAAACTGTGGTAAAAAAAAAAAAAAAAAAAAGAGGGGGGCACCTGAGTGGTTCAGTCGGTTAAGCATCTGTTCTTGATTTCAGCTCAGGTCATGATCTCACAGTAAGTGAGTTTGAGCCCCACATCGAGCTCCAAGCTGCTGGTACAGAGCCTGCTTGGGATTCACTCTCCTTCTCTGCCCTTCCTCCACGTGCTTTCTCTCTCTTGTTTTTTTTTTTTAAATTTTTTTTAACGTTTATTTATTTTTGAGACAGAGAGAGACAGAGCATGAACGGGGGAGGGTCAGAGAGAGGGAGACACAGAATCCGAAACAGGCTCCAGGCTCTGAGCTGTCAGCACAGAGCCCAACGCGGGGCTCGAACTCACAGACCGCGAGATCATGACCTGAGCCGAAGTCGGCCGCTTTACCGACTGAACCACCCAGGCACCCCGCTTTCTCTCTCAAAATAAATAAATAAACTTAAAAAACAACAACAACAACAAATTGGGGCGCCTGGGTGGTTTAGTCGGTTAAGTGTCTGACTTCGGCTCAGGTCATGATCTCACGGTTCGTGGGTTCGAGCTCCATGTCGGGCTCTGTGCTGACGGCTCAGAGCCTGGAGCCTGCTTCTGATTCTGTGTCTCCCTCTCTCTCTGCCTCTCCCCTGCTCAAAAATGAATACACATTTAAAAAAATTGTTTAAAAAAAAAAAACAACGGGAGGCATGAGAAATTTCATAGACCAGAATATCTTTGGAATCAAAGAAACTTCCGGACTTCTTTCTCAAGACTGAACTTTTCTCTTGAACTTTGGATTCATCGGTCTCACTTGTTTGTCTAAGTGTCCCAAACTCAGCGTGTCCCAAACTGGACTCCATGTTTACACCCAAACTCTCCCCCTCAGAGTTTATCCTCACTGAGGACATGTCAGCTGTTCATGCTAAAAACTCTAGGGAACATCCTTGACCTACTTTTCTCTCATGACCTATATCTAACCAGCCTGGCAGTTCTGTTGATTTTAACTTCAAAATATTTTAGGAATCTGACCATTTCTTGGTCCATCCCCACACGGCCCTGCAAGGCCCTATACAATCTGTCTTCTACCCCTGCCACCAAGGTCTAGGACCTCACCTGTTTCTGCTTTGTTCCAGACTGTGTAGCCCTCTGCTCTCTCTTAAAGAGGCCAGGCAGGCTCCTACTGCCATCCCCAGTCCCTGCAAGGTGGGTCTCCTCACGTCAGCATGGGTCCCTCTCTCATTTGCTTCAAGTCTTTGCTTAAGTCATTTGTTTTCTTCCTTTCAACATTTTCAACGTTTTGTTTATTTTTGAGACCGTGCAAGTGGGGGTGGGTGGGTCAGAGACAGGGGGACAGTGGATCCAAAGCCGGCTCTGTGCTGACAGGCTGACAGAGAGAGCCCAATGCAGGGCTGGAACTCACGAACTGCAAGAACGTGACCTGAACCGAAAACCAAGAGTCAGAAGCGCCACCGACTGAGCCACCCAGGAGCCCCGAATCAAGTCATTTTCTAAGTGAAGTCTTCCCTAATTACTTCGCTTAAAATTGTGACTTCACCCCATGCATTCTTTCTTTTTCCTCCTCCTTTATTTTAAAATTTTTTTTTTTATGTTTAGGGGCGCCTGGGTGGCTCAGTCGGTTAAGCATCGACTTCGGCTCAGGTCATGATCTCGGTTCATGAGTTCGAGCCCCGCGTCGGGCTCTGGGCTGTCAGCTCGGAGCCTGGAGTCTGCTTCGGATTCTGTGTCTCCCTCTCTCTCTGCCTTTCCCTCCCTCACACTCTGTCTCTGTCTCAAATATAAATAAAAAACATTAATTAAAAAAATTAAAAAGAAATTGTTATGTTTATGTATTTTTGAGAGAGAGAGCCCACGCGCGCGTAAGTGGGGGAGGGGCAGAGAGGGAGGCAGACACAGAATCCGAAGCAGGCTCCAGGCTCTGAGCTGAGCTGTTAGAACAGAGCCCCTTCGGATTCTCTGTCTCCCTCTCTTCTCTGCCTCTCCCCCACTGCTGCCCTCTCTCTCAAAAAGAAATGAACATTTTTTAAAAAGTTTAAAAAATCCAATTGACACGTGTATCTTAGTATAATACAGCATACAACACAGTTCACTGAAATGGTTTCAGACTCCTCGTGGCAGCTAATATCTAAGAAAATTTATGCCACTTGTTATAGTGGGTTTTTAATTTGGTGGAGTTTTAATTATCTGAAAGGCTATTAAAGTACAACTCTGCGCCCAACTATATACACCTGTCTGAGGCTGTATATGTCATGATTGAGCTAAAAAGAACATATCACAAGAGATAAGATGCAGCTATAAGAATCCAGCTCTCTTCTATATGGCTAAGTATAGACATCAAAGTAATTTCCATAACTGTAAAGCAATGCCACTTACCCCAGTAATCATTTTTATTCCAAGGTGATAATTTTTTAATAAAAATGTTAGTTTTGTTAAAATGTAACGGGTTTGTTGACATTTGAAAATGGACTAATCAAGGGGTGCCTGGGTGGCTCAGTCGGTTAAGCATCTGACTTCAGCTCAGGTCATGATCTTGGGGTTTGTGGGTTTGAGCCCCATGTCAGGCTCTGTGCTGACAGCTCAGCTCAGAGCCTGGAGCCTGCTTCAGAATCTGTGTCTCCCTCTCTCTCTGCCCCTCCCCTGCTCACACTCTATCTCTCTCTCTCAAAAATAAATAAACAAAAAAATTTAAATAAAATGGATTAACCAATGTTCTCACTTTTAATTTTTTTTAATTTTTTTTAATGTTTTATTATTTATTTTTGAGACAGAGAGACAGAGCATGAACGGGGGAGGGTCAGAGAGAGAGGGAGACACAGAATCGGAAACAGGCTCCAGGCTCTGAGCCATCAGCACAGAGCCCGACGCGGGGCTCGAACTCACAGACCACGAGATCATGACCTGAGCCGAAGTCGGACGCTCAACCGACTAAGCCACCCAGGCGCCCCCCACTTTTAATTTTTTTTTTTTATAAATTTTTTTTTTCAACGTTTATTTATTTTCGGGACAGAGAGAGACAGAGCATGAACAGGGGAGGGGCAGAGAGAGAGGGAGACACAGAATCGGAAACAGGCTCCAGGCTCTGAGCCATCAGCCCAGAGCCCGACGCGGGGCTCGAACTCGCGGACGGCGAGATCGTGACCTGGCTGAAGTCGGACGCTTAACCGACTGCGCCACCCAGGCGCCCCTAATTTTTAATAAGGTAAAACAAACGGTCTTTGGATATTCAGTTTTAAAAGTGCAAATGGGTCCTGTACCCAAAAACATCGGGATTTAGTGATCTAGGAATACTTTCTAGAGAAAAAAAATTGTGCAATAATTTTCAAGTTTTTTTTTTTCTTTTTCTTGTCTTCTTAGTAACGCACAATTGATAGGTTACTGCTCCTCGGCAACACACACTTACTTCCCCTCCCCGTGCACAGCCATCCATCTGTTCCATCCAGTGCATTTCATGCCATTTAGAGATAGGTGTCTTGTGATATGTGTATATCCTTCACAAATACACAACATTGTTTTGGTGGAACGTAACTTATTTAGATTAGTTGATCTTTACTGGAATCACTTGTTTCTCTCCAGCTTTTTATTGAAGTACAACTGCACATGGTAAAATGCAAATCATAAGTGTACAATTTGATTTAATTTATGTGTACACCTATGTAGGTATATACATAATTGCTACATAGAAATATTATTGCTCTGTATAAACTCCATTTTGTGCCTTCCTTTCTTGACTTTAATTCTGTGCCTTCGAGACCTATCGATCTTGTCTCCCTTGTCTTTTTTTTTTTTCCTCATTATTTTGGTCTTAAGGCATAAAATTCCATCACGGGGATATTAGCACATTTTACTTACCCATTTGTGTAGCCATGGGCATTTAGGTTGCTCCAACTGTTAATATGAACAGCATTCTGAAAAATATGTCATGGAGATTTGAGTGGGAAATAAATGATGGCATTACAATTACTGCACATAATTTAAACAAGCATAGCCCAATTGCCCCACCCACTATCTAGAATAAAGTACATTCCAACCAGCTCTCCAGAAGGGTTTCCATCTCCCCACCCCACCCCCTTCATTGCAAGCATCTGACTTTATCTGGTTTTCTAACTTTTGAACTGCAGTTTTCAGTTATGTCTTTGGTTCCAGAAATTTTTCCCATTGTGTTTTGGGAAGATTAAATAGCTTATTTAACTCTTCTCTATCTCAATGTGACACAGATTCTTTCGTACATGATTTTCCATTTACTTTTACATTTCACAGGTCTTTAATTTGGCATTTTGAAATATACTGTGTATCATGATTCAACTTCATTTTTCTTCATACAGCAAGCCATTTTCTTTACCCAACACTACCCTTTCCCACTGATTTTGGAGGCTCTGGCTGTCCCAAGTTCTATATAGAACAGGCTTTCTGTTCCTCGGCTTTCAGTTGGGTTCCATTTGTCTACTGGTCTGTTTCTGCATGAGTACTGTAAGAAAAAGCTTTTACTACTCTATTTTATCTGGATAATTAAATGCATCATCTTTATCCTTTTTAAACAAAATGTATAATCTACTTTGTGGGCTTGTATTCTCCCCGTATGTTTTAGGTGGCCCTCAAAATCCTGTTTGGTCTCTTCTCAGAAAACAGCCATATTCTCATCATGAGAAAAACATCAGATAAACTCCAATGAAGTTCTACAAAACACTTGTTCAGTACTCCTTAGAACTGTCTATATCATGAAAAACTAAAGTCTAAGAAACTGTCAGGGCCAAAGGGAGCCTAAGGAGATCTGAGGACCCATTGTAATATGGTACCTTAGATAGCATCTGAGAACAGAAAAAGGATACTAGATAAAAACTTTTAGATAAAAACTTGGAAAATATGAAAAAAGTATGGACTTTACTTACCAACAATGCAACAGTATCAATTCCTTCATTGTGAGAAATGTACTGTGGTAATATGTTAATAATAGGGAAGGGGTACCTAGTTGGCTCAGTTGGGAGAGCATGTGACTTTTTTTTTCTGAGAACTGGGGAGAGGGGCTGAGGGATAGGGAGAAAGTGAGAGATTGAGCAATCTTAAGCAGGCTCCGTGCTCCATGCCCCACTCCCCCTTGGCGGGGGCATGGAGCCCTCTGTAGGGCTCCATCCCATGACCCTATGACCATGACCTGAACTGAAATCAAGAGTACAACGCTCAACCAACTGAGCCACCCAGGCGCCCCTGAGAATGTGGCTCTTTTTTTTTTAAGCTTATTTACTTTGAGAGAGAGAGAGAGAGAGAGAGCACAAGTGGGGAGGGGCAGAGAGTGGGAAAAAGACAGAATCCTAAGCAGGCTCTACACTGTCTGTGCAGAGCCTGATGTGGGGCTTGAATTCAGCAACAGTGAGATCATGACCTGAGCTGAAAGGTGGATGCTTAACTGACTGAGCCACCCAGGTGCCCCAAACATGTGATTCCTGATCTCTGGGTCATGAGCTCGAGCCCCACATTGGGTGTAGAGATTACCTAGAAAAAAGTACAATGAATAATAGGGGAAACTGGGAATGGAAGATATGGGAACTCCTCATACCAGCTTTGTAACTTCTCTGTAAATCTGAACATCCTCAAATAAGGTTTACTTCAAATATCCTGTTGGTATTTTTGTTTGGAAATGCAATTCCCTGTTAATAGACAGAATGTTCACTACTACCAACAAAATGGCAGTGAATATCCATGTGTGTTACCCAGACGTACACGTGTCCGTTCCTCTAGGATAGAGACTCAGGAAGGGAATTACCAAGTGGTAACGGTCTGGAGCTTTGTGCCCCCGAGAGTCAGAGATGAACCATCTTGATACTGATCTCTAGGAACCGTTAGCTTATTGGGCTATAACATGCTCCTAGGTTGATAAAAGAGATCTTCCTCAGATTTTTCTCTTTGCTTTCCTCCTTTCTTATCCTTCATCTTACTTTAGCTCTTCATCTCCTGTTCCTCCCTGCCCACCCTCTACCTGTCAGTGTAGGAATTAGGCAGGAGGCCCTAATTTGCTTATCCCCACCCCCCATTCCCTAGGGAGTTGATCTGGGTTAGTTAGAAGTTCCTCTATATCTACTTCAGGGCTTAAGCTTTCCTTTGAGCTTTTTACTGTAAAGGATTTTTCCTTTTAAGAATGTATACAGTCAAGGATCTGTGCACAGAGAAGAACCTACTTGAAGGTATAAGATGGGTAGGGTCCTGTGAGGGCTTTTTAACCTAAGGCCAACCTCAGAGAAGATTACTTTGCCATCAGAAAAATTCAATCATGACTATTTGGAGCACAGAGTGTGGGCCTTAGACTGGAGGGTCAGGGAAGGACTCTGAGAAGGTGGTGCTCAAGCTGGAACCTGTCATAAAGGAGCAATCTAGTCCCTCATCACATGAAGGGCATCGCAGGAAGAGAAGAACAAGTACCAAGTTCTGGAGTAGAAGGAAGTTGGCCTGGTTGTGGGACAGAAAGTTGGTGGTAGTGGCTGGAGGACACATTTATTCCAAGGTATAAGGCCAAGGAAGTCATTATATATGACTAGGTCAAAAATATTGGTGAGGGCCTGATCAACATGGTAAGATTCAAGAGGACTTGAGAATGATAGTAAAGTTAACCTTCTCTTTTCAGGGTGCCTGGCTCTCTCAGTGGGTAGATTATGGGACTCTTGACCTCAGGGTTGTAAGCTGGCCTCCAAGTTGGGTGTAGAGATTACTTAAAAAAATTTAGAACTCTAGGGACACCTGGGTGGCTCAGTCAGTCACGCTTCTGGCTTTGGCTCAGGTCATAATCTCACAGTTCGTGAGTTTGAGCCTCGCATCAGGCTTCCTGCTGTCAGCACAGAGCCCGCTTTACATCCTCTGTCTCTGTCTCTCTGTCCCTGTGCTGCTCAGGCACACGCACACACTCTCTCTTTCTCTCTCTGAAAAATAAACATTAAAAAAAATACAAAAATTTATTAAATAAATAAATAAATAGAATTTTAGCCTTCTTTCAATGAAGTACAACAGACCAGGAGGTAGTAGACTGGTATGCAAATGAAGATTTAAACTTGGAGGGACAAACATTCAAGGATCAAAGAAAAAAAAGCATCCCTGTGGTCTGGGAATCTCAATGAATTCTTTATTTTGCTGTAGTTAAGAGTTTTGACTGGATTTTTTTTTTTTTTTTGCATAAATGTGGAGTTTGACTTTTTTGAGTCTTGTTCCCTTAGTTGTTAATTTTAGTCACTCTGACCTGTGTGAGGCGGTATCTCAATGTGGTTTTGATTTGTATTTCCCTGATGAGTGATGCTGAGCATCTTTTCATGTGTCTGTTGGCCATCTGGGTGTCTTCTTTGAAAAGTATCTATTCATGTCTTTTGCCCATTTCTTCACTGGATTATTTGTCTTTTGGGTGTTGAGTGTGATAAGTTCTTTATATATTTTGGATACTAACCCTTTATCTGATATGTTACTTGCAAATATCTTCTCCCATTCTGTCGGTTGCCTTTTAGTTTTGTTGATTGTTTCCTTCGTTGTGCAGACACTTTTTTATTTTGATGAGGTCCCAATAGTTCATTCTTGCTTTTGTTTCTCTTGCCTCTGGAGACATGTCTAGTAAGAAGTTGCTGCAGCCACGGTCAAAGAGGTTATTGCCTGTTTTCTCCTCTAGGATTTTGATGGTTTCCTGTCTTATGTTTAGGTCTTTCATCCACTTTGAGTATTTTTGCGTATGGTGTAAGAAAGTGGTCCAGGTTCATTCTTCTGCATGTTGCTATAAGAACCAAATGATCCTCCCCATAGTGTTTTTAAAAACATTTTGGAAAGTGATCCTATTTATCTGCTATTGAGGGCAATGGATTTTACCCGGAAATTAAACCAGAAAAACTGAAAGGGACTTAATGGTACTTCATTTGCTCTCCATTTCTATGGTTTCGAGTATTCATGATTGTAATGACCTATTATTACACGCCTTTTCTTGACTCATTCTTCTTAATCCATATGAACAGAACACATAAATTTTTCATGGTTTTTGAAAAATAGAAGACCTTGACTCCCAGTCATGGCATTCAGATAAAATAGAGAAGTTCAAGAATCACCTTTGTGTGGGGCGCCTGGGTGGCTCAGTCGGTTAAGCGTCCAACTTCGGCTCGGGCCATGATCTTGTGGTCCATGAGTTCGAGCCCCATGTCAGGCTCTGGGCTGATAGCTCAGAACCTGGAGCCTGTTTCAGATTCTGTGTCTCCCTCTCTCTCTGACCCTCCCCCATTCATGCTCTGTCTCTCTCTGTCTCAAAAATAAATAAACATTTAAAAAAAAAAAAGAATCACCCTTGTGTATTTAAGGGATTTATAATTGTGTCAGAGTTCTTTCCTACTGGTTTCTGGTGGATTACAAAGGAAAAGCGGAAATCAAACACTAGCTTGAGGCTGAAGTTCGAAATTTATAAGCTGGCCTATTAAATGCTTCGTCTTTCCCAATCTTTCCACAGAGACCACACCAGTGAATCATAGACGCAGCCGCACCAAATTCACACAAGATCAATTGAAAATCCTCATCAAAGCATTTGATAAAAACCCTTACCCAGGTTATGCTACCAAACAAAAACTTGCTTTAGAAGTCAATACTGAAGAGTCTCGAATCCAGGTAAGTTGCAAATTCTGTATCTCCAAGACTAAAAGTAGACAAGGAGGCAAGGAAACTGTTAATGGAGCACATTATGTGCCAGTGTGCTAAGGGCTTTGCGTGAAGTAACTTGACACCCAGAATGAAGTCACAAGGATGCTGCTCTTTGTCTCACTTCACGAATGTGAGTACTGAGGGTGAAAGAGTGTCTAGGAGTGGCAACGACATGTGCAGGTGCTTCTTCAGAGACGAGGAAATACTTGAGCTGGTTGATAAATGCATAATAATTGCAGCATCTATTTATTAACTTAGAAAGATTACTATAGTCATGTTGGGACCAGATTGTGAAGATGCTAAATGCCAAACCTTGACCTAAGACTTAGTCGGATGTGACAGGTATCTGTAACAGTACTGAGCTTAGACCTGTAAGAATCATACCCTTCAGGGGCGCCTGGGTGGCGCAGTCGGTTAAGCGTCCGACTTCAGCCAGGTCACGATCTCGCGGTCCGGGAGTTCGAGCCCCGCATCGGGCTCTGGGCTGATGGCTCAGAGCCTGGAGCCTGCTTCCGATTCTGTGTCTCCCTCTCTCTCTGCCCCTCCCCCGTTCATGCTCTGTCTCTCTCTGTCCCAAAAATAAATAAAAACGTTGAAAAAAAAAAAAAAGAATCATACCCTTTGAAGACAGGCAGTAATAGGGTGAGATGACCTAGACATACTTAATTCTCTCATTTTCTTTTCCTCACTCAAGATTTGGTTTCAGAATCGAAGAGCTAGGCACCAGAAGAAATCAGAACCCGATGAGGACTTAGAATCAAGCCAAGACCAAGATCACCTTGAAGAGGAGATTCAAAGTAAATAGTCTGTTCCAGTCCTTCCACAACAGAGCTCCTTGGGTACACAAGGTCCTCTCTACTTGGAGCTAACTACTACTCTGAGCGGGAGAGGAATGTTCTTTCTCTCAGGGCCTCCTGTTCAAGGTCTTCTGGTAGCAATGGGTCCAATATGGCCCCTGGAAATTCTTTCCTGTGTGGTTCATGGACCTTTTGAGACTTTGCTCTGCTTACCTTCTTTCCACTGGAAAGAACCAGCAACCTAGCCATATACTGTGTCTCTTCTAGAACCTTCTGCCTGAAATAAGTCAGGGCAAGGCCCTCTTAAGGAGATGCAATGTATTAGATGGAGACAGTGTAGGACAGGTTTGGGTTCCTTGTTTGGGAATATGTCAACTGACCTCTGAAATGTTCCGTGACCCTCAGTCTTACACCTATCCTAGGTAGAGAAGACAGACGGAGTCGTACCAACTATACGTCCTTGCAATTACACGCCCTCATTGAGGCATTTTCGAACAATCCTTATCCTGGCTTTGATTCCAGAGAGCAACTTGCTAAAGAAATTGGTGTTCCCGAGTCAAGAGTCCAAGTAAGTAAAGAATTTGCCCCATCTCCTAGGATGGAGATGTAGGAGATGGGGAGCCCTGTGGATGGACATGTGAGGCACATTCCCACCCCAGGGCCTCTCATGAGCTATTCTCTCCATCTAGTAGGTTCTTGAGGCTTATTTATTTAGAGAGAGAGTGGACACGAGTAGAAAAGAGGCAGAGAGAGAGGGAGAGAGAATCCCAAGCAGGCTCCCTGCAGACAGCACAGAGCCTGATGTGGGCCTTGATCCCACAAACCATGAGATCATGACCTGAGCTGAAACCGGGAGTCAGACGCGTAACCACCTGAGCCACCGAGGTGCCCCTCCATCTGGTTGCCCTAGGGCCAGCTATCTCACCCCCTTCAGTTCTTTCTTGCTGTAACCAGTGTTTTATTTTTTGTTTTCTTTCTTTCTTTATTTTCACTGAATTTATTACTAATATTAAAAATATTTTAAAAAATTCTTTCTCAGTTCTGCAATGGCCCTTACCCAGGTTATGCTACCAAACAAAAACTTGCCCTCCTTCTTGCCCACACTCCTGATGCATTTCCTCAGGACAGGTTGAAAACCGAACCTGTCTGCTGTTATCTTCACAGAAAGCAACCAGTGCCAGGGATGTCAGGGAAGAAGGTTGGAAGAAGGCAACAGTACTGTCCAGGTTCCATCCTAAGGTTGGCTGGGTGGAGAGTCACAGAATTCAGTCAAAAAGTCTGGTGGCCTTGCAGTGACTTAGTCTAAGTAAAGTGGGCTGGACAGGAGAATAGGGTAGCCCACCAGAGGCTTTAGAGAACACCTCAAAATCTCGTGTCAAACCCAGAAGAACTGACACCAGGAGAAGCATGGGGAGGACCAGGGAGGCAGTCTTGTGGAAAGTTCTACAATTCTCCCATGTTGGGAGGTTACAGGAAGTCTAGAGGTCACCAAGAGCCTCACTCACTTTGGCAGAAAAGCTCAACTCTAGCATTAGGACATCAAAAAGAGGCCAACCACATTGAAAAAGGCTACAAAGGGATGCACAGTTTCATAAGCACAGGGATCACAGCCCAGAGTGGTGGGGACCATGCTGCTGTCACACAGAAACTACAAAATCCAAAAGCAAGGAGAATGGCCTTTCAGGGGTAACTCCACCTATCATTCAGACTTGACCCCAGGTCACACAACCCGGTGAGTTTCGCAGAGCTGCTGGCAACACTAGGGGCAGAGGGTGTCACGTAAAAAGGACTTAACACAAGCAGCTGGAAGGAGGGGATGACAGGAAACTGCTCCAGGGAATCGAGGGCAGTACTGGGGGCGGGGTGGACAGGTGCCCAAGCAGCAGCACCAAAGAGGTTTCCTGTATAGCAGCCGGCTGGCACAGGGGATGAGGACCCAGGGGGCAGATGAAGGGAACAAAGATGGGGTCCTGAACATGAGCCTCTGGAGGCTGGATCAGAAGAAAGACCACATACTGGGCACCAGTGATGACACACAACTCTGGACCAAAAGGGGGGGGTGTCACTGACTGAGGGTGGTGGGTGGAACAGCTTCAAAGTAGCCATCACAGAGCCACAGGGGACTATGTGGCCTTCAGGTCACAGGAGGCTCCTCCCCGCCTGGATGGGAAGATACAGTCAGTCTCACAGGGTGGTCTGTTGATACCTGGGTGATAGAAGACACAGAGGTCCTCATATTGACACTGGCCCTTTTTGGCAAAGTGTCTGCATACAGGGCAGTTGGATTTGTCTTCCATAACCTGGAGTCCATCCTTGGGCAGGGAGGTATTCTTGATAAGAGGCCAGCTTCTGAGCTTCAAGAGTTTCTCTGCTCTTTGTTGGAAGCCTCCCCTGGAGGTTCTCCCATGGAGAACAGGGTTCAGCATTGCCCACGTCCTCCCCCAACCAACCACAACTATTTGGGCCTCGTCTGGGGCCTGGGCCTCCCCGAATTGGGCCTCTGCCCAGGGGAGGAGGTGGGAGACTCAGCATTGTGGAGTCATTGGTCTTCTTGGTTCTGGAGGACCTCCATGAAGAGCTGATTGGGGTCATCAAGCTTTCCATTGGCCAGAAGGCCAGGTGGTCTAATGGGACTCCCATCCTTCTCATTTCTGGTCTCTTTCCTCCTGCAGGGGGAGCTGTTGCTTGGGATTCTGCATCTTGCGCTTAGGCATTATGGCGGCAATGGCTGCGGTGGGATTTGGAGAGCAGTGACTGAGGAAGGGATTGTTTTCTACTCTTTGTCTTCTGAATAGCGCCTGACACAAGGAGTAATTTGTTGAATGAAGGAAGGAATGTTTCTTTGCATGCAATATGAGCCAGGCATTTGCCTAAAGTCTTTTACATCTATCACAGTTTTCAGCCTTTCTAATTATCCCATGAGGTTGGAATTATTATGTCTAATTTAGAGATTTAACATTTAACTCAGAGAAATGTAGGATCCAGATGGAATAGAATTCTGTCAGAGTGGTGTGCTCTGTGTGTGTATTTAGACCAGTGCTCCTTGGGTGCCTGGGTGGCTCAGTCGGTTAAGCATCTGAGTCTTGATTTTGCCTTGAGTCATGAGATCGAGCCCAGGTTGACTCTGTGCTGACAGCAAGGAACCTGCTTGGGATTCTCTCTCTGCCTCTGCCCCTCCCCCACTCATTCTCTTTCTCTCTCAAAATAAATACTAAAAAAAAAAAAAAAAAAACAACAGTGTTCTTTCCAGTAATCTGATAATTCCAATAGTATGATTAAATGTCACACAAATTTACCTCCTAGACAAATAGGAGCAAACAATGTGTTTGGTGTTTGGTCAGAGACGGTTTCACAGAGGAAAACTTGATCTGGGGCTTGCAAAGCAGAGAGAGATCCCATGGGGGAAGACCAGAAGAGAGGGGGTTAATAAGGGCAGCAGTTGTGGTAGACTGGATTCCTAGCAGCAGTCCTGTGGCTTCCAGAACATTGTGAATTGTCTATGGGCTGGTGAACTAGGGTGACATAAATATACCTAAGGAGGCCTCAAGTCTAGACCAATTGTGACCAGTTGATTAAGCTGTTGTGTTCAGGGTTTGTGGACACCATCTTCCATTAGCCTGTGAGCTGTGATAGGGGGCCCATCTCTGATTAACCCCTGTATGCTGAGCAGAGCTCAAAAGTCTTGAAGTGGATAAGACACTTGGAAATACTTGCTATAAGAGTTTATATTTTATCCTTTGTGTGGTAGAGACATGCTCAAAGAATTAAGACAGAGGAGAAAGCATGCTCTAGTTACAGTTTGAAATAGCTCCTCTTCCTCCAGTGAAGAATGGACTCCACTATGGAAACAGGAAGTAAGTTTGACAATCAGTGAAAAGTCAAGGAGGCTGAGACATGGAAATGAGTGCTGTGTGAGAAACAGCACGGACACAGACTGATAGCAATGCATAGATGGGGTGTGGAGGACAGGGGTGGGCGTGGAGAGGGAAAGAGATGAGATAACGAGGAAGACGTGGTGGGTCTAGCTTGGATGGATGGCTAATCTTGGTGTTATCCAGCAGGAGGATTGGGTTCTAGAGGAGGATGTGCCTCGGTGAGGGTTGGGAGATTCTATGGAGAAGATGGATATAAATGGAAGACTGATTTTTTTGAGTAAATGGTTTGGTGTGATTCTGAAGGAGCATGTGAGTTGGGAGAGAAGAAAACAGAAGCTGGTGATGAAGTACGAAGTTAATCTTGTCCTAATGTAGCCATTCCAATATTCTTTGGGCTAGTTTTCTCCTCAGAATTCAAAGCCGAATATATTTTTCCTTAAATTCAAGATATTGTGGGGCACCTGGGTGCCTCAGTCGGCTAAGTGTCCGACTCTTGATTTTGGCTCAGGTCATGATCTCGTGGTTTGTGAGATCAAGCCCTGTGTAGGGCTCTGCACTGACAGAGGGGCGCCTGCTTAGGATTTTCTCTCTCCCTCTCTTTCTGCCCTTCCCCTGCTCTCTCTCTCTCAAAATAAACATTTATAAAAAAATAGATCTTGGTAGGTGCAGAAATAATGAGAAATCTCTGAATGACTTTATCAACAGGGCACTGGTTCTCATAGGTACCACAAACAAGGCAGATGGAGAAAATTTATGATTCAGGTGTAGAAACTGAACACAGGGTTGCATATGTGCAGTTCCTCCAAAACAATAATTCACCTGCAGAGTGATCTATACCTTCAGGAAGGACATGAAAGTTTTCATGGTATTACGTGACTTTTCCAAAGCCTGGTTTTTGGACTCCAGATCTGTGCCTATTCTATTTGCAACCTCTGTGAAAACCAAACGTAGTAGTTGTGGAATGTGAGTGTGTGTGTGTGTGTGTGTGTGTGTGCGTAGTATATAAATACATATACGTTTTTCTAAAGTTATGTTATTATAAATAATATATACATATACTTGAGATATATATATATATATATATATATATATATATATATATAAAATGTGCATGTATGTGTGTAACTTATGGGCAGAGGCAAGGGGTAACAATTATGTCTTGTGGGATGAAAAATATCTCCCTAGACAAACAATATACTATCCTGGGTCATAGAAGAAACATAAGCATTTTGAAGAGGAAGGAAAAAAAAGATGGGAAAAGAATTCCAGGCAGAGGGAAGAGTGTCAGTATAGGCATGACATTTTAGGGAAAACCAGCACTGGTAATGAGGCGACCGTGGGGACTTAAGGATATGAAACCCATCGTGAAGGCACTAGGTGTGAGGTTCCGAGTTTTGGGCTTTATCTTCAGACTTGATAGACCATCCTAGCTGTCATATGGAAGGCTGGTGATTTTGGAATTAGGCCTAGAACCAACCCCCTCTCTCTTCCTTTTGCCTTGTGAAAGCAATGGTGAAGCTTGCATGACATCATTTGATTGAATTAATTCTTGATGTTTTACCCACTTAGATTTGGTTTCAAAATCGGAGATCCAGATTCCATGCCCAGAGAAAAAGAGAACCTGATGATGGAGACTTAGAACAGAGACAAGACCAGGAACAGGATCTCTGAGATGAAAGAGTTCAAGGTAATCACTCTGTTGTTCTCATGTTGGCTCACAGAGCAGAGCCTACTGAGTGCCCAGTCCTTCCACATGATGGAGTCAACTCCAACCATCTCTTGGGATACCTCCTTCTCAAGGCCTTATCAGACTCTATGGAGAAAGGGGATTAGTTATAGTTCCTGAAGACCCTTCCCAAGTCAGTGGTCCCCCAAAAGAATTCCACTGGCCACTTTCTAGCTGGAGCCCATAAACCCCATTAGAATGTGAATTTTGGCGGGGGGTGTCTGAGTGGCTCAATTGAGCCTCCAACTCTTGAACTCAGCTCAAGTCTTGATCTCAGGGTCATGAGTTCAAGCCCCACATTGGGTTCTGTGCTGGGCATGAAGACTACTCGAACAAAATTCACATTCTCTCTCTCTCTCTTTTTAATCGATGTCTTCCCAGTACCTGGTACATAGTAAACAATCTGTTGACTTTGTGGAAGGTATGGTTGAAATAATGGAGGAATCAGTCCTTAGGTTTGTTCTGCCAAAGGCTGGCTAGCGCATGGCTTTCCCAGGAGGTAGTAAGTTCCACACCGGACTAGGAAGGCGGGAACGAGTTTACTTCCATGTTTGAATGTACAAACTGGCTTCTTCCATTTTTCTTTCCTCCTTAGGCATAGAAGCTACACAAAATGGCCCCAGTCTTGCTATCAGCTGCCTTATTTCTCCAGAGCCAGAGCAAGATAGACAGAGACATTCAGTGTATTTGATATCTTCAGCCTGGGCTCTACATTTCTCTCACTTGTCTTGGAAACACGTTTTCCTAAATATACCTTCAGCTTTTCCAGAGCTGAACCTGCCGGAGACACTCAACAGGACTTTAGGAGGCGGAGACAGACACATGGTGCCACACCCTACCGACCGATCCTGGATCCAGAGTTCAGCGGATCTTGAGGACAACGAGAATAAACTTATTAACATCATTTTCAAGCATCATAGTCATTGTGATTTTTTTTTTCAACGTTTATTTATTTTTGGGACAGAGAGAGACAGAGCATGAACGGGGGAGGGGCAGAGAGAGAGGGAGACACAGAATCGGAAACAGGCTCCAGGCTCCGAGCCATCAGCCCAGAGCCCGACGCGGGGCTCGAACTCACGGACCGCGAGATCGTGACCTGGCTGAAGTCGGACGCTTAACTGACTGTGCCACCCAGGCGCCCCTTTAGTCATTGTGATTTTTAAGAAAGATTTTGTTTTTAAGTAATCTCTACACTCAACATGGGGCTTGAACTCACAACTCCGAGATCAAGAGTCGCACGCTCCACTGACGGAACCAGCTGGGCGTCCCAGTTGTGCTTTTTAATAAGAGACATTTACTTTGTCTTCATCCCCCTTCCCAGCACAGAGCTTCTGAAACTTTTGGAGTTTCCTGTGATGACAGAAATTAGAGGATTGGCATTTTCAATCCTCCTGAACCTCTAAGAAGGAGAGAGGGGATGAAAGTTGAGTCAATTGCCAATGGCCAATGATTTATTTATTTTTTAATTCCATTATAGTTAACATACAGTGTTATTAGTTTCAGGGGTACAATTCAGCGATTCATCAATTCTTTACATTATTCAGTGCTCATAAGAAGTATGCCCTTGGGGCGCCTGGGTGGCGCAGTCGGTTAAGCGTCCGACTTCAGCCAGGTCACGATCTCGCGGTCCGTGAGTTCGAGCCCCGCGTCGGGCTCTGGGCTGATGGCTCGGAGCCTGGAGCCTGTTTCCGATTCTGTGTCTCCCTCTCTCTCTGCCCCTCCCCCGTTCATGCTCTGTCTCTCTCTGTCCCAAAAATAAATAAACGTTGGGGAAAAAAAAAAAAAAAAAAGAAGTATGCCCTTAATCCCCTTCCCCTATTTCATCCCCCCCCACCCCCCGCTGCCTCCCCTCTGGTAATAAACAGTTTGTTCCCTATATTTAAGAGTCTGTTGTTTCTTGGCTTGCCTTTTTCCCTTTGTTCATTTGTTTTGTTTCTTAAATTCTATGTATGAGTGAAATCATGGGATTTGTCTTTCTCTGCTTTATTTTTTACTTATTTTTAATTTTTTTAATGTTTATTTTTGGGAGCAAGAGAGACACAGCAAGAGTGGGGGAGGGACAGAGAGAGAGAGGGAGACACAGAATCTGAAGCAGGCTCCAGGCTCTGAGCTGTCAGCACAGAGACTGACACGGGGCTCGAACCCACGAACCATGAGATCATGACCTGAACTGAAGTCGGACACTCAACTGACTGAGTCACATTTTAACATGTGATTAAAAAAAAAATTAATGTTTATTTTTGAGAGACAGAGAGCACAAGCAGGGGAGGGGCAGAGAGAGGGAGACACAGAATCTAAAGCAGGCTCCAGGCTCTGAACTGTCAGCACAGAGCCCCACGCGGGGCTTGAACCCAGAACTGTGAGATCATGACCTGAGCCAAAGTTGGGTGCTTAACTGACTAAGCCCCCCAGGCACCCCTGAATGTGATTTTTTAAAAATTTATTTTAGGAGTCTCTACCCCCAACATGGGTTTGGAACTCACAACCCCAAGATCAAGAGATGCACCAACAGGGGGCGTCTGGGTGGTTCAGTTGTTTAAGTGGCTGCCTTCAGCTCAGGTTTGTGAGTTCAAGCCCCACGTTGGGGTCTCTGTTGTCTGCACAGAGCCTGCTTCAGATCTTCTGTCCCCATTTCTCTCTGCCCCTCTCCTGCTCTCTCATAAATGAATGAATGAATCAATAAGTAAGAGTTGCATACCCTACTGATTGAGACAGCCAGGCACCCTTTGATTTATTATACTTAGCATTATACTCTCCAGATTCATCATGTTGTTGCAAATGGTAAGATTTCATTCTTTTTTAAAATGTTTTTTAATGTTTTTATTTATTTTTGAAGGACAGAGAGAGACAGACAGACAGAGCATTAGTGGGGGAGGAACAGTGAGAGAGGGAGACACAGAATTCGAAGCAGTTTCCAGGCTCTAAGCTGTCAGCACAGAGCCACACGTGGGGCTCAAACTCACAGACTGCGAGATCATGACCTGAGCCGAAGTCGGACGCTTAACCAACTGAGCCAGTCAGGTGCCCCAGATTTCATTCTTTTTGATGGCTGAATAGTATTCTATTATATGTATATACTACATTTGGTTTAACCATTGATCCAAGGATAGACACTTAGGTTACTTCTATCTTTGGGCTACTGGGAACAATGATGCTATAAACATAGGTTTACAAATATCTGTTTAAATCTCCATTTTGGGGGCACCTGGGTGGCTCAGTCATTTAAGCATTGGACTTCAGCTCAGGTCATGATCTCGCAGTTTGTGGGTTCAAGCCCGGCATTGGGCTCTGTGCTGACAGCTCAGAGACTGGAGCCTGATTTGGATTCTGTGTCTCCCTCTCTCTCTGCCCCTTCCTTGCTCACGGTCTGTCCCTCTCTCTCTCAAAAATAAACAAACATTAAAAAGAATTTAAAAAAATCCCTCTGTTTTCAATTCTTTGGAGGTATATATCCAGAAGTGAATTGCTGGACCAAATTTAAAGAGTTTTTAAATAGATATTATGAAGCAAGTATTTTTAAAAGTAAACACTATGACCAAGTATGGATTTCTACAAGGAGTGTGGTAATTTTAAATATTCTAAAATTTCATGCCCAGTTAATAGTTGCATTCCATAAAAATTAAAAGTAAAGAACTTATATACTAGATGGAAAACCTTTAATTGATGTATACACATACACATGAAGATGTTGGCTGTACTTTTTTTTTTTAATTTTTTTTTAACGTTTTTATTTTATTTTTGAGACAGAGAGAGACAGAGCATGAAGGGGGGAGGGTCAGAGAGAGAGGGAGACACAGAATCGGAAGCAGGCTCCAGGCTCTGAGCCATCAGCCCAGAGCCCGACGCGGGGCTGGAACTCACAGACCAAGAGATCGTGACCTGAGCTGAAGTCGGACGCTTAACCGACTGAGCCACCCAGGCGCCCCTGGCTGTACTTTATTTGTAAATAAGTTCACGTTCTAGGTCAGTACAATCCAATAGAAATTTCTGCACTGATGGAAATATTCTACATTGGCGTTGTCCAATATAACAGCCGCAGGCCACAGTTGACTACTGAGTAGTAGAAATATGGTATGGCCAGTACGACAGAGGAACTGCATTAAAAAAATTTTTTTTTAATGTTTACTTATTTTTGAGACAGAGACAGAGCATGAGTGGGGGAGGGGGAGGGAGAGACACACACACAGAATCCGAAGGAGTCTCCAGGCTCTGAGCTGTCAGCACAGAGCCCGATGTGGGGCTCGAACCCATGGACCGTGAGATCATGACCTGAGCTGAAGTCAGATGCCCAACCGACTGAGCCACCCAGGTGCCCCAGAGGAACTGCCTTTTAAATTTAATTTATTTTAATTCAAATGTATATAGTCACATGTGGCTAGCAGTTACCCAATTGAATGGTGCGGATCTAGAAAGTGTTTTGTTACCTATTTCACTCAACATGACATTGGTAGCATCTTTTCAACTTTAAAGATGTGCTCCTCCAAAAGTAGCACCTATTTATTTGACGGTATTGTAGGTTAGAAAGTATAATAATGTAAACCTGTCTTTATCACAGCAAAACTGAAACCATGCCCCATGGGTTAATGAGGCTAAAACTAGAAGAAAGTGTTAATCTTGGTTTTTAGGGAACTTCCCCCCCCCCCCCGCCCCAGTCAGGTATTGAGCCTTTTCAGACCCCGCTCACAAATCACTAGTTGTTTCTACAGAAGCCTGGGCTCAGGGTCAACTGATATGGGTGTAGCCTGGGAACAAGCAAGGCCCTGTGTTCCTCACTCAAGAAAACGAGCCCGAAGTCCCATCCAGTTTATGCCAGCTCCTGGAACATGCCCAAGGCTGCCTCCCCTTATCCTAAGATACACCTGACATCACGTGCCGGGTTTTGCTTCGTTCCGGTGTTAAGTCTTTACTAAGAAATGAACATGGGATGTATGTGCTGTATATGTTTGCTCGGTACACACACTCCATCTTTCCTCATGAAAAGTCATGTTTCCCCACCCTTTCCATCAATATGTATGTAACCTCACCCCGTGATTATAAAAAAACTTGTTCTCCCTTGGGGCACCTGGGTGGCTCGGTCAGTTAATCATCCGACTTCGGCTCAGGTCATGATCTCGCGGTCCGTGAGTTCGAGCCCCGCATCGGGCTCTGTGCTGACCGCTCAGAGCCTGGAGCCTGTTTCAGATTCTGTGTCTTCCTCTCTCTCTGTCTCTCCCTGTTCATGCTCTGTCTCTCTCTGTCTCAAAAATAAATAAACGTTAAAAAATTAAAAAAAAACAAAAACTTCTTCTCCCCCTTGTGGGAGGCAGATTTGAGGCTTGCCCTCTTGCCTCCTTGTCTCATCTCACTGTGTCTGGAATAAACCCTTTCCTTGCTGTAAGCCTGGTGTCTCAGTAACTTGCTGCACACCAGGCAGACAGACTTGGGTTCAGTTACAGAACCCAAACTATAAGGATACATTTTAAGAAAATGTAATCTACGACCCAGCAATTGCACTACTATGTATTTAGCCAAGGGATACAGGTATGCTGCTTTGAAGGGGCACATGCACCCCAATGTTTACAGCAGCGCTATCAACAATAGCCAAAGTATGGAAAGAGCCCAAAAGTCCATCGATGGATGAATGGATAAAGAAGATGTGGTTTAGGGGTGCCTGGGTGGCTAAGTCGGTTAAGCGTCCGACTTCAGCTCAGGTCATGATCTCACAGTCCATGAGTTCGAGCCCCATGTCGGGCTCTGTGCTGACAGCTCAGAGCCTGGAGCCTGCTTCAGATTCTGTGTCTCCCTCTCTCTCTGCCCCTCCCCGGATCACACACACTCTCTCTCTCTCTCTCTCAACAATAAATAAACATTAAAAAAAAATGTGGTATATATATACAATGGAGTATTACTCAGCAATCAAAAAGAATGAAACCTTGCCATTTGCAGCTACATGGATGGAACTAGAGGGTACTATGCTAAGTGAAATTAGTCAGAGAAAGACAAATATCATATGACTTCACTCATACGGGGACTTTAAGACACAAAACAGATGAACACAAGGGAAGGGAAGCAAAAATAATATAAAAACAGGAGGGGGGCAAAAACATAAGAGACTCTTAAGTGTGGAGAACAACAGAGGGTTACTGGAGACGTTGTGGGACGGGGGATGGGCTAAGGGGCATTAAGGAATCTACTCCTGAAATCATCGTTGCACTATATGCCAACCAACTTGGATGTAAATTAAAAAAAATAAATTAAATAAAGATTTTTAAAAACCTATGGGATTACAAGGTGAAATAAAATAAAATAAAATAAAATGTACATGACCCAAATGAAAAAAACTAAAATATTGCACTAAGGCACCTAAAAAGAGGACAAGAATATTAGGAACGGTGGGGCTGGCATAGAACCCAGAAGTCAGAAAACGAACTAACTAAATAAAGCAAAAGCATAAACACTTAATAAAGATCAAACAACCTGGGTGGTTTGGGGGCAGGGCCTCCTTAAAATAATTGAGTCAGAAAACACTCCTGGTGAGGTGATATTTTGAGCCAACATTTATGGGAGGAGAATGCAGGGATTCTGTGAGGGTCTAGAGGAGATTTCAAGACAAAGATGAAGTTCAAGAGTTCTGAAGTGAGAAAGAAACAAAGTGTCCAAGGGCCGGGAGAGAGGCTGTCTGATAAGACGCTGCTGAGGAAGGCGGTGCTCAGGGAGGTGGGGGAAAGAAAGGGGAAACAGTGAGCCATCCAAGAGTTTCCAGTCGGCCTTGGGTTTAAAAGGGCATTGATCTGGAGAACAGATAGCGCCAATAAGTGTTGAGAGGCTCATGAAAGAGAAGTGGGGCCGTGTGTTAGGGGATAACACAGTCCTGGACGCTACAGGGTTATGACGAATGTGGAATTTCCCCTCCCTTGTTCGCTGTGCAACCCGAGCTGGGGGACAGCAACTTCCGAGACAAAGATAATACGCAGTTACTTTGTGCTGGGTGCCCCGCTGCGTTCTTTCCGCGTCTTAGACCATCTAGTCCTCACTACGTTGTGACTCCCTTCACTGCGACCACGGTAGGTGATACGAGGCAGCCGAGGCCTGGGGTGATCATGTCATTCGTTGGTGGTCTCACGGCTGGTACAAGGTGGAGAAGCGTGGCGCCAGAGTTCGCTTGCTTGACCACTTAACCCAGCTCCTCCCAGCCTGGTGGAGATCTTCTGAGTAGGTAGCCTTAAGTTCAGAGAAACGCTCGGTGCTGGAGGGGCAGCAGCCCGAGGACCGTGAGCTTACACATGGCATGGGAAGGACACGCAGGGGCACGTTCCTCAGTCACGACTCTAAAGTGTTAGGATACAATTACTTTTCCCATTGTTTTTATTTATTTATTTATTTATTTATTTATTTATTTATTTTTATTTTTTTGTTTCAACGTTTATTTATTTTTGGGACAGAGAGAGACAGAGCATGAACGGGGGAGGGGCAGAGAGAGAGGGAGACACAGAATCCGAAACAGGCTCCAGGCTCTGAGCCGTCAGCCCAGAGCCTGACGCGGGGCTCGAACTCACCGGACCGCGAGATCATGACCTGAGCCGAAGTCGTCGCCCAACCGACTGAGCCACCCAGGCGCCCCAAAGAAAGATGCTTTGATTACGGCACCTGGGTGGCTCAGGCAGTTGAGCGTCCCACTCTTGATTTCAGCTCAGGTCATGATCCCAGGGTTGTGGGATTGAGCCCCACGAGCACAAGACATCACGGTCACTTTTAGGGAGCGGATTGGGGTTAGAGATATTTTCGAGTGAATTTCCATGCAGACAGTAAACCAGCATTTGACGCTTCTGCAGGAGGGGGACAAGTTCAACTATATCACCACTTCTACCATTTAAATCGATCTGAAATTCCTGTTCTTGCCATGTGGCGATAACAAGGATGCTGTTGAATTAGATCTTCAGGCTCTAAACTCCACATTGGAATATGTCTGCAGGCTCCGCCCCCATTTACTTTTCAAACCATTGTCTTAAGAAACCCTGCCCGCTAACACGAACACTGAACCCACATGCTAACACTTGTGAAGGATGATAGAGCAACTTTCCCATGCCAATTCTCACCTTTGCCATAGTTACGGGGCAGGGAAGGGGGCGAAGTGATGTTAATGGTACCTTTCATTTCACCCCCCAAATCAGGGCTGATAGTGGAATCAATTCATGTTTTAGAAAGACAATTTTTTTTTTTTATGGTTTGGTAACATTTTCCTTTTTTTAATTTAAAATTTAGTTTATCGGGGCACCTGGGTGGCGCAGTCGGTTAAGCGTCCGACTTCAGCCAGGTCACGATATCGCGGTCCGTGAGTTCGAGCCCCGCGTCAGGCTCTGGGCTGACGGCTCAGAGCCTGGAGCCCGTTTCCGATTCTGTGTCTCCCTCTCTCTCTGCCCCTCCCCCGTTCATGCTCTGTCTCTCTCTGTCCCAAAAATAAATAAATGTTGAAAAAAAAATTAAAAAAAAAAATTTAGTTTATCGGCTAAAATCAACAACACAGAAAAAAACAGGTGTTGGCGAAGATGTGGAGAAAGGGGAATCCTCTTGCACTGTTGGTGGGAATGCAAACTGGTGCAGCCACTCTGAAGAATATGGAGGTTCCTCAAAAAAACTAAAAATAAATCTACCCTACGACCCAGCAATTGCACTACTAGGTATTTACCGAAAGGATCCAAAAATACAGATTCAAAAGGGCACATTCACTCCAATGTTTATAGCAGCGCTATCGACAATAGCCAAACTATGGAGAGAACTCACATGTCCATCGACTGATGAATGGATATAGAAAGATGATTTTTTAAGATAAGTTTTAGATTCACAGCAAAACTGGTAGAGAGGTACAGAAGGTTCCCATATACCCCAATCCCCCCCCCCAACATACCCTTCCTCCATTATCAACATGCCCCACCAGAGCAGTACATTCATTGCAATTGACGAGTCTACATTGACCGATCATTATCACCCAAAGACCATCACTTACATTAAGGTTTGTCCTTGGTGTTGTACATTCTCTAGGCTTGGGCCAGAGGGATGGGACAAATGCTTTCCACCCATATAGCATCATACAGGGTTTTTTTCATTGCCCTAAAGGTCTTCTGTGCTCTGCCTCTTTATCCCTCCCCTTCACAGTCAAGATGGTTTTACAAATAGCCATCTTCGGGTATGTTTGGGAGGATATCAAGTCTCTTGAAGCCTAGCTCATAAAATCTGCTGTAATCTTTCAGAATTCAGTTGGCAAGTTGCTATGTGTCTAGGCAGGGGTTACATAACAAGGATTTAAATTCAAGACCCAGACTATGGTGTAATCAATTGGTATCTTGGTTTCATTTTAGAGCATCAGGACAGCTGAAGAGCCCTTGCTAGGAGCACGTACCTTCCGTAAGGGTGGAGGACACTCCTTTTTTTCTTTATCTGTGGCCCAACTTCACCCCAGGGCTGTCATCTGCTCTCTTCTGCTCCTCTTCCTGCTTAAAGAAATTCCAGTAAAGCATTTTCAGTTTGCAAATTATTTTCAACCAGAAGCAAAGATAGTTCATGAATGTAGAAAGTTATTTTTGACATTCATTTTTACAACAAAGTTGACGTAATGTTGAGAAGGTTAAAAAATATAACTTCTTATAAGATTTTTTTGTTGCTGTTTTATTTCACGGGGTCTTCAGGTATTTTTTTAAGCTTATTTATTTTGAGAGAGAGAATGAGTGGGGAAGGAGCAGAGAGAGAGAGGGGGAGAGAGAGAGAGCGTGAGCAGGAAAGGAGCAGAGAGGCAGACAGAGAGAATCTCAAGCAGGCTCCATACTGTCAGCACAGAGCCCAACTTGGGGCTCGAACTCACAAACCGTGAGATCATGACCTGAGCTGAAGTTGGACACCCAACCGACTGAGCCACCCAGGTGCTTCTCAATAACTTTGTTTTTAAATTTTACTTTGCAACACCCTCCTTTTCAACTCCAGAGAAAAATGAAAGATGAAAATAAAACATCTTCAGAAATCGAAGTTACTAAGGCGAAGGGTATTTTTTTAATGCTTATTTATTTTTGAGAGAGAGAGAGAGAGAGAGAGAGAGAGAGAGAGAGAATCTCAAGCAGGCTCTGAGCTGTTAGTGCAGAGCCTGACTCAGGGCTGGAACTCATGAACTGTAAGATCATGACCTGAGCTGAAATCAAGAGTCCGTCACTTAACCGTGAGCCACCTGGTGCCCCAAAGGATATTTGTTGTTCTCACCCAGGCTCCATTTGTCTGGATTCTTGCCACCCTTGTGAACCCAGCCTCTGTAGGTGACTGTGTTTCAAGTACCTGTTTCCTGCGTGTTGCTTCTGTAGCTGGGAGAAGACTATGGTTTGGGAGACTTTTGGAACAGCTCAAAGTAACACAGGGACCATGCCTTTCCTGATGAGGCAGGAATTTCAGGAAGACACCATCTCAGAACAGTTCCTTCTTGAGTCTCCCCTGAGCCTGAGTTTGGGTTCTGAGAGCGTGTGGCTTCCCATCCCACCCACACCGGCAAGTTTACAAGGACAAGTGGGAATCAGTCAGGCTGAATTTTCACTGAGAGACAACTGTGCCTTTGAAAACACATGTGCCTTTGACACACATGTGAGAAGCACATGAAGCAGATTCCTGGAGCGATTTGCATGCGGTTGACATTTTGATCCCCCTTGAACCCTAATTTCCTTAGGTGACCGTTTATCATTGCACATGTTGCTTTCAGTTGTGAGATGGGAAAATGAGTTGATCATGAAATGTCTTGTACTTGACTTTTTTTTTTTTTTTTACACTTTGGTAATTATTTAAGGCAAATTGTGAGAAGTGGAATTGCAGGATCCAAGAGCTGCAGGAAGTATGAAGAGTCACGGGAACCCCACACATGTGTAGCACCGCATGGAATACAGGGACACGGGCAGTAAAGTCAGCATTTGTTCAGATAGGGACCACCGAGGTAGAAGTGTGGGCTCTTGGGTAAACTGAGCGCACGGAACTGTCTATGCTGGATGACCGGGCAGCTCCAGAGAAATTACGCTTTTTCATGGCTCTTTTCCATTTCCCCTCAGACCTTCCTTCCCAAGACTGTCTTGGCTCGAAACGGACAGGAAATGAACGATTTCCAGGTGTGTTTGGTAAAAAAATTAAAATCATCATAACAAACAAAATATGTCACCCATATTCCCATCACTCAGAATTAACCTCTGCTAACATTTTGCCATATTCTCCTCCTACATGCCTTCCTTCCATACCTTTATTAAAAGGTACGACACACTCTGATTTTTCCTTTCCTATCAAAACCAAAACATTTCAAGGAAAGCGAAAACATCTCTGCACAGAGCCTGACGGGAGGGTTCGAACTCACAAACTGCAAGATGACTACCTGAGCCGAAGTCAGATGCTCAACCAACTGCACCACCCAGGAGCCTGCACATGTGCTAAATTTACGGAGCCCTCAGTGTCAGGGTTTTGTACACACTGCACAAATTTTTAAATTGTACTGGGGGGGGGGGGCCCTCCCTCCATCCTAATCTTGGCTCTGGTTTCTTGAAAAGCTTGATCCTTTAAGGGAAAAAAAGCATTTCTTTGTTGTGTTTGGATTGACTGCTCTGGGCGATCCTCGAAGCTGGGTATTCCCCATTCACCCTTCAGGCAGGGGCGTATACGCACACTCCCACACACGACACTCATAAACACACACTCACAGGGATATCCACACACGAATACAGAAACACACAAATACCCACATGCAACAGTCACACTCACATGTGCAAACACACACAGCTCTCGCTGACATCAAGCTCCATGGTGGTTTCCACGAACGGGAGGAGAAGAAACTCTCAAACCCGATGTCATCTTGAGATTGGAGATAGGAGAGGAGCCACGGTGGTGGAAGGAGTGGTGCTGAGGAGCTCAAATCCAGGTACATGACCCGGGAGAGTGTGGGTGGCCCCAAGTCGCATGGAAGCCAGTAAGTTACATATATAAATTACATAAATTAAAAATAATTATATATATATATGTTTTCTATGTTTTCTATATATATATGTTTTATATGTTATATGTTTTCTATGTTTAACCTGAATTTCCCTTTCCAGATAAACTCTATTTCTTCTCTCTCTCACTAGTGTCCTGGGGCTCTCACCTGCTCCAGGTGTGCGTGTACTAGATCTGCTTCTAGAGCAGTCTTCCAAAAGCATTGGCTCGTTTCTTTCAGTTATCCTTTCTCCTCATGGTAAGAGATCTGACATCCCCAGTCTCGCCCCAGAGCCTCTCCGTTATCCTGGCCATGAAACTGGCCAAGAGCAGCCGGCCTGGACGTGATAACTGGCCACGTGTGCGGATAGGTTGAGGTGGCTTGAAGTTCTAAGACCCTTTATCAGAACATGCACGGACTAGAGTTTTAGGAAATTTAATGTCGCTTCAGGATATAGGGAGCCAACCTGAAGGGAAAGCGTCAATAAGGGATGGCTAAGGATCATTCCACGTGTGTCAGCATGAACCCTTTATTTTTTTTTTAAGTTTATTCATGTATTTTGAGAGAGAAAACGTAAGTGTGGGAGGGGCAGAGAGAATCCCAAGCAGGCTCTGCACTGTCAGCATGGAGCCCACCGTGGGGCTGGATTTTCCCAACCATGAGATCATGAGCTGAGCCCAAATCAAGAGTCAGACGCTCAACCGACTGAGCCACCCGGGTGCCCCACAAACACTTGAACTCTGAGGTGCAGTGAAACCTAATCTGACTGGTGATAAGGTCGCGTACCATCAGTGTCTGTTCACCTAGAACTCTTCTCTTGTCAATTTCATACGTTTCTTCTTTAATTCCTTTGACACTTGCTTCTTGTTGATTTTCTTTTTTCTTTTGTTGTTTTTTTTTTTTTTTAATTTTCTTTTCTAAAATGTATTTTTGTAGTTTTTGGCCACTTGTACCCATACATGTAAGCTTCCAGCCCACAATTTCTTCAGAAATAGTTTTACTCTCGGGGCGCCTGGGTGGCTCAGTCGGTTGAGCGTCCGACTTCGGCTCGGGTCATGATCTCACGGTCCGTGAGTTCGAGCCCCGCATCGGGCTCTGTGCTGACGGCTCAGAGCCTGGCGCTCGTTTCAGATTCTGTGTCTCCCTCTCTCTGACCCTCCCCCGTTCATGCTCTGTCTGTCTCAAAAATAAATAAACGTTAAAAAAATTAAAAAAAAAAAGAAATAGTTTTACTCTCATAGCCCCTGGCCCTGGGATTTCTTTTATATTTGGATAGCTTGAGGAAACAAGAAACGGAGACCCAAAGGAACATGTCAGTTCATAAATATAGAATTAGCTACATTATTTAGGGGAAGAAAAAAACCCAGAATACACACACCGTAGGTAACCTCCAAATGACTATACATCTACAGTGGATGTTAAGCCTTGCTGATCTGAGATTAAACCTACAGTTGTTACACAGCATCGTATTTTTAGGAAGTATTTTATCTTAAGCTCACTCTGGCATCCCGTTTTCGATCATTCTTTTTTTTAAAAAAATTTTTTTTTCAACGTTTATTTATTTTTGGGACAGAGAGAGACAGAGCATGAACGGGGGGGGGGGGCAGAGAGAGAGGGAGACACAGACTCGGAAACAGGCTCCAGGCTCCGAGCCATCAGCCCAGAGCCCGACGCGGGGCTCGAACTCGCGGACCGCGAGATCGTGACCTGGCTGACGTCGGCCGCTTAACCGACTGCGCCACCCAGGCGCCCCGCGATCATTCTTGATCAATACCACATGAAATGGCTTCTATTCCTTCAGTATCACTCAATAAGGTTAGGTTACGTTCAGTTACCCACAGAATGATCACTGCAGTGGATTATTTCTGACATTTCATTTCAATTATGTGAGTGGGATAATCCATGCAGGACATTTCTTCATGTTCTGCTTTAGAAAAAGACTGGGACATTGGAGAGCGGATTTGGAGATTCCAGCATGTGGAGCAGAGTCTCAAGAGGGGCGTTGCATCAACCAACAAGGAAATCTTGACGGAGCAAAAAAGCGTTGAATTTAAGAAAAGTGTTGAATTTAAAGAAATGTTTCTACTGAGTACAGACAATGTTCCTTTAAGACTCAGACTCCTTGGGTCACCTGGGTGCCTCAGTCAGTTAAGCGTCCAATTTCAGCTCAGGTCATGATTTCATGATCCATGAATTCAAGCCCTGCATCGGGCTTAGTGCTGACAGCTCAGAGCCCGGAGCCTGCCTCAGACTCTGCGTCTCCCTCTGTCTCTGCTCCTCCCCTGCTCACATTCTGTCTGTCTGTCTCTCTCTCTCAAAAATAAACAAACATTAAAATTTTTTTTAAAAAGACTCAGACTCCTTGAATGGGACCCATTTGGAAAAGATTTGAACATAGTTTATGAAAAGCTAAAAAAAAAAAAAATGCATTCTTATATACAGAAAATTAGTTGGCTATAATGCACCCAAATTTATGGAAAAATGATTTGAAGGTAATGCCTCTTGAAAGTTTTTCAGTCCTGGGGCGCCTGGGTGGCTCAGTTGGTTGAGCATCTGACTTTGGCTCAGGTCATGATCTCACAGTTCCTGGGTTTGAGCCCTGCGTAGGGCTCTGTGCTGATGGCTCAGAGCCCGGAGCCTGCTTCAGATTCTGTGTCTCCCTCTCTCTCTGCCCCTCCCCTACTCACGCTCTGTCTCTCTCTCTCTCTCAAAAATAAACAAACATTAAAAATTTTTTTTTTAATTTTTTTAACGTTTATTTATTTTTGAGACAGAGAGAGACAGAGCATGAAGGGGGGAGGGGCAGAGAGAGAAGGAGACACAGAATCGGAAGCAGGCTCCAGGCTCTGAGCCATCAGCCCAGAGCCCGACGCGGGGCTCGAACTCACGAACCGCAAGATCGTGACCTGAGCTGAAGTCGGACGCTCAACCGACTGCGCCACCCAGGCGCCCCTAAAAATTTTTTTAAAAAAGACTCACTCCTTGAATGGGACCCATTTGGAAAAGATTTGAACATAGTTTATGAAAAGCTAAAAAAAAAATTCATTCTTATATACAGAAAATTAGGTGGCTATAATGCACCCAAATTTATGGAAAAATGATTTGAAGGTAATGCCTCTTGAAAGTTATTCAGTCCTGGGGCGCCTGGGTGGCTCAGTTGGTTGAGCGTCCGACTTCGGCTCAGGTCATGATCTCACAGTTCGTGGGTTCGAGCCCCGCATCGGGCTCTGTGCTGATGGCTCAGAGCCCGGAGCCTGCTTCAGATTCTGTGTCTCCCTCTCTCTCTGCCCCTCCCCTACTCACGCTCTGTCTCTCTCCTTCAAAAATAAATAAACATTAAAAAAATTAAAAAAAAAGAAAGTTTTTCAGTCCAAAGTCATGCTTTCAGCGTTATTTAAGAATGTACACTGGTGGGAAATCCTTCGAACATGATAAATGTGGAAGAGAATCCAAGGATGAGTTGAGGATCAATAAATGTCAGAAAACTGATAAAGAAAATCCTATAAATGTGACAAATGTAGAAAAGTCTACAAGCAGAAGCCAAATCCCATTCAACTTCAGAAAACTCATACTGAAGAGGAATCCCAGGAACGTAAAACATATGAAAAAGCCTTTTCCAGGAAATCACCCCATATCAATCACGAGAAAATCCATGATGTAGAGAAAGCCTATGAATGTACTGAAGGTGGGCGATCGTTCAAACAGAACTCAGTCCTCATTCAACGTAAAAAAAAAAACTTCACTCCGGACAAAACCCCTCTAGCCTGCTTCGGATTCTGTCTCCCTCTCTCTCTGCCCTTCCCCTGCTCGTGCTCTATTTTTTTCTCTCTCAAAAATAAACATTAAAAAAAAATTTAAAAATATGGGGATGCCTTCACTTATAGGTTAGCCTGCAATGGTCACCCAGGAATTCATACAAAAGGGCCTACAATTTGAAACCTGTAGCTGAGGGCAGTGAGGTCTTAATATATGGAGTTTCCTTTGAAGATTGATTTGGCTTCTTCAGAAAATATTTATTAAATGCCATTTATATACCAGGAACATTTTTTTTTCCTTTTTAAGGTTTTACTTTTAAGTAATCTCTACACCCAATGTGGGGCTCAAACTTACAACCCTGAGATCAAGAGTCATATGCTCTACTGACTGAGCCAGCCAGGCACCCCACGAATGTTTTTAAACATTGGAGATGTAGCCAGAAACCAAACGTGCCAAAAGGAGCAGAAGGTATTTGTTGGGAATAAGAATGTTTAAGGGGCGCCTGGGTGGCTCAGTCGGTTAAGTGTCAGACCCTTGATTTCATCTCGGGTCATGATCTCACAGTTGTGGGATCAAGTCCCTAGTCAGGCTCCGTGCTGGGCTCTGCCCCTTCCCGACTCGCACACATATTCTCTCTCTCTCTCTCGCTCAAATATAAAAAGGAAAATAAAAAAAGAATGTGTCAGCTTAGGTGTATGGTGTGGACCCAGGTGACAGGAGACTGGGGTGCCAGGCCACTGTCTCTGGCCTTTATCTCTCATATTTGCCGCGTTGGCGTGAACTAGAGGAATTGTGGGTTTGAGCTGGAGAGAGAAATTATCGCTTTGTACGTGGTCGACAGCAAGAGAAAGTAGAAGTATGAGAAACTTTGAAGTCTAGAACTGAGATTCTGGTCTTTAATGTTCTCCCAGTTAAAGGAAGCCAGATGTGGGAACCAGTAAGTGAAAAATATTGTTAGGAGTGGGGCAAGTTGTATGGGGCAAAAGAAGAGTATAGACCCACCAAAGACAGTATGTCAGAAAGTTTCATTTCACAGCATACTGGTTGGTGGGAAGATTCACAAGTGATGAATTCTGATTTCCACTTTGGGACGTGATGGGGTGATGCAAACAAAATAGAGCTCACCAAGAAAATAAGGAGAGGCATTTGAATCAAGTGAACTTCATCGATGATAAAACACCTACTAAGCAGAAAGGCTATGGATATGAAGCTTTTGCAAACATATTTAATCTCCACTCAAACGTTATTCTATCAAGTCAAAAACTATGAGCACGTTTTAAGTGGAAAGAGTTTGAGAAATAACTCAGATTTATTTAATTGTAGAAGAAATCCATGAACTTAATGGAGATGAAAAAATCATTCAGTTATGATTAATTTCCAGTGAAGCATGAGAAAACTCATACAGGTAAGAATACCCAGGAATATGATGTATTAGCTGTGTGCTGTCTAAAGTCACACCTGACTGGACACCAGAGAGTACATTCTAGAGAGAAACCCTATGGATGAAATGGGTATGGGAAAGCCTTTACTGATCCGTTGCTCATCCCTTATTAAACATCTGAGATCTCACACAGGTGAAAGACCCACTGATGCTTATAAATTCTGCCAGAAAGCCTTTAGGAGAATTCACAACCGTGAGAAACCCTCTAAATATAACGAACGTGGGAAGCTATCCGGAGGGTGGCATTTCATTATGTAACGCCAACAGGCTAAGACATCATCATTTCAGATAATCTTCAAATCATCAAAACACTTGGGCAAGAGGGATTCTGAGACTTTTCCTCTTTTCTAGATTTGCATCAGTTAGGACTCCTCGTGTTGGAAGTGACAGAATATTAAAAACCAGCTTCAGCAATAAAACAGAGTTCATTGGTGCATATCACTGAACAGTCCAGGATACCTCCTGGAAGGGAAGAGAAAGAGACAAGGTTTGGTGATTGAATCACTATTTAGAAAAGCAAAGAGAAACAAATAAACAAATAAAAAATGAACTCAGTAAGATGGTCGAATGCACAAGAAAGATCTTTTTTTTTTTTTTTAAATTTTTTTTTTCAACGTTTATTTATTTTTGGGACAGAGAGAGACAGAGCATGAACGGGGGAGGGGCAGAGAGAGAGGGAGACACAGAATCGGAAACAGGCTCCAGGCTCTGAGCCATCAGCCCAGAGCCTGACGCGGGGCTCGAACTCACGGGCTGCGAGATCGTGGCCTGGCTGAAGTCGGACGCTTAACCGACTGCGCCACCCAGGCGCCCCATGAAAGATCTTTTTTAAAACCAGTGACATTGGGGCACCTGGGTGGCTCAGTCGGTTGAGCGTCCGACTTCAGCTCAGGTCATGATCTCATAGTCTGTGAGTTCGAGCCCCAGATCAGGCTCCGTGCTGACAGCTCAGAGCCTGGAGCCTGTTTTGGATTCTGTGACTCTCTCTCTGACCCTCCCCGTTCATGCTCTGTCTCTCTCTGTCTCAAAAATAAATAAACGTTAATTAAAAAAAATTAAAAAAAATAAATAAAACCAGTGACATTGCAAATGGCCTCCAGGAGTTGATTAAAATAAAAATGGGCAAGTATTCTATTCACAATAATGTTTATATAAAATACTTAGAAGTGAGTGCAACCAAAAATAAAGTGTCTTTATTACTGGACAGAGCAAAACTGACAGTAAATACTTCAGTGTCCTGGGTTCAAATAATGTTAGAAATAAGTGAATAAGAACCTGAAGACAAAGAGGCTCACAAAAACGCTATAGAGATGATGGGGGGAAACCCCCATCATTTTAACACTAACAGGTTTCTATCAAATACCAGTGAAATTAAAGTCTGGTTCTTTACTGTTTGCACTGCTGATTAATGACCTGGTTTACACACACGTTGATGAAAACCAAGCAGCATTACTGTTATCACCAAGGAAGGCTGAGAACAGGGTTTCCCCAGGTACGGGAATTGGTGGGAGACAGACATCCGGATCTCGTCTGAATGTGGACATTGGAGGGTCTCGCAGCCACCCGGAAGTGATCGAGCAACCCCAGGTGGGTCCTGGGAGACACAGGAGTCAGAAGGAGGAACAGAGAAGATCTGGACTTAGGAAGGACGCGTTAATCAATGCACGTGGTTACTGAAACTCCTGGGTACTGTCCCCCCTCCCCAACTCCCCATGAGGTGGTCGGTCCGTGTAAACAGTAAGGGTGAATACTTACATCCTTCTCAGCTTATTCTAAGTACTTTCCACAGACTGAATTAGTTCATTGAATCACTGCAAGACCCCACGAAAGAGATTTCATGCCTAAGCCCTTTTACAGATAAGGAGGTTAAGTAACTTACCCCAGGTCACACCCGAGCTGAGAGACAACGCCCAGATTTGAACCCTGGCGATCTGGTCTGGTGTCCTAGCTCATCTATTTTGGCTGGTCATGAGGTTCGGGGTCTGGGGAGTTCAGTCATCGGGGCTGCAGGAACCCAGACAGCCATCGGTTCTCTTACTGTAGTAGCATTACTAGGGGTATCAGTTTTCTATTGCTGCATTGCAAATCACCACAGACTCAGCAGCTGAAAACAACCCTCACCCAGGAGCCCCCGGCTGGCTCAGTCAGAGGGGCGTGTGACTCTTGATCTCAGGGTTGTGAGTTTGAGCCCCACGCTGGGTGTAGAGATTCCTTGAATAAATAAAACTTAAGGAATGGGGTGCCTGGGTGGCTCAGTCGGTTAAGCATCCGACTTCGGCTCAGGTCACGATCTCACAGTCTGTGAGTTCGAGCCCCGCGTCGGGCTCTGGGCTGATGGCTCAGAGCCTGGAGCCTGCTTCCGGTTCTGTGTCTCCCTCTCTCTCTGCCCCTCCCCCGTTCATGCTCTGTCTCTCTCTGTCTCAAAAATAAATAAAAACGTTAAAAAAAAAATAAGAAAACAGCTTTTGGCCATTTTTACGCCCCCCATACACATACACACATGCACATTTTATATATCGCATATTATATATACAATTTTATATATAATATTACATAAATAAGTTCTTTTACTGTTTATTTATTTTTGGGAGAGAGAGTGTGCAAGTGGAGGAGGGGCAGAAAGAGGGAGACAGGATCTGAAGCAGGTTCTTCACGGACAGCACACAACCTGACGTGGGGCTCAAGCTCACAGACCGCGAGATCACGACCTGAGCCAAAGTCGGACACTCAACAGACTGAGCCACTCAGGTGCTCCTATGTATATAAAATTCTATATATATATCTGTGATTAAAATGTCACATTTTATATATAATATATATATAATATATATAATATATTATATATTATATATATACACATTTATATATATAATATATAATATATAATATATATATAATATAATATATCTCATAGATAGATAGAGATTTGAAGCCAAAATACCCCCAATGGCCAGAGAGATGTGCTGTTTGAGCGCATAATACACACATACACATCCATGCGTTCAAATACCACATCTCTCCGGCTATTTGAGCGGCACCTAAATTTCAAGAATCCAATATTTACCGCAGGACTCTCCTGTCTCCTCCTCCCTTCAGTGGGTTGTAAAACCAGATAGCTGGGAGCACTCTCATGGATCCCCCTTCTCTCGCATCACCCGTGAACGGCTGCTGGCCTGGCCTGCAACTCTATCACCTCAAGACACACTGCTCACCCAGAGCACCACCTCCTTTGTTCAGTGTCTCCTAAGTGAGCTCAGACTGGCTTAAACAATAATGGGAATTCATGGGTGCACGTAATAGAGATGTCAGAGGGAGGGCTGATAGGTGGGAATCAGGCGAGGCTCTATCCAGCAGCTTAAATAATGTTGACAGTAACCCAGTTTCTCTATCTGTCCATGCTACTTGCAGTATGTTGACTTGATCCTCAGTCTCTACCTGGTGGTCTCCCATGTGCCCCAGGCTCTATCTTCCGAGCAGCAACATACCATATTATCTAGGGGACAAGAGAGCAAGCATCTATTTTCCAGAAACCCTAGTAAATGTCTCCTGTGTTCTCACTGGCTCTGCGTGGGATATGTACCAACTTTGGTGGTTGCAATGGGGGGGGGGGTGCACTGACTAGTTAGACACAAGAACATTCTTAGAGTTAATCAGAGAGGGAGGCAAACCATAAGAGACTCTTAAATGCAGAGAAAAAACTGGGGGTTGCTGGAGGGCAGGTGGAGGGGGGATGGGCTAAATGGATGACGGGCGTTAAGGAGGACACTTGTTGGGATGAGCACTGGGTGTTACACGTAACAGATGAATCACTGGGTTCTACTCCCGAAACCAATACTACACTTTATGTTAACTAACTTGAATTTAAATAAATTTTTAAAAATTAAAAAGAGAAAAGAACATTCTTAGGTGTAGGGTCAATTCTATCCAATTCTATCCTATCCAAAGAGAAAGGAGTTCTAATGGAAATTTTGCACAATCTTATATGCTCCTTGAACTGGTCAGCAATCCAGTGGCTCTGTTTTCAAAATATCCAGAATCTGATCACTTTTCCACACTGCTCTTGATCTGAACCACCATTTTCTCTCCCTTGGATTTTACACAAGTCTCACTACATCCACCTTTTCCCCCTTACAGACTCAGAACAGTTACAAGAAACTGGAAACAAACCCAATGGCAATCAACTGGCGAATGGACAAATAAATTGTGGTATAGCCGTCAAGGAAATACTCCTTCAGCAAAAAAAGGAATGAACCACTGTTATTTACAGCAACATGGATGAATCTCAAAATCATAGGATGCAGAAAAGAAGCCAGACACAAAAATGTAAATATTGTATGATCGCACTTATAGAATACTTTAGAAAATGCAAATGAATCTGTAGCAACAGGGCACATGGTGGGGGACTTTTAAAAAGGGGCAGAAGGAAACTTTTGGAAGTGATGGATAGGTTCACTGTCTTGATGGTGGGGACGGTTTCACAGGTATACATCTATCACAAAGCATCAAATTGTTTGCTTTAAGTATGACTCATCTATTGTAGGTCAACTTTTTAACGTTGTAAAAAATTTTTTTAAATCTAGGAAGAAAATATAAGGCAAACATCACCAATAAGTATAAAAGCAGCAATCAGGTAAGCAGAAGATAGAAAAGAAGAGGCATGGATATACAAATATCAGAGACTGAACCTCGAAAGTAGTCCAAGAGTCGGCAAGCCTAACGAGGGAAAAAAGACAGAACACACACAGGATCAGAGTCTTGAATGACCAAGAAGCAGCCACATATACACATTAAGTTCCCAGGGTAAAAAGACAGTGTATGCTAATTTATGGTAATATATTTAAAAATCTCAGATGAGTGCTTTTCTAGGAAAGGCTGAGCAGAGTTCTCTGGGTAAAATTTTCAAATACTTGAGAAACATGTAGTTAATAGAAATGTTCCAGAACATTAAAAAAGCAGACTAGTTCTGATACCACAGAACACCCCTAGTGCACACCCTATAACCTGCAGGGTCCCCGTTCTGTCCATCATACCCGAGGCCGGGGATAGGACCCTGCGCCTTAACCTTGGCTTCTCCCACACGCTACTTCCTCACTGCCAGAAAGTGCTGGTTATTCTCCCTCAAAGCTCCTCTCTCGTTAGGCACCCCCTCTCGCTTTCCATTACCAAGTTCCGATCATCTCTTGTATGGACCTTTTAAGTTTATTTGAGAGAGAGAGAGAGAGAGAGAGAGAGAGAGCGAGCGCACAAGCAGGGAAGGAGGAGGAGGAGGAGGAGAGAGAATCCCAAGCAGGCTCCACACTGTCGGTGCAGAGCCTCACATAAGGCTCAAACCCAGGAACCATGGAATCATGACCTGAGCTGAAATCAAGAGTCAGACGCTCGACCAACTGAGCCACTCAGGTGCCCCAGCATGAAAGCCAGCTTAAGGCCATATACGGACAAACCATATAGTATTATTAAATCATATTAACTGCAGCAAAAAGAAGGCTCAAGTTGGTGTCGGTATGTTGTTAAAATGTCTAATAATTACCCACTTAGTATTATTTTCCATTTACTTGTTATTATTCCCTTTCAAGGACAGTGCTGAAGGAAAACGGCCCCTTTCTGGGAATCTTCTAATAGCATGCTCCCCTCCCCCTCCCTCTCCCCCTCCCTTCCTCACCCCCTCTTTCTGGCTTTAATCTTGTATTTCTCAGAGGCGCTGTCAGCTCCCCACTGAAAGTGATGTACAGCTTGCATTAAAATGTCTATATATGAAAATGCATTGAAATCTACTTAAAGAGGGGCGCCTGGCTGGCTCAGTCGCGACCTTTGATCTCGGGGTTGCGAGTTCAAGCCGCGCATTGAGTGTAGAGATTACTTAAAAAATAAAGTCTTTAAAAAAATCTATTTAAAGAAAAGCTGTCAGGCAGAGCTGGATAATGTGGAAAACCTTGCGGCGGTGGAACTGGAGTGTCTCAGTACTGGGTGTTCTTGATTTAAACGGGGAATGTCTCCTTAAAAAGGCCCCCCCCCCCCCCGCCCGAACCAGAATCTAGTTTCTGCGGAGATTGGGCGGGAGCGACCATTTTATTACTTGGCTTCCAGCGCCATCTAGTGGCGACACGTAGCAACTGCCACAGGAATTTACAGGCACGCGCTCGCAGGTGCACAGCAAAGTCCCGAAACAAACCCAAGGACGCCTTTGTGTCCCCAGGAGTGCAGAGTCATTGCTCCCTCATGGGCTGCACGTACCTTAAGGCTTAACACAATGCAAACGTCCCGCTGGGCTCGCCACTCACTCCCATGTGTGTTGATGGCGTTAATATTTCCCTGCAACGTGAAATAAACCTTTACGTCAAAAAAAAAAAAAAAAAAGAGGAGGGGGAGGAGGGGGGAGGAGGAGGAGAGGGAGGGGGAGAGGGAGGAGGAGAGGGAGGAAGGGAGGGAGGGGGAGAGGGAGGAGGAGAGGGAGGAGGAGAGGGAGGGGGAGAGGGAGGAGGAGAGGGAGGAAGGGGAGGGAGGGGGAGAGGGAGCAGGAGAGGGAGGAAGGGAGGGAGGGGGAGAGGGAGGAGGAGAAGGGGAAGAAAAGCCAAAGAAGAGTCAGAGAAATCTTGCTTATTTAGAGCAGGGGCTTCTCCAGGTATGGCTCCCAGACCTCCTAAACCAGAAACTCGAGAGGTGGGGCCCAGACGCGCCCCCGCCCCCTTCCCCCACCACCTCCCTGGGATTCTGTCGCAGGCTCAAGGCTGAGTCCTTCCGTTTAGAGCAGGGGTTCTCAACCAGAGGTGACTCTGCCTCCTAGTGGACGTTTGCAGATGTCCTGAGACATTTTGGTTGTTGTCACGACTGGTGCGGGTGCGTGGTAGGAGGTGGTGCTATTGGCATCTAGTGGGTAGAAGCCAGGACACAGAACATCCGGCTACAACAAGGAATTACCAACCTCCAAATGGCAGTTGTGCCCAAGCTGAGAAACCCCACGTTACAGTCTGGCATTTCCCCCACTGCCCCCCGACCGCCCCTTCCTTCCCTCCTCCAGCTTGACTCGTCCCTGTGCTCCTGCTCCCTGTGCCCAACTCTGACAGGCACGGTAGATATTCCGAGTATTTAACTGATAGGGCGCCGGCCAATCCCAAGGAGACCCTGACCAATGACCTGGGCTCCAGCTGGGAGCGGTTGGTACAGCCGCTCTATCAGCTCTTGCTGCCCAGACGCCCAACCCCCGGGCCTTTGCAGCTCTCACTCAATTGTGAGCCGGTCTCAGGCTGATAATTTTATCATGGTCGTTGTTTCAAGTGTATCTATTTATTTTTTTGTGACGTCTATACCCAACGTGGGGCTTGAACTTACAACCCCAGGACCGAGAGTCACATGCTCTTCCGACCGAGCCAGTCAGATGCTCTGATTTATAGTAATTTTCCCTCTAGATTTATAGTTTTGTTTTATTTTAATGTTTTCATTTATTTTGAGACACCGAGAGAGTGCGAGTGAGGGAGGGGCAGAGAGAGACACACACACACACACATACACACACACACAGAGTCCGAAGCAGGCCCCAGGCTGTCAGCAGAGAGCCCAGTGCAGCGCTGAAACTTACACACCATGAGATCATTACCAGAGCCGAAGCCAGACGCTTCATTGACTGACTGCCCAGGTGCCCGGCATATTGATTATTCTAAGTTAAAAGTTCTTAAGCAACAGCAGGTGTAAAAAACAAAAAAAGCCCAAACACTCTGACCTCCCTCTATCTCCAGAAAACAGGAAATAAATCTCTCATGTGAAAGATACCCTCCGTCTGCCAGGGGGTAAAGAGACATCCTTAGCACCAGAGTTAGAAAACGTAGAGCCAAGAAGTCTGTATATAAACCTCCCTTATTACTTTTTACTAATTTACTACCTCAGCTCAAATCCTGTTTAGAATCCCTTACTAATTGAAACTCCCAAACATAAGTTTTCTCGGTCCTGCCGATTCCCCACAGATTTATTGTCACTTTGCCTAAAAAGCATAAAAACCGCTTGTTTTGGTCATTTTGGGGGGAGGTCTCAGTTTCATGCCTGGGCCTCCTCTGTGTGCACATAATTAAACTTCGTGTTTTTTCCTCCTTTGACTCATGTCAATTCCATTCTTAAACCAGCTGGAAGAATCTTGAAGGGTAGAAAAAAAAGATTCTTCCCCAATATCACCATGCTGTACATTAGATCCCCAGAACTTATTCACCTTAAGACTGAAGGCTCTTACCCTCTGACCAACATCTGCCCGTTTCCCCCACCTCCAGCCCCTGGTAACCACCATTCTGTGAGTTTGACTCTTTCTTCTCCTTCTTCTTCTCCTTCCTCCTCCTCCCCCTCCTCTCCCTTCTGCCTCTGCTCTCCTTCCTCCCCCCTTCCTTCCCCTCCTCCTCTTCCTCCCCACTTCTTTTTAAATTTTTTTTTTCAACTTTTTTTTATTATTTATTTTGGGACAGAGAGAGACAGAGCATGAACGGGGGAGGGGCAGAGAGAGAGGGAGACACAGAATCGGAAACAGGCTCCAGGCTCCGAGCCATCAGCCCAGGGCCTGACGCGGGGCTCGAACTCACGGACCGCGAGATCGTGACCTGGCTGAAGTCGGACGCTTAACCGACTGCGCCACCCAGGCGCCCCTCCCCACTTCTTTTTAAATATTCCACATAAGTGAGATTTTGTGGTATTTGTCTTTCTCTGACTTTTCTCACTTAGCATAACACTAAGTTCTTCTGCGTTGCTACAAATGGCAAGACTCTCTCCTTTCTCCTGACTAATATCCCATCATATGCTTTATTTTTAATCATATAAATAATTATACCTCCAGCCACTGGCTCTTTCAACAGTGCTGACTAGAACCTGGGGTTTCTGTAGGCGCCTGCAAAAGACCACAGAGCCATTGTCTTTCTTCGTCCTTGTATAAGGACTCTCAAGTTTCCACTTTAATCCCGGCAAAAACGTACCTGACAGACTTCTTGGGGCAACTGGAGGTTGGCGCCCTCGCTCAGCCCTTCCTTTGCCAGCCACTCTGGTCTGGCATCCGTGCTTGCAACGGACAGAACGTCTGTGTGTCCCATACTCATTTGTTGAACTCTAACCCGCAGGTGATGGCTCTCGAAGGTGAGCCCTCACACGGGGACCAGTGCCCTCATTAAAGGGACCCCAGGGGGCCCCCTCCCCCTCTCCCCCACGCGAGAACACAGAGAAGACGCAGTCTGTGAACCGGAAAGCAGGTTCTCACTAAACACCAGACCTGCCAGCGCCTTGTTCTTGGACTTCAGCCTCCGGACTGCGAGATGCAAACCGCCCCGTCTGTGTAATTCTGTGACAGCAGCCCGGTGACAAAGACACCCTCGCCCTTCTTCCCTTCACGGGGACTCCCACCTGTGTGAGGAAGGAGGCGGCTCAGGCTGTTGCCATGGAAACGGAGGGGGGCAGGGCGGGGTGTGTGCAGGGCTGGGGGGGCGGTGGCTGGAGAAGGGACGGTGCCCAGAGGCCGAGCTCTCCCAGGCTTTGCAGTCGGCCCGTGTGTGGGATCCAGATTCCGACCCAGCCGCACAGGAAAAAACACGGAAACTGGGCCGGTGATCTCTCCTCTCCACGCCCAGTCTCCTCTTCTAGAACACCAGTTATAAGCATTCCTGGACCACAGGGTTGGCGAGGACGTAAAGCACATTACCCTGTAAAATGCTCAGCACCAGATCTGACTTCTTTCGGCCCGTGTTTCTCAAAGTGGGGCCCAGAGACCGCACGCCTCAGAGTGCCTGGCCGGAGGGTCTTGTTAAAAACACAGAATCTCGGGGCCCCCGAAACTAAGGAAGCAAAACCTTTGGACTTCAGTTCACTCTGAAACATCACCCTGCCTCGTTTTCTTCAGTGTGTGTGTGTGTGTGTGTGTCCATATCCGTAATGATTTTTTAAAATCTGCTAATGATCTGCCCCTCTGTCCTGTAGTGTGAGCTCTCTCTGGGTCTGTCTGTCCTGTGGTGTGAGCTCTCTCCGGGTCTGTCTGTCCTGTAGTGTGAGCTCTCTCCGGGTCTGTCTGTCCTGTAGTGTGAGCTCTCTCCGGGTCTGTCTGTCCTGTAGTGTGAGCTCTCTCCGGGTCTGTCTGTCCTGTAGTGTGAGCTCTCTCCGGGTCTGTCTGTCCTGTAGTGTGAGCTCTCTCCGGGTCTGTCTGTCCTGTAGTGTGAGCTCTCTCTGGGTCTGTCTGTCCTGTAGTGTGAGCTCTCTCTGCGTCTGTCTGTCCTGTAGTGTGAGCTCTCTCTGGGTCTGTCTGTCCTGTAGTGTGAGCTCTCTCTGCGTCTGTCTGTCCTGTAGTGTGAGCTCTCTCCGGGTCTGACCCTCTGCCCTGTGGTGTGAGCTCTCTCCGGGTCTGTCCCTCTAAGGAGGGCGGACCCATGGGATGCCAAAGTCAAAGGAGGGGAGGGGGCGGCGTGGAGAGGCTGGAGATCTGCAGCAGAGCAAAGAGCGAGGGGACGGAGCCTCCTGTTGACAGAATGTCTCCATCCAAACCGGAACCAGCCGGGTGGGGACAGCAGGTGGGGAGATGGACCATGGGAGGTGCCGTCCTCTGTGGGGTGAGCTCCCGGATTCTCGGTTACCTCTGGGGGGCGGGGCAGGAACTACGTGTCAAAAGGCCCGGGCTGGCGGCTCACCGACAGAACTGCCCTCTCCCCATCTCTTGGTTCAGTTGCTTTGGGTTAAGACCTCGCACGCCAGAAGCTCGCCAGCGATTGAGGCCCGTTGCCAAAAGATGGCGCTACTGGAACATTGTCTAAAACGTCCCCAGTCGGGGAAGAAAACGAAGGCTCTTGTTGCTTCAGATTCATTTCAATCCACCGTTTTCCCCAAAGAGGGAACTACCTCCCCAGAGGGGAAACGGGTGAATTTGGAGAGGGGGAAGGCAGGGGGGCAAACTGCACCCACGCCCCAGCGTCCTGGTCCCAACCCAGCAGCCGGGCTCGGGAGCAAGGGCTCCCAAAGTCGGCTTCACAACCGGCTCCACCGCGTAGCGACCGTGTGCCCTTGTCAAGCCGGTCACTGTGCCAGGCAGAATTTCCGCCCTCTAAGAATTTGCGTTCTGATGGGGCGACAGTGAATATGGTGACAGGGTAAAATATATAGGGTGTTAGTGTCAAATACTAAGGAGTGTCCAGGAAGACACCTTGGGTTAAATAGAACGGTTTGGTTTGAAATGTAGAAGACACATAGCAGGAGGCCAGCGCGGAGGAAGGTGCGGTAGAAACTGGCGTTGGGAGGGGCGCCTGGGTGGCTCAGTCGGTTGGGCGGCCGACTTCGGCTCAGATCACGATCTCACGGTCCGTGAGTTCGAGCCCCGCGTCGGGCTCTGGGCTGATGGCTCAGAGCCTGGAGCGTGTTTCCGATTCTGTGTCTCCCTCTCTCTCTGCCCCTCCCCCGTTCATGCTCTGTCTCTCTCTGTCTCAAAAATAAATAAACGTTAAAAAAAAAAATTAAAAAAAAAAAAAGAAACTGGCTTTGGGAAAAACCTATTCTAGAATCTGGATTCGCTCTGGGGGTTTCTGGGGAAGAGTCTCAGGAAGCTGGGCTTTGTTCTAGGTTGGATGTGGCCAGAAACAGAGGGTGATGCGGTGACCGAGAGTCCCTGCCCATCATCCGGAGCAGGAGCAGGGCTGAAGCTGGGACTGGCGGAGAGCGCTGGCCAGGACAGAGGACTTCGTGTTCGTTTCTGAGTCTCGGGCGACGTTCCGGTCTGGGTTCGGACCTGATTAGAAAGTGGGTTGCCGGAGTCCAGCTCCAGCAGGGCCGGGGGTTCCGGAAGGAAGAACGGCGTCGGTGAAAATAAAACAAAACTAAAATAAAAAACTAAAACTAAAATAAAAATGGACACAGACAACAGCAGTGCGTTGAACTGGCCGATTTATTGCAGTAAACGTGACATTATATTTGCTAGTGATTCCCTTGTAACATACGTCATCTATGTTTTTCTAACATTTCCTAATTTTGAAAATGTTCCTACGTATAAACGACCTTTAAGAAATGACATGGTGATTTTCCCCTAACTTTCCCGCATACCCTTTGATTATAGATTAATTTCTTACATTATTCCATTATGCATCTGCGTTTATCTATAATCTACAAAGCACTTGCTTTGCTGTTCTCGTGAAAGGCCCTCCGTTTCTCAACACCTCAAGTGGGAGAGTTACAGGGACATGACCCCCTAACCACATGAGGCCAGAAGAACAATGTGTCTGCCTCGGTCCGAGGTGTGAGGAAGGGGCCGAAAAAGCCTTTAGAAACCATGCCTCACACATTCTCAGAGAGACACATTCTCCTAGGTGCATGCACCTCGGAACTAATGAACCATTCTGTAGCTTCACCGACTAGGTTCAGTCATCATCTGGAATGCCTCCGGGGGGCCAGGTGGGCCTAGGGGCTGAAGTCACCTGTGCCCAGAGATACACTCCTTAGTTGCCGGAGTGGGGCTTTCAGATCCATATGTCTCTCCTTTACAGGCCCTCTTTGCCGGCAAAGGGATGAGGCTATCCTTCCTGTAAGTAGAGGAGTCTCCAAGGGGAATGGCAAGGGCTAAACGGAAGGCCGCTCAATTTCTTGCGGGGCCTTATTTTCTTCCCTAATGGTTCTTTTCCCAGGGGGTCTGCCGAGGGCAATTCCCCAACAGACAATACCCCGGGTAGTTTTAAGGCTGAATTACCTAAAGGCGGGAGGACAAGAAGCTTCACTGTGGGCGGGCCTCCCTGCAGTCACCAATCCGTCCTCAGCCCGGGCCCTGCCACGCAGGCTGGGACAGCTCGGCTTCCAGCAGTGGGTATGTTCTTGTCCCGACCCGTCGGGATCACTGAGTGGCCTCTTCCGAGGCGGACGTTCTGCGAGGACACTATTGAGAGTTGACAGAGTTGACGTGTGACAGAACGCGGAGGCTGGGCTTTCTGGGCTCACGACGGGCCCGGCTGGCTCCTCCTGGAGCCAGGGCCGCATTCCTCCTCCCCAGGAGCAATGACTGGAAAGCACGGAAGGGGGACCTGGGGTGCAGAGGGGATGACACTGCAGGTGGGAGTCTAGGGAAGGCGTGGAGCCTCGCTGTGCTCCTGGGAGAGGAAGGGGAGGGGCGCGAGGTGGTGCCCACCCTGCTGGAGGCCCGTGGAGAGGAGGAGAGGGCGGCGTGTGGAGAGCCCACATGGGAGGGCACGGAACGCAGAGGTCTCAGCCCTCAGGGCAGCAACCCTCACTGTGAGCAAGAAGGGAACCATGGGAGCATCTTAACCAGGAAGGACGTGCTCTCATTTACGTTTAGGATAGTAGGGATAACGATGCTGTGTGGAGACTAGTCTCGGGGGCAAGGACGGGGCTTGGGCGAACGGATCGCAATCACTCCGTTGAGGGCTGTTGATGGCATGCACCATGGGCACGGTGCGAGGTTGTTGAAGTTTCATATGTATTTTTTAAGTTTATTTATTTATTTTGAGAGAGACAGAGACAGCACAAGTGGGGGAGGCACAGAGAGAGAGGGAGACAGAGAATCCCAAGCAGGCTCCGTGCTGCCAGCGCAGAGCCCAAGGTGGGGCTCAAACTCACAAAACCGTGAGATCGTGACCCGAGCAGAAACCAAGAGTCAGATGCTTAACTGACTGAGCCACCCAGGTGCCCTGAATATATAGCTATTTTAAGTTTATTTACTTGAGAGAGAGATTGTGTGAGAAGGACAGAGAGACAGAGAGCGATACTGTTTATCAGGTTTCTCTCCCATAAAATTACTCTTTTTTCCCCTTCCCACACTGTACTCTATAGACGGCGCCCACCAGGCACAGCCCACACCTGAGAGTAAAGTTACGCTTCAGCTACTTGAGGGCAGAGAATCTAAAAAAAATTGCTTGGAGCTTTTCTGTATGGGAAATTTCTCTTGTTTCCCCCTGCAAAACTAATAATTGTTTTATCTTATTTATTTATTTTTTTAAGGAAGCTCTAGGCCCAACGTGGGGCTTGAGCTCATGACCCCAAGGTCAAGAGTCACATGCTCTACTGACCGAGGCAGCCAGGTGCCCCACTAAGAATTGTTTTTAAGTAGGGGCGCCTGGGTGGCTCAGTCGGTTAAGCGGCCGACTTCACCTCAGGTCACGATCTCGCGGTCCGTGAGTTCGAGCCCCGCGTCGGGCTCTGGGCTGATGGCTCGGAGCCTGGAGCCTGTTTCCGATTCTGTGTCTCCCTCTCTCTGTGCCCCTCCCCCGTTCATGCTCTGTCTCTCTCTGTCCTAAAAATAAATAAACGTTGAAAAAAAAAATTAAAAAAAAAAAAGACTACTTGTTGGGGCGCCTGGGTGGCTCAGTTGGCTAAGGATCCAACTTCAGCTCAGGTCATGATCTCTCGGTCTGTGAGTTCGAGCCCCGCGTCGGGCTCTGTGCTGACAGCTGGGAGCCTGGAGCCTGCTTCGGATTCTGTGTCTCCCTCTCTCTCTGCCCCTCCCCCGCTCACACTCTGTCTCTCTCTCCTTCAAAATAAATAAAACATTAAAAAATTACTTGTTGTTTGTCCGAAATTCATATTTAAATGGGCGTCCCGTATTTTCATCTGTGAACTCTGGTAACTCTGTTCCGTTATCTCTAACCCAGATATGGATTCTGGTGTCATCGGCATGTTTGCGAAGGAAGTGAGCGCAGTTAACAAGCAGGAGGTGGGGCCGCGGCCAGCGGGGGGGGGGGGGGGTGTCTGGGTGTTCGCTGTTGGGGCAAAGCGGTTGGCAGCATTCCTGCTGTGTGACAGCTATGTCTCTCTGTGCCTCAGTTTCTCACCTGTTAAAGTGGAGATTACACTCATGCCACCCCTTGGGCTCTTTGGGAGGGGAAGTGAGTTGCGCTGGATCAAGCATTTGTCATCACATCGCGTATAGACCCCGAACCGTGGAGTCAACTTCCACCTGAATTTACCCATTCAATCTTCTTTATGGATATGCCTCTATATATGCCCATATAGACATGTACTTGGGTAAATACAAATTATATCTCCAGGTTTTTAAAAAGAGCGGACACGTTAGGTTCTCGTGGAACGTTCCATTCTTTCTGACTGCGTTGGAGAAATTGATTCCATAAGAGCTTCATCCAGCACTGACTGTGCGCCAGACACCATGGTAAACTCTTCCAAATAAATAAAGCGCTCAGAATACAAAGCCCAGTGTTGTCAGTTCCTGACATTTGGATGAAAACTGCTGGAGGATGGAATCCGGGGGTAATTTGCTCAACAAAGTGGGTATTCAGACACATGTGATTTTAAACAGATGTCTCCAGAATGCCGTCCACACTGTTTTGTGTCTAAGAGAAACCTTCCCCGTCCTTGATTACATGGGATGCATTTAATTCTTGGAATCCCGCCTGGCCTTTAGCTCAATGGAAAATTCTGTTGATGATTGTCATCTGGCTGTGGGAGAGGCAGTAAACGTCCTCGCTATCTTTTCTCCCCGAGCGCGAGCCCTCAATGCCTTTATCCTTCTCCCGCTGTCTCTCTCTAATGTCCCTCCAATGCTCTCCCCATTCCCGCTGCCCCCAGCCTCCCTATGTCCTCGATGACTGGCCTACCTACCCCTATCTCTCCCTCCTGGGTTGCAGGCTGGCCCCCACTTGGCAAGAGCCATTGCGATCCACCAAGCCTCTCAGGATGAAAACCCAGAAGAAATCCCCCGTTGGTCCCCTTCTCCGGGACCCCTTCGGCCAAGCCACCTGCCGGCCCCGCTGAGCCGGCACCCTCCCCCGTTGCCTGCACACCCCATCAATGTACTGTGAATGTGTTTCTCACCCCTAGACCAGATCGCCAGCAACTCTGGCCTGGGAACCAGGCTGGCACCCTTGCTTCGGGCCTCCCAACATGGCCACTTTTGCATTAATCAGTCTCTTTTGGTCCCATTGAGATCATTCATTTGGGCATCATCCCATTAGAAACAAAATCTATAGTTTTGCTCTGTCAGAGACGTCATTAGAGTGGCAAATGGCAGGCCTGTCTCATCGTAAATAGATACATAAAAGTTCTAAACAAATTTATATACCCAACAGTATATAAAAGGATGCACATCATGTCCTAGCTGACTTACCGGACAGGAAAAAAAGAAAAATAAAAAGAGTCTTATGCATCCATCTTCTTCCTCTCTCAGAATCACGCACAGATCTGAAGCTCTTTCTGGGGAGTCCAGCCGTCTTGGTCCATCTAGGCTGCTGTGTCAGAACCACACACACGGGGTGGCTTATACACAACAGTAACTAGTTTCTCACTATCTGAGGCTGGAAGTCCAAGATCAAGGCACCAGCAGATTTGGTGTCTGGGGAGAGCCCTTGTCCTGGCTTCCAGTCGGCCATCTTCTCGCCATCACATGACAGAGGGCGTGAGGAGGCTCTCTGGGACTTCTCTGTTGTTTTCTTTTTAAAGTTCATTTATTTATTTTGAGAGAGAGAGAGAACATGAGTGTGAGCAGGGGAAGGGGAGAGAGAGAGAGAGGGAGAGAGAGAGAGAATCCCAAGAGGCTCAACGGTGTCAGCACAGAGCCCAACACGGGGCTTGAACTCACAAACCTTGAGATCATGACCTGAACTGAAACCAAGATTCGAACACTTAACCAACCGACTGAGCCACCCAGGCGCCCCTCTTGGTTGTTTTCCATTGAGGTATAGTTGACATATCACCTTATATTACTTTCAGGTGTACAACATAATGCTTTCCTATTTTCTTATGCTGTGAGAAGATCACCACAATATGTCTGGCTAACATCTGTCACCACACAGGGTCACCATTTTTTTTTCCTTGTGATGAGAACATTTAAGATCTATTCTCTTAATAACTTTCAAATATGTAATGTGGTGTTATTAACTATCCTCACCTCTTACAAGGGCGCCAACCCCATTAGTGAGGGCTCCACCCTCACAGCCTCATCACCTCCCAAATGCCCACCCCCAAATACCATCACACTGGGGATTAGCTTTCAACATATGAATTTGGGGAGGATACAGCATTCAGTCTATCCCGTCAACCGAGGACATCACCCCAGTCCACCAGCTACCCAGTGCCTTCCACATGGTGTGACAAACATAGTCTATGCATATACTTATTTTTATATTTTTTGTATATTATTATATAATGCATGTTTTATATATTATTTATTACATATATTTTATTTTTATTTTATATAAATGTTTATTTTTGAGAGAGATAGAGAGAGGCACCAGCAGGGGAGGGGCAGAGAGAAAGGGAGACAGCGTAGAACCTGACATGGGGCTAGAACTCCTGAACCGTGAGATCACGACCTGAGCCAAAATCAAGAGTTGGATGCTCAACTGACTGAGCCACCCAGGCATCTCTATTCCATATATTTTATGTATTGCAATACGTATACAATGCATATACATATACATATTCAATACATCGTGTTGCATTATATATATATATATATATATATATATATATATATATATATTTTTATATGTGTTCCTTTCCCCCTTTTCTACACAATGGTGGCCACCCTTCCCATTATTACACACCTTGCTTTCCCTTCACTGTGTATTTTGCTCTTTAGTCCATAAAGAATATCCTTAGAATTTTACACAGCTGCATAGAATTCCATTGAACGCGTTCATTACAATTTAGCCAGGGCGCGCCTGGGTGGCTCCCATAGAGGATCCAACTCTTGATGGCAGGTCTTGATCTCAGGGCCATGAGTTCAAGCCCTGTGTTGGGTGTGGAGCCTACAGAAGGAGAAGGAGGAGGAGGAGGAGAAAGAAGAAGGAGAATTTAGCCAGTCCCTTCTTGAAGAACACTGAATTTGTTTGTTTCCAAAGTGCGTTATTACCAGCTATGGTACAACACAAACTGGAGTTGGTAAAAACTTGAGTTTGTGGATGGCCAAGCAGAGGGATGCCCGCAGGAATAATTAACATGCTTCAGTGTCTCTGGCTAACACCAACTCCCTCTTTCTCTGTGTATTTCAGGATATCTGCCTGCAGGGGTGTTTGTCATAATCTCCAAATTCTTCATTCTCTGTCCCTTCTGCTTAGGATCATGAAGATAAACACTTTAAGTTTATCCTTCCTTCTAAACTGCCGTCATTTACCGAGGACCATGATACGTCAGAGCCCGAATGGCCATGCTTTTGAAACAAACAACATCTGTGAAAAGACCCATAATTATTAGAAGAAAACACTAGCAGTTTCTATAGTTTCACGGCCAAAAACAAGCCAACACTAGCTCAAGCAGATGTTCAAGGCTTTGTCCCTCAGCCGTCTGCTTCCCTTCCTGAGGCACGAATTTACTGAGAATTTCCCAGCCACCCAAAGCGCCACTGAGAAGCCCCTGTCCTGAGATTTTATTCTATTTTATTTCATTTTGTCCTGAGATTTTATTTTATTTTATTTTTCAACGTTTATTGATTTTTGGGACAGAGAGAGACAGAGCATGAACGGGGTTGGGGCAGAGAGAGAGGGAGACACAGAATCGGAAACAGGCTCCAGGCTCCGAGCCATCAGCCCAGAGCCTGACGCGGGGCTCGAACTCACGGACCGCCAGATCGTGACCTGGCTGAAGTCGGACGCTTAGCCAACTACGCCACCCAGGCGCCCCTGTCCTGAGATTTTAAATCATGCCTATAACATAAGAGCAGCATCTTGAAATTAATAGCATTTATTTATTTATTTATTTTTTAATTTACAGGTTTTAGTTTTAAGTAATCTCCACACCCAACATGGGGTTCGAACTTACAACCCTGAGATCAAGAGTCACACGCTCCACGGACAGAGCTGGCCAGGCACCTCAGGAGCAATCAATTTCTGAAAGCCCTGCTCCAAACAATCTCCATCGCCAGCCCCCCACCCCCTACCCTTCCACTGACCTTGAAAGTAATGTCATTTGGGTTTTGAGTTGTGGTTGCTTCTTCGGTTTTATTCAAGCTACTGTTTCTCAGGGGCGATTGTGTGCTGGCAGTGCTAGAAAATGGGCCCAGCGTCCTTTGAAAGGAGGATAAATGGAACCCTCGCCCTTTCTCTCAAGGAGAGAAAGATCCTTGAAGCTTTTGTAGCTCTGTTTCCATTCCTTACTTTTTTGAGTAACTATATTCAAGTGTCTACAGTGCTCCGGGCACTCAATCAACTCGTGTGGAAGGAAGAATGAGATGCTGTTGAGCGGGGAGAACAGGTAATGGGTATGTTGCTAACACCCACAGCTGCTGCAGACCTGTGATCTCTTCAAGACGAAGCAGCAACTTGCTTGGCCAATTTTTTCTTTCCTTCTTTTCTTTCTTTCTTTTTCTTTCTTTCTTTCTTTCTTTCTTTCTTTCTTTCTTTCTTTCTTTTCCTTCTTTCTTTTTTCTTTCATTCTTTCTTTTCCTTCTTTCTTCTTCCTTCCTTCCTTTTCTTTCTTTCTTGCTTTCCTTCCTTCCTTCCTTCCTTTTTCTTTCTTTCTTTCTTTCTTTCTTTCTTTCTTTCTTTCTTTCTTTCTTTCTCTCTTTCTTTCTTTCTTTCTTTCTCTCTGCAGTGACCCCATCTAAAGAGACCTTTTAATGAGCACCAAAGGCTTGAGTGACCAGTAATGTGGGGTGGGGTACGGATTGCGGGATTTAACCGCCCCCCGTCCCCCCACCAGCCACACCATCCCCAGCCCAGGCTGTTGCGATGTCGCCCATTCCCTCAAGGGTACTTAGCTGATGTTAGGCACAGCCCGTTGCCGTGGAAACCACCGTTGGAGGGGGAGGCAGGGGTGTGAGCGAGATACAGTGACGGACTCGGAGACTGGAATTTTCCGGTCCTGCAAGACACACGGTGTGTGGATGCGACATCCTGGTCTCAGCACAGAGCAGGTGGTCGATAGACATCCGTATTTACTATTTGTGAAAGACATGGAAATACAGGCTCTTTGGTAATAACTTCACCTCTCTGAAGCCTCAGTCTGTTCTTCACAAACGGGTATAATCATCATTCTTACCTCCTAAGGACTGTTGTTGGGGGGATTCCGTCACTTCCGGCCTACCCAGCCTTTCCTACCCATGTGTGCCCTGGGGACCACCTGGCTCAGAATCACCTGGGCAGGTGCAGGCGTGTGGAGTTGCAAATTCCCGGGCTCCTCTCTAGACTTCCTGAGGCGAAGGATTTTGTCCAAAGTATCCATCCGCCTTCAAACCCATCACTCTTTTCCTCTTTACCCTGATGACTTCCTCACAGCGGTGTGTACATCTGTGCCTTCCAATACAGTAGCCACAACCTCTGGCTACCGAGTGCTTGAAATGTGGCTCGTCTCATTGAGAAATGTTGCACGTGTGAAATAAACACCAGGTTAAATTTTTTCTTTTCTTTTATATATAGAGAAAGTGAGAGTGCAAGCAGAGGAGAGGGGCAGAGGGAGGGAGAGAGAGAGAGAGAGAGAGAGAGAGAGAGAGAGAGAGAATCTCAAGCAGGCTGTATGCTCAGCACAGAGCCCAACATGGGGCTCGATCCCAGGGGATCATGGGATCCCAGAATCCCAGCCCTGGGATCATGACCCGAGCTGAAATCAAGAGTTGGACGTTCAACCGACTGAGCCACCCAGGCGCCCCTAAACACCAGATTTGGAAAATCTAATAAAAAATTGATATCTCATTGATCACTTTATTGCATTGGTATCATTGGTTTAAACAGTAATATTTTGCATATACTGGGTTAAATAAAACCTGTTAAGATTAGTAAAACCTGTTAAGATTAATTCCATCGCTGTCTTCTTACCTTTTTAAACATGGCTCCTGGAAAATTTTAAGTGAAAAATGCATGGTGTGCATTCAAGGCTCGCATTATATTTCCATGGCACGGTTTTAGAACCTGCTTCGGAGTGCGAAATGGTCTCGCTATATTTATTTCTTACTCGTTTGCTTTCTGCATCCCACATGATGGTGAACATTCCATGAAAGTAAAGACCTTCTCTCTCTATCTTGTTTATCCTGCATCCCCAGAGCTTAGGACAATTAAATGCACATAACTAGTCCCCGATATGTATCTGTTTAATGACTGCTTGAGAGATCAAGTAGATGTTTGGGAAGAGGGCTGATACCTGACAGAAAGTCACGGAAGAAAACTCTCCTCCATTGATCAGCTGGGGGGTGGGGGGGTGTTTTCCTCCAACAAAAGGGTCCTCTTTTTTTCTGGCATTCTTCTGCTGGCTAAACCTGGATCTCATCCGATTTGCTGACTTTGGGTCCCGGAAAATCTGAATTCTTGTTGAATGAACAAATCAGTCAAATAACGAATTAGTATTGGTAAGAACAAAGGCCGTTTACATCCGTGCCGGGAGCTGCCAGGGAACAGACACCTGTGATTTCTATCTGCAAAGGCGCACACAGCCAGATTCGTTTTCCCCCCTTCTGCAAAGACACCATTTTTAAAAAAATTTTTTTTTTCAACGTTTATTTATTTTTGGGACAGAGAGAGACAGAGCATGAACGGGGGAGGGGCAGAGAGAGAAGGAGACACAGAATCAGAAACGGGCTCCAGGCTCTGAGCCATCAGCCCAGAGCCCGACGCGGGGCTCGAACCCACGGACCGCGAGATCGTGACCTGGCTGAAGTCGGACGCTTAACCGACTGCGCCACCCAGGCGCCCCTGCAAAGACACCATTTTAAAGGTGCCCATTTTCGAATTGTGATGTGCCCCAAAGACGCGCTCCAATCCCAGACGCACCCGGATGGGGGTGCCTCAGGTCTGTGCCCACCCCCCCCCCCAACCCACCAACTCAACTCTTGCCGCATCCAGTGCTCTGCCCTGGTCCTTAAGAGAATTCGCCAGGCCTCGATGATGCGGGCAGGCTCTGCCTGTCGCCATGGAAACCGCAGCCAGAGTGGTGATGGGGAGGAGGCCAAAAGACACTCAGAGAATGGAACTTTCTAGACTGTGTGTGGGTTAGAATCCCAGCCTGCCATACTAATGGCTCTCAGTGAATATTTGTGAGGGGTGGGGGGTTGGATGAAAACACAGGGTCGTGGGAAAGAGACTTCACCTTTCTGGGACTCAGTTTCCTCTTCTAAAAGTGGGGAATTTTGTCCTGCCCGGAGCCCTGGACAGGGCTGAGGGTTATAATAGGGGCTGCTTGTAAATTACGTGGCAGCGTGCCTGTCATGATGTGGCTGGGATTTTTAAAAACTGTGTTGCAGACTTGCTCTGCATCAGAATACGTGTGTGTGTGTGTGTGTGTGTGTGTGTATGAGTAGGGGACGGGCACATGATTAAAAATGCAGAGTCCTGGGCTGCCCTCCAGACCAGCAATAGCAGAAGAACCCATCCCCCTTCTCCCCGCCCTCACTTCTACTCTACCCCCACTGACTTTATTTAATGCCTGTCATCTCAGCACCGGAAATTAGCTTGTTTCTCCCCCTTCCCGGTTTTACTGAGGTATAACTGACAAATAAAAATTGTATGTCCATTTACAGTGTTTCGATACATGTTTGGACACACATATACCCGGTGAATCAATCACCACAATGAAGCTAATTGCTTGTTTCTCCCCCTTCCCGGTTTTACTGAGGTATAACTGACAAATAAAAATTGTGTGTCCATTTACAGTGTTTCGATACATGTTTGGACACATATATACCCGGTGAATCAATCACCACAATGAAGCTAATTGCTGCATATCAATCAGCTCACGTGATAATGATTCGTGCATGAGTGCATGCGTACATAGCAAAAGTCAAGGACACAATACAGTACTGTTAACTGGAGTCACTCATGCTGCATATCAGATCCCGGAACTCACTCAACCCGCACGACTGAAACTTTGTGCTCTTTGACCAACATCTCCCCATTTTCCGCACCCCTGTTTCTTTTCCACTGTCTTTCCCTCACTTTGGAGTAAGTTCTGTTCCAGAAGAAGGGGGATTCTGCCTTTCTTGGTCTCCTCCTGCACCCCCAGCCCGGCTCAGGGCCTGGCACATAGTAGGTGCTTCACGCATGAATGTTTGTAAATCTGTGGGAGTGTCCGTGACTTGTTTGGAGGGAGGAAAGGTTTATGAGAGGCAGAATGACCTGGAAATGGAGGAGGGTGGGACAGAGGATGCTTCTGTGGAGGGAACACCACGGAGAAGGCAGGCCGGGCGAGGGGGCGAGGCTGGCGTTCAGTATTGGGGCAGGAAGAGAATCGAGAGAAGGGAGTGGTGGAGCGGGGAGACCAATCCACGGAGCATGGATATCGGGTAGGTGCTTCCCTCCCGAGCTCTCAGGCACCTCTGACGTCCACAGTGGAGCCTCCACGTCAAACGCTCTCCAGGCCACAGAGGGAGGGAAGCAGACGAGGCTTGAGCACATCTAGCAGCTTGGAATACTCTTCCTTTTCTGTAAAGATGAGTCCTCCCTTTCCCGACTCGTAAAACAAAAACGAAAACATGACCACCACCTCACACTCGCCAGAATGGGGGAAAAGAAAGAGACTGACAACATCAGGTGTGGGTGAGGATGTGGAACAATGAACGGAAAGGTTCGTGTGCTGTTGGTGGGAGCGTAAAACAGCACAACCACTTTGGAAAAGGTCTGGCATTTTCTTAAAAATAAGTAACCCTGTCAGTCTGGCCTCAGTGCCCTCAAGGGTCCTCAAGGGCACCCAGGAATGTCTCCTCTGGAAAGGGAACCACTGCCTCCAGCACAAAGCAAACTGGACACTGATGGCATCTGGACGCTGGGGTAATAGAGCATGGTGGGGAGTGTGGTAAAGAGGAGAGACTGTGTTTTTCTGAAATGGACAGGGCCTCCAGACCCGTGCAATGGCTCCCATGCGTGAAGTTGAACCCAACATTGTTCAGCCCTTCCGGATTTCCCAGAGAAATTGGAAAACCGTATTTTCATGTTGAACCCTCTTCAGCGCTCGTCCGTTATTGGTGGGTGTGGAAACTGACACAACCTTTATGGCGGCTACTGGGCATTCTCGAGGTCAGACCGGAACGCTGCACCCTCTGAGCCAGAAATCCCACTTCGAGGACTATATCGCACAGCTGCCCTCACACATATGTGCACACTGGATCTCACGGCAGCATCGGTTATCACAAAGGACTGGACACAACCTCAGTATCCATGAGGAGGGGACGTGTTAAATCAGCCAGAAAACACCCATGTCACCGGATACTCCGAATCTATACGAATAAGGAGTAAGTTGCTTCCGTACCGGTATGGAATGATCTCCGTGATTTATCTACTTTATTTAACTTGTACATGTATCTTAGTAGACACCCTCTACCCATGCTCTCCCCGGGACAATCCCCACTTTAGAGCTGAGGAGCCAGGCAGAGCCCCGAGATAGCAAGTGGATAAGTGGGTTCAATCCACGCTTTTACCCACCATGCCATGCTGTCTTCACATGAAGCGGAAAATAGGAAGTTGGAGAAAAATGGCAAAAATTACTATTCTGTTAAAAAAAAAAGTGGGGGTTGACAATGCCTTGTGCTTGGAATTACACATTAAAGAACGTGTGGGTCTCCTGTGTGGCTCAGTCGGTTAAGCATCCGACTCTTGATCTCAGCTCAGGTCATGATCTCACGGTGTTGTGGGTTTGAGCCCCATGTCAGGCTCTTTGCTGACAGTTCAGAGTCCCTTTTGGATCCTCTGTCCCCCTCTCTCTTTGCCCCTCCCCTGCTGTGCTCTCTCTCTCTCTAAATATAAAATAAACATTAAAAAAAAAAAGAATGTGTAACAGATGTGAAGGTGGAATTTTTACTGCACAACATCCCCCATACGATTATTATGTTCACTGAGTTAAGATGTAACCACCACAGGGGGCGCCTGGATGGCTCAGTCGGTTGAGCGTCTGACTTCGGCTCAGGTCACGATCTCACGGTTCGTGTGTTTGAGCCCCTCGTCGGGCTCTGGGCTGATGGCTCAGAGCCTGGAGCCTGCTTCCGATTCTGTGTCTCCCTCTCTCTCTGCCCCTCCCCCGTTCATGCTCTCTCTGTGTCCCAAAAATAAAAAAACGTTAAAAAAAAAATTAAAAAAAAATGTAACCACCACTCAAAATATGCTACGGTTTAAAAAGGGAGAAAATGAAATTGAAAGCAATATTGATGGCTTTGTCTTTCGAAACTTACCAGTGCCTGCCATCATATAATATGCTTATTTCCGTGTGGGCACAGAATAAGCATCAGGAAAGGAGGCCCTTTAGGCTTTTCCTTCATCTCTAGAACAAAGCCTGGAGCTTAAAATAGGCGTGGATTTAGTGTATTCATAGAATCATCTATGTTCATCATCTATTTAAAGGAATAAATGTTTGTGAACTAAACTAGTGGTTTGGTGAATCAATGAATGAGTTGGAGGACGGATAAGGTTTATATCACCTGCTCTTTGGGGCGCTTTGGGATTTCCAACCGAGCTGCAGAGACCTGTTTTTCCCCTTCTGCAAAGACCCAGTCTGAGGATGCATTTTAATTACACAGAAGTTGCTAGCTGACTGCTAATGGGAACCCGGCCCCCCGCAGGCTGGCGCCTGCACCCCACCTCCCACCTGGCGACTACGACCACTGCTGCCGTGGAAACGTGGAACCGTGGAAACGGCAGCCAGCTGGGCACGAGGAGGGGGCTGCTCGGGGGTCCAGGGAGGGATGCGGAGCCTGGAAAATTCCATGCTCGGGACTCAGACTGTGGGCACCCGCACATTCAAATCCCAGCCCAGACTCCAGGAGGGGCCCCGCGGAGCTGGTGGAGGGGTCACTGAGAGGGGTGGCGGGCAGGTGGCTTCTCCCTGCAGCCTGCACCCCCTTGCCTGGTGCAGAGGATCCTGGGGTCAGGGGCAGGAGAGAACCACCTCAGACCCACTCCCACCCTGGCCAGAGTCCTGGCAGGTGTTTCCCTAGGGGGCTCCCCATGCAGGCCTGTGGGCTCCACCTTAGAAAACCACTTTCTAGAATCCCCCACTGACCTCGCCCCAATCACCTTCCTGTCTTATTCCCCCATACCGCCTTCGTCTGCAATCTTATTCTTTGTCTGCTCCTACCGTGTGGTCCCTGTGCCACTCAGGAAGAGTGCATCCCTGTGAGCGCACCCCGGCGGTGAGTTACCTCCGGACCCCCTGCCTTTGGGGGGCGCATAGTAGGCCTGCAGCTCAGGTGACCCCCACCTGGACGATGGATGAATGTGTGAATCTGTGCTGTCTTGTTACACCACAGTCTCATGGGGGTGACTGCGTTGGAGCCTATGTTCTGGATTCTTCTGGCCTCCTGGGGCAGGGTGGGGGCGCATGTTGTAGTCCTGGCTCTCACCTCCTCAACGCCCCCTCCAATGGGAGGACTGATTCCAGGACAGGGATGGGGCCCATGGAGCACCGGATGCAGATCTAGAATTATTTTTGCTGTCGTTCCAGTTTTGTTGAGGTATAATTGATGAGTTAAAATTGTATACATTTAAGGTGTACAATGTGCTGATATGATAGACATGTACCTGGTGAAATAATCATCACGGTCGAGTATCTGCCTCCTCACGTAGTTCCCTTCCTCCCTTCCTTCCTCCCTCCTTCTCTTTTCTAACTTCCTTCCTCCTTCCTTCTTTTTTCTTTCCCTTCCTCCCTCCTTCTCTTTTCTAACTTCCTTCCTCCCTCCTCTTTTCTAACTTCTTTCCTCCCTCCTTCTCTTCTCTTTTCCTCCCTCCCTTCCTCCCTCCCTCCCTCCCTCCCTTCCTTCCCCCTTTCTTTCCCTTCCTTCTTTTTTCTTTTCTTTGTGTATGATGAGAACACTTAGGATCTACCCTCTTAGCAAATATACATCTCAGCGTTGCTAACTACAGTCATGTTGCTGTATGTCAGATGCAGATCCTGGATTCCTATAGGTCAACCCATGGGTGTGGGGCTCACTCCTACTTCCCTTCCACCAATGGTATGCCTGGACTTGAATCCAGGTTAATTAGCTGTGCACCTCAGGGGCAGTCACTTAACCATCCTGTGCCTCAGCTTCTTCGCCTGAAAAACGGGGACAATAATAATGCCCGTCTGGCGGGGTCATTGTGAGGATCAAAAGGGAAAATGTGTGTGAGTGCTCCACACAAAGTTTGCACATAATGGGGGCTCAGAAAGTATCACATGTAGGTAAATTTCATACATACTTTTTACTTCATAAATACATATATGTTCATATATAATAATGTAATTAATATCAACATATTTCTCTCTAAATGATTACGTATACAGATATATACATACACATACATATATGTGGAATCATATATAAATAGTTCTTAACTGAGGGTGATTCTGTCCCTCAGGGTACAATTTGGCAATGTCTGGAGCCATTTTTGGTCGTCACAGCTGGGAGGGGCTGCTACCACCATCTAGACGGCGGGGGCCAGGGATGCCACTCAACCTTTTACAGCGCACAGGATGGCCCCCACACAAAGAATGACCTAGCCCCAAATGTCAGTGGTACCAAGGCTGAGAAAAGCTGCTTGATATCCCCATACATGCATAATAGTGCACACCAGTGAGAAATAAAGAAATAGAACACAAACCACGTATGTAATTTAAAACTTCATAGCATCCTCATTGAAAAGACAGAAAAAGAAACAATTTTTTCTAAGATCAATTTTAAAATCGTATCTATTTAATGCAATATACTCAAAATATTATCGCATAATCAACATGGAATCAGTAGAAGACATTGTCAACGAGGTATTTCACCCTCCTTTTCTCGTACACATGATCTTCACAATCCACTGTGGGTTTTACACACTGGTTCGCTCTGGCCACATCTCCAGCGCTCTGTAGTCACCCATGGCTGGTAACCCCACGCCCCGCCCCCCACCGTCGCACTGCCCGGGGCAGACCGTTATCATGTGCTGAGGAAAATGGGCAGCAGAGGGCGTCCGAGAATATCACGGAGTCCCTTTAAAACTACCCAAAGGGAAGGAATTGGCCGAGCCCGAGAAAGAAAGAGGCTTCTGGCCACAGGCTCCGTCAACCCTCCTCTGTGGAGGGTGAAGAGGCAGCAGAGAGGAGAAGCCCGGCCTCGGCCTTCTGTTGTGTCTGTGTCTCCTCCTGCTGGGGAGGTGGGAGCTGCTGAGAACATTCACGCCTAATGACCTAGATCCAAATCTCTTCCCTCTGCCCGTGCCTGTCCGGCCCCCCGACCCCAGAGGTGTCCAGTTTCTCTGCCTGGGTCTCCCCACAGTCTCCAGCCCCGGTGCCCCACGGGCAGCCAGGGTCATATTGTTCACATGCACGTCGGACCGTGGCCCTCCTCTGCCCGATGTCTGTCAGGGGCTCCCTCCTGAAACCTGGGTGAAATCCAAGTCGCTGACCTAGGTCTAAAACACATCCCCGGATCTGGCCCTTAGCAAGCCCTCCAGGCCCGTCTCCCCACTGCCCGTCCACCTGGGCTCCAGCTTTCATAGGCCAAGTGGTGTCTTCCCAAAATTCCTGTGCTGGAGTCCTAATTCCCAAGGCCTCAGAATGCGACTGTATTCGAGGACAGGGTCTTTAAAGAGGTGATTAACTTCTAATGAAGGGTTAGGGTGGGTCCTGGCTGGCTCAGTCGGAAAAGCATGCCTGACTCTTGATCTTGAGGTCGGGAGTTCGAGCCCCACGTTGGGTGTAGAGCCTACTTAAAGTAACATCTTAAAAAAGAGAAGAGGAAGAAGAAGAGATCAGGACATAGACATGCACAGAAGGAAATCATGTGAGGACACGGGGAGTAGGCGGCCGTGTACGAGCCAAGGAGAAAGGCCTCCGGGAAATCGTCAGAAAATAATCGTCTGTCATGGAAGCTTCCCAGGCTGTCCTGCTTTGTTATGGCAGCCATAGCAAACTCATACAATCATTCACTCAACCCAAAAAAGTTACATTTAAAAAGCAAAAATAGGGGCGGCTGGGTGGCTCAGTCAGTTGGTTGAGTGTCTGACTCTTGATTTCAGCTCAGGTCATGATCCCAGGGTCATGGGATGGAGCCCTGAGTCGGGCTCTATGCTGAGCCTAGAGATTCTCTCTCTTAAGATTCTCTCTCTCCCTCTGCCCTTTCCCCACTCGCCCATACATGTGTGTCCTCTCGCTCGCTCTCTTTCTTGAAAATAAAAAAATAAAAAGGAAAATTAAAAAAAAAATTAAAGCAAAAATCCATTCTGGAAACACTCCTATATAATTGACGTGAAAACAGGGTTTGGCTCAGTTTGTTAAGCGTCCGGCTTCGGCTCAGGTCATGATCTCCTGGTTCATGAGTCTGACCCCGCGTGGGGCTCTGTGCTGACAGCTCAGAGCCTGGAGCCTGCTTCAGATTCTGTGTCTCCCTCTCTCTGGTCCTCCCCCACTCATGCTCTCTCTCTCTCTCTCTCTCAAAAATAAATAAACATTAAAAAAATTAAAAAATAATTGATATGAAAACAACTGATTATTTAACATATAAGAAACTCTAAAAAAAAAAAAAAAAGCCAAACAAAAACAAAACCCCAGACACCTCAAATGAAATGTGAACCATGGAGACCAGCAGGAGTTATCCCGACGAAAATGCAAACCTTAACACGCGTCTGTAAAACGCATTCCTCGTATTTAGTGAAAATCACCCTGCGTGGGTTCAAAAGTCAGTTGTACGCAGGAGGGCTTCTCCTGAGGACCCAGACACTAAACTATTTATGGATGAAATGATATCGTGTCTGGGAGTTGCTTTAAAAGTGTTGCAGGTGGTGTGATGGGAGGCTGGGGGTGTGAGCTGATCATCCATGAAACCACGAGCATAAGAGGAAACACTGTGCTCTTTTGTCCACTTTTGTTTATTCTCAAGCTTTTCAACACGCTGCCCACCGCCCCCTCTCCCCCCGCCACGTCCCAAACTCAGAGCCAAACTGGTCTTTCTGAACCACGTATTTGACCATTTCACCGTCCTGTTTCCAACCCCACTGCCCTCCTGAAAAGAGTCGGAAAAGAGGTGCTCTTTAATTTTACAGACTAATAATCTTTAATCTTTTTAAAATTATTTTTTAATGTCTATGTATTTATTTTGAGAGGGAGCATGCACGCACAAGCAGGGGAGGGGCAGAGAGAGGAAGAGAGTCCCAAGCAGGCTCCATGCTGTCAATGCAGAGCCTGACTTGAGGCTTGGCTTGATCCCATGAAACACGCGATCATGACCTTAGCCGACACCAAGAGTTGGGCACTTGGGGTGCCTGGGGAGGGGGCGGGGGGCTCGGTCCATTGAGCATCTGACTCTTGATTTCAGCTTTCAGCTCAGATCAGGATCTCATGGTCTCATGATCTTGTGAGTTGGGGCCCTGTGTGGGGCTCTACGCTGACAGTGCTGAGCCTGCTTGGGATTCTCTCTCTCCTCTCCTCCATGCCCCTCCCCTTCTCTCTCTCTGTCCCTCAAAATAAGTAAATAAGCTTAAAATAAAAAGAGTCAGACAGTCAACCGACTGAGCCACCCAGGCGCCCCAATAATCTTTACTCTTAATTTTGCCTCATTCCCACCACACCCAGGGCTTTGGGGCTTATCCGTTTCCCAGGGAGAAAATGAAATATTGATAAAGCCTCTGGCCCCATGTTTCCCTCGGTGAGGAGCACAGGGCACTCCCTCCTATAATCCTCTCACCGCAAAGCGCCCCTCTTCGGAATCAGGAGCAAGAAACATAACATCTCAGAGAACAACAGCAACATATTCTGAGCAAACCACCGAAAGGGGGCTCCATGCGGAGACCCCCAAACGGCCCCTTCTTTATGGTGTGTGCAGCCTGTGTGTTCCGATCCTCTGGGTATGTTCAGGATGTCCCCATCATGGGCCTCTGAGGACTCAGAAAACAAACATGTTCTCCATCTTCCGACACCAGCGAGTTCTATAGTACAGACCTTGGAGCTCGCGCCTCCCAGGGGCGGACATACCTGAAACGTTTGTCATGGGATCGGCTTTCCTGACAGCTAATCCCCCCGACAGCTGCTCTGGCCCTTGACTCTGAGCAGCACGTGGGGCCCAGCGGAGGAGGCCGAGGGCGGCCTGACCGCCTTGACCACCGGCAGCTGCGGCCGAACTGCCGAGGGGCTGCCGTTTGTAACCTTGAGCTACACCGAATGGGTCACAGATGGACGCGGTGGCCACACACGCTGTCGCATGACTCTGAGAGGCACTCCCGTGGGGAGCAAGAGTTTGAGAGCCATTGATCGTCCTCCAACGTGCCCTGTACCCAACTGTCCCATCTGCCACGATGGCTTTACAGCACACACCTGGGTTTTCCTAAAACGGGACATGGTTCAGGTTCTGAATAGCGAAACCTAGGACTTGACTGAAGCCCCTAGGTGTCCTTTCTGCAGGACCGAAGGTGTCTGAGCAGAACACAACAAAAGAAACAAAATCCGCGGGCACCTGGGTGGCTCAGTAGTGGTCTCTGACTCTTGACTTTGGCTCCTCTCATGGTCGGTCGGTTCAAGCCCCACATTGGGCTCTTTGCTGACAGTGTGGAGCCTGCTTGGACTTCTCTTTCTCTCTCTTTGCACCTCCCCTACTCGTGCTCTTTCTTTCTCTCAAACCAAACTTAAAAAAAAGTCCAAAAGAAACAAGATCGAAAGTCTACAGGAGTTCGGCACCGAGAATGGCTCATGGTGGAAGAACAGATTTTTCTCTCTTTGCATGTTCTTCCAGCCGCTGTGCCCCAGTCACCGTTCATGCTAACGTCCCATCCGTGCCTAAATGTCCGTGTGCCACATCGGAAACACGCGTGAGGAATTCAGCCACGCTCGCTGACTTTCGGGGCCCCCGTGTCTTCACCTCAGACAGGAAAGCGTGGTCCCCACCTCCAGAGCTAAATGAGGACCAGGAGGTGTTCAGCAAACAGCCCACGGCTCTGGGTCTCAAAGTGTGCAAGAGCCTGAGTGGGTGTGTGTGAGCACATGAGGGTCTGTGTCGTGTCTGTGTCCCATGTGTTTGGGGTGTTACAGGGGCCGGGGTGGGGGGGCAGTGGAGACGGAGCACAGAGGACTTTTAGGGCAGTGAAAATGCTTGATGTGATCTCCAAGGTGGGATGCAGGTCACTATACATCTGTCCAAACCCAGAGAAGGCACAAGGCAGCACGAGTGGCCCCGATGTGACGTGTGGACTCCAGGTGGTGATGACGTGTCTATGCAGCCTCATCCGCGGTAACAGGCATGCCCTCAGATGGGGGATGTGATGATGGGGAGTCTGTGCGTGAGTGGGGGCAGGGGGCACACGGGAAATCTCTGTACCTTCCTCTCAATCTTACTGTGGCCTGAAACTGTCCTTTAAAAAGGAAGGTTTTGGGGCGCCTGGGTGGCTTGGTCCGTTATGCGTCCGACTTCAGCCCAGGTCATGATCTCATGGTCCGTGAGTTCAAGCCCCGCGTCGGGTTCTGTGCTGACAGCTCAGAGCCTGGAGCCTGTTTCAGATTCTGTGTCTCCCTCTCTCTGCCCCTCCCCTGTTCATGCTCTGTCTCTCTCTGTCTCAAAAAATAAATAAACGTTAAAAAAAAATTAAAAAAAAATTAAAATAAAAAGGAAGGTTTTTTGGGGGCGCCTGGGGGGCTCAGTGGGTTGAGTGTCTGACTCTTGATTTCGGCTCAGGTCATGATCTCACAGTTCATGAGTTCAAGCCTTGCATCGGGCTTGCTGCTCTCAGCGCAGAGCCTGCTTGGGATCCCCTGTCCCTCCCCCGCTCGCACTCTTAGTCTCAAAAATAAATAAAACATTAAAAAATGTTTACAAAAAGGAAGGTTTTTTTGTTTTGTTTTTTAAAGGAAACGCAATGGCGACAAAACAATGTGAATAAGTGTGGCTAAACCAGTGGTTCTCAACCAGGGGTGACTTTGTCCACCACGGGACAGCTGGCATTGCCTGGGGACGACCTCGATGGTCACAACATAGGGAGCGGCATACACGACTGGCATCTGGAGGGGGTGGGCAGAGACCGGGCATGGTACATAAGACGGTCCCGCCACAAGGCTGTGTCCACAGCACTGACGGTGAAATTCAATCGTGACCGAAGCTGAATCATCACATCACATGACATCACAGAGGGGCAATCCATCCCACATCCTGGGAGACTCTGGGCGGGGAGAGTAAGACAGGCGAGAAAATAGTTCGAAGTCAGTTGTCATAACCCAAGCCAAAGGTGATGGCGTGGGGACAGGGGGCAGCATTTAGAGATTTCTAGACAGTGGGGGACACAGGTGGGATCAGCAAGACTCGTGGATGGAGGGAACGTGGATGGGGGAAAGGCATGAAGGAAGACTTAATCCCAAATTTTAGCTTGAGCGCCTTGGGAAGTGATGGTGACATTTCAGAGGTGGACAAGCCCCAGAACGGGACAGGATGGTTTGGAGGTTGGTACGCTTGTTCAAGCTTGATGTGATGGCAGTGAGGACGAAGAGTGGTGGCACTGGGGAAGGGGGAAAGATTTGAGAGCCGTTTATTTATTTTTGTATTTTTTTTATGTTTGCCTGTTTTTATTCTCAGTGTTTTTAGCTTTCAGAAATGTTCAGTCTTAAGGCAACTGCAGTCACATCATGTTATTCTGGAGTCAATACAAATTTACATTAAAAAGTGAAAAAAGTATGGCAATAAAATGACTAAAACCAAAACATTGTTTCATCTTTTAAAAATGCTTATTTATTTGAGAGACAGAGAGAGAGAGAGAGAGAGAGAGAGAGAGAGAGTGACATGGGGAAGGGACAGAGAAAGTGGGAGAGAGAGAATCCCAAGCAGGCTCTGAGCTGTCAGCAAGGAGCCCAATGTGGGGCTCGGTCCCACAAACTGTAAGATCATGACCTGAGCTGAAATCAAGAGTTGGATGCATAACTGACAGAACCACCCAGGTGTCCCCAAAATAGTTTCAAAGGAAACAATGCAGAGTAACCAGGGGAGGCATCCACCTGGGGCCTGATAATCAAGATAAAATGTGAATGCGGTATTTTTCTCATGTTTATTTATTTGTTTTGAGAGCGAGCGAGCAGGGGAGGGGCAGAGAGAGGGAGAGAGAGAATCCCAAGCAGGCTCTGAGCTATCAGTACAGAGCCCGATGTGGGGTTCGATCCCACAAACTTTGAGGTCATGATCTGAGCCAAAATCAACAGTCAGACGCCTCACAGACTGAGACACCCAAGAGCCCCCAAAATGCAATATGTTTTAAGATAAAAATGCAGAAATAACCCACGATGGACCCAACACCTAAATTCTTACTCAAGACGGGACCTGACTGTGCACTTTGTGCGGCTCAGCTCCCTCACCCCACCCCGACCCCCCTCCCGATCCCGTCAGATCCTGTCTTTAGTTAAAATGTTGATACTTTTTTGTTCATGGTCGATTGTTCTGCATTAACTTTGAATTTTAAAGAAACGTTGCATTAAAATATTGTTTCTCTTGCTTAATGCGATGTTGGCGCCCCCTGAAATCCCACGCTTCGATTATGTACTAGAGCTGAGAGCCTCCCCACCCCCGCTTCACCTCAGTCCCGGCCCTGGTGAATGGGGACAGATGCGAGAAATGCTTTCCGGCGAGAGGCTGTTAGAATTTTCACACGAGGCCGAGTAGCCAAGACGGACCCTCCGCTTTCCAGAATCCCGTGGAATTTCCATTGAGCTAAGGGCCAGGCTGGATTCCAAGACACGTCCATGTAACTAAGGGCAGGAATGGCCGTCTTGGACCATGCTCGGTACAGACAGCACAGGGGAGACACCCCTTTCCAAAACACGAAGGAAAGAGTAATACTGACCATCTGTTTGGCGAACTGCTGTCACCACGTTCCCTCTCTAACCAGCTTTCCCCTCTGCGATTCTGAGAACTGGTTGTTTTGCAACGTTATTTTCTAAGGAAGCAGCTTTCTGTCCTGGGGACCCTTCGTGGTGCTGTGAAGCCAGTTGGTGTCAATTAAATGCTTACAGAACAAATTCCACTGGTACAGGTATGAGGACAGGAAGGGCTTCTGTCTGTGTGGGAGCCCCACTGTGTGCGTGTGCCCTTACGCACACGGTCACGGACTGGCTACGATGAGTTCAGATAGCCTGTCTAGTGCTCGTGCACACGGCTTCCAGGTCCTGTGCCGAGTGCTTTAGGTGGGAATCCAATCATTCAATTCTGAAACCCTCATAGGGTGCTCATCCCTACTTTATGGTCGAATGGCTTGGGATCAGAGAGGTTCTGACACCAGCCAGAAGACGCACAGCTCGGCCCTGGCAGGTCCTTGGGGCACCAACATTGCTAGAAGGCCCCCGAGTGGGTGTTCTAGCTGGAGCCTCCATTGCGAGGGTCTGGGGGCGAGAGGGCTGTGTCCCGGACCAGTGGACCTTCCGTTTCCATCCTGGCGCGGTGGTCCTTGGGCCCAGCCTGTGCCAGCATCTGACACATTTGTGGAGCCACCAGTGGAAGGTGTATTTGTTTTTGCTCCTGTGTAACAAATCCCCACTTCTCTGCAGCTTAAACCTATTATCTCACAGTTTTTCTTGTCAGAAATTCAGGCTGGACCTTCTGCTTAGGGTCTCCTCAGGCTGAAATCGAGGTGTTATCCGGGTCTGTGGTCTTATCTGAGGCTCAGGGAACTCTTCCAAGCACTCGTGTGTGTGTGTGTGTGCGCGTGCGCGTACACACACACACACAGCAAGACTGTTGGCAGGATCCATTGCCTTTCGATGGTATGGCTGAAACCACCCCATTTTCTCATGGGCTGTCAGCGGGGGTCCGCTTTCAGCTCCCAGAGGCTGCCCCCATTCCTTGCCCCATGCCTCCCGTGGGCAATTCACAACATGTCACATATCTTTCTGGCGTCCTCTGCTTGTCCTTTAAAGGCCCACCTGATTAGGTCAGGCCCACCCAGGGTGATCTCCCTACTGCTATAGAACATAATGGAATCACAGGAACAAGATCTCATGGCCCCACTGAGGAGGATTACACAGGGTGTGTACGCAGTGAGTGAGAATTTTGGGGACCCATGTAGAATCCACAGAATGAGAGCGATTTCTGGGCCGAGCTAAGCTTCATTCTGTAGACAGTGTGGGATCTGGCATGAGTGTTTAAGTAAAAGATGTTCACGATCAGATCAACTGTTGCTGCTGCTGACGTTTATGTTTTGGAAAACCGCCTTGGAGGTTAGACTAGAAAAGAGGAATTCGGCGGCTATGAGACCCCAAAGGAGATGCTACAGGAATCCTGGGTGTGGGAAGAGGTTGCTGAGACCCTGAGAGGAGGAAGTGGCAGGGGTATCATGTCAGTTTTACATGACAAGCATTGACCGAGTACCTGCTATGTGTCAGTCACCATCCTGGCCTCCAGTGCTGGGGTGCAGAGAGAGAAAATACAGATACGGTCCAGCCCTCATGGGACTTACCTCTTGGCAAGGGAGATAGAGGTTGTGATGGTTAACTTGATGTGTCAGCTTGGCTGGGCCATAGTGCCTGGACATCTGCTTCAAAGTTGTTCGGGATGTTTCTCTGAGGGTGTTTTTTCGTTGTTGTTGTTTTTTTTTTTTTTTTGGTTTTTGTTGTTGTTGTTGTTTTTGGTATGAGATTGATATTTAAATTGGTGGACTTTGAGTCAAACACATCATCCTCCCTAATGTGGTTGGGCCTCACCCAATCAGTTAAAGGCCTGAACAGAACAAAGACTAACCTCCCTTCCCCAAGCAAGAGGGGGTTCTGCCAGCAGATGATTCTCAGACCCGAACCACAACACGAGCTGTACCTTCAGTCTTCAGCCTGCTGGCCCCATCCTGCAGAGTTTGGACCTGCCAGACTCCATAATCCTGTGATCACTGTTTCTCTGGTGACCCCTGACTGATATGCACATCAGAAAAAATTATAGCCTATGGTAAGTGTTAACAGAGGGAAGGGCTCTGAGAGCTTAGAGCAGGATGGTCTGTCTTGGAGAAATCAAGGAGGGCATTCCTGTGCAAATGATGCTGGAGCTGGTATCTCAAGATTACATGGGTGGTGTTACCAGGGATGGGCACGAGGAAGGGCATTCTAGGCACATGAGTGGCATGTGAAAAAAAAAATTAGGAAGCTAATTACACTCCAGAGGGCTTGGAGTGTGGGGTGGAAGGTGATGAGGTCGGATGCAATGGGAGAGGCTGGAGCCCGCAAAGCCTCATCATCTCTGGCTGTTTCTCTTTATCCTAAAAGCGACAGGGAATTGCTTTAAGTGAGGTGAGGGGTGACATCAGCAGCTGTGTTTTCCAGGATATGGTTCCAGCTGCTGTGTGCAGAGGGACTACAGGGGTCAAGGGTAGAGGGAAGAGGGTCTGCTAGGGAGCTGGTGCTTTGCTGAGTGTATCAGTTACCTATCACTGTGTAACGAGCTGCCCCCAATCTTGTACAGAAACAACAGTTTATAATCCTCTGGTTTCTCTTCAGATTGTATACATTTTTTGCCTTTTACTAAAATAAAGATTTCCATGGAGAGGAACAATTCTGAGCATTTACCCAAATTCTTGAGATCTTGTGTTTGCAAGGGAAAGAGAAAAAAGAGAGAGAGAGAGAAAGAGAGAGAGAGAGAGAGAGAGAGAGAGAGAGAGAGAGAGAAAGGAAGGAAGGAAGGAAGGAAGGAAGGAAGGAAGGAAGGAAGGAAGGAAGGAAGGAAGGAAGGAAGGAAGGACAAAAGAAAGAAAGGGCAGAAAGAAACAACAGTTCATTGTTTCTCACAATTCCATGAGTTCTGTGGTTGGGTTTTGCACCTGTGTGGCCTCGTTTGGCTGGGGAATCCCCTGGGGTAGGAGGTCCCAGACAGCTTCCCTTCGTGTTTGGCCACAGTGCTGGCTCTCTGCTGGGGTCTTAGTTCTCCTCCTCCGCGGGCTAGATTGGCTTCCTCACTGCATGGCGGCCTCAGGGGCTCTCAAAGAGCAAAAAGGAAGCCGCAAGGTATCTTAAGGCCACGTAAACAGATGCCACTCCTTGAGCAGTCAGAAATGTGTGGCCTTTCTTCATCCACAACATTCAGCCAATAATTTTTCAGCGTGCCAGGCACTGTTCAGGCTGTTGTGTGTTAGCAGTGAAGCCCATAGGCAATCTTCATGCCTTTTTGTGGCTTGTAAACAAATGCGTGTGCCACATGGGGTACTGATCAGGAAGAAGGCAGAATAGAGTGAGGTGGGGGACAGAGGGGCTGGGGGAGGTAAGTCTGTCTGGGGAAGGGGAGCTTGAGCAGAGAGTCTGTAAGGGAGTCAGGGGCTAGAAATGAGGCCATCTCAGGGATGGTGCTCCAAGCTGAGAGCACGGCAAAGTCCAGTCCTCTCGGGGGAGCATGCCTGGATGTTCACACAGGTGTGGGGAGGAGGGTAGACTATGCAAGGGGAGAGGTAGCAGGGATTGGGGTCATGGGAGGTCCTGCTGGCCACGGAAGGACTTTGCTTTTTATTCCAGTGATGCAGACTCGCTGGAGGCTTAGAAGAGCAATACTGGAGGTTACTGAGGTAGCCCAGCATGTTGGTGCCCACCACGAATAACAAGCTCTTCAAAATTTAGCAGCTTGAACAACAACAAACATGATCTCAGTTTCTGCGCATCAGCAATGTGGAAGTGGCTCAGCTGGGTGGTTCCGGCTCAGGGTCTCTCATAAGGTTCCAGTTAAGATGTAGGCTGGGACTGTGGTCATCTGAAAGCTCGCCTGGTGACGGAGGATCCACGTCTAAGACGGCGCACATACATGGCTGGTGAGTCACTGCTGGCTGTAGGGCGAAGGCTCCCCAGCTTGGCAGCTGGGTTCCTTCTGAGCAGGTGGCCCAAAAGGGAGGATGGCTCACACACGGTCCTTTCTGCCATTTTGTTGGTCACACAGCACCGCCCCCCCCCTTCAATGTGGGAGGAACTATAAGGGCATGAGCACCCGTTGGCCAGAGTCTTAGGGGACCATCCTGGGGGTTGGTCCCTGTATCCCATCTCCTTGTCGGGGTGCAGGAAGCCTCTCACTTACCTGATATTGTACAGGGAATTTTTTCCTGGAACCAGAGAAGAATAAGAACGTGAGCAAGAAGAAAGAACATCTGTTTTCTCAGGAGAAGACAATTTCCATGATTCCAATCTGCTGGCTGCCAATTTTTTTTTTAAAAAGCAGTCCATTTCCAGATTCCTGCTTTTGCTGTTTTCATTATTTCCTTCAATGAGTGTGTGTTGATTATCCCTTGTGCTGGCGGTACAGTGACAGAGGGACAGTGGTACGTTTGCAGACGTGAGAAGTGTTCAGGGCCCAGAGAGAGGGCTCAGGCGGGTGTGGGAGCCGGGGCTGGCTTGGGCGTGGGGGGTGCGGTGGAGGCCCACCCCAGCACAGAAAAGCCAGCTGATCCCCAGAGCTTAAATCCCCCTGGCAGGAAGAGGCAGCCAACAAGTTAGCAAACCACAGGCATGATTTCAGAGAGCGACTGTGGAAACGGCCCTCTGAGGCGAGGATTTTAGGGCTGGGACCTCGTCTCGGGGAAGGACTGTCCTGTTTGGGGCAACAGTGGGTGCAGAGGCCCAGAGATGGGTACAAGCCAGGCCACTTGGAGATCCTTAAATGATCAGATTCTGGAACGCTGTCTGGAGCTGTTTCTCAGAACCCAGAATGACTGTAGGTGCTTAAAGATCAGTCCAAAGGGGCGAGGGCCTCTCTGCTTCCTTTCCGCCAATGAGATGGCCTGGGTTCCTGTTTTCTGGCTCTTCCAGTTACCAGCTGTGCATTCTTGGGCAAGTCACCTAACCTCTCTGTGCTTCCGCTACCTCCCCTTGTAGAATCAGCAGTGGGATAGGGACTTAAACACCCGCGGTAAAGACAAATGACACAGTCAGGAAACAGGCAAAAGACTCGAACAACCCAAGGGTACACACAGACGGATAACTAGATAAAAAAAACTGTGGGGGTGTAAGTATTAGGGAATATGATTCAGCCGCTGCGAAGCGGATCCTTCCCTCCGAGGCGGCAGGGATGAACCCAGAGGACACGCTGCTCAGCGGTCACGCCGGGCACACAGGGAACCCGGCGCATCGTCCCAGCAGGGTGTGGAATCTGCAGGAGTCCGAACACCCAGGGAGCAGAGAGGAGGTCACCAGTGCAGGGGACACTCGGCTGGTTACAGGGATACTCCAAGGTGTGAAACCATACATCCCACGAAAGCTTCACGGACGCCAAGCATAGCTGGTGAAATTAACTCTGAGCTGCAGCCGTGAAACACACACTAGGCTTGGAAACACAGAAGGAAGCAGACAGTGTAATTTCTGCTGTTCATCACCGCGACGTGGATTAGGTCTCCAAAAGGTGATACAGCAGAACCTTGGACTGCGAGTTACCTCTTCGGAGAGGGAGGGTTCCGCGAGAGGAGCCAACATTTCTAATCCGTTTTAACTTGATCAACGAGCGACGTCTTGCGATGCCAGTCGCGCGAGACCCCCAACGGCACACGATCACAACACAACCAATGGCTCTTGAGATTCGCCTTGATATGCGAGTGCTTTGGATGGCAAGCGAGTTTCCTGAACGCATTATGCTCGCAAACCAAGGTTTTATCGTACTTGGGAGTCTTCGGTTAAATGAAGGTGTGAGATGGATTTTTAAAAGAAAGAAGATAGTTAAGAGGCTGGTACGGGAGCAGATGTTGGTATGCCCACGGAGGCCTGGCCGGGGACCGATGTATCTGGGGTGTTCTGGAGATGGAGCCCACAGGCTGTGGTGGCAGGAGGGACAGAGAGGGACACGGAGCAGGATCATCGTGTGAGGTCCTTGTGTTTGCAGGGGATGCTGCTGTGTCTGGCCCCAGGCGGACGGTGGGTGTAAAATGACTGAACAGGGGGCGCCTGGGTGGCGCAGTCGGTTAAGCGTCCGACTTCAGCCAGGTCACGATCTCGCGGTCCGTGAGTTCGAGCCCCGCGTCGGGCTCTGGGCTGATGGCTCAGAGCCTGGAGCCTGTTTCCGATTCTGTGTCTCCCTCTCTCTCTGCCCCTCCCCCGTTCATGCTCTGTCTCTCTCTGTCCCAAAAATAAATAAATGTTGAAAAAAAAATTAAAAAAAAAATGACTGAACAGGGACAAGTCAGTCGAGATGGGGGTGGGGGGGAGATACCTGAGGACATAACCAGGTGCTATCGACAGAAATAGAGGAAAAACACGGTGGCTGATGTCCATGTTTTGAAGGGAGAGCCGGGTGTGACGCCCTACTCGCTGTGCCTCCTGGAGATGCTTACTCAACCTCTCTGTGCTTTGGTCCCCTCCTGGGTAAAAGAGAAGGCACAGTCCCTCTCTGAAGGTGGTGTGATAACACGCGGCAGCCACTAGACGTGGGGGTGTGCATTTTGGCTCTTCCGTGTCCTGGTTGGCTTCCCGCGCGATTCTGTGAAGAGTGGCGTCTAAATGTGTGGATTGGGGATAAAAACAGTCGCTCTCACACAGGTGTTGTTGGAGGACTCAATGAAATCTGCGAAAGGGAACGGAGACGATGAGTCTTTCTCAGGCTTGAGCCTCATCCCCCAGATCCACGCCGTGGAGCAGGGGTCAGAAAACGGTCCTCCCTACTGGCCACTTCCGGCTTGCCTGTGTTTATAAATGAACCTCTGCTGGGACACAGCCATGCCCGTTCCTCACGAACTGTCTGAGGCTCCTTCCAATCCCCCGGTTGGCAGGGCTGGGTAGAGAAACATTTTCCCTACTCTGGCTCTAGAGGCAAACCCCATTCCCGAGTCCTCTGGGTCCTTGCAGAGCTACTGGATAGGTGGATCGGCCCCAATACACATCCTTCCCTCCACTCCTGTCCCTTTTACAGACAGGAGTAGCCCGTGTTATGGCCAGAATTCGTCATCCCCAAAGACCACCAGGGAGCCGAGTCCGATGCAAAAGCAAAGGGCCTTTATTCGAGCTAGCTCGAGCTCAATCCCCTACCTGCACCTATGCAGCTGTAAGATACTGGAGAGAGAGAGAGTGGGTTTCAAGAGCACAAAGGTTATATAGGGATCATGGCCTTAGCCGTTGGCTGGGGAAGGGTCGTGGCCTCAGCCGATTGGCTTGCTAGCCGATTGGCTGGGGAAGGGTCGTGGCCTCAGCCGATTGGCTTGCTAGCCGATTGGCTGGGGAAGGGTCGTGGCCTCAGCCAATTGGCTGGGGAAGGATCAGAGTCCCATCAGGCAGGTTGCCGGGCGTGGTTTGAAAGGTTTAAAGTAGAGTGATTACAAAGAGGAAAGCCCATCCCCCTCCTGTCCTTGAGCTCCTGCTCTCACAGTGTCAGTGGTCTTGGGCCTGCTCCCCCAAATCAGAAGAGTCTGGCCCTCAGGTCACCCAGCCTCTTTCTCAGGGGTGCAGAGACAGTAAGTGCTGGGTTGTAGGGTTCTCTTGCCATCTTTCCACCTTCATCCGAGCTCTCCTTTCCCCAGTGACTCATCCCAGCCCACCCCCCAGGTAAATCAAGGAAACTCAAGGCTTTCCTCCACCTGTTGTGCATCCTCAGGATGGCTCCCTGACCACAGATCTAGGCCTAGGCCCCAACTCGTGTTGAACGGGTGAGCGGGAAGTGACTCAAGGGGAGGAGGCGTGGTCTGAGGTTTGAGCGGGAACTGCTTTCTGCCGCCATGTTGGGGACATAGTCACTCAATATGGAGGATACAGAACGAGATGGAGTCGGCCGGCCTGGGTCGGCTCTTCCACCCGCACGCCATTGTCTCTTGCTCTGCTTTTTCTCCCGGACACCGCGGCCTGCTGATGACCCCACACTAACGCACACAGACACCGCGCATTCTTATGGATGTGGTCACAGGACCCTGGTGTGCAGATTCCCCACGATTTCACAGACCGGGTCCCTGATGAGCTTCTGCTGTGTTTCTGTTCCACAGTAACAACAGTCGGGCCCGGGGTGCGGTGAGCGGTGTCCTCACACACGGGTCACTTCACCTGAGTCCTGCTCTCACGTGTGGGTGCACTGGGCGGGTGTCGCTGCAGATTCGAGGTTGTGTGTTCGCATTTGGGTTAAGCATTGGGCTGCCCTGTGTGAATTTTCTAGATGTTTGTAAATCCCTTCTCCTGGGGGTTGTCGTGAAGATTTTGGATTTCGTTCGGAGTCCAGCGGAGGCCATGGGGAACTGGGAAGTCCAGTGGCAGGGGACTCACGACTTAAAATCTCCCTCCCTCTCCTGTGGGCAGCCTGGGAGGCTCAGGTGCTGCAGGGGGGGGAATGGGGCAGGTGCGATGGTGCGATTCCCACCCCCCCCCCCCCCAGGGCCAGACACTTTCCTCCTCCTTTTTCTTCTTTAATGTTTTATTTTTGAGAGAGAGAAAGAGTGGGGGAGAGGCAGAGAGAGAGGGAGACACAGAATCCGAGGCAGGCTCCAGGCTCTGAGCTGTCAGCACAGAGCCTGACGCGGGGCTCGAACGCATTGAGTGTTCGATCATGACCTGAGCTGAAGTCGGGCGCTTAACTGACTGAGCCACCCAGGTGCCACTTAAAATTTTTTTTCTAACATTTATTTATTTTTTGAGAGACAGAGAGAGACGGAGCAGAAGCAGGGGAGGGGCAGAGAGAGAGGGAGACACAGAATCCGAAACAGGCTCCAGGCTCCGAGCTGTCAGAACAGAGCTGGGTGTGGGGCCTGAACTCATGAACCGTGAGATCATGACCTGAGCCGAAGTCGGACCCTCAACTGACTGAGCCACCCGGGTTGCCCCACACTTTCATTCTTCTGAGTCTCTGCCCACACCCCTGAGGGACAGCTGGATGTCCCAGGAGTTTTGGGTAGATTTTCACTAAAAACCAAGAATGATGAACGCACTCCCTAGCTTGTGTTTCAGGGTTTCCCTGCTGCTCTCCAGGGTCACATTTAATCACTGTTTTCTTTCTTTTTTAAAAAGAGTTTCAGGGGCGCCTGGGTGGCGCAGTCGGTTAAGCGTCCGACTTCAGCCAGGTCACGATCTCGCGGTCCGTGAGTTTGAGCCCCACGTCAGGCTCTGGGCTGATGGCTCGGAGCCTGGAGCCTGTTTCCGATTCTGTGTCTCCCTCTCTCTCTGCCCCTCCCCCGTTCATGCTCTGTCTCTCTCTGTCCCAAAAATAAATAAACGTTGAAAAAAAAAATTAAAAAAAAAAAAAAAGAGTTTCAGGTGTCTGTTTTCTTTCTTTTTTAAAAAGAGTTTCTAATACGTTAACTAATTAGTGTCTGTTTTCTTTCTTTTTTAAAAAGAGTTTCTAATATGTTAACTAATTAGTCATTTTGTAACGATCATAGGCACATGTTTCCAGACTGTTTCTTGCTTTTTAAATGTAACGTAAAAAAAACAAAAACAAACACCAAAACCAAACAGGTGACTGTGTGAGTTTGCTGGGGCTGCTATGACAGAACACCCCCGCCTGGGCGGCTTGAACAGCAGACACTTACTCTCTCCCTGTCCTGCCGGTTGGAGGTCTGAGATCTGGTGTGGGCAGGCTGGTTCCTCCTGAGGCCTCTCTCCTCCGCTTGTCCCCATGTCCTCAGGTAGACCTCCCTGTGTGTGTGTCTGTGTCCTGATCTCCTCTTCTAATGAGGACACCGGTCACATTGGATTAAGGCCACCCCGATGACCTCAGTTTACCCTCATCACCTCTTTAAAGGCCCTGTCTGTGAAGATAATCACATTCTGAGGTGCTGGGGGTTAGGGCTTCAGTATGTGCATTTGGGGGGAGGTGTAATTCAACCAGAGTAACAATTTTCCATAAATTAAAGGAATGTAGACAATGGAAAGATCTCTGCTTTCAGGGGACGTGTTGGAGTAGATGGAGAGTGGCAGTTAACAGGAGAGAAGAAAGGTAATTCAGCTAATAATAATGAAAGAATCCCTGTATATATTCAGACAGATACATAGGTACCTAGATAGATACATAGAAAGAAAAGGGAAAGGAAGGGAAGAAAAAAAGAAAGAAAGATGAACGATGGATAGAAAGAGGGATGGATGGATGGATGAATGGATGGCTAGCTAGATAATGGGATGGATGGAAAGAAAGAAAGGAAGGAAGCAAAAAAAAAGAAAGCAAAAGAAAGGAAGGAAGGAAGCAAGCAAGGAAGCAAAAGAAAGCAAAAGAAGGGAAGTAAGGAAGGAAGCTGGATAGATGATGGATAGATGATGGATGGATGGATGGATGGATGGATGGAAAGATACATGATAGAAAGAGGGATGGATGGATGGATGTCTAGATAATAGAGGGATGGGTGTAAAGGAAGGAAGGAAGGATGGAAGGAAGGCACAGACTAACAGATTCCTGTTATTTTTTTTTTCATGTTTCAAGTTTTCATTTAAATTCTAGTTAGTTAACATATAGTGTGATCTTGGTTTTCAGGAGCAGAATTTATTGATTCATCACTTACAACAGATTCCTGTTGTGTTGGGAGAGGATGTGCAGGTTTCTAACTAAGAGACTTTCTTCACGGGATTGAGCTAAGCCCCAGGAATCTGCACTTTTACCCAGCCCTCCTCCCACACAGGTGACTCACATGCTGTGTGCTTCTACCTGTCACGACGGAAATCCCATAAAAGGACCACAAGCTCTGCACACAGCATCAGATTTCTCGAAACAACACAACGAGCCAGAAAAGGTCACTCCCCCAACCTGAGACGCGGCAGAGGCCGTGCACGAATGCACAATGCACGTGCGTCTGCTCATGCAGTCCCAACATGAACCCTCCGTGTCCTGTCTGACCTTGGAGCCCCCGGAATCTTCCGGTCGCCACCAGGGCTCTCTCTGCCCCTTCCTCAGCCCCTCCCTGCCCCTGGTTGCCATTCCCATGGCACCTGCTGAGCCCACCCTACCCCCACCACTCAAGGAGGCTTGAAAACAAACTGCGTATATTACCTATTTATTTCCACAACAGTTTCCATACTTATGTTGCATATACAGGCCTGCTTCCATATCAGTAAACATACATGGAAAACATCCCTGAAGGTAGTGACCCTTTTCTCCATTCACGGGTACTTGGGCTTGTACAAATGTCCCAAGGCTGCTGTCACCGAGTACCACAAACTCGGTGGCTCTAAAACACACCTTTATTATCTTACAGCCCCAGAAGTCACCGGTCTGAATGGGTCCCTTGACTAAATTCAGCATGTTCCATGGCTGCTTTCCTCCCGGAGGATCTAGGGGAGGTCCGTCCCTGTCTTTTCAGGCTTCTGCAGGCACCGCATCCCTGGGCTGTGACCCCCTGTCCATCCAACCTCCAATCCCGTGTCCCATCTCCTCTTGCCTCCCTGGGGATCCTTATGATCCAGGATCCTGTCCCCACCTCCAAATAATTGAACTACCCTGCAGAACCCCTTCTCGCCTGGGTGCACCGTATTTCCAGGTTTCAGAGATTAGGATGTGGACATCGGTGTGGGTGGTCGTTCTGCCAGCCACAGAGTTCTTTCCAATTCCTTTCTATGTTACTGGAGACACAACGAACATCTTTGTGCACGCAGATGGTTCTTTCCCGAGGAAAAAATGCTGAGTCACATTGCACAAAATCATTCTCTCGTTGGGCGCGGTTGGTCCATCTACTAAATCACTGCTCAGTGGGGGCTACCCCAGTGGACCTCCATGGAAATGCATGAGCACCCCGTTTTGTTTCCCCTGACCCTCCAGTTTGGGCTGCTGTAACCAGACACCATGTGCTGGGCAGCTCAAACAAGTATTTCTTGTGGTTTTGAGGCTGGACATCCAAGATCGAGGTGTTGGCAGACTGTCTTCCTTCTGGTGTGTGGAGAGAGAGAGGAGGAAAGCTTGCTCTCTGTCATCTCTACTTACAAGGACACTAATCCCATCGTGGCGACCCAATCCTAATGATGTCATCTAAACCTAATTTCCTCCCAAAGATCCCGCCTCTGAAAACCATCACATTGGGGTTTCTGGAGTTTCAACATATGAATTTGGCAGGGGGGTGGGGACAGAACACACACATTTTTATTATGTCCATTGCTCACGGGGTTTCCACTGTGTTTGCATTTCTCCTAGGATTAACTTGTTGACAGATATATGGACATAGTTTTTTTCTTCTCTTTTAAAAAAAAAATTTTTTTTTTAACATTTATTTATTTTTGAGACCGAGAGAGAGAGAGAGCATGAACAGGGGAGGGTCAGAGGAAGAGGGAGAGGGAGACATACAATCTGAAACAGACTCCAGGCTCTGAGCTGTCAGCCCAGAGCCCGACGCGGGGCTCGAACCCACAGACCGCGAGATCATGACCTGAGCCGAAGTGGGACGCTTAACCAACTGAGCCACCCAGGCACCCCTTTCTTCTCTTGACAGATATATGGACATAGTTGATTTTTTAGAGTTCCTTATATATTAAGGCAATTAATTGTTTCTTATATGTTTTACAATGGATATTTTGAGTATGTTGATCAGGTTTCTCCCTGGTTTATTTTTTCCAAGAATTAAAACTTTTTTTTAATTTTAATTTTAATTTTATTTATTTATTTATTTTTTCTTGAGAGAGAGAGAGAGAGGGAGAGACAGAGCACAAGCAGGGGAAAGGCAGAGAGGGAGGGAGACACAGAATCTGAAGCAGGCTCCAGGCTCTGATCTGTCAGCACAGAGACTGACACGGGGTTGGAACTCTCCAACTGCAAGATCATGACAGCCAAAGTCAGCGGCTTAACCGACTGAACCACCCAGGCACCCCTTTTTTTTTTTTTTTAATGTTTATTTTTGTTTGAGAGAGAGAGAGACAGAGTGCAAGCGGGGGAGGGGCAGAGAGAGAGGGAGGCACAGAATCCCAAGCAGGCTCCAGGCTCTGAGCTGTCAGCACACAGCCTAACATGAGGCTTGAACCCACAGACTGCGAGGTGAGATCATTACGTGAGCTGAAGTCAGACACTCAACCGACTGAGCCACCCAGGTGCCCCAAGAATTAAATTTTTTTGTTTTTGTTTTGTTTTGGTTGATTTGTTATTTTAATAACCACGGTGTCTGCCTTTAATTCATTTGGAAGTAATGTTGGTGTAAACTGAAAACTGGGCTGTAACTGGATTTTATGTCAGTGGCTAAAATTTTCTGGATGTTCTTGCTTGTGTCATTTTTAGTGTTCAGGGAAAATGGTGCATTTGCACGCTAACAGGAGAGAAGGGGTGGGAACGAATCTACCTCCCACACCTGCTCACTTTTCCTTCTACTGCCTTCCTTCCCACTCATCCCCAGCGACAATTTTTTGTCTGTCTGCCATTCCAGAGCTCTTTGTGTAGAGAGAGAGAGAAAGAGAGAATTTCCAACCACACGTCTTTGTACTTTCTACAGCAAGTAATAGCATCATCACATCTACTATTTAAGACCTGGCTTTTACACTTCAGCTCCCTAGGATGTTAGTTTCCATGGCAACCACCTGAGTCTGCTCCCATCACCCCATCACCGACAGCTCTGAGAGCTCTGGAGGGATGTGGGCGCTGGAAAAAGGGACCCCAAAGTGGCCTGACGGTGAGGGGGGGTGGCGCGGGCAGAGGAGAGGCACTCACTTGGACTTCAATCGCTGGCTTGGCCTTGTGTTTCCTGCATGCTGAATCTTGTCTTTGGACAAGAGCTTCATAGAAGGGCAGAACCGGAGCCAGTCTGGCCTCGCAGGCTCGAGGGTCACAGCCGCCGGCAGCTGTACGAGTGTCGAGGCTCGACAATTGTCCCCTGCCCTTCACTGATCTACTCCTTCATTCTTTCTGTCATCATACAAATATTGATTGACGGCTTCCTGTGGGCTCTGCACTCATGTGTCCCAGGAACCAGCTGCGAGTGGCCCCTTGTTCCCAGTAGCCAAAAGGAGGAGGCAGCCCGGTGTCCGTCAACGGATGACCAGATAAACAAAATGAGTGTCCGCGCGGCGGGGTATTATCAGCCTTAACACAGACACGCATGCCAACATGGCTGAACCCTGAGGACGTGACATGGTTCTACTTCTCTGAGGTCCCTCGAGTTGTCGGATTCATAGAGACAGAAAGATGGTGGGGCCGTGCACTGGGGGTGGGGGATGGGGACAGGGTGTTCAATGGGGACAGAGTTTCAGCTGGGGAAGGTGAAGAGCGCTATGCATGCAGGTGGGGATGGTTGTACCACGATACGGATGTACTTAATGCCCCCAGAATGTACCCTTGAAGTGCTTATGAAGGTAAATTCTACTTACGCATGTTTTGCCACAATTCAGCTTTTATTTTTTTAGTGTTTATTTATTTTCATTTATTTTTGAGAGAGAGGGAGAGAGAGAGAGAGCAAACACGAGTTGGGGAGGGGCAGAGAGAGAGAGGGAGACACGGAATCTGAAGCAGGCTCCAGGCTCTGAGCGGTCAGGACAGAGCCCGACGTGGGGCTCGAACTCATGGACCACGAGATCATGACCTGAGCTTAAGCAAAGTCGGACGCTTAACCGGCTGAGCCACCCAGGTGCCTCCGCAGTTAAATTTTTTTAAAAATCGAGAAGGAGAAACTCTCAAATCCCCACAAAAGACTGGAAAACAAACCAGTTTCACGGGCCATAAATGGGAGGGAGGAGATGTGGAGAAGTAGGGGGGGGGTGGGGAAAGAAAAGGAAACAAAAATCACCCAAATCCTAACAAATAAAAAGATTACTAGTTTAAAGACGAAAATAAGCAATGGGTTACCCAAGCAGTGAAACCATCAAGGACAGCAACGAAATTATTATTAGGAAAGGCAGGGATAGTGGTTATCTCTGGAGGGGGGTGGGTTTCTGGGAAGCCAGCTGTGCCTCATTAACCCGAGAAATGGCTCCAATCACATGTTAATCTGTACAAATGCACTAGATGAACCTTTTTTCTGTATTGTGTACCTCACCATGAAAAATACTGTGGAAAGTTTTAAAAATTACTGAGTGGTCCCTTGCTGTAAGAAAAGACAATCCTGTAATACCCGAAAGAAAATGAAAAAGGTGAATATTTGCCTTGTTGGAAAGATGTAGAGAGCTTCTGTTTTGCGGCAACGTTAGAGATCGCGCCCTGCAGAGAATCACGACTCCCTGCTGATGAGTCATTTCCCAAATTGTATGAGTAATGAGAGCACTGGGAGAGATCAGCTCAGGTTGGAAATTTGCAAGTGAAAACAGCTCTTAGCCGTGCTGCAGAAATGTGTCTTCATGCTGGATTTTGAGACATGACATTTATCACTTAAATGTCAGCCCCTGAGACAGGAAGGCACAGTAAAACAATTACTGGGATGGAAAATGCCCACCACCTACAAAATCAGGAGAGAGGTGGATGGGAACAGTACATGGGGTTGCAAACATCTGCCTTATCAAATAGTATATATTCTCAATATACTGAATAGGCTTTCATTTATTTAAATAAACAGTCCAGAATCAGGGCGATGTTCGCCACATTCTGGATCTAAAATGTTGTAGCCCTGAGCAGATCACACAGATTATCTCAAAAGGGAGTCGAGGAGCTTTAGGGGCAGTTGAGAGATTGACAGAAAGCAGAAGGCAGAGATCCAGACATATCCAGGAATTCCTGAGACGGCCTGGGCGTGCGGTGCCCACACTCTCCGGGGACAAGGCGACAGGATGCCGTGGGCGAGCATCTCTCTGCACAGCTATGCCCACACCTAAACCGTCACCAACAAGCTTATTCACACCAGCAGAATTTGCAGCAACATTAGACACGCCCTAAACGTCCAGGCACAGGTGACAAATCCAATAAATTGTGGCGCAGGAAGTGGTGGAATACTATACAGCTGTGAAAAGAAAGGAAGTCAATTTCTCTGCATCACTGTGGGCGGGCGGAGTAAAACACAAATCTTGACAAACATAACATCATGTTTTGTGTTAAGGAGGGAAAAAATAGAGAACATTTGTTTTGCACACATAGAACGTCTGTAAGGATACACCAAAAATCTGGCAGCCTCAAAAGAGGGGGATTCGGTAGTTGGGGGATGAAGGACGGGAAGGAAACTTTGCAATAATTATCCTTTTACATCATTCGGGTTTCCTATTACGTATTAACTCAGTGTATTAACTATTCAAAAAATTATGGGGCGCCTGGGTGGCGCAGTCGGTTAAGCGTCCGACTTCAGCCAGGTCACGATCTCGCGGTCCGTGAGTTCGAGCCCCGCGTCGGGCTCTGGGCTGATGGCTCGGAGCCTGGAGCCTGTTTCCGATTCTGTGTCTCCCTCTCTCTCTGCCCCTCCCCCGTTCATGCTCTGTCTCTCTCTGTCCCAAAAATAAATAAACGTTGAAAAAAAAAATTAAGATTTAGACAGTCCAACAATCCAAAGTCCATTGGCTCTATTTGTCCCATGGGGTGTGGGCAATAAACAGCACCTGGCATATAGTTGGAGACAGATCAATATCTCACAAATGATATTGTGAATATTGTAATATTGAATGACTGTCGGGTCCCCGTCCCCCCTGCCAAGGAGGGTGTTTATAGGTCACCCTTAGAGCCAGTAGCTCTGAGACAATTTGTCATGGGGCAGAATGGATAATTCTGACTTTATCAATGGAACCCCTTTGAGTTTGGGGGTTTGCTTCCCCTGCCCCCCCCGCCCCCCGGCAAAGTGGGGTGTTTAAGGAGTTTCTGATCGTTTACAATTGCAAACTATCCTACGAGGAATTACTTTGTGCCAATGTCATTTTCTTGCTGTTGGGGCTGTCCCTTCAGGGTACGTTTCCAGAAGTGGCTGAGTTGAAAGGAAAACACGCATGTGTCTTTTCGCTCTGAAGGATTTTACCGCTTTGCATTCCCACCAGATAAGAGAACCTGTTTCCGGGGCGCCTGAATGGCTCAGTTGGTTGAACGTCCAATCCTTGATGTCGGCTCAGGTCATGATCTCCCGGTTGTGGGATCGAGTCCAGAGTCGGCCTCTGTGCTGAGCGTGCAACCTGCTTGGGATTCTCTCTGCCCTTCCCCCCCCCCCCAACTCAAAAATAAATAAATAAACTTAAAAAAAGAGAGACCTGTTTCCTCACCAACACACATATATATTTATACGCTTGGTTGTCCATATATTTGTTTTGTCCATATAGCTATATGTTATAAAGGGGTTTTGGTCTGATAGGTGAGGACAGGTATCTCAGGATGGCCTCAATTTGCATTTTTCTCCTTGGGAGTTTGAGCATTTTACATTCATTTTGATGTATTTTTTATTTTATTCATTACTTTTGTTTTCAGTTTTAGTTTTGTTTATTTTTATATCATTTTCATACATTTTTCGGTGAACTATCTGTCCATGTCTTTGAGTGGTTGGTCTTCTGCTTCACAGTTTTTAAGGATTCTCTGTACATTAGGGATATCAACCCCTGTGACTATTTTATCGCAGGGAACGTTATTTTAAAATGCGACTTTAAAAAAATGTAATTTAAGGGGTGCCTGGGTGGTTTAGTCGGTTAAGCAACCGACATCGGCTCAGGTCATGATCTCATGGTTCATGAGTTCGAGCCCCGAGTCTGGCTCTGTGCTGACAGCTCAGAGCCTGGAGCCTGCTTGGGATTCTGTGTCTCCCTCTCTCTCTCTCTCTAAAAATGAATAAACATTAAAAAAAATTTTTTTTATGTAATTTAAAAATAAATAAAAGGTGACTTTTGGGGCACCTGACTGGTTCAGTCCTTGGAGCATGTGACTCTTGATCTTAGGGGGGTTGTAAGTTCAAGCCCCACATCGGGTGTAGAGATTACTTAAAACCTTAAAAACAAGTCACATTAAAATAATAAATAAAAGCTTATTTTTACCTTGTTATTTTATTTTTTAAAAATTAAAAAAAATTTTAAGTTTATTTATTTATTTTGAGAGAGACAGAGCAAGCAGGGGAGGGGCAGAAAGAGAGAGGGAGAGAGAAAGAATCCTAAGCAGGCTCCACACTGTCAGCACAGAGCCCCACATGGGGCTCAAACTGGCGAACCACGAGAGCATGACGTGAGCCCAAGTCAGACGCTCAACCAACCGAGCCACCCAGGCACCCCATTTATTGATCTTTTTTTATTTTTTTTTTCCTTTCCTGGCTCTGTTGCAATCGTTTGGAAAGCCTTAGTGCACATATCATATAAATGTTAACCTCTGGCCCAGCTTATAAAACAGAGGTCATCAGTTATGTCTTTAATTATGCCTGCTATTGACAATTCATTTTGAAGGCAAGCACGAAAATGCTAAATGGACAGAACAAAAAGAAATCCCTCTCCCACCTCTGCCTCTCTGGTGGCAAGTCCCGTAAGACCAATTTCTTATGCCTCACCTCAGAGCCAAGTTTTACATATATTTATGCAAAACTGTCACTCATATGTTGTTATGCATGATTATATTCCCATATTTGCATAACATACAAAATTATAGTCTATGCAATTGGGCACGTGTCCTCTTCCTGTGACAAAACACCTTGGGCCGTGTTCCCCATCCGTACGTCAAGATCACCTTCATTCTCTTTGGACTGTTGCAGAATCTCCCACAGTATGAAGACACCAAGACCGACGTAAGCAGTTCCCCTGCGATGGACAACGAAGTTTTTTCCGCTGCTTTCTGGTTCCAGAAAAGCCACAGAAAATCACTTCATCTGTTACAGTATTTGGCATATATCCGAGATCTATTCTAGAAGTAGCATCGGGAAAGATCAGCATCATTCGGGTCTGGGAAAGGCAGACGTGAACTGGACAGGCAAGGATCTCGGTGCCCAGGGCCTGATGCTGTCCCTGGGGCCCTGACAGGAGGCCAGTGCACACACACAAGCGAATGAATACATATTCAGACACTGATGGCTGCAATGAAAGTCAGGAAATGAGGCAAAGGGAAAGAGAACCGTGGACAGGAGAGGAAGGGGGCCATCGATCCAGGGACGTCCTGCCTCCATGGGCCTCCTGTGGCGTTAGCCAGCTGCTTCTCCTGCCCGAGTGATTCCAAAAGAGTGGTCTCTAGGGAAAATATTGAAAATATTCTTTACAATACTGCTTCCATTCTGCCACAATAAAGGATTTTCCTTTTCCCCCCTTTTTTTATGTCACACATGCACAAAGCAGTGTTGTTTGGCTTTTAGATCGTACTTGCTCAAAGTAATTTTGCGATGAAAACTGAGGGGGAAACAGCGAAAGGGACCGAGCTGGCTGTCTCCAGGCACGTCACGTTATGGTGAGGGGAGATCGAAACTCTGGATGTCAGCACGCGCATGGAGGATAAGAGACAGGACAGCCAGGAAGGGAGATCACACAGCCAGAGAGGGAAGAACCACAGCTTTCTGGATGCACACCTCACAGACCCCCAGGGGCTTTGCGGCTTCACTTACGGCCCAGTCCCGGTGAAGACAGGGTGAAGTCCAGGGCAGCGGGTCCGGGTGGGGCAAATGAGTTATTTCAACAGAAAAACCTCCTGCTTTTGTTAAGTAAGAAGTAATTGAAATGAGATTCCTATTCAAGAGACGTCCTGCAAATGTGTTGATCTCCTAAGAGGAGGGACCCCATCAGAAGCAAGAGAAAATCGTCCATTTTGTTAGTTGGCTAGACACGCGGGCTGAGGGCAGGGTCTGAGGACGGAGAGCAGGGCAGGGGCACGGCCGACAGGCTGCTGTGTGCGTGCAGAGGAGGGGACATGGCAGGATTCCACGCGGGAGATGCCCCGGGGGCCACGCAAGTCGCCTGGAGAGAGAAGATGGCCTGAGACTGCACAGGGTCGCCATGGAAACAGCCCTCATTGGTGGATTTCAGTGAGACACAGATGATCCGGGATCACAGAGGTTCCAAATAAAGCAGAATTTGCGGGCTGAAATCCCTTCCTGAGTATAACATTGCCCCAGGTCAAGCGTGTACACAGCGAACCTTGACCCAAGCTGTGACATGAAACGCTCCCCAAATTCACTATTAATGCCCATTGGGGGACCCAGTCTGTGCATGCGTATGCATTGCTATTTCATTAACAGGAAAACAAGGTGGGTTTCTCAGATACGGCACAATATACTCTGTATGCAAGAGATGCCTTTTACCATATCATGGTTAAAAAAGAAAGAGAGAAAGGTGTCTGAATCCATTAAGATTGTTTTTCCAATTGTTTCCATGGGTACCACTGGCTGTAATTATTCCTCGATTTTTCCGAGGCTGAAAATCTGCCCTTTCATTTTTAATGCAATGGCTTGGCATCCTGGACGCTGATGACAATGTCCAGCACGTAACTAGTGATCCCTACATGTTCTTTGCTATGGTTTCCTGAAAAATATCCCCCACTTAAATGAAAAGTATAAAACAATGGGAATATTTCATTTTTCACAGATACACACACAGTAATAAAATCATCCGTTTGCTTTTTTACAATAACGCGGCAGGAGTCGAGAAGGTAAAGCAAATGAAACATCAAGATATGTTCCCAACTCCCCACTTCTTCCAAAATGTGGCCTCCCCCACGTCCTCCCACCCCAGGGGAAATTCTGTAGCCCCCACCACCCACAAGACACGATCTTCCTCTTTGTTGCATGAACACTGGGAATCCACTGGGGGTTTTGTGCTGGGTGATCACATGGTCAGACAGCCCTTGAGAAAAGCTCACCACCAGCCTTGATTATGGCGGGTCCCTCCCTGCCCTTGCGCCTCATCTGGAACATACATTTTCTTTTCTTCCTTTTTTTTTTTTTGATTTTTTAATGTTCATTTATTTTTGAGAGACAGAGCGTGAGCAGGGGAGGGGCAGAGAGAGAGGGAGACACAGAATCCGAAGCAGGCTCCAGGCTCTGAGCTGTCAGCACCGAGCCCGACGTGGGGCTTGAACTCACGAATGGTGAGATCATGACCCGAGCCCCCAGGTGCCCTGAGGCTCTCTGACCCAGAATGCTAAGGTAGAACACCCAGGCTCAAAGACAAAGGCTGTGCTCGGCGACCGCACCCCTCCCCCGCCCCCTCCCCCCACCCACCGGATTTTCCCAGGGTCGTGAGCTGCAAGTGAGGTGGAGGGCCAGGGGCTCTCTGCGTTTCCACAGCTCCAGGTAGAGGCCCGCCAGCCAGGCAGAGGGCCTGTCAGGGCCAGGGCGAACTGCAGCTGTCTGCCCACAGACTGCGTCCCCTGAGGCCGTCCGCGGCCACCTCGCCCCTGATTTCCTGGGATCAGCTGTCTTTTGTCCTCAGGATCTGACGGCAAGGATTCTGGTCCTACCTGCCTGGAGGGGCCTTGGCACGCAGCTGGCCTCACCTGTGCCCTGCTGCAGACCTACCCTCAGATGTGCTGGGTGAGGGAAACGCCATACATGGGTTTTCTCAGCCTCAGCCCTGTTGACACGTCAAACAGGACCCTACCTTGCTGTGGGGGCTGTCCTGTGCCCTGCAGTGCTCCTGGTCTCCCCCCAGCTTGCTGTCAGGAGCCCAGACTCCCTCCCCAGCTCTGACAACAGAAAATACTCCCAGATGTCGCCCCTGTCTCCCTGTGGGGGGAAGCCATCCGAGGCTGGGAACCGTGGCCAGAGTGCACAAAATAAGCGATGATACAAATTCCACTATTACTTTCTCTTATTTTTTTTTAACATAAATTCCTTTTTTTTTTAAAGTTTACTTATTTTGAGAGACTGAGAAAGCAGGAGCAGGTGAGGGGCAAAGAGAGGAGGAGACAGAATCTCCAGCAGGCTCCGTGCAGTTAGTGCAGAGCCAGATGGGAGGTCGAACTCACGAATCGTGAGATCATGGCCTGAGCCGAATCGAGAGTCAGACGCTTAACTGACTGAGCCGCCCAGGCGCCCCAACTTCTGTTACTTTTTGATCTCACCCGGGGCCCTTGCCGGGACCCAGCACCCAGGCGTCTGAGCACTCAGTGAACACCTCAGTGAGGCTGTTCCCGGCAGAGGGAACAGCATGTGCAAAGCAAAACAGGCAGCGAAGGCCGGAAGCTCCTCCTGGAGCAGCGCGTGGGAGGAAGGGGACAGCAGGGAGCTGCAAACCAGGGTGACTGGGCCCCCCAAGGGGACCCTGTGCTGGGGGGTTATTGCTCTGCAGTCATCATCATAAGAGTCTTCATTTTATCTCTGGATTTCTGTTTAGAAGTGGAGTCCAACAGTGCAGGGAGCATTGCTTGGGGCATCACCTCCAGAGCCGTCCTGCCTCCCTGGGGCAGGTTCTGGGCCACTGGTTCCCCTGTCCCCCGGTCCCCAAACCCTGGCTGCCCTCTGCCCTCTGGCCCTCAGAGTGCCGATCATGGCTGGAGGGGGCGGTGTCAGCCCAGGCCAGAAGGTCAGACCCCGTGTGGGCCCTGCCAGGGGAGGGTGTCTGTTGTGGGAATGATCCATTAAACAGCAGACCAATGCAATTGAAAACCTCCTATTCGCTCTCAAGGGGAAAGGGGGTGGCAGAGGGGAGGCGGGTTAGCAGAGGAGCAGGGAGGAAGCCAGCAGCGGAAATAAGTTGTCAAGAAGAGGGAGATGCTGGGCGGGGGGGGGGGCCTTTCTTGTGCCTGAGGAGAAGCAGATGTGGAATTTGACCGTGGCCTCTGACCTCCAGCCACACACTGGATGCCCCGCCACGGACACGGCCTCCAAGCGGGGAGGAGACCGGTTCTCTCCGAAGCCACGAGCCCTGTTCAGAGCTCTGGAGATGTGTCTAAGCCATGTTTGTGCTGTAAACACCGGCGGACTGTGCGGCGGTGGGTTTGATGAGGCGGCGTGGGGCAGGCTGGGGGCAAGTACAAGCTAACAGCACCCCCGCTCCCTGCCCCGTGGGATGTGTGTGATATTCTTCAGACTCTCCTGGCTGCCCAAGAAGTGGGAAAGGAAAGAAAGCACATGGTTGGCTGATGGAGACCACAGTCATGCAGGACAGGAGTCTCCCTCAGTTTATGGGTAACTCAGTAAACTGCAAAAAAAAGGCGATCTTATCCACAGCCTAATCTCCAGAAACCTACAGACTCCATTTCCTGGAGCCCTAGTATCACCCTCACCAAGATGGAAGGGGTTTCAGTGTTTGTCATGGTGATGGGGGAAGAAAGCAAATGAAAAATTAAATTCCCTTAATGGGGGCCTACAGCCCAATGACAAGTCCTTGAAACTGGGAGTGACCTCCCTCTAGGAGCTCAGCTGCCTCGATGGTGACACTTTCCTGGGGGCAAAAGGGAATCTTGGTTTAACATTATCCTGACAGCACCCCTCCCCCCCAGGATCCCGTGAGTCTCCTCAAACACATAAAAATTCCTTTGCAAACCTCCTTTACCTTTACCCCCCCAAGTATATACTGGCAATCATCCTCCAAGCTTATGGCCCCTGATACACATCTGAAGGGTCTCATGACTGAGGTTTTACTAAACGGTAATAAATGGCATTTCCCTAGCAACAGCTAGCCCCTCAAGGTCCTGGAAACCTTGCTTCCAAAATTCCTTAGTCTTCCGCTATCCCTGACCCCCTCCCAACCTGAGGGTATATAATGAGTTACCCCTCACGATCCCAGTGCAGCTCTTCCTGCCACGGGTCCTGTCCTCGTGCAGTAAGAAAATCGCTTTTGCACCCAAGACGTCTTCAAGAATTCTTTCTTGGCTGTGAGCTCCCAGCCACCCCCCCCCATCACCCCAAAACCCCATCAGGTTCACTTTTGGTGCTACACATTCTGTGGGTTTGGACAAACGTACAGCAAGGGAGCCACATCCATCATTATGGCCTCACGGAGAGTATTTTCACGTCCTCTGTGCTACCCCTGTTCATCCCTCCTCCCCACATGCTGGGACCACTCATCTTTTTACGGCCTCCTGAGCTCTCCTTTTCCCGGGCGTCCTAGGGCTGGAGTCCCACCACGGAGGGTGGGCACACAGCCTTCTCAGACCGGCTCCTTTCACTTGGTAATGCGCGCCCGGGAAGTTTCCTCTTTTCAGGCTCGAAAGCTCACTTCTTTTTAGTGCTTCATAATACCCCATTGTCTGGATGTGAATGAGTTCTTGAATGAGCGAATGAGGGAAGGCGGTCTCGGCAGTCAGCCCCGGCCTCCAGGAGGGGACACAGGTGGGACCCTTTTGGGGTCTCATTGTACTCTGCGAGCCTAGAACAGCTTCGGGCACATAGGAGGGCCTCCGCGCTTAGTTCTGACTTGAATGCAGATGAGAACGGTGCTCAGAGGAGATTCAGATTTTCGTCCATGTCAGCAAAGGCTGCAGCAGGGACAGATGTGGCCCATGAGGCATTTTAAGCTGCAGAAAATACCGTGTGAACCACTGATGTGGAGACGGGCACAGGGGAGAGTAACTCCCTGGAGAGTGGCTGGTCTGAATTCGGTCCTGCCTCCCCATTCTCCCTCGGAGGGGATCACTGGCTGTGGGGACCCAGCAGGCTCAGGGGTCACTTTAGAGACTACAGCTGGGGTAGAGGAAAGTGGGGGTGGGGAGACTTGAAACCAGGGCCCAGCACATAGTAGGCCCTTCGTAAACAGTAGAGCAGGATGAAAAGCCTCATTAGGCGCCTGCTGACAGCCTCCCCACATCCTGTCCTGATCCCTGCTGTCACTTCTCTCTATTATTGCCCCTATCCTGCTCCACACAGTGGACAAAAACCAATCTGCCCCAGGGCCTTTGCACTGCTGTTCCCCCTGAGAGGAAAAGCTAGTAAAAACAAGATACAAGGGGCCAGCCAGACACCCAAGGCTGATTAGCATCCCCTTGCATACTTTTGGCTTCTGTAATCTTGTTTGCCTGCTGTGTCCACCAACTGCCCTGATAGCACCACTGATAAGGGCCTCCTCCCTTTTTCTTTGCCTCTCACCCCCTGACCCTCCCAGTCATAAAAGGAGTCGATGCCAAGGTTCTGGGCTCAGCCTCCGGAGGTGACTGATTCCCTGAGTGCGTGTGGCTTATCTCTTGCTGGGCCCTGGGCGCGGAGTGTTTGCTGTAACACCCCTTCCTGGATAATGGCCTCTGGACATCTCCCCACAGCTGGCCGGCTCCATCCAGTCCAGATGTGTCCTAAGCTCTGAGCCACAAGTTTACTCATTAGCCTTTGAGAAGAACAGTACCCACAAGGTTGCCCTGGAGGTTCACTGAGATGTGCTTGAAAAACCCACAGGAGTTTATAATCCGGGTTGACGGTGCTGCTCGGAAAAACACATTTGGCTGCCGTCTGACTTGCACCGACAGGATTCTTCTGATAAATAGAAATGAAGATGTTTCTATTCTGGTACAGAGACGAGCGACCTTACACTTTTTTGCCCCGAGACTGGGGCAGATTTTCTGTGCTCTGATAATGTCGTGTGGTAGAAATTTATCAGGGTCGTTCTTTGGGGTGCAGGCATGAAGTCAGCATTTATGAAGGGCCTACTGCGTGCTGGGCCCTGATCTCACGCCCACGCCCCGAGAACCTGAGGTAGGGGAGGAAAGATGCTTCCCTCGCCCCCGGTGGTCAGCATTAGTGATGGCTAATGACAACATAATAAAACCCGGAGTTTTCACCTGAGCCAGGAGGCTCTCCCCTGTCCCGGCCGGGCCTGGGCCTGGAGTGACAGACGCTCATGGCTCACCTGCTCCTGTGGTTTGCCGTGACTTGCATGCACACCGCGCCCTGAAGCACCGCCCAGGAGAGGCCCTGCGTGACCCCCAGCCCACTCGGATAGCCAGCAGTGCAGACCCCAAGCTCCCACCCCGACCTAGTTTACTATCTCATGCCCCGCACGTGTGACTCCTGGGAGAAAGCAGGGAGGAGCGGCTCAGACCTGTCAGAATCTGGGGTCTCCACACCTCACTTGGGGCAGGGTGGGGGGACTGACCGCAGAGCACCCGGTGCTTGGACAGAGAAGTGGGCCCCGGGGAGAAGAGATGGGGTGTCACCGCTGCAGCCTTGTTGGGGCGACTCCAGCCTCCCACAAGGTCCAGCCACTCGGGGGATGGGTAAGGACACATGAGTACCTTCTGGAGGCTCTGCTTCTGGGCGGATCAGGGACGTCAGGAACTCAAATGCCTTCAGCTGGTGTCAAACTGACATATTTTGGGAGTGGGGGCACAGCCTGGTCCCCAGCCCCAGGTATCTGCTTGAGCACCTACTGGGTGTCAGGCACAGTGCTGGGCCCTGGAGTTGCTCATGGGACCCGTCTCCGCCTCGTGGGGCTGGTGAGCTGTTTCGAGAGAGATGTCATGGACGGCGGGTGGGAACAGGAAACGGGAAGCAGCGGTTAGAGCCCACGTTTGCACATCGTGTTCAGAGTAGTAACCGGGGGTAATGGGGGCCAGAGGGGCGGTGGCCAGAGCAGCGGTATCCACAGGGGCCAGAGGGGGCGGTGACCCAGCCGTCCATCAGCAGGTGAGCCCACAAAACCCCGACACATCAAGACAGAGCAATGTTATTTGGCCGTACAAAGGAGTGAGGTTCTGGGGCGCCTGGGTGGCTCAGTCAGTTAAAGGTCCAACTTTGGCTCAGGTCATGATCTCACAGCTCATGAGTTCGAGCCCCACGTCGGGCTCTGTGTTGACAGAGCCTGGAGCCTGGAGCCCGCTTCGGATTCTGTGTGTGTGTGTCTCTCTCTCTCTCTCTCTCTCTCTCTCTCTCTCTCTCTCCCTGCCCCTCCTGCATTCACTATCTCTCTCTCAAAATATAAGTAAATAAACATTAAAAAATTACAAAAAAGAAGAAAATGGGTAGTAGTGATGGTTGCACAATGTCCTGAATGTACTTAACCTGCTACAGTGTAAGCTTAAAACTGGCTAAGACGGTAACTTTTGTGATGTGTCTTTTACCACAGTAGAAAATTCATAATTTCAATGTGAATTTAAATAAATTAAATAATATAAATAAAATTTAAATAAATCAAATTAAATAAATAAAATAAATACAATTTAATTTTAATGTAAAATGTAAAAAAATGTAATATAAAAAATGTAAACAATAATGTGGAATTTCTCATTCATCCATATGAATTTCATTCATCCAGATGCTAGTCATTCATTCATATGAATGAGAAATTCCACACTATTGTTTACATTAAAAATTTTTGAAGGGCGCCTGGGTGGCTCAGTCGGTTAAGTGTCCAACTTTGGCTCGGGTCATGATCTCATAGTTTGTGAGTTCGAGCCCCGCGTCGGGTTCTGTGCTGACAGCTCAGAGCCTGGAGCCTGCTTTGGATTCTGTGTCTCCCTTTCTCTCTGCCCCTCCCTCCCTCTCTCTCTCTAAAATGAATAAACTAAATAAATAAATAAATAAATAAATAAATAAATAGAAAAATAAATAAATAAATCACATTGCAACACATCATCAAAAAAATGAATAAACATTAAAAAACTTTTTTTAAATTTTCTATCGTGGTAAAATATACATCTATATATATTAACGTAAGCTCTACTGCACCCAACGTGGGGCTTAAACTCACGACCTGGAGATCAAGAGTCACATGCTCTATTGACTGAGCCAGCCAGGCACCCCATAATTTTGCATATTGATCAGATATTAAAAGGACAATATTTAGTATACAGTGGGTTAAATAAAGAATATTATTGGGGCGCCTGGGTGGCTCAGTCGTTTTAAGCATCCGACTTTGGTTCAGGTATGATCTCACGGTTCGTGGGTTCGAGCCCCGCGTGGGGCTCTGTGCCGACAGCTCGGAGCCTGGAGCCTGCTTTGGATTCTGTGTCTCCCTCTCTCTGCCCCTCCCCGGCTTGTGCATTTAAAAAGAAATTTTAAAAAAGCTTTATAAAAAAAGATCATTATTTAAAGAAGTTTTCAAACCCATACATGAATGCCTACACAGCAGCTCTATTTATAATAGCCCAAAAAACAACCCAGATGCCCTATAACTGGTAAATTGGTCGCTAAACCTTAGTGTGTCACTGGACCACTACTTGGCAATAAAAAAACCCGGCAGATTATCGGAACAATCTCCAGGGTGTTGTGCTGAGTGAAAGAAGCCAGACTCAAAAGGTTATACACTGATTTCATTTACATCACTTCTTGAAAAGACAAAACTATGGCGACAGAGAACACAATGGTGGCTCCTAGGGGCTGGGGTAGGGGACATGAAACTGAAAATGGGCACCATGAGGGGCTTCTTAGGAGACAGGAAACTGTCCCATGTCCAGATTGTGCTCCTGGCTACATGAATCCGTGGCCGGGTTAAAACTCAGAACTGCACTCTCAAAAGAGGTAATTTGTACTGTGCTTTAATTTTAAAAATGAAACAAGAGCTTGGGAGACTCAGGGACCCTTGGTTCTTCCGCGGGTTGAGAGGACAGGACAGCCGTGCGGTGCAGCTGTGGGGCACAGACTCCACAGGCTGAGGGCACAGGACCGCCCTCACTTCAGAGGTCAAAAATAAAATACGAAACCCACGGGAGATCCAGGAGCTCCCTTCTGCTCTTGAACTAAATCTCCCCATGGAGGTAGGCTTTGACTCATCTGCTGGCCACAGGCTTCCCCTATCACCTCCTGCTCCACTGCCCCCCTTTCACTCTTGAACCCTCAGGCTCGCTCCTGTCCCAGGGCCTTTGCACTCCCTCTGCCCACAACTGTCTTTCACCCGGACTCCCCACTGATTCAGAGCTCCCAGGGCTGGAACACTCCGCATGTCAGGTGGTGTGCATTTATGCGTCCTCAGAGCGGAAGTGCCAAGCAATTACAGTGGGAGTCCCCTCATGGACACAAGGAACACTTTGGGGTACACACCATATGCATCAGTTCCTCATTTCGCATCTGCCTGGCTCAGAGAGCTGCTCCGAAGATGTGCTTATCTGGAGGACATGGGGAGGGACAGGCCGCACAGACCACTGGTGTTTACAGCACAAACATGGCTTAGAGACATCTCCAGAGCTCTGAACAGGGCTCGTGGCTTCGGAGAGAACCGGTCTCCTCCCCGCTTGGAGGCCGTGTCCGTGGCGGGGCATCCAGTGTGTGGCTGGAGGTCAGAGGCCACGGTCAAATTCCACATCTGCTTCTCCTCAGGCACAAGAAAGGCCCCCCCGCCCAGCATCTCCCTCTTCTTGACAACTTATTTCCGCTGCTGGCTTCCTCCCTGCTCCTCTGCTAACCCGCCTCCTCTCTGCCACCCCCTTTCCCCTTGAGAGCGAATAGGAGGTTTTCAATTGCATTGTTCTGCTGTTTAATGGATCATTCCCACAACAGACACCCTCCCCTGGCAGGGCCCACATGGGGTCTGACCCCTCTGGCCACAACGGGTAGCATAACTTGCAGGGTCCCGTGCAACGTGAAAATACAGGCCCCTTGTTCAGAAAGCAAGAACGGGCTCTCTCCTTTCTTCTGCAGACTTACTCTCCATCGGTGAATGGTGTTTTTTGTTTGTTACTTCAGGTCAAGAGGATAGGTACTAGCGGGTGAGTGCAGACCCTCACAGGCGACCCTGACCCTCCCCGCTCTGTGCCCAGGACCCCCCCTTAGGGCTCATGGGCAGGGTGGGGAAGGGGACTGCTCAGGTGTCCCAGGAAGGTTGGGCGGTGTTGGGAGGCAAGGCTTGGTGCCCAGGGGTATGCACTCTAACCTCTACTGCAGAACATAAATTCAGAGATAAAATGAAGACTCTCATGATGGTGACCGCAGAGCATTAACCCCCCAGCACAGGGCTCCCTTGTCCCCCCTGCCCCAGTACCCCGGTTTTCAGCTCCCTGCCATCCCTTTCCTCCTAAGCTCCTGCAGAGCTCAGCTGCACGCCTGACCCCTGGGCGTGGGGTCCCCCCTCTGTCACAAGGCGTGGGGAGTGGGGACGGCACCAAGGGCTTGCAATGGGACCTACTATCAGTCGTGGTACACAGTTTGCTGCAGAGAAGACTGCACGCATCAGCCCCCCTGCCAGAAATTACCTAGGAAGATGGACCGGATCCCTGCGCTTTAGGGAGGCTGGACACTGGCTTTCCAGCAGGAGCTGAGGCCTGCTGTGTGCCAGGCTGGGATTGGGGTCCCGCAGGGCTCTGTGTGTGCCCTCTCCTCATTCTACCCCCACCACCACAGTTTCCATGACAACAGCCTGAGTCTCCCTCCAGGAGCTCTGGTGGGGGCAGAGGGGTGGGCGTCAGACCGCGCCCTGGGGGCGAGCTCCAGGAAGGGGCTTGCACCACATCACATCACCCTTGCGTCATTGGCACGGTCTTTGCTGAGATGCAGAGAGAAAGCAGCTGTCAGAGCCTCCCTCCCCAGTATGCCCTAAGCAGCAGTGACAAAGGCAGATTGCGTTCTCACCGCACGCTTACTTGGTGCGTGTGTGTGCACAAATATAGGTACTTCAGGTAGTCGCTGAGCCTCTTTCTGCTTTACCTGCTCTGTTCTAGACTCTGGAAAATAGAACCCTGAGAAGTAAGGCCCGGTTTCTGACCTCTGGGAGACCCTTCCTCCCTCCCTCCCTCCTTCCTTCCTTCTGCCCCATAACTGTGTTCATTCTGCAAGTATTTGTTGAGGCCTCCCTGTGGGGCCTTTATGCGAGGCACAAAGTAGACACCAAGTCAAACCTCCTCCTTATGTGTCTTTCATCTAAGTGAGGACATTAATTAACCAGTATAACTGAAGTCCCTGATGGTGATGAGTCCTATAAAGTGCAAGCAGGGTGAAGAGATGGATGGAGAAGGAGAGGGCTCCTTTAGATCAGCTGGTCAAGGAGGTCTTCCTGGAGGTGGTGGTATTTGAGCAGGCCTGAAAAGAGGGCACACACTTTTGGCTTATTGGGGAAACAATTGTTATGGGCAGAGAGAACAGCACCTGGAAATATCTGAAGATGGAGTGTGTCATGGGGAAGAACAACAAAGAAGCCAGGGCATATGATGAGGAGCAAGGAAGGGAGGAAACGGAGGTGAATTCAGGGCCGGAGCTGGGAAGAGGCACCCGGTGCCTCTACATTTGGTGAATAAATACAGAACTCAATTTGTCATGGAGGCATTCACAACTGTTTTTTCTCAGAGATACGTATTCTTTGTTGGACGGATGGATAGATGGGTGGACGGATAGGTGGACAGGTGGATGGATGGATGGATGGGTGGATGGATGGATGGGTGGGTGGGTAGATGGATGGATGGGTGGAGGGACAGATGGATGGATGAAGAGATGGGTGGAGGGATGGAAGGATGGGTGAATGGATAGATGGATGGGTAGATGGATGGAGGAAAGGGTGGAGGAATGGATGGATAGGTGGATGGATAGATGGATGGATGAGTGGGTGGAAGGATAGGTGGATGGATGGATGGATGGGTGGGTGGGTAGGTGGATGGATGGAGAGATGGGTGGAGGGAGGGAAGGATGGGTGGAGGGATGGGGCAATGGATTGATGGATGGGTGGGTGGATGGGTGGATGGATGGAGGGATGGGTGAGTGGGTGGGTGGATGGATGGAGGGATGGGTGGAGAGATGGATGGATGGATGGATGGATGGATGGATGGATGGACGGGTAGATGGGTGGATGGGTGGATGGATGAGTGGAGGGATGGAGGGATGGGTGGAAGGATGGAGGGATGGGTGGATGGATGGATGGATGGATGGATGGATGGATGGATGGATGGAGGAAGGGAGGGATGGGTGGGTGGGTGGAGGGAGGAATGGAGGGAGGGAAGGAGGGAGGGAAGGGTGGGTGGTTGAGTGGATGGATGGGTGGATGGATGGATGGATGGAGGATTGGGTGAATGGAAGGAGGGAGGGAGAGAGAGAATGATGGGTGGATTGGTGGATGGGTGGATGGATGGAGAGATGGGTGGAGGGATGGAAGGATGGGTGGATGGATGGATGGAAGAAGGGAGGGAGGGGAGGAGGGATGGGTGGATGGATGGATGGGTGGGTGGGTGGAGAGATGGGTGGAAGAATGATGGAGGGAGGGAGGGATGGGTGAATGGATGGATGGAAGGAGGGAGGGATGGGTGGATGGATGGAAGGATGAGTACAGGGATGGAGGGATGAGTGAATGGAGGGAGGAGGGAGGGATGGATGCCTGGGTGGGTGGGTCAATGGATGAATGGATGGACAGATGAATGGATGAGTGGGTGGATGGATAGCTGGGAGGATGATTAGAGGAACGGGTGGAGGGATGGGTGGATGGATGGATGGATGGATGGATGAATGAACGGAGGGATGGGTGGAATAATGGATGGAGGGATGGATAGATGGATGGAGGGATGGGTGGAGGGATGGAGGGATGGGTGGAGGGATGGAATTATGGGCGGATGGATGGGTAGATGGAGGGAGGGATGGGTGGATGGATGGATGGGTGGGTGGGTGGTGGAAGGATGAGTGGATGGATGGAGGGATGAGTAGAGGGATGGAGGGGTAGGGAAATGGAGGGAGGGATGGATGGGTATGTAGGTGGGTGGGTGGATGGATGAATGGGTGAGTGGATGGGTGGAGGGATGGGTGAATGGATAGATGGATGGATGCATGGAGGGATGGGTGGATGGATGGGTGGACAGATGGAGGGATGGATGGATAGGTGGATGGAGGGAGGGAGGGATGGAGGGAGGGAGGGATGGAGGGATTGGTGGAGGGATGGGGAGGGGTGAATGGATGGATGGTTGGACGGAGGGAGGGAGGGAGGGATGGGTGGATGGATGGGTGGATGGGTGGAGGGATGAAGGGATGAGTGAATGGATGGGTGGATGGAGGAAGGGAGAGGTGGGTAGATGATGGGTGGGTTGATGGATGGGTGGAGGGATGGAGGGATGGGTGAATGGATGGAGGGAGGGAGAGAGATGGGTGGGTGGGTGGATGGATGGATCGATGGGTGGATGGATGGGTGGATGGATGGAGGGAGAGATGGATGGATGGGTGGGTAGATTGAGGGATGGTGGAGGGATGGAGGGATGAGTAGACTCATGGAGGGATGGGTGAATGGAGGGATGGAGGGAGGGATGGATGGGTAGGTAGGTGGGTGGATGGATGGATGGATGGGTGGATGGATGGATGGATGGGTGGGTGGATGCTGGCTGGCTGAAGGGATGGGTGGAGGGATGGTGGGATGGGTGGAGGGATGAAGGGAGGGGTGAATGGATGGATGAGTGGAGGGATGGCGGGATGGGTGGAGGGATGAAAGGAGGGGTGAATGGATGGATGGATGGAGGGAAGGAGGGATGGGTGGGTGGATGGATGGTTGTGTGGAGGGATGGAGAGATGGGTGGAGGGATGGGTGGATGGATGGAGGAATGGGTGGATGGATGGAGAGATGGGTGAATAGAGGGAGAGAGAGAGGGATGGGTGGGTGGATGGATGGATGGATGGAGAGATGGGTGGAGGGATGGAGGAATAGGTGGATGGATGGGTGGAGGAATGGGTGGAGGGATGGATGGATGGGTGGGTGGATAGTTGGGTGGATGGATGGAGGAATGGGTGGAGAGATAGAGAAATGGGTGGAGGGATGGAGGGAGGGGTGAATGGATGGATGGAGGGAGGGAGGGATGGGTGAATGGAGGGAGGGAGGTGGGTGGATGGATGGATGGGCGGGTGGATGAGTAGATAGATGGATGGAGGGATAGATGGATAGGTGGATGGATGGCTGGATGCTGGCTGGCTGGAGGGATGGTGGAGGGGGATGGGTGGATGGATGCATGGGTGGGTGATGGGTGGATGGATGGAGGGATGGGTGGAGGGATGGGGGATAGGTGGATGGATGGGTGGGTGGGTGGATGGATGGAGGGATGGGTGGATGGATGGATGGGTGGGTGGATGGAGGGATGGGTAGAGAGATAGTTGGATGGGTGGATGGATGGATGGATGGAGGGAGGGATGGGTGGGTGGATGGACAGATGGATGGAGGGAGCGATGGGTGGGTGGGTAGGTGGATGGATGGATGGATGGATGGATGGATGGATGGATGATTGGAGGGATGGATGGGTGGGTGGATGGATGGATGGATGATTGGAGGGATGGATGGGTGGGTGGAGGGAGGGAGGTGGGTGGATGGATGGATGGATGGATAGTCAGGTGGATAGGTAGATAGATGGATGTAGGGATAGGTGGATGGGTGGATGGATGGCTGGATACTGGCTGGCTGGCTGGCTGGCTGGCTGGAAGGATGGTGGAGGGGGATGGGTGGATGGATGCATGGGTGGATGATGGGTGGATGGATGGAGGGATGGGTGGATGGGTGAATGGAGGCATGGGTGGAGGGATAGAGGGATGGGTGGATGGATGGAGGGATGGGCGGAGAGATGGTTGGATGGGTGGATGGATGGATGGAGGGAGGGAGGGATGGGTGGATAGATGGATTGATGGATGCATGGATGGAGGATGGATGGATGGATGAATGGATGCATGGATGGAGGGTTTGGTGGATGGATGGAGGAATGGATGGTTGGAGGGATGGATGGATGGAAGGATGGGTTGAGGTATGGATGGATGGAGGGATGGGTGGAGGGATGGAGGGATGGGTGGAGAGATGAATGGGTGGAGGGAGGGAGGGAGGGATGGATGGATGGGTGGGTGGATGGATGGGTGCAGGGACGGGTGATGGATGGATGGAGGGATATAGGGATGGATGGGTGGGTGGATGGATCGGTAGATGGATGGAAGGATGGGTGAATGGAGGGAGGGAGGTGGGTGGATGGATGGATGGATGGATAGGCAGGTGGATGGGTAGATAGATGGATGTAGGGATAGGTGGATGGGTGGATGGATGGCTGCATACTGGCTGGCTGGCTGGCTGGAAGGATGGTGGAGGGGGATGGGTGGATGGATGGAGGGATGGGTGAATGGAGGGAGGGAGGGAGGGAGGGATGGGTGGATGGATGCATGGGTGGATGGATGGAGGGATGGGTGGATGGGTGAATGGAGGCATGGGTGGAGGGATAGAGGGATGGGTGGATGGATGGAGGGATGGGTGGAGAGATGGTTGGATGGATGGATGGAGGGTGGGAGGGATGGGTGGATGGATGGATTGATGGATGCATGGATGGAGGGTTTGGTGGATGGATGGAGGAATGGATGGTTGGAGGGATGGATGGATGGAGGGATGGGTGGAGAGATGGATGGATGGATGGAGGGATGGAGGGAGGGAGGGAGGGATGGGTGGATGGATGGATGGCTTGGTGGGTGGAGAGATGGGTGAATGGATGGGTGGATGTATGGAGGGAGGGAGGGCTGGGTGGGTGGGTGGAGTGATGGGTGGAGGGGTGGGTGCATGGATGGAGGGATGGAGGGATGGGTGAATGGATGGATGGAGGGAGGGAGGGAGGGATGGGTGGGTGGAGTGATGGGTAGGGGGGTGGGTGGAGGGATGGATGGGTGCATGGATGGAGGGATGGGAGGAGGAATGGAGGGATGGGTGGATGGATGGATGGAGGGATGGGTGGAGGGGCGGAG